>NC_090449.1:558137100-558762100 GCF_031143425.1 Pleurodeles waltl
CAAGGCCATTGTCCTTTCCAGAAGTGGAGCTTGAACTGGGATACCTGGTATGTTTATATGTGTAAATGCTTCCTGTTGAGGTTTAATTTCTGTGAAATGAGCATCTGGGGCAAAACAGCCTTTTACTAATTTATTTTTGGGGGGAGTGGCCGCTTGGTTGCACTCCCCAAAACAATTTCCATCCCCCAGGGCCTGGCCTCTCATTAATATGAATTATTATTACTTTTTTTTTATGAGGGGGGCCACTCTGCCGATTTTACCCCAGGAACTTTATCCCCAAGGGCCTGCCCATCAGTTCAGGTTGCCCCACAGGGCACCCAGAGTGTGCTGGGGACCGTGAAAGGACCGTGAAGGCCCCGTGGTCCCAGCTGGCTCACCACCACCTTCAGGAGCCGGCATTGCTTTTGCACACTGGGAGCTGCGAAAGATGCAGCTTCCTGTCTGCCAAAGCAATTATTTCCTCTGTTTCCCTATCTATGGGCAGGGAAGCAGAGGAAACCTCCGCTCGCAGAAAGTGAGTTGTGAGTGTTTGCTGTGACTTGGGGAGAACTGTCAAAGTTCACATAAGCAATCAATAATAGTGATTTGTTAATATAAAATCATAATTATTGAATGATTGTTTATGTGCCGGAAGGGAGCAATCATTCATGCCGTTTGCGCTTTTTATGTGCCCACCAGAGTAAAACAGCATTTTTTACATTTTTGTCAGGAGTCCCGGATTTGCCGAAAATTCTAAAAGAAAAAAACAAGCTCAGGTTCCCATGCTTGTTTAAAAGAAGCCCCTGGGTGGGCCAGATCCTGGGGGCTTTGGAATTTTGAATGTAGGGGGAGGGTGAATTTTGAATGGAGGGGGAGGGCCCACCCCCCTGCAGCTTTGAGGACTGCCACCTTCCTGGAGCTAATATCTAACAAAATGTTGGAGGAGCTGCCTGTTCCCCTGGCAGCACCGGGAACCACCACCTCCCTGGGGCTGTCATGGAAGTGAATGCAGGGGACCGATCACCCCCAGCAGCCCCAGACACCACCACCTCCCTTGGGCAATCAGAAATGATAATGCAGGGGGCTGCACTGCCACCTTGCACCCCTGGGACCACCACTTCCACAAGACTAAATACATTCTGTATGCTGGGAAGCCATGCCCCTCCCTGTTGCCCCAGGACTAAATAGGTTAAGAATGCAAGAGGTCATTGGCACTCTCACTGCCCCGGGGACGAGCAACTCCCCAGGGATGTATAGGGTGGAGGGGGGGCAGCAGCACCCCCTCAAGGTTCCATAGATGGCCCTAAGGACTGTCAACTCCCAGGGCTTGCTATGTGCTGGGGTGCCCACCCCCGGGACATAGCTGTTTGCTCTGACTTGGCATGAGCTTTTACAGCTCCTAACAAATCAACCAAACACTCCAGTACAGGAAGTGAGAGCTGGCAAACAGCTCTCACTTGCTGAAAGCAGAGGTTTCCTCTGTTACAGTGGCTGCAGAGTTTTGGGCAGGAAAACAGAGGAAACAATTGCTCTCACAGAGAGGGAGCTGCATCTTTATCAACTCCCTCTATGTGACAGTAATGCTGGCTCCCACAGGAGACGGGAAGCCAGCAGGGACCGTGAAGGCTTTCAGGCTCCCTCCATTGTCCCCAACCATTTTGACTGGGTACCCTGGAGGTTACCCAGATGACATGGCCGGACCCTGTGAACGGGGTCCCTGGTGCTGAGATCAGTCGGGGGGAGCTGTGTGGCACCATTCCACAAAACAAATTAAATGTTTAGGCTTGGTCCTAGGGAATGAGGTGCCCAGGGCAGAGATCAGCCTGGGGAGGAGGGGGAGGCTGCATTGCACCATCCTAAAAAAACATGAAATGTGTAGGCTAGGCCCTGGGGCCAAAATTGGCCCAGGGATGAGTTCTGCGTGGCCCTCCTCTCCCCCCCCCCAAAAAAAATGATATGGCCGGGCCCTGGGAGTGGAGTCCCGAGGCTGAAATCTGCTTGGGGCCGTGTGGCCCCCTCACCACACAAAAAATGTAGAAGGCCGGGCCCTGGGGATGGTGTCCCCAAGGCAGAGATCGGCCTGGAGAGGGGGGTCACGCAGCCCCCCCCTCTGTAAAAAAAATATATATTAATGCCACGCCCCACGGGGATGGGGACCCCCGGGGCTGAAATCGACTGGGGAAGCGGGGATGCGTAGCCACCCTTGCCCAAAAAAATATATTGTACAAGGCGGTACCCAGGGGAGGGAATGTGGTCCCCAGGGCTGAAATTGGCCATAAAGGGGCCACGGACCTTCGGCCAACTCCTGCTGCACATGACCAAAAGCTGTGTGCAGCATGGGGTTGGGTGGTTAGGGAGGTTGGCCACAGGCTGTCATTCCCACAACAGCTGTAATGGCTTTAGCCAAGCAAAAGCAAACTGCTACCTCTCAAGGATGGGCACCTAGGGAGGTAGAAGGAGCCGGCACTGGGGGTAGGCAGGCCCCAGGGCCCTGTATGGCTCAAGGAAGGGGCTGTGTGGCCCCATTCCTTTCATTGAATTTTGGGCAGGAAAACAGAGGAAACAATTGCTCTCACAGAGAGGGAGCTGCATCTTTATCAACTCCCTCTATGTGACAGCAATGCTGGCTCCCACAGGAGACGGGAAGCCAGCAGGGACCGGGAATGCTTTCAGGCTCCCTCCATTGTCCCCAACCATTTTGACTCGGTACCCTGGAGGTCACCCAGATGACATGGCCGGACCCTGGGAACGGGGTCCCTGGTACTGAGATCAGTCGGGGGGAGCTGTGTGGCACCATTCCACAAAACAAATTAAATGTTTAGGCTGGGTCCTAGGGAATGAGGTGCCCAGGGCAGAGATCAGCCTGGGGAGGAGGGGGAGGCTGCATTGCACCCTCCTAAAAAAACATGAAATGGGTAGGCTAGGCCCTGGGGCCAAAGTTGGCCCAGGGATGAGTTCTGCGTGGCCCTCCTCCCCCCCCCAAAAAAAATGATATGGCCGGGCCCCGGGAGTGGAGTCCCGGGGCTGAAATCTGCTTGGGGCCGTGTGGCCCCCTCACCCCACAAAAAATGTAGAAGGCCGGGCCCTGGGGATGGTGTCCCCAAGGCAGAGATCGGCCTGGAGAGGGGGGTCACGCAGCCCACCCTCTGTAAAAAAAAAATATATTAATGCCAGGCCCCACGGGGATGGGGACCCCCGGGGCTGAAATCGACTGGGGAAGTGGGGATGCGTAGCCACCCTTGCCCAAAAAAATATATTGTACAAGGCGGTACCCAGGGGAGGGGAATGTGGTCCCCAGGGCTGAAATTGGCCATAAAGGGGCCACGGACCTTCGGCCAACTCCTGCTGCACATGACCAAAAGCTGTGCTTTGGGGTTGGGTGGTTAGGGAGGTTGGGGTTAGGGTGGTTAGGGAGGTTGGGGTTAGGGTGGTTAGGGAGGTTGGCCACAGGCTGTCATTCCCACAACAGCTGTAATGGCTTTAGCCAAGCAAAAGCAAACTGCTACCTCTCAAGGATGGGCACCTAGGGAGGTAGAAGGAGCCGGCACTGGGGGTAGGCAGGCCCCAGGGCCCTGTATGGCTCAAGGAAGGGGCTGCGTGGCCCATTCCTTTCATTGACACATGCTGGCACTGGGGGAGGTGATGGTCCCCAGGCTGTAAATGGCCCGGGAGGGAGACTGCATGGTCCCCTCCTATTTTTTTAATAAACGTGATGGCCACAGATAGATTGTGGTCACCAAGGCCCAGGGGTTCCACATGGCCCATCATACATTAACTGCAGCGCAGAGAGGTGGTGGTCCCCAGGGCCTTGGGAGTCCATGCGGCTACCCTACCTTCATCCCCGGGGGGTTGGTGGTCCCTGTGGCTGGGGGAGGAGGGATTCGCACAGACCTTGCATACTTTATTTTAGCCCCATTGAGGTCATTGTCCCCAGGGATCTGTGTACCCTCCTGAAAAGTATAATATTTTTGCCAAAACTCCCTGATGTTAGTTTCTTCAGTCCCGGAGAGGTTGTGCTCCCCGGGGCTTTAATAATCCCTAGGAGGGTGGCCCCAGGTGCCCTCTCCTTTATGTTGTGGGAATGCCCCCATAACTGGCCAACCTGGGGGCAAAAGGATCCAGAAACATGGAGACGGTTTTTTTCTTATTCACAGAGAAATCCACTGATACAGCCAAGGATTTCTCCATGATTTTAAAAAATAAATACTTTTAAGCCCTGTGGGATCCAAGGGGGACCCCTCAACCAATGCTAGGGGGTTAGGGCATGCATACCCTGAAACTCTCTTCTAGGATATGGATATGATTAAAAACAATCTAGGACAGTAATAAGGGCCTAATTACCTTAACTGTCTACTCTAGCCAACATATTTCTGCCAGCTCTATGAGCCTAAAGCTGTCTGGGGCTTTCGTCAGGGCTGAGGATCCCTAAAACCTAAACCCAGGGTGTATTACCCAAGGGATTAAAAAAACATTCAGGACCTAACCGAATGGGAGTCAAAAAATAGAGGTACCCTCTGTTTAGGGGGTAACAAGCTTCCAGTCTGGTGTCAGAAAAACTATTTCCAGTGTTGTTAAGTTCATCCCTCAGCCAAAACGATTCCCCTTTTCCTTGTATCCACGTTGGTTGCATCAGCGTCCTCACCCCCGGTGGCTCTTGTGGAGGCTGTTCTTAGAACTAACTTCTTCAGGTTTGACTGCCACTCAAGATGGTAGCCGCACATCTTTGTGAGGTCAGCGCTTTAGTGTTTCTACCTTAGTCTTGTGCTGAAGCTTCCTTCCAGCCGTTTCTTTCTTGGAGCTGTGCACTTTAACTGTCATCCTGAGGAGAGTGAGCAGTGTTCCTGAGGTGCTTTGTTTCATGGAGAATTCTTCTAGTTTTTAGTAATTAATTATTTTTCTTGTTAAGGTGTGCACACCAGCTACTTTTCCCTTCTGGAGAAGCTGAATTTCGTCCTTTTTCCAACAACTGGCTATCAGCTTTCTGCTTTCTGAGTAGATTATGGTTTTGGCTTAACAGAACTTCAAGCAACTGCAGTAAGGAATCCTTTTGTATGATTTCTAGACTTGCCAATATATATATATGTACATATATATTCAAAAACTCTTCATCTTGCAGACTTGCCAGTCTTAAAGAAAAGAGAGCTGGTCAAGGATGAAGCATGACACTATTAGTGTCTGAGACCACTTCCTCAATTAAGAAAATATTCTGGTTGCTAGATTAGAGCCACATTCTCGAGATGAATTGCTTCAAGTGGGAAACACAGGCTGGAACTGGATCTGAAGGTGGTCTCTCTTTTTCTATTCCCATTCCCCTTTCCCCCTAGCAGATGCAGGGTTCAGATAATCAGTTAAGTCTGAGAACGCATCTGTTGGAGGGAGGTGGGTAAAAGGCATTTTCTTGTGTAGAATGTTGATTTAATTAGTAATCTCCTGACATCTGGAGCAAAGGTGATGTCCTTTTTAGTCACACATTTGTCAAAAGGTTCATTGCGTCGTAGCACCTAGACATTGTTGCTGCCAGCATATCCTTGGACACCACCAATAAAGCTGAACAACACCAGTATTCCAGGAGGTATTTTTAACATAGATCTGGATCTCTGACTTTAACCAGTAGTCTTTTATTTAGGAACTCCCTCTGGTGTAGGTTTTACCAAGAGGTTGAGTCCGCATTGGTCGCATTGTCCTACCAGGGTGGCGAGAGGTGGTCAAGGATGAAGCATGACACTATTAGTGTCTGAGACCACGTCCTCAATTAAGAAAATATTCTGGTTGCTAGATTAGAGCCACATTCTCGAGATGAATTGCGACAAATGGTTTTGCCTAATAGAAGTTGACAAAACGGCACACTTTGAATCCTATGCAACCACACTATTTGTGATTAGTATTCTTTTGGGAGGACGTGGGGTGCCCTGTCCTCGCTTTCTCTCTTTGAGTGTTATTGCCCAGAGAGATGTGCCAATGTGCTCATTTGCAGAGGGTACAACTTTAAAAGAACTTCACAGGTTGGCCAGCTCCACTAGTTCCCCCTCTGGTCCCTGTAATTTTCTAAACATGCACCAGTTTGGAAGACCAAATCCGTGACGTGTCTAGAATGGATACCACATAAGATGTATTTTTGTACAATGAAACAACGTGGAAATAATTTATGCAGTAAATGGTTGCTGCTTTCACCGTCCATACACCTAAGCAAAATGGACTTAAATCATCCTTGAGGAGATCAAGGCGTAGGATGATAGGCCTGGCCAATACTGAGTCAGAGAGAGGGAGTCAAAGATCCAAGAGCTGTGCTGCCCAGAGGTCCCCCCACTGAGGAGTCATCCTGCAGCAGGTGTAAATGTCAGAGGGGTTAGTCAGAGCAAGTATGGGGGGCACCTGGCATGGAGGCAAATCCTGGGTAGTGACTGTAAAAAATGCAGGACAAAGTGTCAAAATTCAAGACAGAAATTCAAGACAAAACATCAATTTTATGGACACATCTGTGTAGGACAAGCTGTAACACAAGAGGAAATTAATAGGCGACTGAACCAAATACAGGTAAAAGTAGAATGATGTTCTTTAGTTTGTATAAAGCATAACACCAGAAACTCTAGTGACCATACAGACACTAAGCCAACATAAGGGACAGTTATCACATTATTCTATGCCTTTACCATGAGTGGTAAAACCAACAGCAGTGAATGGGGGCTTCCAGCTCATCAGCAGTACAAGTAATAGAGAGAGGGAGAGAAATGTAGAGTGAAGGGGGATTGTGGTGTATGTGTGTTTCTGTCTATCTGTCTTTCTCTGTGCCTGTGTGTGTCTCTTCGCCATGATATATCATCATGAACCCCTGCCCAGATTGACGCAACTTCGTGTGAAACTGTTATCCTGACTTTTTGTTTGCCTGCAGACACGCTAATCCTGCATGTGAGCTGTGGCTTAAGCCTGGTTCGTAAACTTTTCTGTGACCTAGAGCAATGCACCAAGTGCTCTATGCTCTCAGAACTGATGTATGACTACTGTTAAGTGTGTCTGGTTTATAACATAAAGCAGGTGAGGCAGGTGAGGCAGAGAGAGGCACAGACTTTGTGAATTAGTATTCCTGACCGGCCCTTTATTTCCAGTATCCCCACACTTTTATCTCCTACATCCTTACACTGGCATTCTACGTATATTCCATGTACATCATACATGAGCCCAACCCAAATAATAATCCAATCCCTAGCAGTAGTATTGCAGTGTTACCATACAATTAAGAGGCTCCAAGGCTCGTCAGATGTTTACTTGGGATTACTTGGATTGGATTATGAGAAGAACACACTGTGTATCCAAAGACCTCCAAGGCAGTAGACAACCTCTTTTATTTCTCACAATCCTTATTGATCTCTTTAAGGGTAGTAGCTTAATTTTTTTTATCACAGTCCTAACCAGATTGCTTTGATCTCCAGCTAATACAGCAAACTGCAACTCCTGTAACAATGAGACTTACTAGAGTGGTTAATACTACAAGATCAACATATCCATCTTCTCTCCTACTAACCAAGGCAGCCTTTCTTCAACCCATCCACTCATCTGCAGCTTCGCCATTCATTTACATATTCTCCATTGATCAATTCATCCATGCACTAATCTGTACATCTTTCCACCCATCAAAGGACCATCCACCTATCCATGAGTCTTTCCATCCATTCATCAATCCATCCACACACCCATCCTTCTGTCTGTCCATCTATTCACCCACCCATACATCCCATACATCTCAAATAAAAATGGAAACACCAAAATAATATTACTATATGCTCATCATAAATAGAAATTTGGTATGTGTGTGAAAATTGCAGTGCAATTTATATGAGAGAAAACAGTAAAAAGGGAATTTAAACGGAAACCCATAATAAGTGCTGAAAGAAAGCAGAAAAGGCAACAGATTAGAGCTTTTCAACCATCCCACAAGGTTATCCTGTTCAGTTGAAAATATCTGTTGGTTCCCTTCAGTGCCAATTAACAGGTTGACAAAGAATTAGACATAGTCAAGTGCCTTGACTTTGCCTGACTACTCAGACAACCCTTGTTGGAATTAGTTACAAGTGTGGTTCATTTTACTCTGTGCTACTGTTAGACCTGACAGCCTTAGGGGGTCAAACCCAACTTTTTGCCTGCCTCCCTTCACTTTTTGATATTGTTTTTGCTGGTTTTAGGACTCTGCACATTTTACCACTGCTAACCAGGGCTAAAGTGCATATGCTCTCTCCCTGAAAACATGGTGATATTGGCACATTCCCAATTGGCATATTTAATTTCTTTGTACGTCCCTGGTACTGCATGTGCTCAAGGCCTCTAAATTAAATGCTACTAGTGGGCCTGCAACACTGATTGTCCCATCCACATAAGTCGCCCCTTAACCATGACTCAGCCCTGCAATTGCAAGGTCTGTGTGTGCAGTTTCACTGCAACTTCCACTTGGCATTTAAAAGTACTTGCCAAGCCTAATGCTCTCTGTTTTCTACATATTAGGCACCCATGGTAAGTCCCTAGGTAACCAACAGGGCAGGGTGCTTTGTAGGTAAAAGGCAGGACATATACCTGTTTGTTTGATATTTCCTGGTAGTGAAAAACGCCTAAATTAGTTTTCCACTGCTGTGAGGCCTGCCCCTTTCATAGGCTAACATTAGGGCTACCCTCATATACTGTTTCAGTGGTAGGTTCTGATCAGAAAGGGGTAGACAGGTCATATTTAGTGTGGTCAGAATGGTATACAAAACCCTACTGACTGGTGAGGTTGGATTTTAAATTACTATTTTTTAAATACTACTTTTAGAAAGTAAGCATTTCTCTTAACTTAAATCCTTCTGTGCCTTACAGTCTGTCTCCAGTCCACATCTGGGCTGGGCTGGTTGACAGCTCCCTTTGTGCATTTCCCCCAGACAACCACAAACACAGGATGCTCTGTCACACCTGCATACATCTGCATACTGAATGGGTCTTCCTGGGCTGGAAGAATGGAGGGCCTGACACATTTCAAAGGCAGTGGCCTGCCCTCACACAATGGACTGCCAAACCTCCTACTGGGACTGTGGCAGAAGGGTTGTACTGAAAGGAGACTTTGTGTACTTCAAAATCACTCTTTTGAGACTCCCCCACTTAAAAGGCACTTTTGGGTATTTAAACTGGGTCGCTAATGCCTGCAACGTAGACACTTCTTGGGAAAGATGTGAGAAGGTAGCCTCTTTCTAGCCTTGTTACCCCCACTTTTGGCCTGTTTGTGAGTGTATGTCAGGGTGTTTGTCACTGTTTTCACTGTCTCACTGGGATCCTGATAGCCAGGCCTCAGTGCTCATATTGAAAACACTATTTTTTCAGTATGTTTATTATGTGTCACTGGGATCCTGCTGGTCAGGACCCCAGTGCTCATAGGTTTGTGGCCTATATGTATGTGTCACTGGGACCCTGTCACACAGGGCCCCAGTGCTCATAGGTGTGCATGTATATGTTCCCTGTGTGGTGCCTAACTGTCTCACTGAGGCTCTGCTAACCAGAACCTCAGTGGTTATGCTCTCTCATTACTTTCAAATTGTCACTAACAGGCTAGTGACCAATTTTACCAATTTACATTGGCTTACTGGAACACCCTTATAATTCCCTAGTATATGGTACTGAGGTACCCAGGGTATTGGGGTTCCAGGAGATCCCTATGGGCTGCAGCATTTCTTTTGCCACCCATAGGGAGCTCTGACAATTCTTACACAGGCCTGCCACTGCAGCCTGAGTGAAATAACGTCCACGTTATTTCACAGCCATTTTACACTGCACTTAAGTAACTTATAAGTCACCTATATGTCTAACCTTTACCTGGTAAAGGTTAGGTGCAAAGTTACTTAGTGTGAGGGCACCCTGGCACTAGCCAAGGTGCCCCCACATTGTTCAGAGCCAATTCACTGAACTTTGTGAGTGCGGGGACACCATTACACGCGTGCACTACATATAGGTCACTACCTATATGTAGCTTCACAATGGTAACTCCGAAAATGGCCATGTAACATGTCTATGATCATGGAATTGCCCCCTCTATGCCATCCTGGCATAGTTGGCACAATCCCATGATCCCAGTGGTCTGTAGCACAGACCCTGGTACTGCCAAACTGCCCTTCCTGGGGTTTCACTGCAGCTGCTGCTGCTGCCAACCCCTCAGACAGGCAGCTGCCCTCCTGGGGTCCAGCCAGGCCTGGCCCAGGATGGCAGAACAAAGAACTTCCTCTGAGAGAGGGTGTGACACCCTCTCCCTTTGGAAAATGGTGTGAAGGCAGGGGAGGAGTAGCCTCCCCCAGCCTCTGGAAATGCTTTGTTGGGCACAGAGGTGCCCAATTCTGCATAAGCCAGTCTACACCGGTTCAGGGACCCCTTAGCCCCTGCTCTGGCGCGAAACTGGACAAAGGAAAGGGGAGTGACCACTCCCCTGACCTGCACCTCCCCTGGGAGGTGTCCAGAGCTCCTCCAGTGTGCTCCAGACCTCTGCCATCTTGGAAACAGAGGTGCTGCTGGCACACTGGACTGCTCTGAGTGGCCAGTGCCACCAGGTGACGTCAGAGACTCCTGCTGATAGGCTCCTTCAGGTGTTAGTAGCCTATCCTCTCTCCTAGGTAGCCAAACCCTCTTTTCTGGCTATTTAGGGTCTCTGTCTCTGGGGAAACTTTAGATAACGAATGCATGAGCTCAGCCGAGTTCCTCTGCATCTCCCTCTTCACCTTCTGATAAGGAATCGACCGCTGACCGCGCTGGAAGCCTGCAAACCTGCAACATAGTAGCAAAGACGACTACTGCAACTCTGTAACGCTGATCCTGCCGCCTTCTCGACTGTTTTCCTGCTTGTGCATGCTGTGGGGGTAGCCTGCCTCCTCTCTGCACCAGAAGCTCCGAAGAAATCTCCCGTGGGTCGACGGAATCTTCCCCCTGCAACCGCAGGCACCAAAAAGCTGCATTACCGGTCCCTTGGGTCTCCTCTCAGCACGACGAGCGAGGTCCCTCGAATCCAGCGACACTGTCCTAGTGACCCGCACAGTCCAGTGACTCTTCAGCCCAAGTTTGGTGGAGGTAAGTCCTTGCCTCACCTCGCTGGGCTGCATTGCTGGGAACCGCGACTTTGCAGCTACTCCGGCCCCTGTGCACTTCCGGCGGAAATCCTTTGTGCACAGCCAAGCCTGGGTCCACGGCACTCTAACCTGCATTGCACGACTTTCTAAGTTGGTCTCCGGCGACGTGGGACTCCTTTGTGCAACTTCGGCGAGCACCGTTTCACGCATCCTTGTAGTGCCTGTTTCTGGCACTTTTCCGGGTGCTACCTGCTTCAGTGAGGGCTCTTTGTCTTGCTCGACGTCCCCTCTCTCTTCAGGTCCAATTTGCGACCTCCTGGTCCCTCCTGGGCCCCAGCAGTGTCCAAAAACATCAAACATACGATTTGCGTGTAGCAAGGCTTGTTGGCATCCTTCCGGTGGGAAAACACTTCTGCACGACTCTCCAAGGCGAGATGGATCCGTCCACCAAAGGGGAAGTCTCTAGCTCTTTTCGTTCCTGCAGAAACCTCAGCTTCTTTTGTCCAGTCGAAGCTTCTTTGCACCCGCATCTGGCATTTCCTGGGCATCTGCCCATCTACGACTTACTTGTGACTTTTGGACTTGGTCCCCTTGTTCCACAGGTACCCTAGATTGGAAATCCACAGTTGTTGCATTGCTGGTTTGTGTCTTTCCTGCATTATTCCTCTAACACGACTCTTTTGTCCTTAGGGGAACTTTAGTGCACTTTGCACTCACTTTTCAGGGTCTTGGGGAGGGTTATTTTTCTAACTCTCACTATTCTCTAATAGTCCCAGCGACCCTCTACAAGGTCACATAGGTTTGGGGTCCATTCGTGGTTCGCATTCCACTTTTGGAGTATATGGTTTGTGTTGCCCCTATCCCTATGTTTCCCCATTGCATCCTATTGTAACTATACATTGTTTGCACTGTTTTCTAAGACTATACTGCATATTTTTGCTATTGTGTATATATATCTTGTGTATATTTCCTATCCTCTCACTGAGGGTACACTCTAAGATACTTTGGCATATTGTCATAAAAATAAAGTACCTTTATTTTTAGTATAACTGTGTATTGTGTTTTCTTATGATATTGTGCATATGACACTAAGTGGTACTGTAGTAGCTTCACACGTCTCCTAGTTCAGCCTAAGCTGCTCTGCTAAGCTACCATTATCTATCAGCCTAAGCTGCTAGACACCCTATGCACTAATAAGGGATAACTGGGCCTGGTGCAAGGTGCAAGTACCCCTTGGTACTCACTACAAGCCAGTCCAGCCTCCTACATTGGTTGTGCAGTGGTGGGATAAGTGTTTGAGACTACTTACCACTCTTGTCATTGTACTTTTCATAAGAGAAAAATATACAAAACAAGGTCAGTGTATATACACATAGCCAAAAAGTTTTGCATTTCCTCTTTTCACTCTTTTCTAAAGTGCTGAAAAGTACTCCTAAACTTTCAAAAAGTTCTTAAAAGTTTAAAAAGTTTTTTCTCTGTCTTTCCAAAAAGTTCTGAAAACTTTTGTCTCTTTCTCTATCACTTTAACTCTCTCTAAAAAATGTCTGGCACAGGCCAAGGTGTTGATCTGTCCAAACTTGCATATGACAACCTTAGCTGGAAAAGAGCAAGGAGTCTCTGTATAGAGAGAGGTTTGAGTGTAGGGAAGAATCCTGCCTTAGAACTATTAATTAACATGCTTAGAGAACAGGATAAGGCCATAGGTGCCCCATCTGTTGAAAAAGTACCTAATAGTTCCCAATCAGATTCAGAGACTCCCCCAGGAAAAGATTCAGGAAAGAAACTTTCTAGCCTGCCCATTACTAGACAATCTAGCATAGATGGTAATGATGATGAGCCACACCAAATAAATAGTGTGGTCTCACATCATAGCAAAAGCATTTATTCACACCATTCTGGTAGTAATGTTTCTGTAAACCAAGCTGTTAAGTTGGCTTCTGTAAGGGACAGGTCTCCTTCTGTTCATTCCCATCATAGCTCTGTTTCTAGAAATGTCCCTCCCACCAACCCTGATGACAGAATGTTAGAGAGGGAACTCAATAAGTTGAGGGTGGAACAAACCAGACTGAAGCTTAAAAAGCAACAGCTGGATTTGGATAGACAGTCTTTTGAATTAGAGAAGGAAAGACAGAAGTTGGGTTTAGATACCCATGGTGGCAGCAGCAGTATTCCCCATAGTCATCCTGCAAAAGAGCATGATTCCAGGAATCTGCACAAGATAGTTCCCCCTTATAAGGAGGGGGATGACATTAACAAGTGGTTTGCTGCACTTGAGAGGGCCTGTGTTGTACAGGATGTCCCTCAAAGGCAGTGGGCTGCTATCCTATGGCTATCATTTAGTGGAAAAGGTAGGGATAGGCTCCTTACTGTGAAAGAAAATGATGCTAATAATTTTACAGTTCTTAAGAATGCACTCCTGGATGGTTATGGCTTAACCACTGAACAGTACAGGATAAAGTTCAGAGAGACCAAAAAGGAGTCTTCACAAGACTGGGTTGATTTCATTGACCATTCAGTGAAGGCCTTGGAGGGGTGGTTACATGGCAGTAAAGTTACTGATTATGAAAGCCTGTATAACACAATCCTGAGAGAGCATATACTTAATAATTGTGTGTCTGATTTGTTGCACCAGTACCTGGTAGACTCTGATCTGACCTCTCCCCAAGAATTGGGAAAGAAGGCAGACAAATGGGTCAGAACAAGGGTGAACAGAAAAGTTCATACAGGGGGTGACAAAGATGGCAATAAGAAGAAAGATGGTGAAAAATCTCAAGATAAGCATGGGGATAAGGGTAAAACCAAAGATCCCACTTCAAATCTTAAACACTCTTCAGAGGGTGGGGATAAAACAAATTCTTCCTCTTCTTCCCAACCTGCACACATTAAAAAGCCTTGGTGCTTTGTGTGTAAAAATAGAGGCCATAGGCCAGGGGATAAGTCCTGTCCAGGTAAACCCCCTGAGCCTACCACCACTAATACATCAAGCTCTAGTGCCCCTAGCAGTAGTGGTACTAGTGGTGGGACTGCTGGCAACAGTCAAGCAAAGGGTGTAGTTGGGTTCACTTATGGGTCCATAGTGGAAACTGATGTAATCAGTCCCAAGACAGTTTCTGTCACACCTAGTGGCACTGGCCTTGCCACACTGGCTGCTTGTCCCCTTACAATGGATAAGTACAGGCAGACAGTTTCAATAAATGGTGTTGAGGCCTTGGCCTACAGGGACACAGGTGCCAGTTTCACTTTGGTGACTGAAAACCTAGTGCCTCCTGAACAACACATCATTGGACAACAGTATAAGATTATTGATGTCCATAACTCCACTAAGTTTCTTCCCTTAGCTATAATTCAGTTTAGTTGGGGTGGAGTTACTGGCCCTAAGCAGGTGGTGGTATCACCTAGCTTACCTGTAGACTGTCTCTTAGGTAATGACCTAGAGGCCTCAGGTTGGGCTGATGTAGAGTTTTATGCCCATGCAGCCATGCTGGGCATCCCTGAGGAATTGTTTCCTCTCATTTCAAGTGAAATGAAAAAGCAAAGGAGAGAAGGCCTGAAAACTCAGGATCCCTCTCCATCAACAGGTAAAAAGGGTATCACAGTATCCCCTAACCACCCTACCATTCAGGATACCATTCCTGTGGTGGGAGAAACCTCTCCTGGGGTGGCACCTGTTCCAAGGGAATCATCAGCTGGCAAAGCTGGACTCCCTGAGGTGGAAGTACCTCTCTGTGGGATAACTAACATTGGTGAGAAAAACAGCACCATTTTAGTTAACATGGAGCATCCCTCCAACCCTCCCAGAGAAACTTTAGTGCAGAAACCCTGCACTACCTCACAACATTTAGGACAGCATCCCTGCCCTAGTGTGGAGCTCATAGGACAGCATCCCTGCCCTGCTCCAACTCAAGAGAAACAGCATCCCTGTTCTCTCTTCCAGCCAGATGGACAAAGTTTTTGCCCAGCTAAGGCTTTTCTGAGACAGCATCCCTGTCTGGCATTTCCATCACTACAAATAGGTTCAGTGGACAATTCCCACTGCTCTAAACTAAAACTTACTGATAGAAACTCTGAAAATACATCTTCACATTGTTGCTTAGCTAAAAAACTTCAAACAGGGTGGTTCACATCCCCACAGGGAAGTAACCATATAGTGGATGATAAAGGGAGTAACCAGTCTATTGCAGAGCTACTCTCTACTTATCACCACTTAGACAATAAAGTCTCAACTGGCCAAGGTTAGCCTTATTGTCCTTCGTTTGGGGGGGGGGTTGTGTGAGAAGGTAGCCTCTTTCTAGCCTTGTTTCCCCCACTTTTGGCCTGTTTGTGAGTGTATGTCAGGGTGTTTGTCACTGTTTTCACTGTCTCACTGGGATCCTGATAGCCAGGCCTCAGTGCTCAAATTGAAAACACTATGTTTTCAGTATGTTTATTATGTGTCACTGGGATCCTGCTGGTCAGGACCCCAGTGCTCATAGGTTTGTGGCCTATATGTATGTGTCACTGGGACCCTGTCACACAGGGCCCCAGTGCTCATAGGTGTGCATGTATATGTTCCCTGTGTGGTGCCTAACTGTCTCACTGAGGCTCTGCTAACCAGAACCTCAGTGGTTATGCTCTCTCATTACTTTCAAATTGTCACTAACAGGCTAGTGACCAATTTTACCAATTTACATTGGCTTACTGGAACACCCTTATAATTCCCTAGTATATGGTACTGAGGTACCCAGGGTATTGGGGTTCCAGGAGATCCCTATGGGCTGCAGCATTTCTTTTGCCACCCATAGGGAACTCTGACAATTCTTACACAGGCCGGCCACTGCAGCCTGAGTGAAATAACGTCCACGTTATTTCACAGCCATTTTACACTGCACTTAAGTAACTTATAAGTCACCTATATGTCTAACCTTTACCTGGTAAAGGTTAGGTGCAAAGTTACTTAGTGTGAGGGCACCCTGGCACTAGCCAAGGTGCCCCCACATTGTTCAGAGCCAATTCACTGAACTTTGTGAGTGCGGGGACACCATTACACGCGTGCACTACATATAGGTCACTACCTATATGTAGCTTCACAATGGTAACTCCGAAAATGGCCATGTAACATGTCTATGATCATGGAATTGCCCCCTCTATGCCATCCTGGCATAGTTGGCACAATCCCATGATCCCAGTGGTCTGTAGCACAGACCCTGGTACTGCCAAACTGCCCTTCCTGGGGTTTCACTGCAGCTGCTGCTGCTGCCAACCCCTCAGACAGGCAGCTGCCCTCCTGGGGTCCAGCCAGGCCTGGCCCAGGATGGCAGAACAAAGAACTTCCTCTGAGAGAGGGTGTGACACCCTCTCCCTTTGGAAAATGGTGTGAAGGCAGGGGAGGAGTAGCCTCCCCCAGCCTCTGGAAATGCTTTGTTGGGCACAGAGGTGCCCAATTCTGCATAAGCCAGTCTACACCGGTTCAGGGACCCCTTAGCCCCTGCTCTGGCGCGAAACTGGACAAAGGAAAGGGGAGTGACCACTCCCCTGACCTGCACCTCCCCTGGGAGGTGTCCAGAGCTCCTCCAGTGTGCTCCAGACCTCTGCCATCTTGGAAACAGAGGTGCTGCTGGCACACTGGACTGCTCTGAGTGGCCAGTGCCACCAGGTGACGTCAGAGACTCCTGCTGATAGGCTCCTTCAGGTGTTAGTAGCCTATCCTCTCTCCTAGGTAGCCAAACCCTCTTTTCTGGCTACTTAGGGTCTCTGTCTCTGGGGAAACTTTAGATAACGAATGCATGAGCTCAGCCGAGTTCCTCTGCATCTCCCTCTTCACCTTCTGATAAGGAATCGACCGCTGACCGCGCTGGAAGCCTGCAAACCTGCAACATAGTAGCAAAGACGACTACTGCAACTCTGTAACGCTGATCCTGCCGCCTTCTCGACTGTTTTCCTGCTTGTGCATGCTGTGGGGGTAGCCTGCCTCCTCTCTGCACCAGAAGCTCCGAAGAAATCTCCCGTGGGTCGACGGAATCTTCCCCCTGCAACCGCAGGCACCAAAAAGCTGCATTACCGGTCCCTTGGGTCTCCTCTCAGCACGACGAGCGAGGTCCCTCGAATCCAGCGACACTGTCCTAGTGACCCCCACAGTCCAGTGACTCTTCAGCCCAAGTTTGGTGGAGGTAAGTCCTTGCCTCACCTTGCTGGGCTGCATTGCTGGGAACCGCGACTTTGCAGCTACTCCGGCCCCTGTGCACTTCTGGCGGAAATCCTTTGTGCACATCCAAGCCTGGGTCCACGGCACTCTAACCTGCATTGCACGACTTTCTAAGTTGGTCTCCGGCGACGTGGGACTCCTTTGTGCAACTTCGGCGAGCACTGTTTCATGCATCCTCGTAGTGCCTGTTTCTGGCACTTCTCCGGGTGCTACCTGCTTCAGTGAGGACTCTTTGTCTTGCTCGACGTCCCCTCTCTCTTCAGGTCCAATTTGCGACCTCCTGGTCCCTTCTGGGCCCCAGCAGCGTCCAAAAACATTAAACGCACGATTTGCGTGTAGCAAGGCTTGTTGGCGTCCTTATGGTGGGAAAACACTTCTGCACGACTCTCCAAGGCGAGCGGGATCCGTCCACCAAAGGGGAAGTCTCTAGCCCTTTTCGTTCCTGCAGAAACCTCAGCTTCTTCTGTCCAGTCGAAGCTTCTTTGCACCCGCAGCTGGCATTTCCTGGGCATCTGCCCATCTACGACTTACTTGTGACTTTTGGACTTGGTCCCCTTGTTCCACAGGTACCCTAGATTGGAAATCCACAGTTGTTGCATTGCTGGTTTGTGTCTTTCCTGCATTATTCCTCTAACACGACTCTTTTGTCCTTAGGGGAACTTTAGTGCACTTTGCACTCACTTTTCAGGGTCTTGGGGAGGGTTATTTTTCTAACTCTCACTATTCTCTAATAGTCCCAGCGACCCTCTACAAGGTCACATAGGTTTGGGGTCCATTCGTGGTTCGCATTCCACTTTTGGAGTATATGGTTTGTGTTGCCCCTATCCCTATGTTTCCCCATTGCATCCTATTGTAACTATACATTGTTTGCACTGTTTTCTAAGACTATACTGCATATTTTTGCTATTGTGTATATATATCTTGTGTATATTTCCTATCCTCTCACTGAGGGTACACTCTAAGATACTTTGGCATATTGTCATAAAAATAAAGTACCTTTATTTTTAGTATAACTGTGTATTGTGTTTTCTTATGATATTGTGCATATGACACTAAGTGGTACTGTAGTAGCTTCACACGTCTCCTAGTTCAGCCTAAGCTGCTCTGCTAAGCTACCATTATCTATCAGCCTAAGCTGCTAGACACCCTATACACTAATAAGGGATAACTGGGCCTGGTGCAAGGTGCAAGTACCCCTTGGTACTCACTACAAGCCTGTCCAGCCTCCTACAAAAGACACTCTGTACCAGAACCTGCAACCTGCCAAGAGAAGCTGCCTGGCTCCCCAAAGGACTCACCTGGACGGCTTTGCTGTGACGGATTGCTGCATTGCTGTTGCCCTACTGCCTTGCTGGCCTCTGTCTCTCCTGAGAAGTGCTCTCCAGGGGCTTGGATTGAGCTTGTCATCTATTCCTGAAGTCTCAGGGCCAAAAAGACTTCATTTCTACAAAGAAACTCCTTGTGCGGTGAAAATTGACAAACAGCATGCCTGAATCGATGCACAGCATGCCCAGTGGTGGGAAAATCACGGCATCGCTGAACAAGAACAGCACAGCCCGGATCCCCGATCGGAGATTTATGCAGCACCATTGCTGCGACTGGAAATTCGATGTACAGCCTACCAGATTGATGCATTGCCATGCCAGAATGACGCAGCATGATTTCCTGTGTGAGGAATCGATACAGAGCCTGCCGTACAACAGAATTTCTGACGCTTTGCCCACCGGATTGCTGCAGCACCTGTGACTTCGTCCAGCATGTCCAGGATTTCCACGCATTGTCCCTGTGCATCAAAGGACTCCACATCGCAAAGAGGATTCAAGCCTGCGTGCTGGAATTTGATGCAATGCCCTTGCTGTGTGGAAAAGAATTGGTGCATCGTCTGTGTGCTCCCAGAAATCTGATGCACACCTACCTTTTTCCACACATCTCCTCCTCTGCGGTCTTCATGTGGGTAATTTTGATGCAAAACAGGTACTTTGTGCGTGCAAGAGACAATTGTTGCTTTTAAGAACTAAATACTCTTCTTAGGATTACAAAAGTGATATTTCCACGTGTGATTATCAAATCTTGATTGTTTTGACCTTAATTTATTCAGATAAATAGCTCACATTCTTCTAAAACCATGTAGTGTATTTTTGTGGTGTTTTCACTGTTTCATTGCATGATTTATTGCACAAATACTTTACACATTGCCTTTTAAGTTAAGCATGACTGCTCATAGCCATGCTACCAGGGGGTTGGCACAGGATTATTTGGATTGTGTGCTACTTACCCTGGCTATGATTGTGGTCCCTATTTGGACAAGAGTGTACACCTCTGCCAACTAGAGACCCCATTTCTAACAGCTACCACTTCCTATCACATGCATTATGACTGCCTTGGAGCCTTTTGAATTCTATCTATATAATTATAACTGGCAAGCACTAGAAGGTAATATAGATATATGCCAGTGACGGGCGCCACTGGGTAGTTATGGGTAGGATAATTTTTCGAAAGAAAATGCATTTTCTGTGTTGTTTATAACTTTGGGCTTTGTTCGATGAATCTCCATAAAACGTTCTGAAAAAAGTTCTAATTTGTTTGACTAGTTTGCACATGGAAAGTTTCAGGGTGATCCATAAAGCGGGGGTCATAAAAAATGGGTCCCAAACGTGTTTATTTCCAATTCATTTTGCCATAGGAAATTTAGACACACAAACAGCCCAAATGACTGAACAGATTTACATCAAATTTGACAGAAAACTACATCTTGGTCCAGAAAGAATGATTTGTGTAAATTGATGTAAATCCATTCAGTAGTTTTTGAGCAATTAATGCACAATACAATTGTTTATCTAGGGATGCAGAGGATCCGCATGTCCAACAGATCTCCTTCTGAGATCTGATTGGCTGCCATAACATCAACACAGATGTGGTGGCAGCCACCTTAGGACTCTAGACTCAGTCCTGAGTCTTAAAAAATACAAAGAAAGGCATATGGGGAAGGGAAGAGATACCTTGAACCCCTAGGCACTGGTGGTGGGGAGAACCCACAAATCTACAGCAAATGTTTTTATAAAAAAAATAGTGCTGTCTCCTGTGCTTCTTTTTTAAAAACCTCAGGGTGGGCCAGAGCTAAGAGAGATGATGCAATAATTGTTTAAAATAGGGAAGGGGGCTTGTGGTCCTTCTGCCCAGGTTGTTTTTGCCACCGGCGACTCCAATACCTCAGTCCTAAATCATTTTATAAGGAGAGGGGTGTGTGCCCCCTTCCTTTCCAGTCCATATTTGGCCAAGTCCCAATACTCTGGGCCTGAATTTGTTTTATGGAAGGGGGGCACACAGCCCCCTCCACAGTCCCTTTTCAGGCCCAAGGACTCAATCGCATGAGCCTTGCAGTATTTTTAGGGGAAGGAGTCATTCAGCCCTCTTCCAGAGGCCACTTTTGGCTCTGGGGACCACATCAATCTGGACCCACATAGTCCCCCCCTTTTTGCATTAACTGAGGCCCTCATGGATATGTTCCCTATTAGACTAGTCATCCTTATCATGGTCTCCCCTAACTTTTTCCCCATACCTCCTGTTTTTGATGATTCTTTTGTTGGTCTTAGGACTCTGAGCGCTTTACTGTTGCTGTCCAGTGCTAAAGTGCATGTGGTTCACCCCTAAACACAGTAATATTAGTGTATATATGACTGGCATATTTAATGTAAGTCCCTTGTAAAATGGTACACCATACACCTAGGCCCTGGAAAATAAATGCTACTAGTGTACCAGTTAAAGTGTGCTCATGGTGTATCATTTCTACGGGGGGTGCAGTGTTGATTGCTAAAGTTGTTTTCACTAATTGACTGTATTAGTCTGATTTAATACATCAATGATTTAAAACATCAATATTTGGATACCATTACACTCTGTGTTGTGTTCTGTTTAGCAGCTTTTGCATTTGGTGATGTTTTTGGTTGGATTGTGATACCAATTCAGAAAGAAATTTGAAATAATTCCTCCAGAAACATTGTATTGTTTGCATTTACCTTACCCACTTCCCTGGGGAGAATTTCGGGTTGCCCTGTTTTAGAATTGTATGAGCAGATATTCATCTGAAAGGGCCCTTATTCAAATAAGTGGTTGTTAGAAATGGGTTCTTTGGTTGGCAGTCAGGTTACCCCCTGCCCAAGCAAGAAACCTCACTCTAGTCAGGGTAAAGGAGAACCACCCTCAGTTAACCCCCGCTTACCACCTAGGTAGCTCAACATGAGCAGGCAGTTTTAACTTTGAAAGCAATGTGCAAATTATTTGTACCAACACACACAGTAAGACAGTGAAAACACTACAAAATGACACAACACAGGTTTAGAACAGTAGGTAATATTTATCTAAACAAAACAAGCCCAAAATGACAAAAATCCAACATTTACAAGTCAAGATATGAATTTTAAAAAGAATAAGAGTCTTAGGCCCATATTTATACTTTTTTAGTGCCGCATTTGCATCATTTTGTGACGCAAAAGTGGCGCAAATTTAAAAAATACAATTGTATTTTGTAAGTTTGCGCCACTTTTGCGTCAAAAAGCGGCACAAATGCAGCGCTAAAAAAGTATAAATATGGGCCTTAATCCTTAGAAAACAGTGAGAATGCTGTTATTGCACAAAAGTACCTGGGTAGCATCAAAATAAAGCAGCACAAGCGAGTGTGTGTCGAAAAAGGCCAGCAAAGTGTTGATTTCTCTCTTGCACGCAAGGCGGTGTGTCATTCCTCCTCTTGTCGGTTCGCCGTGCGTTGTTTCTTCTTTCCCGTAAGAGTGTGATGCGTCGATCCCAGACAGGCAACTCGGGTCTGGGCAGACTTTGCATTGATTTTCCGTACCTAACAATGTTGCGCTGAAATCTGGTCACATGGTTTCGTTATTAACAGCGGCCGCTGCGGGTGTTATGCGTTGTTTCTCCAGCCATGTTGCTTCGATCTCCCAGCTGTGATGCCGGTGGAGCATCAATTTTAGCCGTGAAGCCGGTGGCACGTCGTTTATCAGCCGTGGGGTAGGGCAGATGGTGCGTCAAAGGTTTCCCCGCAAGGCAGTCTTTGCCTGGATTTCTGTAATTTTCCACCAGCTTCACCTTTCAAGAACCGAGAGACAGGTTAGGACACCACTTGGTAGGCAGGACTCTCATCAGAAAGCCCAGGTGCTGGCGGAGAGAAGTCTTTGTTGTCCCTGAGACTTCAACAATAGGAGGCTAGCTCAGTTCAAGCCCTTGGAGATTCTCCACCAGTAAGAAGTCACATAAAAGTCAGTCTTTCTCCTCTCTCAGGCAGAAGCAGCTACTGCAGGCCAATTCAGCAAAGCCCAGTAACAGGCAAAGGGACAGTACACCTCCTCAAGCTTCTCCAGCTTTTCTCCTGCTTGGTTCCAGAAGTAATGTGGTTTTCGGGGTTTTTGGGTCCTCTTCTTATACCCCTTTCTGCCTTTGATGTAGGCCTACTTCAAAGTGAAGTCTCTGTTGTTTTCAAGATCCTGTCTTGCATATGCCACGCCCCAGACACACACCAGGGGGTTGGAGACTGAATTGTGTGAGGGCAGGCACAGCCCTTTCAGGTGTAAGTCACTTCCCCTCCCCTCCTCTCCACCCAGATGGCCCATCAATATATACAGGGTACTCCCCAGCTCCCTTCGTGTCACTGTCTAGAGGAGAGGTGCAAACAGCCCAACTTTCCAACTGACCAGACAGGGAATCCACAAACAGACAGTCACAGAATGGTTTAAGCAAGAAAATGCCTGCTTTCTAAAAGTGGCATTTTCAAACACACAATCTAAAAATCAACTCTACTAAAAGATGTATTTTAAAATTGTGAGTTCAGAGACCCTAAACTCCATATTTCTATCTGCTCCCAAAGGGAATCTGCGCTTAAATTATATTTAAAGGCAACCCCCCTGTTAACCTATGAGAGGGATAGGCCTTGCAACAGTGAAAAACACATTTGGCAGTATTTCACTGTTAGGACTTGTAAAACACATTGGTCCTTATCCCACCTTCAACATACAGTGCACCCTGCCCATGGGGCTACCTAGGGCCCACCTTGGGGTGTCTTACATGTATAAAAAGGGAAGGTTTAGGCCTGGCAAGTGGGTACACTTATCAAGTCAAATTGGCAGTTTAACACTCCACACACACACATTGCAGTGGCAGGTCCGAGCCATGGTTACAGGGCTACTTATGTGGGTGGCACAACCAGTGCTGCAGGCCCACTAGTAGCATATGAATTAGAGGTCCTGGGCACCTCTAGTACACTTTACTAGGGACTTACAAGTAAATCAAATATGCACATCAGGGATAAGCCAACTTACACATATAATTTATACAGGGAACATTCACACTTTAGCACTGATCAGCAACCGTAAAGTGTCCAGAGCAAACAAAGCAGCAAAAATAGCCCAGCACACAGAAATAACCTGGGAAGCAGAGGCAAAAAGTTAGGGGAGACCATGCCAAGGATGCCAAGTCTAACAGTGGTTTATTCATTATTATTTTTTTTCCTTGTTTTGAACCTCCTGTGTACCATTTTGTGTCATTGTGCAAATATTGTTGTATGTTTCTTGTGTCCTTGTGTTTATGAACAGATTAAATTTTCAGTTACACAGGGCATAGGTTGTTTAAGAGATCCAGATGTCTGAACAAGAGACATTACCTTATAGTGTTGAATCTATTGCTACAATTGAAAGTGGCCCTTGATTATTGGGCACCATGATGTTTTCAGCACTAATACACAACAAGGGGCCAGATGTAGCAACCCGTTTGCGAGTTGCAAATGGCGAAAATCGCCGTTTGCGAGTCGCATACGTGGGTTTGGCATGCAGAAATGCATATTGCGAGTCGTTACCGCAGTTACCATCCACTTCAAGTGGATGGTAACCCACTCGCAAATTGGAAGGGGTCCCCATGGGACCCCTTCCAGTTTGTGACTGGACCCCAAAATATTTTTTCAAGGCAGGGAGTGGTCCAAGGGACCACTCCCTGCCCTGAAAAAATACCGAAACAAAAGGTTTCGTTTTTTTTGCAGTGCAGCTCGTTTTCCTGTCAGGAAAACAGGCTATACTTTAAAAAAAAAAAAAAAAAAAAACTGCTTTATTTAAAAGCAGGTCGCTAACGTGGAGGTCTGCTGACGTCAGCAGGCCTCCATGTTAGCGAGTGCCTATACTCGCAATGGGGCCGCAATGTGCGACCCACCTCATGAATATTCATGAGGTGGGTCATTGCGACCCCATTGCGAGTCGCAGTCGGTGTCTGAGACACCGTACTGCATAGCAAATTGCGACTTGCAATTTGCGAGTCGGATGGACTCGCAAATTGCAAGTCGCAATTTTGCTTTTTGCTACATCTGGCCCAAGATTCCTTAGTGGCTAGTCTTGAGAAATTACATAAAAAGCTAGTTAGAACAGAATTGCATGCAACATTCTTAACAGACTGCCCTAATGCTAAACTCATCACAGTGGGCCTCCAAGTACATAACATACTAATCATCTTTGTTGATGATCAGGATTTCAAGACAGGTTTTAGTTTTAAAGCCAACAAATGTTCACATATTTGGATGATTTTGAGTGTTAAGACTGCTCTGAGACACACAGAATTGCTTTAAAAAGAATTTGCCGATTTGGAATGGAAATTTCTAGAGGATCAGTCTGTAATGAATGCCAAAGAAACCTTAAAGTATTTGGAAACAACTATATAGGTCTTCCAAAACACTAATATTTTAAGACAGATAATTTACAGAAGATATTAATAAGTATAATAAGGAACGTACCACTCTCACTAAGGAAAGGACATTTACCAACACAGCTTTTCCAATCCTGGGGGGTTTCAGAAACTCATTTTTACTTTTTCAGATACAACTTCTGATTCTGACAGCGACAACTCTGCATGGCGGTTGTAGCCTTGGCTTTGGGCCTGAACCCTCTGCCTCTAAACAGTCTTTTTTACAATGAGAGCAATGACCGTGGGGGGGTGAGCGAGGAACTCAAGATGAGGATGGTTCAGGAACCAGTGCACGCCAAGGTTTAGCCAGACCAGGAACCAATGTTACGAATGGTAAACTCTTGAAGGGCTAACTCTAATTTGGAGGAGGTACAGATTTTAAATATACCTTTACATCAGCTTGGCTCCAAGATTGAAGTATTGATTACTGGCTTATCTTTTATACCTTCATGGTGGAGTTATCCATTCACTTCTCAAATAGAGGGGAACATAGTTTTCAGAACCATGAGGTTCCAATACTTTTATGAAAATACACTCAGTAGTGGCCCAGATGGTGGTAATGGTCTACGTTGACTGTTAACCTTCCTCCAACCAACAAATTCCATGCCCAAGGAGATCCTACCCTTTGAAAACGTTGTCCTCGCAGAAGTAGACTTGTCATTTAAATATTCTAAATATGTGAATTATAACTTTTCCAAGACACAAAGGGGGTCATTCAGACCCCGGCGGGCGGCGGGAGCCGCCCGCCTGGAGGGAACTGCCATATGGCCGCTCCGCGGTCGAAAGACCGCGGAGGCCATTCTGGCTTTCCCGCTGGGCTGGCGGGCGACCGCCAGCAGGCCGCCCGCCAGCCCAGCGGGAAACCCCTTCCCACGAGGAAGCCGGCTCCGAATGGAGCCGGCGGAGTGGGAAGGTGCGACGGGTGCAGTTGCACCCATCGCGAATTCCAGTGTCTGCTGAGCAGACACTGGAATTCAAAGTGGGGCCCTCTTACGGGGACCCTGCAGTGCCCATGCCAGTGGCATGGGCACTGCAGGGGCCCCCAGGGGCCCCACAACACCCCTCACCGCCATCCTGTTCCTGGCGGTCGGAACCGCCAGGAACAGGACGGCGGTGAGGGGGTCGGAATCCCCCATGGCCATGGGGGATTCCCAGGGCAGCGGAAAACCAGCGGGAGACCGCCGGTTTTCCTGGTCTGACCGCGGCCAAACCGCCGCGGTCAGAATGCCCTGCGGAGCACCGCCAGCCTGTTGGCGGAGCTCCCGCATCGGGTCGGAATGAGCCCCAAAATGAGGCCTTAACCTCTTTGGCTAACTGTAGGGATATCATAATCAAGCCTGCTGAAAAGGATGGTGGCATCATTGTACAAGACAAATTGGATCATGTTAAAGAAGTTCTCAGACATCTACAGAATCCTTAACATTATACAAAACTTCGCAAAGACCCCACTGTTTCCATTGGGAAAGAAATTTCCTCATTGACAGAGTTAGGCCTGACCAGCCGCTGGCTTAGCAAAAAAAGAGGTTGAGTACTTGAATAAGGATGACTATTCCATACCAGCCTTCTACACATTACCTAAAGTTCATAAAGATGACAAAGAGCCACCGGGCAGAACGACTGTGACAGGTTGTCAGACTATCCTCCAACCATTGGCTGAGTATGTGGATTTCTTTATCAAACCACTTGTACCATGGCAATAACTTATACTAGAGTAAGCCTCTCAGTTATTACTTTAATGGAAGGGGTTTCCTTTGATGCCAACTGTGATATTCTTGTCACAATGGATATTGAGAGTTTGAAAACTAACATTACTCATTGTGAAGCTTTAGGGGTAATTGAAGAACTGTTTGACTCTTGTCCCAGGCCTCATATTGTACCCACTGACTTCATTATGAAATGTGTTCAAATAGCACTAGGACGTAACTGCTTTATTTTTAATGGAGATTGATTATGCCATGATAAAAGAAGTTGTGATGAGGGCAATTTTTGCTCCTGATATTACTAACCTATGTGTTGCCATGTTTGACGAGATACTCATTTATAAAGATTCTAACCCATGTGTCAAGAATATAAAAAAATGGCTACATATATAACAATGATGTACTCTTCATTTGGCAGTGATCATCGGTTCAGTTACTCCAGTTCCATGAATGGCTGAATAACCAAGACACCAATTTGAAGTTTACTCTTGAGCAGAGTAACCATTTGATAACTTTTTTGGATTTGAGAATTATGGATGCTAATGGATCTCTATTTTAAGCCTCTGTACCAAACTCATGGTTAGAAATACTTTATTGAAATATAATAGCTATCACCCCAGAAATTTGTGAGATAGCCTCACTTTTTTATATTTTTTAAGAATAAATGAAAATTACACTAAAAGGGAAGAATACTTTGCAGAGGCTAAAATCCTGATGTCTAAACTAGTGACTAGGCGTTACCCCTATAGATTGGTTAAAAGATCAATTAAAAGTTCTTGGTATTTTGATTGTGATTCATTATTACATGTTAAATACAAAAAAAACCTCCTCTAGACTAACATGTGTCACTACCTTTGGCACTGAATACAATAGGATTGAGAAGATAACTCTTAGAAATTGTCATTTGCTAGATACATTGCAGAAACAATGGGAGAAACCCCTATTTGCCTTCAAAAGAGGGCGGAATCTGAAGGGCCATCTGATCCTTGCTTCTGGTGAACATGAACCAAGGACTTTGAGAAGTGTTTGGGGTCTGTCTCATGCGTAACATCATTTCCTTGTGGAGTTTGCACAGCTTGTTCAGCTACAAAAACTGCAAAACCTTGTGTTATCAATGAAAAAGTGTGCCATTTACAGCATTTTTCAAACTGTGAAACCAAAAATTTGATGTGGATTGGTAAGGGAGACAGGATGGCTTTGTGTTATCATTTACCTGTGACTACTCTTTTTACAGATAAATGCATATGTAATATATAGGGAGATGTTGGTGTGTTTGTGATTAACTTATGGAATATACCTGGATTGTGTCTTGAAGTCTGCTTGAGTACAGTTTAAACATAATTTTCAGATTTCTATGGCCTGGTAGCTGTTCATAATGCTTGATGTAGATGGACTAGAAATCAGGATTGGCTAATAAAAGTTACAAAACTAGCAATATCGTAGAATGTCCTGTATAAGTTGGCTACGATAGTTCCCTTTTGATGTTTGATTATTTTCTCAGGTGCTGTCCTTTTTACTGATTGGTTTAACTATTGTTTTATTACTGTTGTTATGAGTTTTTGGTGTCAAATAATCTAGTGATTTGCATGTAGCCACACTGAGGATCTTGTCTGTGATAGTTCACTGATTGGCCTATCTTTATAAGATGGACATTGCTGTTTCAAGTGGGATCATGTGACCCAGAGTGAGGTGATTTAATCGTTTTCGTGCTTGTGCTTCACTTGGCGTCTTGCAGTTTAAAGTTGATCTAAGCAGTGCTATTGTCGGAGACAACTTATGCAGCTTCTTTGATACGTCTGAGGGTGTCATATTCGCTACCCATTATTATTTTTGTTATTTTTTATTTTTGATCTGCAATAACTATGATTGGACAGTTTAGTACATCCCATACATGTCTGCAGAATTTGTGACAGAGAATTGATGCAATTGGCTTGTAATCAATTTCTCATAGTCGTTTAGTAAGAAGTATTATGTTGATACATCACAGTTTGGGTATGCTACTTTTGACATTTTCTGATGTTTTCCTAATTTTTTTAAATGGGGTCTTTGGTTGGCAGTCAGGTTACCCCCTTTCCAAGCAAGGACTCTCTCTCTAGTCAGGGTAAGTTACACACAAACCACATTATCCTGTGCCCACCATCTGGTAGCTTGGCACTAAGCAGTCACGCCTAACTTAGAAGGCAATGTGTAAAGTATTTGTGCAATAAATCATGCAATAACACCGTATAAATACCAAAAAAATACACCACACAGATGGTGAAAAATATAGAATATTTATCTGGATAAAATAAGGTCAAAACGATCCATATTTGATAAGTACACATTGAAATATTACTTTAGAAAATGGTAAAAAGAGTCTTAAGTTCTTAAAAAGCAGTAAGAGTCTCTTGCACATACAAACTACCTGGTTTGCATCAAAATTATCCATAATGGACCGCACTGGACGAAACGCGTAGAAAACTGGGAGGTGTGCGTCGGGTTCTGTGTGCGCACACAGACAATGCGTCAATATCTTCCATGCAGCATGATTTTTGGCATGCAGACTTGGATCCTTTTCAGATTGCACGGTATTTGGATGTCCCAGGGGTGATGCAGAGAAATCCTGAGCGTGTGGAAAGAATTCACAGGAGCTGCGTCGATCCGGTGGGCGAGGAAGGGAAATTTCTGTCACATGGAAGGTGCTGCATCGATTCTTCTCGCATAAAGTAGGGGTGCATCGTTCCAGCTCGGCTATACGTCGATCCAGTGGGCCGCACGTCAAAGTTCTGATGGCAATGCTGGCGATGTGTCAATCTCCACTCAGGGAGCCGGGCTCCATCATTCCAGTTCAGCATGTAGTGATTTTATCACCGCAATACAGGCTGTATGTCGAATCCGGCAAGCTGTGCGTCTATTTTTCACTGCATAAGGAGTTCTTTGCAGAGATGAAGTCCTTTTGGCCTGAGATTTCAGAAAACAGGAGGCAAGCTCAATCCAAGCCCTTGGAGAGCACTTCTCAGCCGAGCCAGAGGGCAGCAAGGGCAGCAGGGCAACAGCATGCAGCAGTCCTTTTCAGCAAAGCAGTCAGGTGAGTCCTTTGGGCAGCCTGTCAACTTCTCTTGGCAGGTTGCAGGTTCTGGTTCAGAGTTTTTTCTCCAGTGGTATCTTGTCCAGAAGTGTCTGAGTTGGTGGGGTCAGAGGCCCTCTTTAAATACCCAAATATGCCTTTGAAGTGGGGAAGACTTCAAAGAGTGGCTTAGAAGTGCACAAGGTCCCCTTTCAGTTCCATGCTGTCTCCAGGGTCCCAGTAGGTGGTTTGGCAGTCCATTGTGTGAGAGCAGGCCACTGTCCTTTGACATGTGTCAGTCCCTCCACCCTCCCAGCCCAGGAAGACCCATTCAGTGTGCAGATATGTGCAGGTGTAACTGAGCATCCTGTGTTTGGGGTTGTCTGAGTGAAATGCAGCACAAGGGAGCTGTCAACTAACCTGACTAGACTTTCTAAAAGTGGCATTTCTAAAATAGTAATATTAACTCCAACTTCACCAGTCAGCAGGATTTTGTATTACCATTCTGGCCATACTAAATATGACCTCGTTACTCCTTTCAGATCAGAATCTACCACTCAAAAAGTATATGAGGGTAGCCCTAATGTTGGCCTATGAAAGGAGCAGGCCTCACAGAAGTGTAAAACGAATTTAGGAGTTTTACTATATCAGGACATATAAACTACACAGGTAAATGTCCTGCCTTATCCCTACATAGCACCCTGCCCTATGCGTTACCCAGGGCCTACCTTAAGGGTGACTTATATGTAGAAACATGGGAGTTTAAGGCTTGGCAAGTACTTTTAAATGCCAAGTTGAATTGGTAGTAAAACTGAACACACAGGCCTTGCAATGGCAGGCCTGAGAACTGGTTAGGGCTACTTATGTGTGGTGGCACAATCAGTGCTGCAGGCCCACTAGTAGCATTCAATCTACAGGCACATGTATTGCACTTTTACTAGGGACTTGTAAGTAAATTAAATAAGACAATTGGGCATGAGCCAATGTCACCATGTAACCAGCAAAAACATTGTCAAAAAGTGGAGGGAGGCAGGCAAAAAGTTGAGGGTGACTACCCTAAGGCTGTCAGGTCTAACTTGTGTCCCCCAGCTGATAGTGGGGAGAGCTACCCAACCTCATTGGAGCTCTCATCGCTAAGGCAGAAGTATCTGGAGAGACCATCAGCGTTGGTGTGGTCAATCCCCAGGCGATGCTCCACGGTACAGTCCATCCCCAGTAGGGAAATGGACCACCACAAGAGTTTAGGATTTTTGCCCCTCATCTGCATGAGCCATCTCAGGGGCCTGTGGTCTGTCTGAATCCGGAAGTGAGTCCCAAACAGTTATGGTCTCAGCTTCTTCAGTGCCCAGACCACATCAAATGCTTCTCTCTCAATAGCACTCCACCTCTGTTCCTGTGGTAGTAGTCTTCTGCTAATAAAGACTACTGTTTGCTCTCGGCCCTCCTCATTCAGCTGTGCTAGGACCGCCCCATGCCATGCTCTAAAGCGTCTGTCTGCACGTTGAATTCTCTGGAGTAGTCAGGTGCCTTGAGCAGGGGGCTATGCACATGGCTTCCTTCAGAGAGTCAAAAGCTTTCTGACAAGCAATTGTAAGAACAGGATGCAGCAGGCCTAAAGAACACGCATCAATCCCTATAGGTGCCCAGTGAAAAACAATAGTTGTATGGAAATTATGGTGTGCAACTCCACCCAGGCCCCTGCTCCAAAAAAGAGCCCAAGGGGCAAATGAGGCCCCAACAATACAAAAACATTTAGGGGGTGCACCACCCCAGAGCATCCAGCAACCACAGTGAGCAGGAAGAGTCCAATGCTGTTGAAATGATAATAAAGCGAGACTTCTCTCAGTTGCCTTCTGAAGATATTTTATTGACGTAAAGAGCTTGTTGTAACGTAAGGTTCATAAGGAAAAAGCAGCCAATGCGTTTCGCCCCATACAGATGGGCTTCCTCAGGGCAAGATAGTATTCCAGATGTTGCGAAAGTAATTTTGCAAAGTGTAAATGCACAAAGGCATATAGTGAGCCTGTGCAGTATGCCAAAAGTTATTTGAGCGAGTAGTAGAAGAAGTGTCAGGGGCCGGTGAAGATAAAGAGTGACGGGCCCGGCCGTGTGCCGCCCGTTCCGCTGCTCGTGTGTACACAAGTCGTGTCTTCCTGCTCACCGTGGTTGCTGGATGCTCTGGGGTGGTGCACCCCCTGAATGTTTTTGCTTTCTGACAAGCCTCTGTCCAATTCACCAACCTAGGTTGTTTCTTCGATGTCAGTTCTGTTAAGGAGGTTACTATGGTGCCATATCCCTTTAGGAAGGTGGCTTTCTTCTAGCATGGTTACCCACATAAATTTTTGACCTGTTTGTCAGTGTTTGTCAGTGTGGTTTTACTGTCTCGCTGGGATCCTACAAGTCAGGACCCCAGTGCTTATAATTTGTGCCAATATGTCAGTGTGTTTTATTGTGTTGTCAGTATGCTTGACTGTGCCACTGGAGGTCTGCTAACCAGAACTCCAATGTGTATGCTCTCTCTGTTTGCCAAATTTGTCACTATAGTCTAGTGACTCCATATTCCAATTCAGATTGCCACACTGGACCCCCCTTATAAGTCCCTAGTATATGGTACCTAGGTACCCAGGGCATTGGGGTTCCAGGCAATCCTTATGGGATGTAGCATTTCTTTTGCCACCCATAAGGAACTCATGCAAACACTTCTTCAGGACTGGCACTGCAGCCTGCATGAAATAATGCACACACTATTTCACAGCCAATTTCACTGCACCAGGTAACTCATAAGTGACCTATATGTCTAACCTTCAGTTACTAAAGGCTAGGTGCAGAGTTACTGTGTGTGAGGGCACCCTTGCACTAGCAAAGGTGCCCCCACATTGTCCAGGACCAATGTCCTGGAATCGTGAGTGTGGGGACACCATCATAAGCGTGCACTACATATATGTCAATACATACATGTAGCTTAACAATGGTAACTCTGAATATGGCCATGTGAGGTGTCTCAGATTGTGAAATTGAACCTCCAATTCAAATCTGGTATTGGGGGCCAAATCCATGCACCCTGTGGGCTCCACCATGGTCCCCCTGTACTGCCAAACCAGCTCTCTGAGGTCTCCACTGCAGCCCCAGCTGCTGCCACCTCTCAGACAGGTTTCTGCCCTCCTGGGGATTGAGCAGCTCAATCCCAGGAAGGCAGAACAATGCATTTCCTTTAGGAGAGGAGAGTAACACCTTCTCCCATTGGAAATAGGTATTACAGGCATGGCAGAGGTACCCTCCCAGAGCCTCTGGAAATGCTTTGAAGGGCAGAAATGATGCCCTCCTTGCACAATCCAGTCCACACCGGTTATGGGACACCTAGTCCCTGCTCTGGAATGAAACTGGACAAAGGAAAGGGGAATGACCACTCCCCTGTCCATCACCACCCCAGGGCTGTTCCAGAGCTCCTCCACAGTGCCCCTGATGTTAGCTGTCTTGGATTCCAGGGTGTGGGGACCCTCTGGGAGCATCTGAGTCGCCAGTGCCAGCAGGTGACGTCAGAGAGCCTTCCTGATAGGTGCCTACCTGGGTAGGTAGCCAATCCCCCTCTCAGGGCTATTTAGGGTCTCTCCTCTGGGTGTTTCCACAGATCCGGTTTGCAAGACTCCACCAGGACTCCTTTGCATCCTCTGCTTCAGCGTCTGACCATCGGATGAACTGCAGGCTGCTCCAGGAACCGCTGTAACTGCAACAAAGTATCCAAAAAGACTACTGTTGTCGAAGACTCCTTCAGAGCAGGCATAACACCAGAGACCAGCCAGTCTTAGGGTATAAAGAAAGACAATTTAATAGGTGTACGGTAACTCATGGCTTGAGAGGCCAAGTCCAAGCAGTCCAAATTGCTGAACTTCAATACAATCTTTTATGCATAAGGACCACAAAAATGTGAAAATGCATCATCCAATCAGAACAACAGAGAGGTAATTTCTTCATCAAATACATGGTGTGATGTTGATCAGGTGATGCATGGTGTGAGACATATATGAGGCATCTATCCAATCACAGTCAAACAACATTTGATGATGGCAGCGTGGTACAAGAAGATCACAAGCATGACCTGCACATTTCTCAGACGGTTGGGACTTTCCGCGTGTCACCAAACAGTTTCTTCAGAACCTTTCCTCAGACTTATGTGAACATTCAGATGGCTGTCTGTTGCTGGGTGAATGAAGCATTGTATGTTGCATGAGGTGTCTCTTTGAAGCAAGCCTTGCACTACAAGCTGTCTGTCAGGGTTAGTTTAGTAAAGGTCATCCAACCCTTTGCATATGTTTTTCAGGCCTGTTCAGCATTGAGTATCACAGGATGAAGTCAGGCCTGGAGAAATCATAAAATGGATTCATTAGCCAGTTTCCACATTCCCTCCTCTGATAATCAATGATCAAACGGTGTTCCCAAACCTCTTGGAACTGTCTTGTATACATCAGTTTTTAATTTTAGATATTGTGTTTGGCATGCATGATGTTGGTATCGTGGGAATCATTACTATTAATGTCTTGTGGCATACTTTGTACCTCTTCTTCAAAATTCAGCGGATACCTGATATATCGTTTTTTGTGGGGTTTTGTATAGGCAATGTTGTGCATGGGACATTAAAATGAGTTATTATCTGTTGTGTATGTGTGTGTGTGTAATTAGGAACAAATATTTGCTTCCCCTACGTGGCATCTGGGAAGCAAAGTTGGGCCACTACTTACGAATCTAGTCTTAACCCAACAACAACCCATTCCTCTTATCATGATCCCTATGTATTTATATCATGCATTGTAATCAATGACAACTCTAGTTTGACAGGAAATGGAACGTTGATGCTGTTCTATGTCTTTCACAGCTATAGTTGGTGAAGGTGATGTACAATACTACTCTGTATTTTGTTATTTACTAAGCACTGCTGGAGCAGGTGTGAGCAACTTCAGCTCCAGCCAGCAACTGCAACAGTTTCCAGGTTGTGCATGCTCTGAGGACTGCCTGTCTTCATTCTGCACCAGAAGGACCGAAGGAATCTCGGGTGGAGTGACGGACTCAGTTCCCTGCTTCAACAGGCTCCTCTCTGCGATGACAACCAGTACTCTTGGACTCCTCTCCTGTCGACGAGCATGATCCCTGGAACACAGGTAGTAGACCAAAGTGATCCTGACTGTCAAAAGGTCCAGCTGTCTAAATTTGGTGGAGGAAAGAGCTTGCCTCCCCATGACCGGACATTACCCCTATGCAACGCATCTTCTGTAGCTCCTTGGGCTTCTCTGCACTATTTCCAAAAGTTCTTTATGCACGGCATAGCTCAGGTCCCCAGCACTCTATCCTGCGACGGACAGCTCCCTGAAATGTTCTTCAGCGGCGTGGAATCCCATTGTGTAGTGCTGCAATGACCACACTTTGCAACTCCTTTGTCCCCATGTCCTGGGACTCCGGTGGATGCTGCCTGGCATCCTGAGGGCTATCTAAAGTGCTGAGAAGCCCCTCTTCCTCCTCACGCAGAGTTGAGGCCCCCAGGTCCCTCGTGGGACCAGCCAGTTCCATTTTGACACAACTTTGTCGTAATCAAGGCTTGTTGGTGACTTCCAACACAAAATCACATCTGCATCCATCTCCATGTTGTGGGACATCCTTTGCACTCCTGCTTTTCTGGGCTCTGGGGTGGGGTAATTTACTTACCTTTACTGTATTCTTACTCTTCCAGCAATTCTTCACACACTACACTTGTCTAGGGGGGAATTTGTGATTAACATTCCACTTTCTTAGTATATGGTTTGTGTTGCCCCTAGACCTATTTTCTCCCATTGTATTCTATAACATTTCCTATTGTTTGCACTATCCTATGTCTAATGACTTACCTTATTTTGGTGTCTGGTGTATATATTGTGTATAATACTTATCTCCAGAAGGAGTATTGCCTCTAGGATATTTTTGGTCCTGTGACACCAAAATAAACTACCTTTATTTTTGGTAACACTGAGTATTGTCTTTACTTGTGTATAAGTACTGTGTAACTGGTGGTATAAGTGGTATTGCATGAGCTTTGCATGTCTCCTAGTTCAGCCTAAGCTGCTCTGCTATATCTACCGCTATCAGCCTAAGCTGCTAGAACACTACTACTTCACTAATAAAGGATAACTGGACCTGGTATAAGGTGTAAGTACCCAGGGTACCCATTACAAACCAGGCCAGCCTCCTACACTCCCTACTACTGGAACATACCACCACAAGGCTGTCCCCATTGCTCTTCAGAAACCTCATGAGCCCTAACCGCAACTTTAGAAGCAGCCAACCACTTATCAATGTCATCTGGCACCACATTTTTGGGTATACAAACCTGCCTTTCCCCAGCAGGTCCTGCATTTGTGCTGCCACCATCACTCCTGGACTCAGACTGACTCACCTTGATATCCAGTTCTTTGAGGCTCAGTTCATGAGCCAAAAAATGTTTCTTTTCAGCCAAGGCTCTCTCAGCCTCTCTCTCTCTGCTTTCCTTTCCATGTTTAACTTTGCCAGCTGCAGTTGAAATTCTCTCTCCTCCCTCCTTTCCTCTGGGGTCAGGCCATGTCTAGAGATACTGCTCCCTGTTTTAGCAGGGGGACAATTCCAGGGGTAACATCCCCTACAGCTGGCAAGAAATCATCTGAGGGTCCATCCTCTGGCTCCTCCTTCTCAATATCTGAATGGGCTTCTGCCCAGGCCCTCAGTGCCTTTTGGTAGTCCTCCTTTCTGGAGGCACCCCAGGTAGGTACTTTCATCCCCTTGCAAAACCCCTTCAGCTGGTGAACAGTGTATGTCTCCAGCTTGCTAGGTGAAATTCTTCAGGTCCTGCTTGAGACCCAGCCAGAGACATGTTGAATGAGGATTAGGTTAAAATCTCAGGCAGAAAACGAAATTGCAGAAAAAGATAAAAAAACAAGTTGGCCTTCAACTGTGGGTAGGTAGTGTACACATAGCTATTGTATTTCACTGTACAAATACAAGTCATATCTTCACTGCTGTTCACCACTGTAGAAATGGGGTCTTTGGTTGGCAGTCAGGTTACCCCCGTTCAAGCAAGGACCCTCTCTCTAGTGAGGGTAAGTCACACACAATCCAAATTATCTTGTGCCCACCCTCTGGTAGCTTGGCACTGAACAGTCAGGCTTAATTTAGAAGGGAATGTGTAAAGTATTTGTGCAATAAATCATGCAATAACACCGTATAAACACCACAAAAAAACACCACACAGGTTTAGAAAAATATAGAATATTTATCTGGATAAAATAAGGTCAAAACGATCAAGATTTGATAAGTACACATTGAAATATTACTTTAGAAAATGGTAAAAACAGTCTTAAGTTCTTAAAAAGCAGTAAGTGTCTCTTGCAAGCACAAAGTACCTGGTTTGCATCTCAATTATCTGTAAGGGACTGCAGAGGAGGGAATGCATAGGAAACTGGGAGGTGTGCATAGGTTTCTCCTGGCACACACGGACGATGAGTTAATATTTTCCATACAGCAAGGGCCTTGCATTGATTTCCGGCTCTCAGACTTGGATCCTCTTTGGGTTGTGGGGTGTTTGGACATCCCGGGGATGATGCAGGGAAATCCTGGGTGTGCGGAATGAAGTCACAGGAGCTGCGTCGATCCTGTGGGCGATGCAGGGAAATTTCTGTTGCACGACAGGCACTGCATCAATTCTTCTCACAGGAAGTCGGGCTGCATCGTTCCAGCTCGACTACGCATCAATCCAGTGGGCCGTGCGTCAAAGTTCCAGTCGCAACGCAGATGCTGCCTCGATCTCCACTCATAGAGCAAGGCTACATCGTTCCGGTCCGGCGTGCAGTGATTTTCTCACTGCGATTCAGGCTGTGCATACATTCTGGCAAGCTGTGGGTCAATTGTTTGCCACACAAACAGTTCTTTGCAGAGGTGAAGTCTTTGTGGCCGTGAGACTTCAGAAAACAGGAGGCAAACTCAATCCTAGCCTTTGGAGAGCGCTTCTCAGCAGAGCCATAGAGCAGCAGGGCAACAGCAAGGCAGCAGTCCTTTTCAGCAAAGCAGTCAGGTGAGTCATTTGGGCAGCCAGGCAGCTTCTCTTGGCAGGTTGCAGGTTCTAGTTCAGAGTTTCTTCCCCAGTGGTATCTTGTCCAGGTGTGTCTGAGTTGGTGGGCTCAGAAGCCCTGTTTAAATACCCAAATGTGCCTTTGAAGTGGGGGACACTTCTAAGAGTGGCTTAGAAGTGCACAAGGTTCCCTTTCAGTTTCATGCTGTCTGCCAGGGTCCCAGTAGGAGATGTGGCAGTCCATTGTGTGAGGGCCGGCCACTGCCCTTTGACATGTAAGTGTCAGTCCCTCCACCCTCCCAGCCCAGGAAGACCCATTCAGTATGCAGATGTGTGCAGGTGTGACTGAGTATCCTGTTTTAGGGTTGTCTGAGTGAAATGCACAAGGGAGCTGTCAGCTAACCCAGCCAGACGTGGATTGTAAGGCACAGAAGGAATTAAGGGCATGATTCTAAGCTTGGCGGGTGGCGGGAGCCGCCTGCCAAGCGGGAACCGCCAGAAGACCGTACCGCGGTCAAAAGACCGCGGCGGTCATTCTGGGTTTCCCACTGGGCTGGCGGGCGACCACCAAAAGGCCGCCCGCCAGCCCAGTGGGAAACACCCTTCCCACGAGGAAGCCGGCTCTGAATGGAGCCGGCGGAGTGGGAAGGTGCGACGGGTGCAGTTGCACCCGTCGCGAATTTCAGTGTCTGCAAAGCAGACACTGAAATTCTTTGTGGGGCCCTCTTACGGGGGCCCCTGCAGTGCCCATGCCATTGGCATGGGCACTGCAGGGGCCCCCAGGGGCCCCACGACACCCCATACCGCCATCCTGTTCCTGGCGGGCGAACCGCCAGGAACAGGATGGCGGTATGGGGTGTCAGAATCCCCATGGCGGATTCCCATGGGCAGCGGAAAGTCGGTGGTACACCGCCGGCTTTCCGCTTCTGCCCGCGGCTGTACCGCCGCGGTCAGAATGCCCGGCGGAGCACATCCAGCCTGTTGGCGGTGCTACCGCCGACCCCGGCCCTGGCGGTAATTACCGCCAGGGTCGGAATGACCCCCTAAGTGCAGAGAAATGCTCACTTTCTAAAAGTGTAATTTCTAAAATAGTAATATTAAATCCAACTTCACCAGTCAGCAGGATTTTGTATTTCCATTCTGGCCATACTAAATATTACCTTGTTACTCCTTTCAGATCAGAATCTACCACTCAAACAGTATATGAGGGTAGCCCTAATGTTAGCCTATGAAAGGAGCAGGCCTCACAGCAGTGTAAAATGAATTTAGGAGTTTTACACTACCAGGACATATAAACTACACAGGTACATGTCCTGCCTTATCCCTACATAGCACTCTGCCCTATGGGTTACCTAGGGCCTATCTTAGGGGTGACATATGTAGAAAAGGGAGAGTTTAAGGCTTGACAAGTACTTTTAAATGCCAAGTTGAATTGGTAGTGAAACTGCACACACAGGCCGTGCAATGGCAGGCCTGAGACATGGTTAGGGGGCTACTTATGTGGGTGGCACAATCAGTGCTGCAGGCCCACTAGTAGAATTTTATCGACAGGCCCTGGGCAGTTGTTGAACACTTTTACTAGGGACTTTTAAGTAAATTAAATATGACAATTGGGTATGAGCCAATGTCACCATGTTTTAATGGAAACCGCATATGCACTTTTGCACTGGTTGGTAGTGTAAATTCTGCAGAGTCCTAAAACCAGCAAAAACAGTCTCAAAAAGTGGAAAGAGACATGCAAAAAGTTGAGGGTGACCACCTTAAGGCTGTCAGGTCTAACACTAATGCTTATCTCTGTTACTTTGATTTAGAGACATGGATGAATGAAATGGTTGGTTTGTGCATTCCAGTAAGATCCCAATGATGATTTGTGGCAAGGACACCTCCACCTGGGTGGTTTGGGTGTGTGTTGGTCACCGAATTGGCACTATATGGGTTGCCTATTAGTCACAGTGTAGGGTGTGACACATTGCACAATGTTTTGTTTTGCTGTTGGTAAGCAATACACTTCTGTTTTCAATTTTATAGTGGAACATTGGTTTAGTTCTCTTTCATGTCCATTTAGGTTTGTCCTCAACACTGAATCCTGATTATAGTCAAATGGATCGGTTGGCCACTCTGAGACTGAAATGTCTACAATTCCTCCTCTTTCACTACATTGATAGCATCAAATTACCGATGTGTCCTTGACATTTTGGAGATGTATTTTCCAAACGTATGCTTTTGGATTGAAGAACCTATTCTCAGCTAAGAGGAGTTTACGCCTCTTGATGATCCCTGGATTTGTACTACTTAAAGTGTGCCCATGGTGGATCATTTCTATGGGAGGTGTCAGTGTTGATTGCTAAAGCTGTTTTAACTAATTTACTCTATTGGTCTAATTTAATACATCAATGGTTTAGTACATCAATGTTAGTATACCAATATGATCTGTGTTATGTTCTGTTTAGCTGCATTTGCATTTGGTGATGTTTTCAGTTTGATAGTGAAATCAACTCAGAAAGAAATTCTAAATAGTTCTTCCAGCAACATTGCATTGTTTGTAGCAGTGGGACTGCACCACTGCTTGTACCACCCACACAAGCAGCCTTGTAAACATACTTCAGGCCTTCCGTTACAGAGCCCTTGTGTGCAGTTTTACTGTTCTTTCAATTTGGCATTGCCAAGCCTTAAACTCCCCTTTGATTATACCCAAGTCACTGCTACGGTAGGCCCTAGGTACTGCACAGGGCAGGGTGCTATGTAAAATAGGACATGTACCTTTACGTTTTGCATGTCTTGGTAGTGAAAAACACCTACATTCGATTTTCATTACCATGAGACCTCCTCACATAGGTTAACATGGGGAATTCCTTAATATACATTGAAGCTGTAATTCTTGATTAAAAAGGAGTAGCTGTGTCATGTTTCTTATCTTTGGAATGGTAATGATAAATCCTCTTTAATAATAAAGCTGGATTGAACATTACTATTCTAGAAATTAAGCTTTAGAAAGTGGAAATTTCCCTGCTCTTACGCTGTGTGCCTGCGCACTGTCTCCAATAGACATCTGGGGTTGGTGACAGCTATACTTGTACATTCCCCGTAGGCAGCCACAAACACAGGAAGGTTAGGTGTCCAAGTGCTCAACTGCATTCTAATGGCTCTTCCTGAGTAGGAAAGGAGGGAGGGGCTAAAACTTATGTCTGAATAGGTAGGGCCTGGCCAAACACAAAGGGCTGATTACCACCTCCCCCCCCCCACACACACAGATAGTCTGGAGCCAGGGCTAAGGTAGAAAATATACTTTTGCACTTCAAAAACCCTTCTGCAAAGACAACCCCATTTCAAAAGCAAAGTTGGCTGTAAGTACTCTGACCCCACCAAATTGGACAATTCCCTTCAACAGCATGGAGAAACCCAGCACATCCTCTCCAGAATCAATGCATTGCAACTTTGTTGCTCGTCTTTTGTAATCAACCCATGTGAAAAATCAATGCACCCCTCGACTGTGAGAGTCATATCAAAGCATCTACCAACCCATCGACCCCACATGTCGTATTTGTGACAGAAACAAGGTACTCTGTTCCCCTAAGCATATGTGGCTCTGGTACCGGGCCGTGCTCTATTGCAGTTGGCTTGCACTGTTTACTTTACCCCAGTCCAGTGTGACCTCAAATATTATTACTATGTTTCTAACTAAACATGTGTGGAGTCTTTTGAGGTGTTTTCATTGTGTTACTGTGTGTGTGTTGCACAAATACTTTACACATTGGCTCTTTAAAGTACTCTGAGACAAGCTACTAGAGGGTGAGCACAGGTAATCTCTAAGCGTGTATCTGACTTACCCTGACTATGATTGTAGTTCCAGCTTGTACAGGGAGCATACTCTGACAGCCAGAAACCCAATCCCTAATAGTCCCCAGGGTCTAATGAGGCTTGGGGATGGGGGTGCTACGCAGAAGACCCTAGGTGATAGGCTTCCCATGGCCATAATAGGCCCAGGGAGGGGTTCACAAAGCCCCACTCCACTTTAAATATATGTGTAGGTCCCTGGGGAATGGGTTCCCCAGGGCTGTAATGGGTTTGGGGAGTGGGGTCACATGGCCCCACTCCCCTTTAAAATAAAAAAACAGTACTGGGTATGGGGTTCCCATGGCCTAAAAAAGCTTGAGGAGAGGGGCCATGTTGCCCCCTCCCTTTAAAAATAAAAGGCCGTGGGGGTTGGCTTGGGGAGGGGGCCATGTGCCCCCTCTCCTTTAAATTACATTGGGTCCCAAGGAATGGAGTCCCCTGGGCCCAAGAAGGCCTGGGCCACACACACCCTCTCCTCAGTAATTGTACTTATTCATAGGGTATGGTGTGCCTGGGGTCCAAAGGCCAATCCTACGCTGTCTGGCAAAGCATCAACCCACCGTTGCAGACAGCTGAAGACTGTGCACAGTGTGGGGTTGGCTGTCAGTGGGGGCTGGCCGCAGGCTAGGCCCTGTAGGCAACCACCTGCCTCGCACAGCCAAAGGCCCTGCACAATTTGGGTATGGCTGCCGTGGGGGGTTAGCTACAGAGCCTGGCCGCAGGCCAGTCCCTGTGGCCAACATGCTGTTGCACACTGCCAAAGGCGGTGTGCAGTAGGACGCATGTAGGAAATTGGCTGCAGGCTGTGTGGCCAACCTGCGTAGTGTGAGGTTGGCTGCCTATGGGGGTGTTCACCGCAGGGTCTTGGCCGCAGGACATGGCTTGTAGCTAACTTCCCTGCACACACAGCTGAAGTCCGTGAGTAGCATGGGGTTGCCTGCATGTGGGGGTTTGGTTTATGTTTGATAATAAATTATTGTGCTACATTACAAAAACCTTAGAAATTCTCTAACAAAACAAAGGTTAAAGTAGCGTTATAGTTAGGTGAAATATTCAGCAACAAGGTAATGTTTTCAACTCTAAAAAACACAGAAATTCACCAGTTATGAATATGTAAAATAACTATGACTTGTGCCCTAAGGCAACTATAACTTCCACCCCACCATGCACTCCTAATTAACCCACATATTATATCACTCATGACATCATTGATAATATCACTGGAATGTTTGCACTGAAATTATTGATGAAAAACTGCTCATGGTGGGAGCATGTGTTATAGTTACGTTAGGTCATAAGCCACTGTTACTTGAGATAACTATAACTATGTCTGATGAATTTCATAAAGACCTATTGTAAAAAATGTGTACTGTAAATAACTTCCCATCCTTTTCTTCTGCAAATCCGATAACTCACTACAAAATTTTAAATTAAGTAATATGGAAAAATAATTACATGAGGAATTACAAGATTCAATTAAATAATTTAATTAACAATTAATTGCTACGTAATTTACATAATGTATTACCAAGTAAATATGTATTTAACATAACAAACAAATTACAATTATAAAATAATAATTCAAAAAAGTTCCACCTTATTTCCCTACTAACTCAAAATCCCACTACTACATTATAAATCAATATTTTTTTACATTAAATTACACACTAAAAATTACAAACTATAGTTAAACAAATGTTAAACAATTATATTATCAGTAGTAAAGGCTGAAATTAAAATAACTCTTAGTATATTAAAGTAAGTAAAATACATTATTTGCTAAAACTGTGTTATAGTAAACAGAGCAATCTTTTAGAAATTATGTTATATACATAAGAAACCAATATTCTTACCTTTAAAGATATTTTTGTAGTAACAATGTTTTGTACACGATATTTAAGTTACACAATATGTTTGAATCAATATTTGTGTCATTCACCACTAACGCTTGTGCATATTTGTTGTGTGGCATATTTTTGTGGTGATGATATGTTGTGTTGTTTTTTGCACTGTTCTGTTTGTGTGCTCCATGATTGCAATGTAATACTTTTGTATTGAACTATAACAGCTGTACTTTTTAAGGTAGTAAAATAGCACTGAATTAGCTCCTCCACTGCTTAAGTCAATAATCAGCCTAAAACTGTGGCACAGACCTAGTAATAAAGAAGAGCTTGAAGTACCCTCTTTATGTGATACAGAACATTAAGTATTAGTGGTATCTGAAGTAAAGACCTTTCATTTGTATTATTTCACAAAAAACCTCTGATCAGCCTCTGTATGAAAGTACAAATATATATTCAAGGTGGAGATTTGTGATTTCTAAGAGTTCATACACTGGGTAATTTTTCATGTGGCAATATTCTGTTCAGGTGTGTAAAATGGACATTCTGTTTTCTACATACCACTATGATCCCATTCAAATATAGCTCCCATTAGTATATCTAAATTTCGGTAACTCAGCATGGGTGTAAGCTTTGTATCGGGCCCTTAGTGATAGTTTACCTTCAAGTTAGTTGCAACGCTTGTTGTATTGCGTGATGGCAGCAGTGGCGGCCATCGCAATAATTTAAGAGGAGAGGTTGGGGGTGACAGAGATGAGGTAAAAAATAATAAATAAAAAGCACTTACCTTGCCTCAGTCCCTGCCGTCTCCTGCCGTCTTGTGCTCCTCTTCTTCTGGTGTCCCAGCATTCAATGCTGGTACACCAGCACAGGCTCCCCAGCAATCCTGGTGCTGCTTTCATGCATAACCTACCATGAAAGCAGCGCCAAGATTGGTCTGAGTGGCAGTGACTGATGCTCAGACACAGCCCAGGGGTCTGTGCAGTTTCTACAGCCAGGCGGTTAAACACAGCTGGGCTGGAGAATCGGAAGTACGCATGTGTGTTTGACCAGCCTCAGACGGCCGTCCAAACACACATGCATGCTTATGTGGACTCTCCCCTCCTCCCCAATCCCTACTCCCACCTCCTGTGGTCCAGCCTCGCACCTCCCTGCACTGCTGTCTGTGCCAGAAGCAGAAAAAAGAATAATCGTAAACTATTGTTTTATTTTTCTGCTTCAGGCTCAGCCAGTGGGGCAAAGGCTCTTTGCCATAGCAAAGGAGCTGCCCCTGGGTGTCAGCCTGTTTCCATTGATGCAGTGTGTGTCCTTGTTCTCATTGTGCTTGTGCAGTAGTAAGGGTCTGTCATGGATGGTGCCATCTTCTGCTGTCTCCCTGTCTATTCCCCAGTTAAAAGAAGTAGTTGTTGTATTCTCTCAATGTACACTGCTGTGATGGATGCATGGTGATACCTAAGCACTGACTACGGAACTGCGGCCTCACTACGGGCAGGTAAGTTGTAGGCAGTAGTGAGGAAAGTCTTTAAAGTCCCTTTTGAAATGTAATTGAATCTTATACAATCCCAGAGGTGCATTATTTCCATGCATATTTATTGAGCAGGATCAGTTCTCAGGTCTTTGACACATTAGGACCGTTGAACACCCTCTTAGTGGTGGTTTCCGGTGGAATGGACACTGACTGAGTTCCAGAAATGATCAACTGTTGTCCCTGCCTCTAAGCTGTTCCTCTCACACCTGTGTTCGCATGCTTTTGCACAATCTTGTGTGCGCGTGGTTGTGTGTGAATGAGTGTACGCTCTTGAGCGTTTGTGACCGTGTCTGTGTGCCCGTGTGTGTTCATTTATATATGTGCATGCATTTGTGGGCCTGGTGGACTCCCCTGGTACCACCACATCTAGCATTTGATAGTCATCCCGACTTCCCAACGTTGCGGCTTTCACTAAAATGTGTAGATCCCCCATAAACCGAAGGGAAATGGAAAATTCGAATTAAACACTGGGTAGAATAATTCTCTTAATGGATTAATCGCATGTCGTTTTGGAACTCGGAGACAATGAATTACATTTTGCTGTGTCTTTATACTTAATTGCTAATTATATTGATTGGTATTTATCCTAGTGACCTTCTTTCATCTGGTCAAGAAGCAGTACTGAAATGTTGTTATTTTTTTTTTTATTTTAGTATAAATTCTCTTTGGAAAAGAGATGTTGAATGTTGACATACAGTTATGTTGTAGTGCACTAGATAGAGTCCCTTCTCATTGAAAAGTACAAAACATATGTGTATCAAATGCTGGAGGTTGATGATTTCAGTACAAGAATTAAAATGTTCTCTGTCTGTTTGTCATGCATATAAATGTACATCTTTAATTCATCGTTTTTATTTCTTCATTGGTAGAGACGTATCTTTTTTTATTTTATAGACCTTCTGAAGGCTGAACAAGCCACACTATCAAGATCTGTAGACACATCCCCATGTAGCTAAGCTTGGTCTGTTTGGACTTCTGTTTCACCCAAATTGGTATACATTCCACAAAGACTAGATATGTGGCATGTACAGAAGGCAATCATTTCCAGGTCCAGGAAGGGACCATTGTCGTTATTAGCAGCTTTTTAATGCTTCGATTTTCTTATTCAAATTGATTTGTGAGCCAGGATATTCTCATTTGTTTGTTTAATTGATCGAAAAGACTAGCACTTAAGCGCTGCATTAAAATGTCTCAGTAGATGTTGGTAACGTCCCCTTTATTTATTTTCTTTAACATACTAAGGATTATGGTGGCCCTCGCATATAGTTATAATGTCATGTTCCATTTCCAGACCGCTTGATCTGCCAGTAAAACCTATTTCTTGTCATACATTTTTGGGAAACAAGACAAAAAATATCACTACTTTGCCATACTTTTTACCACGTTTACCTGTGGAATGAACCACAACTTACATACACGAGAAAGATCAGATGTGTGTGGAACACTGTACATTTATTGGAACATTTTGAGCGCCCGTCACAATTGCTTGCAAACCATACATGTACAATCCCTACTTTTTAAATGTTTCGAGTGAGGGACTTTCCCTCACTTGCTTTGCTTGATCGCTTAGTGCATTTCAGCTATGTATTACCTGCAACTTTAAAAGTTCACCAGCTGTTATTGAAATATTCATTCTATGTACTGAGGGAATGAGGAGGGACAGGGTGGTAATGTCTTTATTACATACAGTATGTTAATCTTCCTTTTCACAGCATTTACTACACCCAATCCCAGGTTTCTAGCAACAGCCTTGTCCACTGGCAATGGGGAGTGCTTTGATGGTTGGCACAGAAGCCTTAAGCTGTACATGTGACTTGGTCTAAAGCTATATCGGAGGGAAGAAGTTTAAGAAAAAGATAAAAATATTATTTTAAAATAATCTTTAGGATAAACAAGCAGGATGCCTGGTTGCAATGGATAGAGGCATCTCATAAGTGATGCCAATTGAATTATGCAGTTCTGTTGCTGTGCTGGTTTCTGCAATGGTGGCACACGATCCACTATCTGAAGCATAATTTGAAGATTTAAAAAAAAAAATCTAGTGGCATATTTACAAGAACTGACACACTGTGGTGAAGCAACAATGCGTCAAAAAAACTTGTGCAGCGGTACAACAGTCTTCTACACCATGGATGCGTCATATCTACAATATGCCGCACCATGACGTAAGTACCTGTGGTGCATCAAAAAAATATGATGCATCCGTGGGAGGAATGTGGGAAGGAAAACTGTCGCATGTGCTGCAAAAGTGACTCATGGCTGATTTGCAGCACATAAAGCAAGGCAATTGAGCCTTGTGTCACTTTTGAGTGCTTAATGTAATGGAAAACCTTTAAAAAGTACTGCATTTAAAAAAAAAGGTTTTCTCTTACATAGAAAGGAAAAGATAGAGCTGGCAGCAGCAGAGAGGGCAACAACCCCAGCTTCAGCCAGGATGTGCAGGCAGAGCCCCAGGGGAAGATGAAGAGTAATTTTAGTGAGGAGGAGAATCAAACCCTAATAACAGAGGTGGCAATGCATGAACATCAACTCTGTCACATCAAAATTGCTATTAGGGAAGAAAGAGGCAATATGAAAGTCCACAGTGGAAAAAACAACAGTGTAGGGCAAGTAAAAAGGACAGTAACAAACTGCAAGAAGTGCTGGCATAACTACAAGTGCAGGACAAAGGAGAAACTGGCAAGCAACTTGAAGGCAGCCATGAGAACTGGAAGAGGAGGACCTGAGGTCCAGGAGAAGCTGGGGCCCTTGGAGGAGCAGGTGGTGGCAGGAGTGGAAGGACATGACTGCAGCCTATGATGCCCAACAAGACACACAGGGTCAGTGGCAACAAGGGGCAATGCCACCAAATATGTCAGGCTCAGCAGGGCAGAATGTTACATTTCTGTGTTGAGTGCCAGGGAAAGTGATGGAAATGGCCACATGTAAGTCCATGTGTGATATGCTGCACCAGTCCAGCTTTCCCGTTGAATCAGGGATTTGTTGGGCAATGTGTAACATCAGTGTCCAGGACTACAAGTCCCACAATGCCATGCAAAAGATCTGGACTGAAACACCACAACGTGGCAGGACACTGGAACCTTGACCACCCTGACTTGAATAATTCATGGCCCTTGCACCATGACACTAATTGATTTCTCTTGTGGCCATGCAGCCAAATCTCAACTGCAAAGCAATGGAATAGAGTGGGGTTGTCAGAGGATCAATCTCTTACTTAAGAGGGGAGTCAGATGTTGACCATGTGAAGCACCACCACTTACGATCATGTGAAAAAACACGTCCAGAGGGGCGTAAGTACAACAATAGTGGCCCAGAGCAGAAAAGCAAGTAACTAGGTTGTGCTGTTCTGTGCCACAGGTAAAAGGAAGAAATGCAACATATTTATAAAGAAGGTGCATTACTGTTCCTTTCCATCATCCATGGCCATCAGCACTGGGTAAAGGGGAAACTGGTATTTTGGCACAGAGAATTGCAACAGGGTAGTTTTACGTTGGAAAGAGGTGAAGTCCACATCTTCCTCCTCTGATGAGTGTGGTGCTTTCCATGAGGGAGGTGCAAGAGGCAACAGAGGCACACACACATCAGGGGCTGAAGAGGAGGACCCCCTGCCGCAGCAACATTTCTCTGTGCAAATAAGTGAGGCAGTGCAGGAGGCTAGCCTGGTTTGTAGTGGGTACCTAAGGTACGTACACCTTATACCAGGTCCAGCAATCCTTTGTTAGTGAAATGTAGTCAGTGTCTAGAAGCCAGGATGTCTAGAGGTAGCTGTAGGCAGAGCAACCAAGACTGAAGTAGGAGACATGCAAAGCTCTTGCAATATCATCTTAGTCACACAGTACTTACACACAAGAAAGACAATACTCTGTGTTTCCAAAAACTAAAGGTACTTTATGTTAGTGACACAAGGCCAAACATATCTTATAGTCTATACTCCCTTAGGAGGTAAGTATTATACATAAAATATATACTAGTAACCAAAATTAAGTAAGTAAACAGTCAAAAATAATAGAGCAAAAATGAAAATCACCATAGGTTACAGTGGGCCTAGGGGGGACACAAACCATATACTAAAATAGTGGAATGTGAATGTCAGACTCCCCCTAGGAAAGAGTAGTGTGTAGAGGGGTGCTGGGAGTGTAAGAAAACACCAAAGGTAAGTAAAGTACCCCACCATAGAGCCCAGGAAAGCAGGAGTAAAGTACAGCAAGTTTCCTCAGAACATAGTAGAAGTCGTGATGAAGAATAATGCAAAAACCAAGCAAGACAGCAAGACACCAACAATGGATTCCTCGACTGAAGACTTGTGGACAGAGGAGACTAAATCCAAGAACAGCTGAAGAGTCCAGAAGTAACAGGAGCCCCTGCTAACCCGGATGAAGGTGCAAAAGTGGATTCTCCGGTTAGAAGAAAAAGTCAGAGATGCATCAAAGAAGACAGCTGCGGGTTCCTGCTTGGTGCTAAAGATGTCCCATGTCGAGTAGAAGAATTCAGGCTGGTTTTCATCGTTGGATTCCACCAACAAGCCTTGGCTCATGCAAAAGACACTTTTGGCGGGAGAAGGCACTACCTGGACCCAGGAGGGACCTGGGGGTCTCAACTCAGACTGAGGAGACTGAGGGGGCTCTTAGCACTTCAGAGAGCCCTCAGAAGACCAGGCAACACCCACAGGAGTCCCAGGACATGTGGGAAAAAGGAGTTGCAAATCACAGTCATCGCAGCACTACACAAATGGATCTCCCACCGCCGGAGAACAACTCAGGGAGACGAGAATCGCAGGATAGAGTGCTGGACATGGGCTATGCTGTGCATAAAGGATTCCTTGAAGAAGTGCACAGAAACCCTAGGAGCTGAAACAAACGCAGTGCACAGGGGTACTGGCTCGTTTGAGGAGGCAAGCTCTTACCTCCACCAAATTTAGACAGCTGGACCTTTGGACAGTCAGGGTCACTTCGGTCCACCACCTGCATTCAGGATCCACTCTCATCGTCAGGAGAAGAAACCCAGAGTATCAGTTGTCGCTGCAGAGAGGTGCCTGCTGAAGCAGGGAAGTGACTCCCTCACTCCACAGGAGATTCCTTCATTCCTTCTGGTGAAGGATGAAGACAGGCAGTCCTTGGAGCATGCACAACCTGGAAACTGTTGCAGTTGCTGACAGAAGCTGAAGTTACAGAGTTTCAGTAGCCTTCTAGGATACTTTGTTTCAGAGTACCTGGAGCAATTCTGTGGTTGATCCGACAGTAGAAGGTGAAGCAGAGGTTGCTGAGGATTCCTGCTGGAGTCTTGCAAAACTGAATCTGAAAAAACACCCAGAGGAGAGACCCTAAGTAGCCCTGAGAGGGGGATTGGTCACCTAATCAGGTAAGCACCTATCAGGAGGGGTCTCTGACATCACCTACTGGCACCTCAGAGAGTTGGTTTGGCTGTACTGGGGGTCCATTGTGAAGCCTCCAGGGTGCATGGAATTGGCCCCCCAATACCAGAATCAGATTGGGGGTACACTTTCCAGTTCCTAGACACCTCACATGGCCATATTCAGGGATACCATTGTGAACCTACATATATGTATTGACCTATTTGTAGTGCACAATTCTAATGGCGTCTCCGCACTTACGAAGTCCAAGAAAATAGGCCTGGAGGACATGGGGGCACCTCTGCTAGTGCAAAGGTATCCTCACAGACAAGTACTATGCACCTAGCCTTCAGGGTCTGAAGGTTAGATATATAGGTGATTTATAAGTGAGCTGGTGCAGTGAAAATGGCTGTGAAATAGTGCTTACACTATCCTGGAATGGCAGTCCTGAAGAAGTGTTTGTTTGAACTCCTTATGGGTGGCAAAAGAAATGCTGCAGCACATAAGGATCTCCTGAACCCCCAATGCCCTGGGTACCTAGGTACCATATACTAGGGACTTATAAGGGGTGTCCAGTATTCCAATCTGGAGTGAAATAAGTAGTCACTAGACTATAGTGACAAATTTGGAAACAGAGAGAGCGTAAGCATTGGTATTGTGATTAGCAGTACTCCAGTGACACAGTAAAACATACTGACATGTAGGCCACAAACCATAAGCACTGGGGTCCTGACTAGCAGGATCCCAGTGACACAGTCAAAATTTGGGGGTAACATGCCAAGAAAAATGGTACTTTTTTACAAGCAGGACTGCACTGAAAAGGGCCTTCAATCTTAGCACCAACATTGCAGTGGTAGACATCCATTAATGAGATGTATGTGTTCTGCTTCCTCTCCATGGACTCCAGGATGTTGCAAATCACCCCCAGCTGTTTGCCAACCTCACTGGTGCTACTTTGACAGGGCAGTTGTTCATGACTCTGCCTCATGATACCAGCAATGTAATTTAGGGACTCTATGAGGTCAAGGAGTGGAGAGTGGGTGCCTCTTATAGCGGCTGAGGTGTCCTCATTGGTACTGAGACACCTGCAGACTGACTCTAGAGTGCCTGCAATTGTCTCCATCCCTACCCACACAATATCCACCATCTTCAGCTAGACTCCTATCACACAATGTTGGAATTCAGCTTGGGGGTCATCCATGTGCAGGCTGGCAGTGGGCTGGTAGGTGATGTTTCTTGGTTGATAGGTGGATCCTCTTGAGACCCCACAACACTGTTGGCCATACCCACAACCAGAGATGCTGTATTAAAGGAGGCTAAGATTTGCCAGAGAATGTCTTGGAAAGGGGTTGGTACGCTGTCATCCTCAGCCAGATCAACAGGCAGCTGGTCAGGAGGTGTAGGTACATCCTCTACAATGAGACAGAGAAATGTTAGATGTTTACATGAGTAATTTGATGCTAATATTTGACTTCCAGTACATTGATGCATAGGATGTCGGTTACATGGAGGTATTGAATCCAAGTTGCACTGTGGTTGTCTTTGAGATGGCAGTATCTCTGCATTGTTCATGCAACCACTGTGTGACAAGGCTGACTTTTTTGTATAATGATGACACATATTGCAACACAGTTGCACAGGTCACTGGGCCTACTATTCCTGGTCGTATGATAAGAGGTCAGGTAAACATCTGCCAGGGTGATTTGCATTCTTTTTCATGATGCCTAAACTGATTTTGTTTTAACATATTGATGCCACTACTGATCATATTGCACCTAATCCCCAGGGTGCCTGCATTCCCTGTGGCCAGTATTGAGCCCACAGCTTCTCTGCATGTGATATGGGTCTGGTCATGAATTAGTTGTGATCCTGTCATTAGCTTTCGCACTGAACACTATGGCATTCTGCCTTGTTGTGCTGCCCTGCATGCACCTTGTGCATTCATGAGACCAAGGGTTAATTTTTTAACACTTATCCTGCATAACGCTACACATCAAACAACCTTGCGACAATCCAGGAATGTGTAAGGGCATGCACTTACCATTTGTTTCCTCTTAGTGTCTACTCCTTTGATTTGATTGGATACACATTTGGCTTCATATTTGTGGGCAGTTGGCACTGTGTACCAAATCTGAGGGAAAGGACCTAGTCAGACTATTTAAGTTGCTATCACTGACATTTCACATAGTTGATAATTGCCAGAGTTGGGTATCTGCAGAGTATAACAAATACTTTAACTCAGGCCCACTTACTTGTACATGTACATGCCACTTCTCATTTTGTGCCAGTGACTCAACTTAATGCCACACCGTGATGGAACCCAGACCATGCATTGACTCTTATATGCCTACAACACCAACAATATGTGTGACCACATCCAATATAATGACATGGCTGGGTGTTATTGAAGGCTATGGGTTACGTGGTACTCCACATGGTAGTAGTGCTGGAATTGGTGACATGTACCTACCCAGATTTACAGCATTACTGGACACAACCACCTCAATCTCCAACCATCACCGACTACTGCCCTTTGTGGTAATAGACTTGTTTTTCATGTACCTTGACAAATCCCTATTTCACATCCTCCAACTGAGTCATATGTGGCATGGTGAGACAATTTCTCGACAGACTCCCTCCTACCACATGCTACATCTTCACCCAGAACCACGTCACATGTATGATGTTGTATCCCAATGGCCTCTTCTCTGTCATTCCTTCCCAGCTAAAACCCACATGTAACACTGTCAGACACAGCAGTGCATGTGCATTGGTCAAGCTACCTTAAAGAACACATATCCATTTCGACCTCCTTGTTATGCAATGTATTCCCATTCAGACACAGTGGCAGTTCAACCTACTCAGCCTGCGCTTACATTGCACTGTGCAACCAGGGGTCCACCAGGGCCACACAGCAATTTTAGAACACACATGGTCCTCTGGTGTGGATCACTAGCATTCACTCTGACGCATGTGGATTTAATACATGGCATGAGCTCTGGTGGTCCCTACCACGGCAGCAGACACCTGTGTGGTCTCACCACGCATGTTGGGACAGCTGTGTGCTATATATTGTCATGCCAGTTAATATACACATGGCTATTGGCATGTTCCTATGTGTTAAAACTTCACATGCCCTCCAACCCCCTCTCAGGTGAGCTGTTTCTCCTCTGGCATGCCCATTTCATTCCATTGCTTTACATTCCAGATTTTTGTACATGGATCGAAGTAAGACATAGGCAGTCATTATGAACATGGCAGGAAAGACCCCGCCCGCCGTGGCGGTGGTGAACAGAATCCCGCCGTTGCCAGTGAATGGAAACCTGCCATATAATGAACGAAAATCCCAACCCTGCCAAATATCACGAGTCCACCACTCCCTGCCATGACTCTGTCGGCGGGAATCCCAGACCTCTCCACCCGGCACAACCAGGCACACCCACATCCCGCCCTCCAAATAATTATTCACAAATCACCTTGGCGGACAGTGGAGGCCAGACGACCATTGGCGGCTGCAACAGCCACGGGCGGCAAGTGGACTCAACAGCAAGAAGTGAACACATTGGCTAGGCGTATGACCTACACACAAGACACACACCCAGAACCCCAAAAGACACCCCCAGACACACTCCACAATCCCTTGCAATGAGAGCAGGACAAGAAGACGGAGAGCACCAGAGCCAGACAGCGAACATCAGCATACAGGACACGCACACCAACCCACAGAAGCGCACCCTTAGCTCGTTCCCAGCCCCGACACCATTCCCCACACTCACAATGTCCCCCCACCAAACACCCACGTTTCACCGAAAGGGAGTTAAGGACCATGGTGGATGAGATCTTGAAGGTGGAGCCACAAATATTCAGGGCCGAGGTACAGCACACACCCATCGCACGGAAAATGAAGCTGTGGCAGACCATTTTGAACAGGGTCAATGCAGTGGGATACCATCCACGCACCAGGGACGACATCCGGAAGAGATGGAATGACCTGCGGGGGAAGGTCCGGGGCATGGCATCAAGGAACCACATCGCAGTGCAGAAGACTGGGGGAGGACCGCCACTAACACCATTCAACTGCACTGACGGGGAGTAAAGGGTACTGGCCATCCTGCACCCAGAGGGACTCACTGGACTCACTGGAGGAATGGACTCTGGTAAGTGATCTACAATTACCCCATATCCACCACACCTGTAATGCATGCACCATACCACCCCACCCACACCCACCAGGACCTACACCCCATCCAGGCATCAGCCACTACATCCACCCCCCTGCATGACCACAAACCCACTAACAGACACACATCCCTCCCCCTGTGCATAGTCACCCACCCCTGCACATGCCCACAATGGAACGACACCCCCCACCACAATTCAATCCCCCCCCCTGGCGCAAAATGCAATGTCAACCTCACAAAGGCACCCTGGAAGGCCACTGAAAGTAACACCAGCACAAAATATCCCAGTCCTGTTCACCTCAAACATTCATGCAGATGTAACAGACATGTCTATGTCCCCCAACAGGTACCACCACCCATGCAACCCTAACGGACGGGACAAGGAGTGCCAGTGCCCCCCAGGGAGACAGGGGCACCTCACAGGACACTGTTGAAGGATCCTTGGACACCGATGAGCAGGCAGGCCCCTCACACAGTCCTGGACTCTCACCATGCAGCAGCCCCACACAGGAAACCACTGTCACCCTTACCACCCAGTCAAGACCAGCAGCCCAGGGCAGGCATCCCCACACCAGTGTACCCAGGGCACAGACTGGTGGAACACAGGTACAGAGGCCACAGTCTCCCACTCCCAACATGCAGAAAGGCAAGGGTCCCAGTACAAGTGGTACTGCCAGACCTGTGCAGGGGACACAGGAACAGGGGGCTAGGTCAAGTGCAAGGGTCGCAGTGGGATGGGGGAGGCCACTGGATGGATGCAGCAGCCCAGGATGTGATCTCTGAGGTATTGGGGGCCTACCAACATACCCATGACAGGTTGGCACAGATTGTGTCCACCCTGGAGCACAGTCAGACGATGCAGCAGGAACAGCACCAACAGGCCGTGGAGCAGTGGAAAGAGCACAATGCCACAATGGCCACCATAGCAGGAGCACTGCTGCAGCTGGTCAAAAACCAGTCTGACACCCACACAGGACAAGAGGCCTCCACAACAGGACCAGACAACCAGCATCAGATCACCCCAGCAGCAGAAACATCCCAGGAACTACCCTCACAGGAAACACAAGGGCCTACCATGTCATCCCATGAAGCTCAACAGCAGGCGCCCAAACGGACCCTCAGGCCGCAATATGGCACAGGAACCCCAGGCTAAGAACAAGACCCCCTCCAACAATTAACTCTGCAACAAATGCAAAGCAACCATCCCACCCAATCACCAACCACACATTGCTGAGAGGCAATATGAAGTACTGTTAGTCAAGATGGACCCATCAATACTACCAACAAGGCTGCAACCATGTTGATCTTGAGGACACCCCACCCTTACGACTTCCCATCACTGTAAATTGCACAATTCACTCATTTCAACCAATAAAACACTGTTCACACCTGTAACACTGTCCCCTGTGTTAAACTGTGAACAAAGTGGAGTATGGATGCAACTGGCAGAGAACAATTTTATTGTCGAATCTGTGCGTGATGGGAGTCCTGTGTGCCGAAATGGTGGCAAGGATGAAAGGTATATATTTTCAGTCAGTACCATGCAGAAGTGGGCCATGTTTCGCCTATCATTACCAACCCCCCCATATGACAGAGCACACTGACAGTATTAGTGTCTAGCCCCAATGACAGGCCTAAGCCACACACAGTTACTGGAAGTAGAGTTGGATCAGTTGGTTCCTGGAATTGACATCTTCCCCTTCCTCATCATCACCATCACTCTCCTCACCTCTCTGAGGTAGCTGATCAGGACCTATAGCACCCTCCTCCTCCAGGAGGGAGATAGAATGTCTCACTTCCAGTTGTGCAGCATGCAGCAGGCCACCACTGTTCTATACACCTTATCAGGCCCCTAGGCCAGGGAACCACCAGAGATATGTAGACACCATAATCTAGCCTTCAGGAGACCTATAGTTTGCTCTATTACCCTCCTAGTACGTACATGGGCCTCATTGTAATTCCTCTCTGCATCTGTCCTGGGATTCCTCATTGGTGTCAGGAGCCAACGCAAGTTTGGATAGCCAGAATCACCTAGAAAATGGTGCAATACAGACTCATCATTGGTATGACCCTTAGTCAGAAAAGCTGTTTTTCTGCAATGTGTCAGGTACTAACAGGCACACTTATCTATGATCCACCTTCTGTCCTCTTGTAGTTGTTCCATTTTCTGTGGCACACTACTGTTCCTCAACACAAAGGAATCATGGACTGAACTTGGAAACATGGCATTCACATGTGAAATGTACTGGTCTGCAGTACATACCAATTGGATGTTCATGGAGTGAAAGTTCTTTCTGTTTCTGTACACCTGTTCACTCACTCTTGGGGGGATGATCGGTATGTGGGTGCCATCTATGGCACCTATGACATGAGGTATGCTGGCAAAGGCATAGTATTCAGACTTGATGGCAGGTAGGTCAGTACTTTGGGGAAACCTCACATAGGACTGCAGATGGCGGACAAATGCTTTCAGAAATCTAGTCAGTACCTGGCTGTACATTGGCTGTGAAAAACCAGCACCCATGTCACTTGAAATGAGCCCGTGGCCAGGAAATGGAGTGTAAGTGATTATAATCTGACGCTCCACCATGGTCCCCATATCCACAAGTGGTCTGTACATCGATGGTGCCCTTCCTCACCACAAGGGTCGGTACCTACGAGGGGTTACAAAAAGGAGGGATGAAGACACATACATACGCACACTTGTCATCATTTGTGCACTGCATTGTTCATTGTTGTGTCTCGACAATAACTGCTACCTGACAGATTTACATGTACATGACAATGAGGGAACAGAGTATTTCATGTGTGCTACAGTACTGAATGGACATGTGGCTAGTAGGGCCTACATTACGAGTATTAATTAATTCTAGAGGCGTAGGTGATGGCACAATGTCTGCCCACTGTAGATCTGCCCTTTCGTTGTGGAAGTGACCTCATACCGCTAGCGGTTGATGTCACAGCGTAAGGTGGTGTTTACCGCTGTTCACACCCTCATTGACTAACATGGATGCCAATGGAGAATCCTGGCGTATCATGATCGCCGCCGGAGGTGACGGTGCATACCGCTGCGGAATGTACATGCGTTCATCATCGTTTGATAACTTGACTCCCTAATCTCGTGCGGACAGGTACTCCACTCTGTGTACTGCTGTGGCCTGCCTCTGGCTATGGATGTGCCACGTGTTGCAGGGGAAAGGGCCCCGGCCTTCACCCAGTAGGTACTGGAGAAGCTAGTTGACGGGGTCATGCCCCTGTACGCGAAACTGTATGGACAGCCAGAGGTACAGGTGAGTCTGGGTTTGGGGGGCACTCTGTGTGTGTAATGGATGGTGTTGATTGCACATATGTGTGCACCTCTGAGCCTACATGGGCCATGGTGCATGGCATGCTGCGTGCGACTTTCCTGTAAGTCTAAGAGTACTGTCTGTCCCATAGTTGATGATTAGCCAACTGTTCCTATTGTGCAAGTGCCTGACCTCTGTGTTCCATTTCTGTGTCGCCCTTTTAGGTGAGCGCCCACCAGAAGAGGGCAAATTGTCATGCCATTGCCAAGGAGGTGCGGACTACAAACGGCGGACCACCCACTGTAGAAAGAGGTGGGAGGACCTACGGCGCTTGGCGCAAAAGATCAGTGAAGCCCTGCTGGGGAAGTCCTCCCAACGTGGAAGGGTGCCCGTCGGGCACTGACCCCCCTCATGCGACGGATCCTGGCGGTGGCATACCCAGACCTGGATGGGCGCTTGAAGGCTGCACAGCAGTCACAAGGGGGTGAGTACTCATTTCACAGACTTCAGTCGGGAAGGATGTCTGGGTGTGCATTGGGGTTCATGCTGCTTAGAGGCAGGGACTTTGACTGGTGTCCATCTACTTTATGGTCCCCTAGGGGTGTAAGGGTGTCTTTGTCAGGTCTCCCATACTTCGCCTCCTTAGGTAGTCCAGGGAATGGGTGTAGAGCAGTATTCTGGTCAGTAGCGCGGGGCATGGGCATAGTGAACGGTGCTGCCTGCGGGGTGTGTCTTCTGGGGGGGTGTAAGTCTGGCCATTATGTACCTGCATTCAGCTATTTACAAGTGTCTCTCCTGTTTTGTCTCCCCATCCCTGTTCTCTTGTGTTGGTTTGGTACAGCATCAACATCAGGTGAAGGAGCTGAGGCACCGGCAAGTGGGGAGGCAGCGGCCCACGGATCCTCCGAGGCAGAGACAACCGACGCCCAGGGGACCAGTGGGTGGGAGGGGAGTTCCACCGGAGAGGCTACTACCACAGGAGGTAGAGACTCAGAGACCTCCTCCGATGGGGGCTCCCCGGCGGTGGCGGATCCTAGTGCACACACCACTACCATGACATCTTCCGCCACCCCCATTCCATCACCGCCCTCCCTTCTGCTCCCCATCGAGTTGCCCATGCCCGCCCACCCAGAAGGGTGGGTGTCTCCTTTGCCCCAGGCACCTTCTCCCCTGTCCAAGTCAGCCCTGCTGCCCTCACAGAGGAGGGTATTGACATCCTGAGAACCATCTCTGTAGGGCAGACAGCCATCGCCAATGCCATCCAGGGTCTAGCATCAGAGGTGCAGCAGACTAATGCCTATCTGGATGGCATTCATGGTGCTGTGTCAGCCCTACAGAGATCTTTTCAGGCTCTGGACTCCTCTCGAACGGCAGCCAGTTTCCCTGGCCATTCCGTCCCCCCACCAACCTCCTCTACCCCTTCCAGCACCCCACTCCCTTCACCCGTTCAAGGCACACATTCAGACACCCAGTCAAGCACATCAACACACAAGAAACACACTTCAAAACACAAGCACCACACCTCCCACCACAAGCATTCACACAGCCAAGAGACACCTGCACACACAACAACGCCCACTTCCCCCAGTGTGCCCACCTCTTCCTCCTCCCTCTCTGTCCCCTCTACACCCACACCTTCATGCACTGCACCTTCACTCACTGTTGCTGCTCCTCTTCCTGCACTCACCACAATAGCAGACAGCCAATCATGCATCCCATGCACCACACCTGCACTCACCACCACTACTGTAGTTGACACATGCAGCACACTCACCAGACTTGCAGACATCCACAGAACATACATCCACACTAGCCTACTGTGTCCACCCCTTCCCAAAACACACAAACACACCAAGACACCCACTCATCAGACATTCATCACACCACAGCATACTGAGCTGCACCCACTACATGCACTCTACACCACATACATCCACACCCTTTGCCTCCACTCCCATGCCCTCATCCACGCCCACCCCAATTGCTCCAAAGAAACTTTTTCTCTCCCGTGCTGACCTCTTCCAACCCACTGGCCCACCAAGTCTTGTCCCCAAACGTGCTCACCTCCTTTCCCTTTTCGCTCCTTCCACATCACAGCCCACCCCTATCGGCCCTTCACATTCCTGTGCCCCTTCCCCAGTTAAGAAAAAGGTCCGGACTGAGCCTAGGCCATCTAGCTCCACCTGATCTAAATAGCCCCCACCCCCTTTAAAGGACAAGCCCACCTCCCTCCACCTTCCAAACTAAAGTCAAAGGCCCACCCCCTTTGAAAATCCCCACCCCTACCACCCCTGCCTCCCTTCTGTGAGGTGCCTCGATGCCCATATGGTGCCCCATGAGGTGGAGTATAATGCACTTGTGGGAGTCAGGTTGGGCCTTTGTGGCCCATGGCAATTGTCTCCATATGGACTGGCCATTGGCCCTGTTTAGACTGTTTGGCTCAGTGAGCTTCATATTAAAGTTTCTGTGTGGCCTGTGTTTGGGCTGCACGCTGTTGAACCCTGGGATTTTGTTTAATTTGTTATGGGTGTGGGCCATTTGTATGTACTATGGTCATGTTGGATTAGCCTTGCTTTGGGTAGGTACCTCTTAATGTGGGGGCCATGGGTTGTGCTGCTGTGAAGGGTTGGGGGGGCGTTGCTGGGTGGGTGGAGTGGGTGGGTATGTGACTGTGCCCTTATTTCCCTTGTTCAGAAGGTTGCAGTACTTACGGTCATCGTCTTCGTCGGCGGTCTCGGTCGTGGAGGTATATGGCAAGGAGCAGGGCTGGCATGATCTGCAGCTCTCTATCCATGTCTGCTGCGGTGCGTTCTGCGGGACTCCGGTGAGTGTTTCCTTATATTCGGTTCATTTCTGCCTGGCTTTGTGTGGCGGAGGTTCCCGCCCCAGAGCTGATGGCGGAATGGTGGTTCATAATTTGATGGGTGGGTGGGGCCTTTCCAACAGCCTGTGGGCGGACTCTGCCGTCGTCGTCGTCAACGTCGGCACTCCTCTGCTGGCGGTGGGTGGTTTGCTGGATGCCTGACTTTCGCTTGGTTCATTATTTGGTGGTCCGGCCCGCTCCTCTGTTGGTAGTTTCTGCTGCCACCGCCGGCGGAACGGACTTCCATGTTCATAATGAGGGTCATAGTGTCCTTATGGTGCAGGTGGGCTGCATTTTCACTGTCAGGTTGTGCAGGGTTCAAATGTGCATGCATTATGTGTTGTTCCAGTTCATGTAGCGTATTTTCAAGCAGCTTGCTCTGCCATTGTGTCACTTTTCATGACACACCGGTGGCAGAGGCTATAGACCTATATCTGAAAGGACACGCAGTGCCACATTGTATGGCTTTACATGGCCTTGTAGATATAGAGAAAAGCAACGTAGCACAAATCACTGCATTGCAAAACTCTGCATTGGGGGTATAGTGGGGACTGCAGTGGGTTTTCCCATCCAACATCCATGGGTTTTAATACAATCCCAGATTTACAAGGATAATCAACCTGGGAATGTATCAAAATCTTACGCCTTCCCAGGGGAGTTGCAACGAGGAGAAACATGTTTAGTTTTCGTCATTATTTTCTCTTTCCTTGTGTGCTGCATTCTGCAGCACAGATGGAAGGAGGTAAAAGCGCCCATGGATTGTTTTTGTGCAGGAAGGTGTCCCTTCCTGCACCAAGACAACCCTATCTGTGAAGCAGGCATCCTTGCCGTTGGTTCATGGGTGCCTGTGTCTGCATTAGGCAGCCCATTGTACTCCAGCGCAGGGGGAGAGGACAGGAATTCCCTGTAGCTGATAGATACAATGCATTCCTGCCCTTTCCATGTAGTGCAGGGCAGTGCAGCAAGGTGACTTGCTGTACTGCCCTGCACCACTTCCCTTGTAAATAGGGCCTGATGTTTTTTACTTTGTAATGTGGGACTTGTAGTTCTGGTGACTCATGTTCTACATTCCACTGCACATGCCAGTATTTAAAGGTGAACATGGACTGGTGCTGCACTTCACACAAGGAATGGAGAAACATGACATAGAATGAATTAGCTGTGCAACATGTAACTGGACAGTGTGACTTACATTTCTGTGCCATTTAATGGGACAATAGCGAGATAGATTCTGGCCCCTTGCCCAGCACACAGCAAAGTGGAGTGCTGGTACATAACTAGCTGCACTGCACAACTTGACCTTTCTGACTCCATTACCCCTTTTTGATATTTACCCTGTGCCTGTATTTGTTCCTTGTGTGCTGTGTCCTGGCACTCCAGTCACCAACTGGTCTGGGATATCAGCTGCCACCTGCTCCTCCAATGCATCCAGCTCCCCCTGGGGTGCTGGGCTTCTTCCTCTGGTCTGCACTGCTGCCTTCAAGTTGTTGGCCAGTTTCTCCTTTGTCTGGCACTTCTAGTCATGTCAGAATTTCTTTCAGTCAGTGGAAGTTCTCTTTGCTTGTCCCACACTTTTGATCTTCTCCACTATGGACTGCTAAATGGCCTCTTTCTTTCCTAGTGGTAATTTAGAGGTGACAAAGAGCTGATGGTTGTGCTTTGTCACGTCAGTAATCAAGATGTCATTCTCCTCACTGAAATTACACTTCCTCTTCCCCATGGAACTTGTCTGGACATCCTAGATGGTGCTGGGGTTGTTCTCCTTGCTTCTTCTGCCTGCCTCCTGCTCCATGGCTGCCTTCTGTGAAGTGTGCAGTTCCACCCAATGCATAATTTTTTTTAATACTTTTTTGATGCATTCAGCACTCAACAGTGAAACAGGGTAAATTAGCATTACACAACTTGTGCGTTTCTCCAAATTTACCAAGCTAGGCAGTGCCATACAAGGTGGCCTTTGTGGCTTTGTAAATGTAGGAAAGTACTCCTTTTTGCCCTGGTCATCCCCAAACTTTTTGGACAGATACTGGTGGTTACTGACTCTTGGCTGTGTCCTGGGTACTGCTTACCAGTCCCAAGGCCAGTGCTCTGTGTAACGTGGATATGCAAATTAGGCTAATTATAATTGGCAATATTAACCTACCTATAAGTCACTAGTATATGGTAGGGCATGTAGGTTTAGGTTTATTGACCCCAGCATAGGTAGTGTACCCATAGGTGCACTGTTGAGGTGCCCAGTGTCATTTTAAAGGCAGGCCTATCTTGCTGGCTGCTTTTTAACTAAAGTCACATGCAAATTCGACTTTGAATTTAAAAGAACTTGCAAAGTCTTAAACTACCTTATTTATGCATATGTCACCCCTAAGGTGTGCCCTATGTGCCCCTAGAGTTGGTACCATGTAACTACAAGCATGGGCCTTATAAAAATAGTTGTATAAGCTCTGGTGAGGTAAAACAGCCAAATTCATGTTTCCCTCATTGTAGTGAATGGCCTCCATAGGCTAGACTTTAATTTCATTTATAAAGTCCCCTTAAGTGTTAGATACCTCAAGTTTGGTATCAAATTAATTGTTATAATAAATCCCACAACTTAAAATTGTTGGATTTAATATAACTTGTTCAGGTAAGAGTTTTAAACTCTACCTAAAAAGTTGCCAACTTCAGACCTGTAGTGCTGTGCTCTGATTGGCCATCCTCTGGCAGCCTGGTCAGGCTACCTTGATGAGGTGTGAAGTAGCCTGGGTTGAGCACAAAGAGATGTGCCTGGGGAGGAGATCTTTCCTCAGCACACGGAGCAGCAGGAAGGGGATAGGGCTGCCAAACAGGTCTTCAAAGGCAGGGAAGGACATTTGGAGCAACCCAGCACCTCGCCTGTAAACCCAGACAATTAGGTTCTCCCTGATTAGATTAGGAGAGGGCTGGAGAGGGGTGTGGTTAAGATTTTTAGCCACACCACTGGGTGGGCTCAGCCAGATATAACCTCCAAATATCAGGGTCAGCCATGATGGATTTCTGAGGAATGTTGCTCCCTGGGTTTGATTTTTGCTACACTTCCCAGGAAGTGGTCATCACCGGGGGAAGGACCCTGCAACTGATTGGAGAACCAGGACACCCCTGTTTTTCACCCAGGAGCAAGGATAAAACTGGCAGACCTGCACCCACACCTCAGATCCCTACAAGGAAGAACTACAGGAGAAGAAGGACCCCTGACCTGCACCTGGACACTGCACTCTGGAGGACTGCACCAGCTGCACACTTGGGCTTCACCACAAGAAGGAATTTTCCTGGCTTCAACTGGTTCAAGGAAGGACTCCCTATTTGCTACAAGTGAAAAATTGCTAACCAGAGTCCCGTGCACCAACTCTTAAGAAACTGACCAGTTAAATACTGTCCAGTGGTCAATTTGGAGTTTGCACCAGGTGCATTCTGGATATTGTAGTCCTCATCCTCGAGGAGCATCACAGACCTGGAACCTTGGGGTGATCTGTGGACCTAAAAAGAACTTTAAAAGAACATCTTGGAGAAGATCCAGAAGTTTGAAGAAGTTTGGAGAACTTTTGGAAAAAAAGCTCCTTAAAGGGACCGACTCACCGCAGCAACTCTAGCCAGCTTGCCTCAACCACGACCCGGCCTGACTTGCAGGTTCCTTCCAGTGAAGAAAATCTCAGAAAAAGTGACTAAGTCCGAACGTAGAAAGTTGACCAGTACCTCCCAGGCAGTGTATCCGAAGAGGGCTCCAAGGACGTCGGATCAAAATTCAGGTTTGCCCTGGTCCAAGGATTTTCTTCTTAAAAGATCATCTGAGGATGAACGTAGAAATCTCCACTGAGGGCTCCCGCGATGCGTGTTCGTGGAAGAGTTCCAGTAGGTCAGACTCGTGGCTTGGTCCTGCTGAAAAAAATCTTCACGAAAACGACTAAGCCCGAAGGTGAACTTTTGACCGAGGCCTCCCGCGAGCTGTAGCTGAGCAGGACTCCATCGCGGTTGGCCTTAAACTTTGACTTTGCCACAGTCGAGGTGACCAGATTGGCCCCATTCGTTTCAAAGCACTAAAAAACATTAATTATTTAAAAATTTATATCTCCAGTACCATTTATCTGATTTTGTTTTGATGTCCTTTTCAAGCTAAAAATATTTACTATTTTTTAAATTGGTTTTGGATTTTTAAACTGTTTGCTGTGTTTTATTTAATTATTGTTTTGTGATACTTGAATGCTTTACGCTTTGTCTCCTGATTTAAGCCTTGTCGCTCGTTGCCAAGCTACCAAGGATTGAGCTGGGGTTAATTTATTGAGACCTAACTGAACCAATTAGGGGTTGATGGCCTATTGCTAAGTGTGGGTACTTACCTGCCCTTACCCGTAACCCATTTTCCAACAGTAAATATGATTCTATATTTTATGTTGCCCTTGCGCTACCTTGCATGGCGCAAGTGTGACACAAAAAGTTGATAAATATGCCCCTTTGTTTTTTTTGTCATGGTACAAAATACTATTCATTGATATGGATTCCTGGGACTCTGCAGGTCAGTCAGAGTTGAGCTTGGCAAGAGGGAGACTCATTGAAAGAAATATTGCAGGGGACGTCCAGTGGTGTGTGCGTACAGAAACAAGAGCAGGGGCAGGGGCTATATTTGTCAAAGTTACATAAAGTTGATAGATATGGCACATTCTTGTCCTCTCCCTTTCATGCATTGCTGCAAGGTGTCTTGCTGCATTGCGTTGCATGAAATAATGATAAATAAGGATCTGGATTGCCCACATTTTCTTAGTCAGTGGCAGCTCACTGTTTGCCAGGATGGGTGACTTCCAATGAGACAAGCAAAGATTGCACAATGCAGGAGGCCAGCACAAAATGAGTGCTGTTACAAGGTATGTACCAGACAAGACCGCATCTGACTCTCACCAGGAGGAGTTGTAGTTTTGGTCACTTCAAAATTTCTCTAGCAAAATGCTGCTGGCCTTGCTGTCAGGACTTGACGCATGTCATATGCAGTTGGAAGGTGATAAAAGGACCCGATGAAGGTGCCTGTTAGAAATGACCCATCTGGCAGAGTTACCACAAACGTTTTGCCTTTCTCCTCCTCTTTTTATGAACTTGATTTTGTTGGCTTTGGGACTATGAGTACTTTACCACTGCTGACCATTCTAAAGTGCATGTGCTCTCTTCTCTAAACATGGTAACATTGGTTTAGAACTGGTTGCCATATTTAATTCACTTGTAAGTTCCTTGTAAAGTGGTAAACCATATACGCATGGCCTGTAAATCAAATGCTACTATTGGACCTGCGGCACTGATTGTGCCTCCTACACATAGTAGCCTGTCAAACCTGTCTCAGGCTTGCCGCTGCAGAGCCTGTGTGTGCAGTTTCAAATCTACTTTGACTTGGCATTTAAAACTTCTTACCAAGCTTTAAACTCCCCTTCTATTACATATATGTCACATCTAAGTTAGGCCCTAGGTATCCCTTAGTGCAGGGTGCTATGTAAGTAAAAGGCAGGGCATGTACATTTACATTTTACATGTCCTGGTAGTGGAAAGCTCATTCATTTTTCACTGCTGCGAGACCTACTCCTCTCATAGGTCAGCATTGGGAATCCTTAAAAAATGTTTGAGCTTTAATTTCTGATCAGAAAGGAGAAGTTACATCATGTTTCATATCTTTGGAATGGTAACAATGAATCCTTTTTACTAGTAAAATTGGGTTTAACATTACAATTATAGAAATTCTACTTTAAGAAGTAGCCGTTTCTCTGCTCTTACTGGTCGGTGTGCCTGACAGCCTGTCTCTAAAACATGTCTGAGCTGTGTTGGGTGACAGCTACATTTACACATTACCCCCAGACAGCTACAACACAGGACACTCAACAGCATCTGCATTTATTTGTATACGGATGGGTCTTCCTAAGTTGGAAGGATGAGAGGAGCTCACACTTACACTTCAAATGGTAGTCACCAGACCCCAAACAAAGGACTTAGGGGCACCCTTTAGCTCCCCCCTGCAGCAACCATGTGTCCGCCATCTTTATAATACGGCACACCATGGTGCATGGTTGTAGGAAAGTACCATCTTTCTTGGAATGCTACCCTCAATGTCTGCCTGTTTCTCAGTGTGTTTTTATCTATCTCACTGGGATCCTGCTAGTCAGGACCCCAGTGCTCATAGTCTGTGGCCTATATGTCAGTGTAAGTTACTGTGTTGTCAGTATGCTTGACTGTGCCCCTGGAGTTCTTCTAACTAGAACTCCAGTGCTTCTGCTATCTCTGTTTCCATATTTGTCACTATAGCCTAGTGACTCCATATTCAAGTCCAGATAGGCACACTGGACCCCCCTTATAAGTCCCTAGTATATGGTACCTAGATGCACAAGGCATTGGAGTTCAAGGAGATCCATATGGGCTGCAGCATTTCTTTTGCCACCCATAAGGAGCTCAAACAAACAATCCTTCAGGACTGACACTGCAGCCTGAGTGAAATAGTCCACATACTATTTCACAGCCATTATCACTGAACCAGGTAACTTATAAGTCACCTATAAGTCTAACCTTCAGTTACTGAAGGCTAGGTGCAAAGTTACTGTGTGTGAGGGCACCCTTGCACTAGCAAAGGTGCCCCCATGTTGCCCAAGACCAATTTCCCGGACTTCGTGAGTGGGGGCAAATCATTATAAGCGTGCACTACATATATGTCAATATATGTATGTAGCTTCACAATGCTACCCCAAAAATGGCCATGTGAGGTGTCTAAAACTGAGAAATTGTACTCCCAATCCAATTCTGGTATTGGGAGGACAATTTCATGCACCCTGGGGGCTCCACCATGGACCCCCAGTACTGCCAAACCAGCTCTCTGAGGTTTCCATTGCAGCCTCAGCTACTGCCACCTCACAGACAAGTTTCTGCCTTCCTGGGCATTGCTGGGGATTGAGCAGCTCAATCCCAGGAAGGCAGAACAATACATTTCCTTTAGGAGAGGGGTGTTGCACACTCTCCCACTGGAAATAGGTGTTACAGGCATGGGTAGGGTATCCTCCCAGAGCCTCTGGAAATGCTTTGAATGGCACAAAACGGTGCCCTTCTTGCATAATCCAGTCTACACCAGTTCAGGGACCCCCAGTTTCTGCTCTGGTGCGAAACTGGACAATGGAAAGGGGAGTGACCACTCCCCTGTCCATCACCACCGCAGGGGTGGTGCCCAGAGATCCTCCAGAGTGTCACTGGCGTTAGCCATTTGGATTCTAAGGTGTGGGGACCCTCTGGCAACATCTGAGTGGCTAGTGCGAGCAGGTGACGTCAGAGACCCCGTCTGATAGATGCATACCTGGTTAGGTAGCCAATGCCCCTCTCAGGGCTATTTAGGGTCTCTCCTCTGGGTGTCTCATCAGATTCGGTTTGCAAGACCCCACCGGGACTCATCTGCATCCTCTGCTTCAGCTTCTGACTGTCTGATCAACTGCAGACTGCTCCAGGAATGCTGTAACTGCAACAAAGTATCCAAGAAGGCTACCTTGACCTTGTAACTTCAGCTCCAGCAAGCAACTGCAACAGTTTCCAGGTTGCGCACGCTCTGACGACTGCCTGTCTTCATCCTGCACCAGAAGGACTGAAAGAATCTCCTGTGGAGAGATGGAGTCACTTCCCTGCTTCAGCAGGCACCTCTCTGCAACAATAACCGGTACTCCGGTACTCCTCTCCTGTCGACGAGCATGATCCCTAGAACACAGGTGGTGGATGTAGGAGGCTGGCCTGGCTTATAGTGGGTACCTGATGGTACTGACACCTTGTACCAGGTCCAGTTATCCCTTATTAGTAGATTACTAGTGTTCTAGCTGCTTAGGCTGATAGAGGTAGGTATAGCAGAGCAGCTTAGGCTGAACTAGGAGACATGCAAAGCTCCTACTATACCACTTATATCACATAGCACTATATCACAAGAAACACAAAACTCAGAGTTACTAAACATAAAGGTACTTTATTTTAGTGACAATATGCCAAAAGTATCTCAGAGGGTATACTCCCTTAGGAGGTAAGTAAAATACACACAATATACACACAAACCAAAATCAGGTAAGTAAACAGTTAGAAAAGTACTGCAAACACTGTATAACACAGTAGAATGCATTAGGAGACAATAGGCCTAGGGGCAACACAAACCATATACTCCAAAAGTGGAATGCGAACCACGCATGGACCCCAGACCTAGTGTAGTGTATAGAGGGTCGCTGGGAGTGTAAGAAAACACTAAAGGTGTCCAAGATACCCCACCCCAAGATGCTGAAAATTAGGAGAAAGTTACCCTACTACCCCAGAAAGACAGGAAAGTCCAGATAGGGGATTCTGCAAAGGCAACAACTGACTGCAAAGCACTGAAGACAGATTCCTGGACCTGAGGACCTGCAAAGGAAGGGTACCAAGTCCAAGAGTCACGCAATTGTCCTGGGGGGACAGGAGCCCACTAAGCCCCGGATGAAGGTGCAAAAGGGCTGCATCCGGGTGGAAGAAGCCAAAGATTCTACAGCAACGGAAGGTCCAGGAACTTCTCCTTTGGCCAGAAGATGTCCCATGGCGTGCTGGAGGATGCAGAGTTGTTTCCACGCAGAAAGACTGCAAATAAGCCTTGCTAGCTGCAAGAGTCATGGTTAAAGATAATGGGTGCTGCCTGGGGCCAGGAAGGACCAGGAGGTCGCCCCTTGGAGGAGGAGACAGAGTGGGCGCTCAGCAACAGAGAGGGCCCAGGCAGAAGCAGGCAGCACCTGCAGAAGCACTTGAACAGGCATTCAAGAAATCTCAACATGGCAGTCGTCTCAACACAACAAAAGAGGGTCCCACGAAGTAGGTGGTCAACTCAGCGACTTGAGAAATGCAGGACAGAGTGCTGGGGACCTGGGCTGTGCTGTGCACAAAGGAATCCTTGCAAAAGTGCACAGAAGCCCTAGCAGCTGCAGATCACGCAGTACACAGGATTACTGTCCGGCGTGGGGAGGCAAAGACTTACCTCCGCCAAATTTGGACAGAAGGACCACTGGACTGTCGGGGTCACTTGGATCCAGCTCCTGTATTCCAGGGACCACGCTTGTCAAAATGAGACCCAGAGGACCGGTGATGCAGAAGTTTGGTGCCTGCGTTAGCAGGGGGAAGATTCCGTCGACCCACAGGAGATTTTGTTCTTGGCTGCCAGTGCAGGGTGAAGGCAGACAGCCTTCAGAGCATGCACTACCAGGAAACAGTTGAGAAAGCCGTCAGGATGAGGCGCTACAATGTTGCTGGTAGTCATCTTGCTACTTTGTTGCGGTTTTGCAGGCGCCCTGGAGCAGTCAGCGGTCGATCCTTGTCAGAAGTCGAAGCGAGAGATGCAGAGGAACTCTGGTGAGCTCTTGCATTCGTTATCTGAAGAGAAACCCACAGGAGAGACCCTAAATAGCCCTCAGAGGAGGATTGGCTTCTTAACCAGGTGAGAGCCTATCAGGAGGGGTCTCTGACGTCACCTGCTGGCACTGGCTATTGCCTCCATTGCGCCCTCACACCTCTGCATTCAAGATGGCAGAGGTCTGGAACACACTGGAGGAGCTCTGGGCACCACCCCTGGGGTGGTGATGGACAGGGGAGTCCCAGAAAGGAGGAACAAAGCATTTCCTCTGAGAGCAGGGTGTTACATCCACTCCCTTTGGAAATAGGTGTTACTGGCTGGGGAGGGGTAGCCTCCCCCAGCCTCTGGAAATGCTTTGAAGGGCACAGATGGTGCCCTCTTTGCATAAACAAGTCTACGACGGTTCAGGGACCCCCTTGAGCCCTGCTCTGGCACGAAACTGGACAAAGGAAAGGGGAGTGACCACTCCCCTGACCATCACCACCCGGGTGGTGCCCAGAGCTCCTCCAGTGTGTCCCAGACTTCAGCCATCTTGCTTTGCAAGGTGTGGGGGCACTCTGGAGGGCTCTGAGTGGCCAGTGCCAGCAGGTGACGGCAGAGACCCCTCCAGATAGGTCCATACCTGATAAGGCAGCCAATCCCCCTCTCAGGGCTATTTAGGGTCTCTCCTGTGGGTTCTCTTCAGATTCTGCTTGCAAGATTCCTTCAGGAATCCTCTGCAACTACTTCAACATCCTCTGACCTTGGATCAACTGCAGCCTGCTCTAGGAACCACTGTAACTGCAACAAAGTATCCACAAGGGATACTTTTCTTCTGCACCCTCAGCTCCAAGTCAGCAACTGCAACAGTTTCCACGGTGTGCATGCTCTGGGGACTCCCTTTCTCCATCCTGCACCAGAAGGACCAAAGAAATCTCCAGAGTCCCTCACCTGCTCCAGCAGTCACCTTCCAATACGACGACTGGTACACTTGGACTCCTCTCACAGCGAGGAGCATGCTCCTAAGGACACAGAGGGTGGACATCGACGACATAGACTATCCTGAGGTCCTCCTGAGGAAATTGGAGGAGGTAAGACCTTGCCTTCCCAGAAAGCGATGGTACCCCTGTGTACTGCGTCTTCTTCACCTCCTGTGGCCTCTGTGCACTATTTGCAAAATTCCTTTGTGCACAGCCTGGCACAGGTCTCCATCTTGCAATGCTCAAGTCACTGAGTTGTTCTCCGGCAGCGTGGGACCTTCCTTTCTTGTGCTACATCAACCATGTTTAGCACCTCCTTTGTACCCGTGCCCTGGGACTCCTGGGGGTCTGGCTGGCATCCTGAGGGATCTCTAAAATACTGAGAGCTCCTTCTTCCTCCTCACACAGAGTTGAGGCTCCCAAGTCCCTCCTGGGTCCATTCAGCACCATTTTGATGCAAAATGCACTTTTGTCGTAACCAGGGCTTGTTGGCGACTTCCAACACAAAATCACATCTGCAGCAATCTTCACGTCGTGGGACATCCTTTGCATCATGCAGGAACCCACTGGCAACTTCCTAGGGTGCACGCGTGCAGTCTTAGACTAACGGGAACTCTTCTTTTGCACCCTCTTATGGGTTGTCAGGGGCTCCTGTCCTTCCTGGAACTTATTTCGACTTCCTGACTTGATTCCCTTCCTTTGCAGTTATTCAGGTCCAAGAATCTAGCAATTGTTATTCGCAGACTTGGTTGGTTGCTGCAAAATCCCAATCACGATGTGTAGTGTGCCCTAAGGAAACTTGCAGTACTTTACTCCTGCTTTTCTGGGCTCTGGGGTGGGGTAATTTACTTACCTTTACTGTATTCTTACTCTCCCAGTCATTCTGCGCACACTACACTTGTCTAGGGGGGAATTCGGGATTTGCATTTCAATTTCTTAGTATATGGTTTGTGTTGCCCCTAGAACTATTTTCTCCCTTTGCATTCTATAGCATTTCCTATTGTTTTCATTGTTCAATGACTATTTACTTGTGTAATTTTGGTGTCTAGTGTATATATTGTGTATAATACTTACCTCTAGAACGAGTAATGCCTCCAAGATATTTTTGGTACTGTGTCACCCAAATAAATACCTTTATTTTTGGGATCACTGAGTATTGTCTTTACTTGTGTATAAGTACTGTGTAACTATAAGTGGTATTGCATGAGCTTTACCATGGCTGTGGAGAAAGAGAGGCAGGGTTTGGGGTTAGTTCCCCATGGTGGCAGCAGCAGTTTTAGAAATACAATTGTTAGGGAACCTTCACATGATTCTAGAAATCTGCACAAAGTTGTCCCTCCTTACAATGATGGTGATGACATCTGTAAGTGGTTTGCTGCACTTGAGAGGGTCTGTAAAGTTCAGAGGGTCCCTCATGTACAGTGGGCTGCTATCCTTTGGTTATCCTTCTCTGGCAAGGGGAGAGACAGACTTCTTATTGTCAGAGAGGATGATGCAGATAATTACAAAATTCTTAAAGGTGCACTCTTAGATGGTCTGGGGTTCACCACTGGACAATACAGAATTAAATTCAGAGAGACCAACAAAGGAGTCATCACAGGACTGGACAGACTTTGTAGACCGGTCTGTGAAGGCCCTAGAAGGTTGGTTAAATGGCAGTAAGGTGAGTGACTATGAAAGCCTATATAACTTGATTCTGAGAGGGCATATCTTGAATAATTGTGTCTGACTTGTTGCATCAGTATCTTGTGGACTCAGATCTGACCTCTCCCTAAGAATGGGGAAAGAAAGCAGACAAATGGGTTAGAACAAGGGTGAGCAGAAAAGCTCATACAGGGGGTGGCAAAGACATCAAAAAGAAATATGGTAAAAAATCTCAGGACAAGCATTCAGGATAAAAGTAAACACAAAGATCCTTCTTCAGGTCCAAAACACTTCTCTGTGGGTGGGGATAAAACTTCTTCATCTTCTTCAAACTCTTCACACAATCAAAAAAAGCCTTGGTGCAATGTGTGTAAAGGTAAAGGCCATTGGCCAGGGGATACGTCCTGCACAGGTAAAGCCCCTGAGCCTACCACCACTAAGACATCAGACACTCTAGTGCCCGTAGCAGTAGTGGTAATAGTGGTGGGACTACTGGCAACAGTCAAACTAAAGGTGCAGCTGGGTTCAGTTTTGGGACCATAATACAAACTGGGGTAGACAGTCCCAAGACAGTTTCTGTCACACCTGGTGGCATTGGCCTTGCCACCTTGGCTGCTTGTCCCCTTAACATGGATAAGTACAGGCAGTCAATCTTAATAAATGGTGTTGAGGCCCAGGCATACAGGGACACAGGTGCCAGCATCACTTTGGTGACTGAATACCTGGTGTCACCTGCACAGTACCACCTTGAACAGAAGTACCAAGTTACTTATGTCAATAACTCCACTCAGTCTCTCCCCTTAGCTGTAGTGCAACTTAGTTGGTGTGGAGTTACTGGCCCTAAACAGAGGCTGATATCACCTAGCTTACCTGTATATTGTCTCTTAGGGAATGATCTAGAGGCCTCATGTTGGGCTGAGGTAGAGTGTAGGACCCATACATCCATGCTGGGTATCCCTGAGGAATTACTTCCTCTCATTTCTGGTGAAATAAAAAAGCAAAGTAGAGAAAAAGGCCTGAAATCTCAGGATCTCTCTCCACCAACAGGTAATAAGGGCATCAAAGTATCCCTTCCCCACCCTACCACTGGTGAATGTGTCAGCTGTTAAGAGGTCAAAAGGTGATCAGTGAGTATGCAAGACAGAGCTTTAGGGTAACATTTTCAGTGTTGTAACTCACTAGTCTCTACTCCCCCAGGTATCCCTGTCTTGCCCTCAGGATGCAGGATGTCCAAGACCTTCTTCTACCATGATGTGAACCATGACCCTCAACTCATCATCTGCTAAGCGGAATGTTTTGGTGGGGACATGGTAGCGTTGAACGATACGAAAAGGAAAAAAAAGGGTGATGAGGTGTGGGTGCTGTGTTGTAAGTGGGTGACGGGTGGTGTCTGATATGTGGAGAAAAAACTGTGTGATATGTATGCAGTGCAGGTGTGGGATGAGTGGTATTTGGAGTGGTGAGGGGTGACTTTTCTACGGTTCCTAATTTCTTTGTGCGGTCTCTATCTTGCTGTGTATGGCATTTTTGATGTAAAGGATTGTGGGGTGTGAAAGGGCGTGTTTAATGGTGCACTTTGTAGGTATGTCAGGTGTGTGGATGTGTGTCAGGTGTGTGTGGAATTCAAACTATCCAATGTGTTGTAGTTTATTATTGTGTAGACTGCAGACATTTTGTTTCCACCATGGAAGAACCGCTATTGTGATTTGCGGGTCATAACTGGTTTGAAGGATTTTTGATGGATTGGCGGTGTGGATGGTGGAACAGCCTCTTCGCCACCCTCCAGAGTCCTGGTGGTGTTGGGATTTTGGCTATCTTTTAGTGGGCTTGGCTGTGTAACTCATAATACAGCAGCCTGTCTGCCCTTTGACCTTTCTCATTTGTTCTCAGTACTCATGTTCATTAGGGGGCTAAACAAAGGACCTTAATGCACTTAGGGCCATATTTATACTTTTTGGTGCAAAACTGCACTAAAGCAGTTTTGCATCAAATTGTTCTGCACCGGCTTGCACCATTCTTGAGAGCCAGCCGGGCACCATATTAATGAAATGGTGTAAGCCGGCGCAAAGGGTAGGCCAGCGTAAAAAAAAAAAGATGTTAGCCGTGTGGGGGTGGCGGTATGGGAGAAGGGTGTTTTGCACCAAAAAATGACGTTAGGCAGGTTAGAGTAAAAAAAATGACTCTAACCTGCCTAGAGTCATTTGCTGATGCAAAACCATCCATACCACATGATTCCTGTTTTAGAAAAGATATAAGACATGCCCACCACCCCAATGGCCAGCACAGGGAACCAGGGTGCCATGTAGGAGGGCCCATTTCAGGCCCCCCAATGACACTTAAAAAAAAAAAACATTCTTACCTGTACTTACCTATACTTACCTGGGATGGGGTCCCCCATCCTCCGCTGTCCTTCTGTTGTGGGTGGGGGTGTTCCTGGGGACTAAGGAATGCACCTGTGGCCTTATTCAATGTTGTTCCACTATGGATATAGGCCCACAGGTCCCCTAACGCCTGCCCTGACCCAGGCGTTAAATAATGGTGCAAAGCAAGCTTTGCATCATTATTTGACCCCTCCCCCGTGCGTGATTTAGGCACGGGTGATAACTATGCCACAAAGGCCATAGAGTCATTTTTTGAACAGTAACGCCAACCTTGCATTTCATTGATGCAAGGTAGGTTTCCACGTCCAAAAAATTACTTTAATTCCATAACTTTGGCGCAAGATGGCTCTAGTGCCAAAGTATAAATATGGAGTTAGTTTTGCACCAACTTTGCGTAAAAAATGTTATGCAAATTCAGAGCAAAACAAGTATAAATATGCCCCTTAATACACTTAAGGGTAGTGCTTGTGGTCTACTAAGGCATGGTGCAATAGGGATAGTTTTGTACCCCTTACAGGGCTCATCAGCTTTGCCACTCAGCCTCTTTTCATATGCTGCATCAGTACTTTGCACGTTATTGCACAAAACTGTGATGGCTATCATAATTAACATTGCTTTAAAATGTTTTTACTGATATTAATGCTGTGACTATATATGGACAGTTTTTTTGTAATCATGCATAATAAATTTATTATTATTATTATTTTTAGATTTGAATTCGGACAAAGCACCTTATCTACAGGTTGGTGGAGGGACCATCCTTCATCTGTCAGGGAGGGACTGATCTGGTCATCAAGCTGATGGATTTCCATCTGGCATGTTTGGGGTGTGATCTTTTGGATGATGGTCTGTCAGCTGAACCTCAGTCGTACGTCATCATATACCCTCCTTTGACAGATATAACTGTCATTGTTGTTATGGTGAACATCTGTCTGGCATATTTAGAAATTTCTACCATCAGAGTGGGATGTAGTGACCCTAATGACGGAGAGCAGCAATATCCATAAATATATTTCAATGTCAGATATGTACATCAACATTGACAGTTGAGCCCATCAAGAAACACCTGCTCAAAACCAATATGAAATCATCAAGAGTTGTATCTCCCACTACAAAACACACAAACCATTTACCGCCCCTATGTCTTCTTTTATTATCAGCAATGTCTGAAGACAACTGAGATTCTCTGAATATGAGTTAACAGTTATGGTGGATGAGATCATTTTTGTGGTTAAGCCCAGTTGTTTGGAGCACTGGCCCAGAAACAACCATTAACAGTAGGCAATTGTAGGTCAGTATCATGGATAAGGTGAATGCTGTCTTCGACACCAGGCACTCACTAGATGACATCTGCAAGCCATGGATGACCTGCAGGGCAGTATCTATTCTCTCACTCTATGGCATACTAAGATGCTTTGGCATCTGCTTATGGTTCACCCAAGCCTCTCAACCCCATGCCATGGGAGGGGAAGGTGTAGTCCATACTATGCAGTGAAGGCATTGTGGAGATTCCAGGCAGAATGGAGACTGGTAAGTACCAACAAATACCTCTCAGACTATAACTAATGTTGCCTCTGCACACTTTCACTCCCTTAATGCATAAGGTACACCTCTTTGCTGATACCTATCACAACTCACTGCATTCTCTAAGTATGCATAACCTTCTGCATACTCACTCTGGCAATACAATGTCATTAACACAACTCATAGAGGAAACACTATAAACAGGTGTCATCCTACATTTGGACATTAAAATACATAACCTATATCCATAGTCAACATCTTTCAAGTTACTTATAACAATGTAAGCCCTAACCATTACTGTTCCAGTCAAATAACATAGACTTGCATTCTTAATATCATACAATACAAACACGAAAACTGTGATAGTAAAAGTTTGAACAGATGAATTACTATTACAAGAACTGTATGTTCCAGTTCTAGTTTGAAAATCACATACAACTGAATTGTAGGGATTGTTTTTCTGAATTGTTGTACATATTGTACAAACAAACAATGTTTAATTATACCTAAAAGCTAAGGGATTGTAAGTGGCAACAATGTGAAGTTTTATTTTTTTTTCTAATAAGAAGCACTTTCCCTTTAAACACATTACCATTATACATAACAATGATTCAATTATTCTTTCAAAAGTTAAAAGACTGCTCATTTTAATTAAAAAAATAAACATGCATACATAGTCTCAGCTACTTAGAAGATGAACTAAATTGTTGTATTTCTAAATCTCTCAAAAGTACTACAATGCTGTCTGCGCCTGATGTACAAACTTCTTCAGCAGTCTCACTCAAGTCTTACATTTTTTTGGAAGAATAGACTTTTAGATGGTTGGTAATAAAAACAATTTGTGGACATATTACTCTCTGACAATGATCTTTAGTTTTTCAAAAAGGAGAACAGCTAGTCTATTACATTGTGACATATACACCATACCTATAAATACAAGTCCTGTAGTTTAAAAGGCACTTTTATAGTGCCGGAGGTCCATCTATCACATTTACAGAGTAACCTTACCTGTGCAGGTCCAAATTCTCCAAATTTGAGAGAGCACATGACAATACAAGCAGTTATTGGTTTGGTTGATGACCTTTCAAAGTTCCATTGAACCCATAGGAAGGTGATTTAACAAGAGGTTGCATGAGACTTTCATAGTGTTTCCACCATTCTCAACAACACTCCAAATTAGAGGATTCACAATTTGACCAAACATGGCCCATTTCAACAAATATGGGGTTATATTTATACTCTGTTTGCTCTCAATTAGTGTCATTTTTCTTACGCAAATTCAGCGCAAACCTAACTACATATTTATATTTTGATGCTAGACCCATCTAGCATCAAAATACAGGAGTTTACATAATTTCTTGGATGTCTGAAACCTCCTTGCATCAATGAGATGCAAGGTAGATGTTCCCATCCAAAAACTTACTCAAAGCTCCTGCAAAAATGGTGCACGGGAGGCGCGCCTAAATAATGGCACTAAGCCTGCTTAGCGCCATTATTTAACGCCTGGGTCAGAGCAGGCAATCGGGAACCTGTGGATCTATTTCCATGTTCAAACACCATGGAAAGAGCCCACAGGTGCCCTCCCCAAGCCCCAGGAAAACCCCCATCCACACCAGAGGGACACCAGAGGATGGGCCCTAACCATCCCATGTAAGTAGGGTAAGTAGAGGTAAGTATTTGAAAAATATTTTTAAAGTGCCATTGGGGCCCCTGAAATGGGTCCCCCTACATGGAACTACGTGCAATGGCCATTCCCAGGGGACACTTGTCCCCTGTGCTGGCCATTGGGGTGGTGGACATGACTCCTGTCTTTCATAGAACAGGAGTCATGTGGTATGGACATTTCAGGAAATGACACTAGACAGGTTAACGGCATTTTTTTGGCCATAAATCTGACACCCAGCTGGTGCTCTGGAATGACGCAAGCTGGCGCTATACGTTTTGACAGAAAACTGTGTTTGCGCCGTTTTGCATCAAAAAGTATAAATATTGGCCCATGGTGCCTGAGAACCACGCTTTGTAGCAGTTTTTCTGATAAGAGCGGGAAGTACTGCCAGGCTGTAGTGGACTGGCCCTTCTTGACATCTGACAGGCTTATACCCGGCTGATGATTAACACCTACACCTCACATGTGGTGGAGGGCTTTTCCTGCACTTAAAAACATAAATCCAACCCTGCGTAAGCCTCAGCTCCGGCTGCCTCCCACCCCCGACTACTCCATCTTGCAGCTTCTGTGTATACCTAAATATTGCATGGAAAGGGATGCTGAGATTCAAAACTGTGTGATAGGTATATCCGTAAGAATTGTAGTGAATCCTAGTTTGTTTTAATGGGATACAGGAGTTAGCTTAGCATTTGGCTTAAAGACCCGTGCTCCTGTCACCTAGTGACTTTAACCCTACTTGGCTTGCTCTGTTTTTGCACATTTATTTAATTAAATCTTTTAAGATGGCTGCCTTCTTTTTAGTTAGGCCTATGTTTTAGTTTTGTGTTATCAGTGCCACCGCGCTAAGGCATCAATATCAAGCGACAAAGATAAGCACGCTGTAGGTGTTCACATTAGGTACTTTACCTCTTCACGCTTTCAAGGAAATTGTTTATATAAATTACCGCCCCAAGCATGTTTTGTTATCTATTATTTGGGAACAGACCTACATCAAGGGTCCAAGCAGATCTGTATAAATACACCTCACTTAAACAGATAGTCAGCGGGGTTTCGGACAGATGCCATCGCTGCTATGATGCTGCCCTTCGCCTTGACGCTGGCCCAGTCTTCATGTCCCTATGGAGTCTGAGCTAGAGACCTCATTCCAAGGTAATGAGGTTTGGGGGGCTCTTCTCATGGACATGGCACTGGCAGATTAGGTTTAACATACCTAGCTCTCTTTTAGGTTAGAGGTTAGGCTCATTATGCTAGGGTATTAGGACATATGTCAAATCTCATGCCATTTCATGTTATTGCAAGATGGTGGGGGTCTTTGTATTAATGACTCTTGTCCTTACCATTCTGTTTCTTGCACTGTTCATTATCCTAATCATTGCAGCCCATGCAATTTATCACAGATTGCAGTTTTGCTAAATAAAACCTATTGGAACTTTACTGCATCTTCTTCATTGTCTGTGTTTGATTGGGACATGGTGTTTATGTGAGAAAGGGGTAATTTCCATTTAACCATGACACTCCCTGAAATGTCACACTCTTGAGTCCATGTGTAAAGGCTGACACAAATCACCTTTTACTGTTTGGGTTTCTGATGAGGTGCTGCTTGTGAGCCAGGACGGTTGGGACGACAGCTGTGACTTGTTTTAGGACTGACATAGTCACCTACAAACATAAGTACTGACACCCTTAAACCAGCAGTCATGCCTAGAGCAAGAGCCAAACTATGACAGAATAAGCACCTTTAGACATTTATATTAACATCAATACTTACAGGTCCATGTGCCAGTCCTGAAGAGACCTAGTTCAAGAAATATATAAGGGTAAAACGTGTTGACACTCTCCTAAGGAAGCTTTTTCCATCGCTTGAATAGGATTAGTAAACATCAGTTATTGGTAGGGGTGGGAGGTGAACTCTGTACAGCTCGCGGAGTTTGCAGAGTTTTTCCCACTCCGCGCACCACTTAGATCACGGAATTCCAGAAAAACTCTGAGTACTGAAGTTTTTCCTTCGTCCACGTTCACCAACATTAAGTTAGCGAGTGTGAGCTAGGAAAATCTTACTCCAGACAACCTCCCAGCATGATTTCTCTGCGTGTCGTCACAGGTGTTTGCTACAGCCCACCTTGAGAAACTTTCCATTTGGGTTGAGGAAGATGATGCTCGAGTCGAAAATCTACTTGAGCAGCAGAAAAGAAGCAGCTCACTCTTGTGCTGTGTGTGGTGCCGTTCACACGAATTTTCATCGCAGGACACACACCTGACGCTAAACATCTGCATGAACAGCGTGACCTAACACACTTTACACTTGCACAACACTGCATAGTGCGGCGGAGTTTTTTGGCCACTCTGCGGAGTTACGTGTGGTGGAACTTGGCCCAGGCCTAGTTATGGTGTGTAATATTCCAATGACTACATAAATATGGGCCCCATATATTACCTTAAATGCTTTTGCATTTTGAACCATGATAGAATACAGACATGGGTCACAATGAAGTCTTAAATACAAGGACACTATGGGCTTTGTGACAAGTGTGGCGGTCGTCTGACAGCCACATTAAAACCCTGGTGGTCAGACCACCAGGGAACTGCCAGTAATGCCAGGATCCATGATCCCGGCAGCCTAGTGGTGGCGGAGATCGTAATCCACCAGGGCAGCGCTGCATGCAGTGTTTCCCTGAGGATTATGACCTAGTTTTCCACCAGCCTTTTCATGGTCGTTACACCGCCATGAAAAGGCCGGTGGAGAACAGGGACAGGTGGCCACAGGGGGGCCCCTACACTGCTCATGCACTTGGCATGGGCAATGTAGGGGCTTCCCTGACCAGCACCATCGCAATGTTAACTTTCTGCGGGCCAGACAGTGAACATTAAGAGGGAGCTGGTGCCCGTTGTGAGCTATAGCATTGCCACTGCTCGATGACAAGCCAGAGGCAACGGTGTAGCCTGTTTCCTGCTAGGCCTAGTTGGAAACTCTTAATTACTCTGGCGAGGTGGTCCCACGAAGGCCCTATGAGCCTCATTTTGAGTTTGGCAGATGGGAAAGCACATCTGCCAAACTCCTGACAGTGTGTCTGTGGCATTTGTGGCGAACACCTTGCTGGAGTAATTAAGAGTTTCCCACTAGGTCGGCTGGCAGAAACCTCAGTGTCCACCCACTGGCCTAGTGGGAAACAGACTACAGCATTGTCTCTAGCTCATAATCTAGCCACTGGCAATGCTGTAGCCTTCATGGTGTACCAGCACCCTCACAATGCAAAGCAGACAGTGAATGTTATACCGGTGTTGGGGAGGGGGGGCCCTGCACTGCCCTTGCCAAGGCCCCTGAACCTGTTATCTGCCTAGGCTGGAGGAGAACAAGGTCATAACCTGCAGGGCTGCACTGCATGCAGCGCTGTACTGGTGGATTACGATCTTCAGCACCGACAGGCCGCTGGGATCATGGATCCTGGCAGTGCTGGCAGTTCCCTAACAGTCTGATTGCCAGGGTTGTAATGTCCTGACCGCCACGGTGGTGGTCTCATGACTGCCACACTCATAATGAGTCCCTAAGGAGCATACTGAAGAAAATGTTCGCTGCACCCAGTATGAATATGAAAAAGTTAGTTTCACATACAAATTGTATATATGTATGGTTTTAATATAGCTAGAAATTAATTGTTACCTAATAAGGGGAATGATGCATTGATTAAGTAAGGAGTTTGGCAATTGAAGGGCCAATCACACTTTCTTCTCCTTAGGATGCTGTATAAGTAATTATGAATGTATCCACTAAAGAATATTTTGTGCGATAACTTGTTACTTTTCTATCTCACTCTTGAAGGTTATTGGAAGAGAATCCCGGGAGAACACCAGGCAGGTTGAGGGCTCATAGAAAACCATGGCACCATTCCCCTACCTGCTCCAAATGATAGCCTTGACCTCAGTCAATAGCTCACCCTTGTTTCTTCTTTGAGTACAATGCCTCCACCTCCCTTCACCCTTCCACCTGCTGTGACAACACCCAAAACCCATAAACATTTCCATATCCACAAACATTATCATTCTCCAAAACCTCACCATTCCTACCATGTCACCCCAGAGGCATATGGCCCTGCCCCCCACCAAACATTTAATGAAAAATTCTCCAGAGGTAGGTGCCCTGTATACGAGAAGGATGTAGAGCCTCCTGAGGAGATCATTACTGCAGATGTTGGGAGCCAAGCCTAATAGCAATTAAAGATGTATTTGTTTTTTTAAATTAAATAATGTTTGCCATATGGAATTGCACAGTCCAATAAGTTGCGTAGGTTAGCCCTTTACCTCTATTTCCATCTCTTGAGATTTACCATGTATTGTAGTGTGAGAGATGAGTTCATTCCCTTTCCCATTTGTATTAAATAAGAGGTAGTACTGCTGTGAGAGCATAGAGTGAATGTAATTCAGGAAGGAATTGTATCTCAAAACGTTTAACTCCAATATAGTTGTGATTAAATGTAGGAACATCTTGCAGTATTTTTGCATTTACATAAGGCCTGATTACGAGTGTAGCGGTCTTACAACCACCACACTCACAGTGGGGGTCTGGACCACCGCGGATTCTGCGGTCTGACTGCTACATAACATCACTGGTGGTCTGACTGCCAGGGAACCACCAGCTCTTTCCATCCTCCAAACTCAAAATTACCCCCATAATCTATGCTATACATAATGTATGCCTACACCTTGTTTAAGGATAAGAGTGCAATGCTGGCAAGTGAGGGTGTGCCTAGTACTTAATATTATGCAGCATATCTTAAGAGGTAACACATCAGTGTCTAGGTAGTGGAAATATGTACTTGGTTTAGATCATTTATCTATATGATTGTAGAGTGAACGGTAAGTGGATATATTGGGATGAAGGTTAGGCTTTCATGGGGCTAGTCACTAAAGCAGCTTACACTGTTGAGTAATTTACATCTGTAATTTACTCTTGCACTTTTTAGTAAATGTACTGCTTTCAGCTCTTTACAAAATTGGAGTGTAAAGTTAATCAAAAGTGTAAACGTATACCTTTCCAACCCTTGAAAAAGAGGTTGGGCCAGAATTATGTACCAGAAAGAAACAGTAGTAAGTTCAGCCTCGCACATGGCTAACCAATGATCCGACAAAACACTCTTTCAAAGAATATATTGGAGACAAAAACCTAAATCAAAACCTTTAGAGAATAATGTTGCAATAAATACATAATTTTAAATTTATTAAAATATAAATAGTTATAATTTCATGTTAAAAACATATAAAACAAATAGGTATTCATTATTCAGTTTTAAAATATTTTATCAATCTATTTTTTAATTTACAAATTAATGTAGCATTACCTTTTATTATAATATAATTATAATACTTTTAAATAATATTATCCATCACTTTCAATAATTATTAGTACATAAAAGGGCATATTTTCTACTCTGTCAGATTTTATGTAATATTACCTACAGAAAATTAATTTTAATTTAATTTACTTTATTTAAGTTAATTAAGTAAGCATCTCAAAAGTAATACAATAGAAGTAAAAATCAATATTTACAATTAATTCACTTTGATATCTTACAATAACTTTTTCACAAAACGTTTATAAACCTTTTTAATTTGCAGCATACTCTGTAATAGGGCAATATCCATCTTAGCTGTGGAGTCTTCATGGTATAGGAAAAAGTAAAAAAAAAAGTTTATTGAAAAAAATTTAAAGTACTATTATGTTACATATGAATGTAAATGAAAAAATGAAACATATATATATATATATATATATATATATATATATATATATATATATATATATCTCCAAACAAAACAGTCCTTTCACGGCGAGCTCCAATGCTGGTGCTTGCTTCAGGGATGGACCATTTCCCTGCATTTAATTTTCTTCCAAAATCAAAGCGCGACACTCCAAAAGACTTTGTATAATTCTTTAATGTATTCCAAAACAACCCATCGTCACCACTAACGGGTTTCGGCTATCACAGTCTTGATCACGGTAAGTAAGTGCATCTTTTGTTTTGCCTATATACATGCTCCCACCCTCTGCCATTATCCAGCATTCTGGGAGATGTAGCGCAAATCAAACATAGTCACAATGTAAATTAAAAACACATCTAACAAACTGCCATCAAAATGTCTAATACATTTTCACAGACACTGCTGATCCCTTTCTCTATTTCTACTATTCATACATTGTTTTTACATATTCAAAGCTGTGTGTTCCAGATATATAACTATATCATATCTCCCCATAAGTGTGGCTCTTATTCCAAGCTCCTATACTTGATCTATCCACCATGGGTATATTAAAGTCCATGTGTTCAGCTACTTCTAGTACCAGGGTGGGTAGGTGGATACCCCCACTGGCCTAAGTGTAATTTATCTTGGTTCCCCACCTCTCCCTTTTATTTATTTTTTTCCAATTTACCTGCTTCACTGGGCTTTCTTCATATATACTTGTCCTTTCTTGTATATTTACATAGTGATGGGATATACTCTCTCCTGTCCTAGGTGATCTCCATGAGACCAGTACATGAGCACGAGGTCAAAGCCCTATGGATTGATCTAAGTATCGAATTTAACAACTACGATCATTGTAGTTTGTTTGCGACCACCAATAATATTGTTTTTTCTATATTAAATGTTGCTCACATCTATTTTAGTAAGGGATATAGGCCCATATTTATACTTTTTGACGCTAAACTGCGCTAACGCAGTTTAGCGTCAAAAAATTTAGCGCCGTCTAACGCCATTCTGAAGCGCCATGCGGGCGCCGTATTTATGGAATGGCGTTAGCCGGCGCTAGCAGACCGGCGCTGCCTGGTGTGCGTGGAAAAAAAACACGTAGACCAGGCAGCGCCGGCGTAGGGGGAAAATGGCGTTAGGGCGTCTTAAAATGGGGCAAGTCAGATTGAGGCAAAAAAATCGCCTCAACCCGATTTGCGCCATTTTTTTCGACGCCCAGACGCCATTTAAATGACTCCTGTCTTAGTAAAGACAGGAGTCATGCCCCCTTGCCCAATGGCCATGCCCAGGGGACTTATGTCCCCTGGGCATGGTCATTGGGCATAGTGGCATGTAGGGGGGCACAAATAAGGCCCCCCCATGCCACCAAAAAAATTAAAAAAAATAAAAAATTATACTTACCTGAACTTACCTGAATGTCCCTGGGATGGGTCCCTCCATCCTTGGGTGTCCTCCTGGGGTGGGCAAGGGTGGCAGGGGGGGTCCCTGGGGGCATGGGAGGGCACCTGTGGGCTCATTTTGAGCCCACAGGCCCCTTAACGCCTACCCTGACCCAGGCGTTAAAAAGTGGCGCAAATGCGGGGTTTTTTGACCCGACCACTCCCGGGCGTGATTTTTGCCCGGGAGTATAAATACGACGCATTTGCGTCGCCGTCATTTTTTTCGACGGGAACGCCTTCCTTGCATCTCATTAACGCAAGGAAGGCGTTCACGCAAAAAAATGACGCTATTTGCCCATACTTTGGCGCTAGACGCGTCTAACGCCAAAGTATAAATATGGCGTTAGTTTTGCACCGAATTTGCGTCGAAAAAAACGACGCTAATTCGGCGCAAACGGAGTATAAATACGGGCCATAGTATCCCAGGCCTCCCCTTGTAGGCATCATTACAGTATAGTCTGGGGCTAAGCCCTCTAAAGAACTATCCATTATTTTAATCTACCGCTGGAATATCTCCAGTGTCCCAATCTTACCACTTATCCACTTAACAAGATCCCTTTGCCAAGACCTATAAGCATTGTACACCTTAGGGAATCTAATATCCAAATACCAATTCATTCTGTCACATCTCCCATAGCAAGTATATGAATCACCATCATCGTTTTTTATGCTGATCTTAATGTAAGTGTCTCTGGACTTGGATAGTACACAGTTACACCCTATCTTTAGTCATGATTCTTGTGTCAGTGCCTACTCGTACAATTTCTATAGATGACTGCATTTCCTCATCTCCTTTCAATCCATAAGGTATCTTAGTCTTGGGTCTAATAATAATTTTTTACTCCAATCGTCTTAGTTTAAATATCCTGTCATCTCCTCTTTCATGTTTCTTTACCCAGGCTATGCCATAGTAGCGCATGTGTAGCAAATCTGCTCCATCATGACTTTGTAGATGCTTGGTTAAGGCGTAGTTCATATCTCCATTTTGTACTGCCCTTATATGTTCCAGTATCCTGTTTTTTCAGGGGACAGATTGTATTTCCCACATTCCTTAGCCCACATAGGCACTCTAAGGCATATACAACAAATGAGGTGTTGCATGTTATCTTGCCCTCTATGGGTCTATTTCTTCCTTTATAATCCATATACTCCTTCTTGTTGATGCCAATCTGGCATGCCTTGCACTTATTACATCGCATGAATCATTTATTCCTTTGTTGTAACCAATTTGCTTGTGTCGTCATCTCAGAGTGGCTTTTTACTAGATGATCTTTCAAAGAGGGTGCTCTCCTATAGGTCTCTTCTAGTTGCAATCCTAAAACTGGCCCAATGTCTGGATACTTCTTTATCACAGTCCAATATTTATTTAAAATATTGAGCACTTTATGATTCTATTTGATATAAGTCAAAATTAATCTAATAGTAGCAACATCCACCTCTTTGGATGATTTTGGATTGTTCATGAGTAGCTGTGTGCGTGGGATGGATCTGCCTCTATCCTCTCCTTGTTTCACATCCTGATATTTATATCCTCTTTTGAGGAATCTCTGTTTTGTTTCTCTGAATTAACTTTACATTTTGTTCTCATTAGAACAGTTTTTCTTCATCCTAATGAACTCCCCATAGGGGATAATTTTCTTTAATGATGTAGGATGAAAACCAGATCTATGTAATACACTATTAGTTGCAGTGGATTTACGGTGTAAAGTTGTCTTTATTGTGTTCTCATCAACATACACTGCCACATCCAGAAATTCTATCAATGTCCTGCACATTTTGTATGTAAACTGTAGGCCCACATTCTTTATATTTAATGTCTATAAACTCCTTGCATTGGTCTTCTGGGCCATTCTAAATCAAGCAAAGGTCATCTATGTAATGGAGCCACATGATGACTTTTTCCATATATACATCATTCTTCTCTCTCAAAGCCACATGCTTCTCCCACCAGCCCATAGTGAGGTTTTCGTAGTTTGGAGAGAAGGAAACTCCCATGGCAGTTCCACAGAGTTGAGAATACATTTGATGATTAAAGATGAAGATGTTATTCCTCAGACATAACTCAACCATCTCCAACAACATCTCTGAGTGTCTCAGCTTATGAATGCTCCTTTGTTTTTTTTGTTTTTTGTCCTCATATTTCTTGTAGTACTTCTATTACGGCCAGACCCGATATATACTCTGATCCCTTATGGATCAGGCAAAAGTCCAGCCCCATCCAGAAGACTCATAGCGGAGGGGTGGGAATGATTGTGTGCCACCCTCTCCTTGAAAATAATCATAGGACAATTTGCTCAAGAACTAGTACTTGGAGAAAACCAATTCACCCAAGATTGCTATAATTCTTTAACATCATTGGATCCAGTTATGCAAAGATCTAATTGACAGATTTTCATTACAGCATCCACCCAATCCCACCAGCTTGGGGGAGTATAAGAAATCCAATGTCTGCATACCTCCCGCATGGCCAAAAGTATTAAGTAAAATAACAAGTTCCTATGAGCACTTGAGAGGTTTATCGGTTCTATGGTACCACCAAATAAAACTAAGGCTAGGGAGGCAACCAGTGGGACCTGCATCACAGAAGATAAAGTCTCAAACACATCCCCCCAGAACTTTGAAATCCAAGAACATAGCATCAACATATGAACGTTGTCTGCCCCCACTATCCCACACTTTTTACAAGCTGCCTGGGCATTTTTATTGAATTTATTTAACTTCTTTGTGGTATAATATGCTCTATGCAAAACAAATTAATGATTCTATCTAAGAGCAGCATCCTTGACCACTCTATAAAGACGCTGCCAAGAACCTGCCCATAGTGTATTAATCTCCTCTTTACTCCTTTGTTACAAGAAATATTTTACTGCTCTCAGTCCGACTGTTTGTGAAATCGATGTGTAAAGGGACACCACATCTATGGTGACTAATAGGTATCCATCCTGCCAAGCAATATTTATCCAGCAATCTTGGAAAATCCCCTGTATCTCATATATATGAGCTCAAATCTCTCACCATCGGTGCCAAAAAGTGGTCGACATTGAGTGATAGGTTTTCATATAGGGATCCACAGCTGGATATGATAGGTCTACCAGGGGGCTTAGTCAAAGGTTTGTGTATTTTTGGGAGGAGATAGATTGTTGGAATTACTGGGCTCTCATTCATCAAAAATGCTTGTTCATCCTCATTCAATAGACCCTCTGAGTGCCATTCTGAAGTCTCTTCTGTAGATCCAAGGTTAAATCATTAAGAGGATTTTCCGATAAGTTATGGTAATTTGTAATTACATTTAATTGTCGAAGAACCTCTTCTAAGGAGTCATTCTTCTCCTTAACCACAATATTCCCTCCTATATAATTTCTCATTGTTTGTCAGTCTTTTCAGTCCATTCCGTTAACCACAACGCAGGTTCTCTTTATTATTATTATGTGCTATTTTGTTCACTTTTTCTAAGTATGTGAGTACCAGTGCATAAAAGGTGTCAATCTTATTTCCTGGTGTCAGGTTGGGGAGAAATTTTGAGTTTGGCTTAAACTTTGTGCGGCAGTCAGCCTCTGTATTGATGTCCAGTTCCATAAGTATTTGTGTTTCTGTTAATTCATTACCACATAGATTATTTGTTAGATCAAATACATTCTTCAAGTCAGCTTTTTGTTCAATGGTTAGTTTTAGTCTATTGTGTTCCTGATTTGGCGCAGATCGTGTTTTTGACTCAATTTTGGCAATGAATTTTGCTAATTTCCATTTGCGAATGAACTTGTAGAGATCAATTCTAGTTTCTACATAGTCCAAATGTCTTTTGGGCAGAATGTTAGGCCCCACCGGAGTCACTCATTTCATGTTCTGTTAATTAATGTTTTGATAAGTTAATGACCAGGTTGTCTTCTTCCTTTTCCTAATTGTCATACATTATTTCCTTTGTCTGTTGAGTAGCGGGTAACCTCTTGTTTTTCTTGGCCCCCCTTCTCGTCTTTCTTCTTGTAGCATTAATTGTCCACATCCTCGTCCTCTGCCTCTTGATGTTGTTTGATCCATGTAGAGTAATTTAATTTTGTATACAAAAATATGTTTTCTTAGTTATGAGTGAAAAAAAAAAAATATATATATATATATATATATATATATATATATATTAATGTAGAACAGAATTGAAAATGAGAAAATGAGAAAATTCTTAGCTTAACTTTGAATTAAATCTTGAATTATTTAAATATGTTAACTTGAATACATTTTTTCCAAAGTTTAAATTAAAAATAAAACAGTGAGAAAAATTACATTTTTTATCACACTATAATAATGATTTCAAGTGATGTATAGAATTGATTAAATTTAATTTAATTATATATTTTTAAAAAGTGATGTTACATAATTTATATTTTCAAAATAGTTTGTTGAAATATTTACAATTGATTAACACATGCATATTGTTAACTATTTAAAAAAAGTAATGCAATTTACCATTATTTTAAATGGGGTTTTATTTTTAGTCATTAACTCCTTCATTTTCTATTAGAGTATTTACCCTACTTTTGGTTGGCTAAGTGTGGTGATGAACTCAATCGTGCTTGGTTGGAGGCTTGGATCCTTTTTTTGGCTGCAGCAACTTTAGAGGCACAGATTTTGTGAATAGTAATAGGCTTCTTTTGAGGTTGGGTGCATTTCCTTCCTAAACCCCTCCCGAACCCTTGTCTTTACCCCCTTACTCCTCCATATTCCTCTTCCATTAGGTAGGAAGTATATATCTTTTTCGAGTCACCCCCCTTACCACTCACATGTTTTCTATCTAGTAGTAAACTTTCATGTGTATGAATGTCCCTATATAAAAGACTGGAGCGGTGGAATCGAAAATTTACGCTCGTAGGTTTGTGAACAGTATTTTGTAGTACTTTAGTATTACTGTTCTAGTACTAATACACATGCTAAAAATGAAGGTTATGAATAGTCCCCTCAATAGTTTTTTTATTATGAATGTTCCAAATGTGAAATAGTATTAGTGTATATTATTTTTTATTGCATTCAAAGCACCTTAGCTATTGAATTTTAGCATTATGTGTATGTGACCAGTATATTTGTAAAAAATGTGCGTCCACTTACTGCCCTGAGGTGTGACGGGGAGTAAAATTGTATTTGCTGAGTAATTAATTTAGGTATGTAGTGTAAGACGTAATGAAGCAGGGAGTCTAAGGAAAATGTTATTTATGGTTTGGCGTTCACGAAGTTAACGTTGGTGGCATTGCATGTTAGCATGGTACATTAAAAAAAGTTTATAAAAAGTTGTATTTATCATGTATTTTCTCTTAGATTGTGTTGTTGTTCATCCAGAACTGCCTGATAGAGGCCCAGGCCATGAATTAGCAGGCACCTGCAGTTAAATTAGGTTTGTGATTATAATGGGCAGGACTTGGCTACTTATGCTTGTTTTCCTCCAAAAAAGTTATGGAGGATGACCCACCCTGTTTCCATCAACAGAAATTATACTCTATTTTGCAACAGAAAGTGTGGTGTTTATGATAAATTACAGTCGACAGAGGAGGGATAATGTGGCAGAGGTCTGTTGCTTGGGTTCACCAGTGCACAATACTGTAAATGTAACAAATGGGGCATTTAAGACAATGGGCAGGTTAACAGGTGGTTTTTGAGGGTTCACTTTCATCTTCCAAACTCTAAAGCAGGCCTGAGTATTTTAAGACTTCTAGATGTCAAGGCCCCTAAATCCTACTATCATCACTACGGGCCAGATGTAGGAAACACTTTGCATGTTTCCTATGCAGAAATGCATTTTGCGAGTCGTTACCGACTCGCAAAATGCATTTCCGAATCGCAAATAGGAAGGGGTGTTCCCTTCCTATTTGCGAGTCGCAGTGGTATGCAACTCCATTTGCGACCGCGTACGCGGTCGCAAATGGAGTCGCAGTTACCATCCACTTCAAGTGGATGGTAACCCACTCGCAAATTGGAAGGGGTCCCCATGGGACCCCTTCCAGTTTGAGACTGGACCCTAAAATATTTTTTCAGGGCAGGGAGTGGTCCAAGGGACCACTCCCTGCCCTGAAAAAACCGAAACAAAAGGTTTAGGATTTTTTTGAAATGCAGCTCGTTTTCCCTTAGGGAAAACGGGCTACATTTAAAAAAAAAAAAAATGCTTTATTGAAAAGGCAGGTCGCTAACATGGAGGCCTGCTGACGTCAGCAGGCCTCCATGTTAGCGAGTGCCTATACTCGCAATGGGGCCGCAATTTGCGACCCACCTCATGAATATTCATGAGGTGGGTCATTGCGACCCCATTGCGAGTTGCAGACGGTGTCTGAGACACCGTACTGCATAGCAATTTGCGACTTGCAAATTGCGAGTCGCAAGGACTCGCAATTTGCAAGTCGCAAATTGCTTTTTTGCTACATCTGGCCCTACGCTTTGTTCCTTTCCTGTTGCATCCAGTAGGAGGATCTGAACTTCGGCTTTTTTCGGCAGACCTTTGATTTGGTGCTTTTATCTTCCATTCTTTATTTCCAAAGAGCTGCCATTTGGGCCTTTTCTGGACCCTTGGATGAGCTACATGAGGTTAAGTTCTTTGCAGGTCATCTGATTACAGGTTTTACCTTGTTTCATCCTTGGCAGAGATAATCAACACTGGTCTGGAATTTGTCTTTCATTTTGTTGGATCAAAAGAATTCCTCATGAACATAGGGGGTCTGATCCACAAAAGTAAACTTACACTTTTGTATTTTGTACTTCACTACTAGTATCTTCAAGAGTGTAGATTATCTGCACATAAAATGATAAGGTTGTCCTATCTTTTTATGGGCGGATACTCTGCAGTCATAAAGGTACTACTAGTAAAATAACCTTGTGATTAGCAAAGAATCATGAACTTACATAAAAATGTAAGTTTACTTTTGAGAATCAGGCCTTTAAAGTTTGTTTCAATGTGGCCTTGGTAGCTGGTTGTTGGTTGACGGGATTATGAGCCCTGATCAAGCAGCAACCACAATCCTAGACAGGGTAAGTAGGCAGGATAAGTATAAGGGAAACCCTATATGAACGTGTTCACACCGCTGGTAGCTTGGCACAAAGCAGTAAGGTTTAAGTTAGAGGCAATTTGTAAAGTTTATGTGCGACACTTCAAACAGTTTAACAGTGTGTTGGAAAATGGGTTATTGGTAGGGCAGGTAGGTACCTACACCTAGCAACAAGCCACAAACCTCCACAAAAGTACAGTTAGGTCTCAGTAAATTAATCCCAGCTCTACCCTTGGTAGCTTGGCATCGAGCGTCAAGGCTTAACTTAGGAGACAAAGTGTAAAGCATTCAAATATCACAAAACAGTATTTAAATAAAACACAGGAAACAGTTTAAAAATCCAAAACCAATTTATAAAAATAGCTTATATTTTTATCTTTAAAATGACACAAAAACGATTAAAATCGGTTCAGGGGAACCGGAGATATGAATTTTTAAAGTATTATTATTTTCTAGCGCATAGAAACAAAAAGCGCCAATCGGGTCATCTGGTTGCACCAGGACCGGGACAAGGTCAAACTTTCAGGCCGACCGCGATGGAGCCCTGCTCGGATACAGGTCGCGGGAAGCCTCGGTTAAAAAGTTACCTTCTGACTTAGTCTTTATTTTGAAGTTTTTCTTCACCGGGACGAACCTGCCAGTTGGATCCGACCTCCTGGAGCCCTTGTCCGGATACGCGAAGTCGGTTTCCTCGGTGGTGATTTCTACCTTCGGACTTAGTGGTTTTTTCGAGATGAAAATCCTTCGACCGGGGTAAACCTGGATCTTGATCCGACGTCCGTGGAGCCCTTCTCGGATACGATGGCTGGAAGGTCCCGGTCAACTTTTTACGTTCGGACTTAGTCTTTTTTTCGGATGTTTTTCTTGACCGGGACGAACCACGAAGTCAGGACGGGTCGCGGTTGAGGCAAGCCGGCTAGAATTTCCACGTTGAGTCGGTCACTTTATGGAGCTTTTTTCTAAAATTTCTCCAATCTTTTCCAAACTTCTGGGGCTTCACCCAGATGTTCTTTTAAGGTTCTTTTGGGGTCCACAGCTCACCCCAAGGGTCCAGAAGTTCTGTGATGGTCCTTGGGAAGTGCGGACTTCAACTCCCAGAGTGCACCTGGCGCAAACTCCTTTTTGGCCACTGGGCAGTGGTCAGCTGGTCACTTTTTCAGGAGTTGGTGCAGGGGACTCTGGTTAGCAATTTTTCACCTGTAGCAAACAGGGAGTCCCTCCTTGAACCAGTGGAAGCCAGGCAAAGTCCTTCTTGTGGTGAAGCCCAAGTGTGCAGCTGGTGCAGTCTTTCTGAGTGCAGGGTCCAGGTGCAGGCCAGGGGTCCAGCAGGGCAGTCCTTCTTCTCCTTGTAGTTCTTTCTTCTTGAAATTTGGTGGGGATCTGAGGCGTGGGTGCAGGTCTGCCAGTTTTATCCTTGCTCCTGGGTGAAAAGCAGGGGGGCCCTGGTCCTCCAATCAGGGACAGGGTCATCCCCCTGTGATGACCACTTCCTGGGAAGTGTGGCAAAAATCCATCCCAGAAGGCAATAGTCTCTAAAAATCCAAAATGGATGAATCTGATTTTTGGAGGAGAGATCTGGCTGAGCCCACCCACTGGTGTGGCTAAAAATCATAAACACACCCCTCTCCTGCCCTCTCCTAATCTAATCAAGGGGGCACCTAGCTGTCTGGGGTTGCAGGATGTGGGGGTGTTGCTGGGTGCTCCAGATGTCCTTCTCTGCCTTTGAAGACCAGTTTGGCAGCCCTCCCCCTTCCTGCTTCCCCATCTGCTGAGGGGAGATTCTCTCCCCCAAGCAAATTCCTTTGTGTGAAGTCAGGCCACTTCACACCTCATTAAAGTAGCCTGGCAGAAGCTGCTGCAGGCTGGCCAATCAGAGCACAGCAGCAAAAACAATGCAGAGCTGAAATTGGCAACTTTTTAGGTAAAGTCTAAACTTTTTACCTGCACTAGTTATATTAAATCCAACAACTGGAAGTTGTGGGATTTATTATAACAATCAATTTGATACCAAATTCTTGGTATGTAACATTTAAGGAGACTTTAAAATTTAAAATAAAGTCTGCCCATTCTAGCCTATGAAGGCCATTTACTTCTATGAGGGAAAAACGAATTTGGCTGTTTTTACCTCACCAGGGCTTATAAATCTATTTTTATAAAGTCCCTGCTTATAGTTACATGGCACCCAGCCCTAGGGGCACATAGGGCACACCTTAGGGGTGACTTATATGTAAAAATAAGGTAATTTAAGACTTTGGAAGTACCTTTAATTCCAAAGTCGAATGCACCTAGGTGTGCACCACCTATGCTGTGGTCCCTAAACCTACATGCCCTACCATATACTAGGGACTTATAGGTAGGTTAACTTAGCCAATTATAATTAGCCTAATTTGCATATCCATTTTACACAGAGCACAGGCCCTGGGACTGGTTAGCAGTACCCAGGGCACCATCAGAGTCAGGAAAACACCAGCATAAAGTGGAAAATGGGGGCAAAAAGTTAGGGGGCCTCTGCAATCAGCCCCAGTTTCTCACACAACCCCCCCCCCCAGCCCACACGCCCAGGAGACTCAGCCCAACCCTGGGAGAGTCTTCCTGGCTTGTTAGGCGAGGAAGACAGTGCAGAAAACTGGCTGTCCCTTTGCAGGGCCTACTCTGCCTTATATCCTCCTGTCAGGGTCACTCCCTCTGGGTAGTGAAGCCATCCCAACAGTAAAAGGACCCAACCCAAACTGAAACTTCCCTCTAGGGGGGTCTTCCTCCTCTCTCTCTGCCAACTTGGGTAGTGAGGTGCCCACCTCCCCTACTCCTAACTTTGCTAGGGCAACACCTAGCTTACCCAAAGAGGTCACCCAACACTTGAGCAACCCCACCATGACCAACAGGGTCAGGGGGCCTACTTTGCTATTGGCCCTGGGGTCTGCCTCCCAGGCCAAGTACAGTGCTGCCAGGAAGGCTAGCACCCAGCAGAGGCTACTGACAGCTGTCAGTACCCAGAACCACACCCTAAGCTCTCCACTGACAGGTGGCTGAGCTGCTTTAGGGGCAACTTTGGGGTCCTGGCACCCCTCTTGCTGTCTAGAGTGGGGGGCTACCACCTCCTGTGGCAGACACCCTCCTTCCACTCTCCCTTCTGTCAGTGCAGGGGCAACACCTTGCATCTGGACAGCTGCCTGACTACTCAGGACTTCCTTGGGGTCAGGTGAGGCCTCACCAGTGCCACCTCTGGGCTCCCCCCTTACTGGGGCAGAAGGCCTTTGGCTCCCTGGAACTCTCTTTAAGAGTGGCCTACCCTTCCTTTTCTTCTTTCCTTTTCTTGGGGACCCCTGTCTCCTAACTGTAGGGACTGACTCCCCAGGACTTTGGGTTGGGGGGGCGCCCTGGGCGACCACCCCATCTGTGACCAGACTCACCTCTGGGAGGTCATTGCCCAGGATACAATCTAGGGGAAGGTCAGCACTGACTACCACCCTAATCCAGTCAAGGATACCCTCCCTCTCTAGGGGCACTATGGCTACAGGTTTGGAGGTGACCTCCCCTGTGGCTATCCTGACTTTCTTTGTCTTTCCTGGGACATACATGTCTGGGGTCACTAACCGGTCACTCACTACAGTGTGACTGGCACAGGTGTCTCTCAGGCCAGTGGTAGGGATCCCATTCACTTGAATGTGGTGGAAGTGCCTACTCCCACCCTCAGGGATCACCAGCTTACCATCTGGTCCTGTCTCCCAGCACAATGCTAGGAGGACTTCATCATCTGAGGAATCCTCCTCTATGGCTACACTGGACAGCCCAGTGCTAACCACTTTCTTTGGACAGGCTGCATCTCCTCTGAAGTGACCTGTCTGCTGACAGTCAAAGCAAGCCCTACTGTCCAAGAGCTTTTTTAACCCTGGGTCTCCCTGTCTCTGCATGTCAGATTGGGAGTGGGATTTACTCTCCTCCTTCTTAGGGTTCTGGGGTACAGAGGGAGTCTCTGTGGTGGGCTTACCACCTCCCTCCTTAGGTTTTTGGGGACCTGTCCCCCCCTTCTTGGAGTCTCCCCCCTGGGACTTGACAACCACCCTGGTTCTCAACCACTCATCAGCTGCCTCCCCTAGCTCTCTAGGGTTGGTCAGCTTAGAGTCCACTAGATGCTGGCGTAACCTTTCTTGGATACAATTGGTCAAGATGTGCTCTCTCATGATCAGATTGTATAACCCCTCATAAGTATTTACTTTGTTGCCAATAATCCAGCCCTCTAGTGCCTTTAGTGAGGTGTCCACAAAGTCAACCCAAGACTGGGTACTGACCTTCTGGGTGTCCCTGAACTTCATTCTATATTGCTCTGGGGTCAGACCAAACTTCTTGACTAAGCACCTCTTCATACTAGGGTATGAATCTGCCTCCTCCCCCCTTAAGGTCAGAAGCCTATCCCTCCCTGAGTTGGGGACCAACTCCCACAAAAGGGAACCCCAGTATTGAGGCCTAACCCTTCTCATTTGGAGTGCCCTCTCAAAGGCCCCTAGCCACTTATCTATGTCATCCCCCTCTACATAAGCAGGAACCACCCCCTTGGGTAATCTGGGGCAAACTCCCCCACCCATGGACACCTCAGCTTCTTTATCGCTGCTTCCATCTTTTTTTTCTTTGCTTGCCCACTTCTTTTTTTCTAGGGCAAGCTTATCTGCCTCCAAAGCTATGTAGGCTAGCTGGGCTTCCAGCTCTCTCTCCCTGATGGATGGGTTCTCTCCTCCTGAAAGGACCCTCTTCCTACCACTAGCTTTGGGTCTGCCCCTAGTGACTGTATCCAGTGAGGACCGTTCCTCCTCTTCCTCACTTGGGGTCTGATGCCTTCCCTCCCCTGAGTGGTTAGAGTTAGCATCTTCCTCTTTTTCTTCCTCCACTGGAGCTTCCTCTGTCTCTACCTCTTGGGCCTCAGCCCATGCTGGCAGGGATTTAATCAGGATTTCCTTCCTGAGATTAGTGGTTGCAGGCAACCCCCTCTCAATACACAACCCCCTAAGCTGGACTACTGTCAGTGTGGGTAGGCTAGCCAGATCAAGCTCCATGGTTCCCTAGTTTTGTGTCAACAAAAACTTTTTGCAAAAATTGGAAACAAGAATTTAGAAAAATTACAAAAATTCAATAATTGAAATTAATCCAAATTAATTAAAAAAAAAAAATTAAAATTAAAAATTAAAAACAATTTTTGCACTAGGACAATTTAAAGGATTTTTAATTTGTTTTATCTAAAACTGTAACGTGATATTGAACACAAGTACAGGATCCTGTCGCTGCTTCCAATTATGTTGGAAAATGGGTTATTGGTAGGGCAGGTAGGTACCTACACCTAGCAACAAGCCACAAACCTCCACAAAAGTACAGTTAGGTCTCAGTAAATTAATCCCAGCTCTACCCTTGGTAGCTTGGCATCGAGCGTCAAGGCTTAACTTAGGAGACAAAGTGTAAAGCATTCAAATATCACAAAACAGTATTTAAATAAAACACAGGAAACAGTTTAAAAATCCAAAACCAATTTATAAAAATAGCTTATATTTTTATCTTTAAAATGACACAAAAACGATTAAAATCGGTTCAGGGGAACCGGAGATATGAATTTTTAAAGTATTATTATTTTCTAGCGCATAGAAACAAAAAGCGCCAATCGGGTCATCTGGTTGCACCAGGACCGGGACAAGGTCAAACTTTCAGGCCGACCGCGATGGAGCCCTGCTCGGATACAGGTCGCGGGAAGCCTCGGTTAAAAAGTTACCTTCTGACTTAGTCTTTATTTTGAAGTTTTTCTTCACCGGGACGAACCTGCCAGTTGGATCCGACCTCCTGGAGCCCTTGTCCGGATACGCGAAGTCGGTTTCCTCGGTGGTGATTTCTACCTTCGGACTTAGTCGTTTTTTCGAGATGAAAATCCTTCGACCGGGGTAAACCTGGATCTTGATCCGACGTCCGTGGAGCCCTTCTCGGATACGATGGCTGGAAGGTCCCGGTCAACTTTTTACGTTCGGACTTAGTCTTTTTTTCGGATGTTTTTCTTGACCGGGACGAACCACGAAGTCAGGCCGGGTCGCGGTTGAGGCAAGCCGGCTAGAATTTCCGCGTCGAGTCGGTCACTTTATGGAGCTTTTTTCTAAAATTTCTCCAATCTTTTCCAAACTTCTGGGGCTTCACCCAGATGTTCTTTTAAGGTTCTTTTGGGGTCCACAGCTCACCCCAAGGGTCCAGAAGTTCTGTGATGGTCCTTGGGAAGTGCGGACTTCAACTCCCAGAGTGCACCTGGCGCAAACTCCTTTTTGGCCACTGGGCAGTGGTCAGCTGGTCACTTTTTCAGGAGTTGGTGCAGGGGACTCTGGTTAGCAATTTTTCACCTGTAGCAAACAGGGAGTCCCTCCTTGAACCAGTGGAAGCCAGGCAAAGTCCTTCTTGTGGTGAAGCCCAAGTGTGCAGCTGGTGCAGTCTTTCTGAGTGCAGGGTCCAGGTGCAGGCCAGGGGTCCAGCAGGGCAGTCCTTCTTCTCCTTGTAGTTCTTTCTTCTTGAAATTTGGTGGGGATCTGAGGCGTGGGTGCAGGTCTGCCAGTTTTATCCTTGCTCCTGGGTGAAAAGCAGGGGGGCCCTGGTCCTCCAATCAGGGACAGGGTCGTCCCCCTGTGATGACCACTTCCTGGGAAGTGTGGCAAAAATCCATCCCAGAAGGCAATAGTCTCTAAAAATCCAAAATGGATGAATCTGATTTTTGGAGGAGAGATCTGGCTGAGCCCACCCACTGGTGTGGCTAAAAATCATAAACACACCCCTCTCCTGCCCTCTCCTAATCTAATCAAGGGGGCACCTAGCTGTCTGGGGTTGCAGGATGTGGGGGTGTTGCTGGGTGCTCCAGATGTCCTTCTCTGCCTTTGAAGACCAGTTTGGCAGCCCTCCCCCTTCCTGCTTCCCCATCTGCTGAGGGGAGATTCTCTCCCCCAAGCACATTCCTTTGTGTGAAGTCAGGCCACTTCACACCTCATTAAAGTAGCCTGGCAGAAGCTGCTGCAGGCTGGCCAATCAGAGCACAGCAGCAAAAACAATGCAGAGCTGAAATTGGCAACTTTTTAGGTAAAGTCTAAACTTTTTACCTGCACTAGTTATATTAAATCCAACAACTGGAAGTTGTGGGATTTATTATAACAATCAATTTGATACCAAATTCTTGGTATGTAACATTTAAGGAGACTTTAAAATTTAAAATAAAGTCTGCCCATTCTAGCCTATGAAGGCCATTTACTTCTATGAGGGAAAAACGAATTTGGCTGTTTTTACCTCACCAGGGCTTATAAATCTATTTTTATAAAGTCCCTGCTTATAGTTACATGGCACCCAGCCCTAGGGGCACATAGGGCACACCTTAGGGGTGACTTATATGTAAAAATAAGGTAATTTAAGACTTTGGAAGTACCTTTAATTCCAAAGTCGAATTTGCATATAACTTTAATTTAAAAGCAGCCAGCAAGGCAGGCTTGCTTTTAAAATGACACTGGGCACCTCAGCAATGCACCTAGGTGTGCACCACCTATGCTGTGGTCCCTAAACCTACATGCCCTACCATATACTAGGGACTTATAGGTAGGTTAACTTAGCCAATTATAATTAGCCTAATTTGCATATCCATTTTACACAGAGCACAGGCCCTGGGACTGGTTAGCAGTACCCAGGGCACCATCAGAGTCAGGAAAACACCAGCATAAAGTGGAAAATGGGGGCAAAAAGTTAGGGGGCCTCTGCAATCAGCCCCAGTTTCTCACACAGTGAAAACACCACAGAAAAAGATTCCACACCAGCTTAGAACACTATGGCCCAGATTTATACTTTTTGCCGCAAAACTGAGCTAACTTTTTGCGGCAAAAGGTTTAGCGCCAGCTTGCGTCATTTTACAACGCCAGTCAAGCGCCATAGTTGTAGAATGGTTCAAGCCGGAGCTAAACTTGGGCTACTCTCTAAAAAAAAAAAAAGACGCTAGCCAGGTGGGGTTGGCAGTATTGGAATAGGAGGTTGTGCATTAGAAAATGACGCTAGGCTGGTTAGAGGCTAAAAAAATGCAGTTAGCCAGCCTTACATCATTTTCTGACACACAACCATCCAAAAAACAACTCCTGTCTAAGACATGATTCATGCCTACCACCTTAATGGCCAGCACAGGGGACCAGTGTCCCCTAGTAATGGCCATTATACCCAGTGACATACAGGGGGCCCCATGTTAGGGGCCCCCAGTGGCAAAACATTAAAAAATATATATACTTACCGATACCTACCTAGGATAGGGTCCCCTGTCCTCTGGTGTCGCTCCGGTGTGGGTGGGGGTGTTCCTGGGCCTTGGGTTGGGCACCTGTGGGCCAATTCCATGGTGTTTTACCATGGAAATAGCTCCACAGGTCCCCTAGTGCCTGGTTTGACCCAGGCATTTAAAATATTTGGGTCTGCTTCCCACCCATCTGTCATTTTAGCACTGTGACCCGCTCGCCATACTGAGTACCAAGCCAGCAGCTCTGCTGGGCTCTAGGTGGAGAGGAGGACTCTGCGTGCTCGTGCCCTTCATTAGCTGAGGTGTGGTGGCACGATAAAATCAACTAAACCTGGTGCTCAAAGGCCATCCTCACTGGGAACCCCTTGGGACCCACCAAGCTCTCTAGCGGTCTGAGGAGGGTCCAGGAGCAGATTGAGGAGAATTGCACATGCTCATGCCCCTCAATCCTTGAGGTGTGGCGGTGCGTCTATAAAACAAGTGTGAAAAAAAGGTAAGGCCGGTGAAGATGCGATCTGGGAAAGAAAGGGCCTTTTAGCCGCAAAAAAAGAGGAATAAAAAGATCCATAAACCTTCCTTTCCGCTTTCAACAGTAAAACGGCAAGCAAAAACAATGTTGGAGTATCAGTCCTTAATCTCCCCAATATCCCACTTCTTACAAAGGTTTGAGAAATCGGTGAACATCCCCCATAAAATTGACTTTCTAAAGGACCCTCTGGACGCAATTCTTTCTATACCTAATGGCTCTGCTGCTCTACCCTATCCTAACACCCCCGTAAAAAGGGAAAGTACTCTGCTATACGAACCAAGTGATATAAGTGGGCTCAAGGAGAAGGGGGTGGCTGAAAAATCTTCATTTGATGATACAACAAAGTCAATGGAGAATAAAAATAAAGAAAATGTCTGAGGTTCGAGCAGCATCTTAGAATTATGGACCCTCAGGTTATCATCACCGTCCCCAGTCGCCTTCACTTGTCCAGCCTTGAAAACACTGACTGACCATCCACAATTAAGTTTTAAACCTCCTCCTGAGTTAAATCTAGTTATCAAAAGAGGTATGGATTCCATGCCAAGACTATCTGTTTTAGGGACACAGAAGGCCTGTCAAATGTGGAAGGAGAACCACACTAATAATAATAAAATAGGCTCATTAAACCGTAACACTAGTTCGCCATCTCGTACACAATTAGAATTGAGCTCCACTTTACACATCTTTAAAGGTCCTCCCACTAAAAATATGGGAGAAATTCCACATGAAACACAGGCTTCTACCTCAGACACTCAATTAGCTATCTCTGCCCTTTATGTTAGATCCCCAAATGCCTCTGTTAAATTAAAAACACAAATAAGTGAACTTGAAGGTATGGAGTCTATAAAGGAGAACTCACCAACTTCATGAATTATTCCAACTAAATTGGAACAAAATGCAGTATGGGATATCTTCCTTAAGACCTCGCAACTAACTCTTGACGCCCTGTCATATCATTCATCAAAAATGGATGTCCAGGTGGACCTGCTAAATGTCATGGCAAAATCAGTCTCAGGGATAGATCAGAAGTTGGCAAATCTAAACATCTTGATTAAGCAAGTACAGAATTTTGCAGAGTTGACAAAAACAGACTGTACCTGTGAGCCCATAATTAACAAACTGGCCACACTCCCAGAGGCCTTAAATTTAATGATGACAGAATCTAAATAAGATAAAATCAGTAGATCAAGAATCTTCCAAGTGGCGGGAGGTGGTGGTCAAAAAGTAAATATGGGCAGTCCAGCTACTCGCTGTCGTGAGACAAAAACCAATACAAAATAGATTTATTTGAAGAACTGGGATTGGTCAGGGGGGAATAACCAGGGAAAAAATATGTCTACTGAAATCCTCTGAGGAGGATGAAAGCCGTCAATCTGAGACCCAAATATCTGATAATCCACCCTCCCCCCAAATCTGCGACATATTCATTTCACCCTGAAAAGCTGGCCACCAAAAGACAAAGGAAAAAGCAACGGAAAGCAAGGAATAAAAAAAGGGACATTGTAATGGGCCTTACTACTATAAAGATGAGCTCCTCTCTCCCTCAAGATATAAGTAATGGGCTGCACATGTCTCATGACTTGAGTATCAACAAAAAGATCAGTCCAACTGTCAACAATTTGTTCCCATTATTCAATATACAAAAGAGGGGGATTCTAATTTTATAGAAGAACATAAAATAAATAAGGACAGACGGGATCTGATAAACCTTAAGTGAACAGATCCGGTAAAGCAGGTACCTCAAAATATTACATTATACCAAAGGGAGCCCAAAACCAAAGTGAGTATTACTCCAGAGACTCGTAGGAGGTCCTTTGAAGAAGAAGACATTTATATTACAGCAATAAATTTTGAATGTGTCGAACAACAAGGAGCTCGAATGACTCAGCTCCAGGCAGGTAAAGGAAATGGGTCTGCCATTAGACAATTGGAAATGGTGAGACTAGGGGCAAAGAAAATGGTGGAAATTCCCATATCACTTTCTGAGATAGAGTGCTTAACTAGAACAGATGCAAGACTAAAGGTATCAAATCCAGGACGGTCAGATAGATAACTTTTGCCAGGGTTCCAGAAAATAGAACTCAAAGGAATAGCTGTAGTGGGAGAACAGATCGACTCTATAATAAGTCCAAAAAGCAGTCCTCCCACAGATTGTAAACAATTGATTATGGAACCACAATACCAGTCTAGGGGCCATTTTGATATCTTAAAGAGAGGGAATATATTAAAACTCCTACAAGTTATTCCAGCCCTAAAAGATATAGAATCTACTGATGTTGTCTCCATATAATTCCTGCCAGTGGTAAAGAACAACGAAAGTAAAACTAACGAACCAACTCTGGTTACCTTGAAGTCATCACAAGTGGTTGAAAGAGTCATAAAAGAAAAAAGTTCTTTCACAAGATGGGGAATTAGATTGAGTATCCTGACCCATTAGAGGCCCAAAATATAAAGCTCAAATTAAATAAATCAAAAGGTTTAAATCAACCTGTTTCAGTCCTTGGATCTGCAATTGGGAATCAATGCTCTGATGACTAATATACAGGGAACAAAGTATCCTACGCTCACCCTTTACAGGATCTAAAGCTAGGGATGCTGTCAGCAGCACTCCACAAAGATAACAGTCAGTGATTTACAATTAGCTCAACACAATCTGGCTTGGTAACTCCTACGACAAACCTCTCCAAGTATGCTCCTGGAATATAAACGGAGTTAGATCAAATATCCAACAAAAAGATCTTACTAGTCTACTAAACACATTTCAAATTATTTTCTTACAGGAGACCTGGGCTACCAACCCATTTACAATTGATGGATTTATGGGCTATTTTTCCCCAGCAATTAGGGAAAAAAGATTTGGTCACCCGAGGAGGGGGGGGGTTAGCAATCTTTATTTCAGCTTGAATATATTTCAGATTAAATATAGCATGCACACGGGTATTAGAGGAAAATGATAACTCTTTGATAGTAAAATTAGATGGATGGAACAAGGAACTTACAAGCCCACTTTTGTTAATTAATGCCTATATCAATCCTGATGTATGCTCCAGAAAACACATATCCTCTAAATTGATAGACATAATTTTACCAGCTATCAGGATCTAAGATCCCCAGAGTTTTTTGTAGCAGGAAACTTCAATATGAAACTATTAAATACCTTTGAAAGGGATTCCCACATTATGCTGCAAGATCAGCAGTGGGCAGTGCCCCAACAGTCCCTGCAGGCTTTAGAGCTAGCTAAACCTGACACCAAGGCACTATGCTTAGTAAAAAACCTTGACGGCCTTGGACTCAGACTCCTAAACGGGAGGTTTCCACAAGACACTCTGCTGGCAGTCACATGTTATGCCACTAGAACCCAAGCAACACTTGATTACGCCATGGCCTCCTTGTCCCTATTTCCTCTAATCACTAAGTATCACATTATAAAGACAGATAAGAGTGACCATGGTCAACAATGTCTCGAGATTGGCTGTGGCTTTCCTATATTTAATCCTGCTCCTACTGCACCAAATGACGTTACTACCTCGAACTATAAGAAACTTCGATGAAATGAAAAATCAATGGAGTCGATTGGTAACCTTTCAACTGCGATATTTGAACAATGCCAGAATTATATATTTTGTGACCCAATAATTGTATGGTCAACTTTTCTGGACAAATTTGAAGTTGGTGTTCTTACAGATAGATGACAAAAAAACCACCGAAATCAGGGGCGAGGAAAAATAAAAAAGCAGGTAAATATTTCAGCACATTTTCACCAAATTAAGAAGGCAACGGAACAGACTCCTAAGGCTATATAAGAAAAACACAACGGACTGCCACATTAAGGATGATCTCAAAAACATCAACAATTCATATCGAAAACAAATATGGAACCATTAAATGCAGAACACTCATGACTTTTGGGCTAAGGCACTATTCCTGAGTAAAAAATTAAATGCACAGGATTTCTGGAAAATGGTCAATGAATTGAATAAGGCCCAATGACCTTCACCAGTTCCAATATTTCGGAGCCTTTATGGCCTGAATACTTAGCTTACCATTTTGGCAGACATGATGGAAAAAAATAATGCATGAGGACAAACAAACAATGCTCAGAAGGAGCAACACGAATTCCCCAACTGCCAAAAATGAATCTGCATAGTTAGCCTTTTTGATGTCGGAGGTTGTCAACTTAATAAAGAGCAGTAGAAGTGCAGGGGGCCCTGGCCCAAATGGGATCCCAAATGCACTATTTAAAATGAACACGGCCTTTTGGGGAGAAAAAATGGTTTTGACATATAATCATTGTATGGAAGTAGCAAGTATTCCAAACTCTTGGAGGGGTCCCATAATTCATCCAATATTTAAAGGAGGTAGCAACTTTCATCCTGAAAATTATCGACTACGCTAATGGACGTAAAGGGAAAATACTATGCTGGTCTGTTATTGGAGCGTCTCTGCACCTGAGCTACTGAAAACAATATCATTCCCCCAAATCAAACTGGTTTTGCAAAGGACCCCGGAACGGCTACAAACATCTTAACTCTTTCCATTGTCATTAACAAATTCAAACAAAAAAATCAAGCTCTGTATCTGTGTTTTGTAGACTTCAAATAAGCGTTTGATTTGGTACAGCAAAGTCTTCGATGGGAAAAGCTAGCTGCCTGGGGTATACCAGAGAAATTATTAAAGGCTATTCAGCAGTTATATACAGATACATGGATTAGAGTTAAGTTAGGGGATGATTCCTTCCTTTCAAGAAAAATTGAAATAAAACAAGGACTGAAACAGGGGTGCTTACTGGCCCCCTATCTTTTAAATCTTTTCTTATCAGATTTAGCCCTTAAGCTCAATAAGGTAAACGCGCATTCCCCTAAGGTTGGGGACATGTCCATTTCCAATCTGCTATACGCTGATGATGTAGTACTCTTAGGCCACACTAAAGTAGGTCTACGTCGGCTCATTGCAAATGTAATTGAATATGCTGAGCAGAACGGAATGGAAATCAATCAGGAAAAAAACAAAGTAATGGAAGTCAGTATAAAAACCTTTAGAGTTGATAAATGGTACACACAAGGGGGAGTATTAGAACAAGTAAATCATTATAGATACCTGGGTGTACTATTTGATAAACAGGATTCCTTTCTCCCTCAGATGCAGGATTTACATAGGAAAGGAAACGTTCTACTGCTTGCTTTTGGCACTCTGAAAAAGTCACTAAATGGCCTTAGCTATCGCCCCCTCCTTCAAGTTATTGCAGCAAAACTAAATTAATCTATAGGGTACGGTAGTGAAGCCCTGCGAGGAAAAGATGTTGCCACCAGGATACGCTTCGCAAGCTCAAATTAGGCTGGAGTTTGGGTACTTAAACCAAAATATAGCTGGGAAATGCAGCTACATTAAAACATGGAAACGCCTACAATTATCAAAGGGAAATCATCTCTGCCAGGCACTCTGGAAGGAGATCAGCTAGAATCCAACAGCCAAATCTAGACAGTATTTAGATCAGGCTCTAGAAGACTTGGAGCTATGGGAACTATGGGATTCGAATCTCTCCTATTGCACCTTTAAAAAAATTCTAAACCAAATAGCGAAGAAAAGATCAGCACTTATGGATGAGAGCCTGTTAGCAACCAGGTCGCACTCATAGATGGCTATCAATGAGCACAACATTTTGAAATGCCAGCCATATCTGGAGGCAGGGTGGTCAAAAGCTAATAAGGATCTTTTTATCAAACACTGTTTTAGACTTATTCATGGAGGCGCTCACCTACCCCCATGGGAACATACGGCAGCAAACTTCCAGTGTAGGCTCTGCGGATGTGGAGTGGAAGACATTACCCATCTGATCTGTATCTGTAATGGTCAGCTGAATGAGCGTCTCTACTAAAAACAGATTTATTCAGAGGGGAGTACGGTTCTGTAGTGAAGCGGTGATAGCTCGTTTTAAACCTTCTGACTATAACCTGAATGCCAGATTTGTAAAGTTTATGTGTTTGATAGTTAAAAAATCATCATATATCCATCAATCATTATAAACATAATATATGTTTGCTGGCCTATAAGATGCCGTCTTTAAGTTTCCCCTGTTCAAAATCCATGGAAGTACTTTTGCTTTCTGAGTACCAATTTAACTATAAATAATTTTACAATTTAATATTTAAAATTGTTTAAGGCATAATGATATTAAAAACGTTGAGTATTTTTTAAGGTACCTTTTAACACACATAGACCCTCATTACAACCCTGGCAGGCTGGCAGTGCAATCTTGCCTGTTTCAAAGACGGTGGAAGCGCTGTGGTCGCACCGCCGGGACCGCTGGTTTTCTGCCACGGTGGTCCCAGCGGTTGTAATCCGCTAGGGCAGCGCTGCCCAGGGGATTACGAGTCCCCTTCCAGCAAGCCTTTCCATGGCGGTAGGAACTGCCATGGAAAGGCTGGCGGAAAGGGGAGTCGGGGGGCTCCTGGGGGCCCCTGCCATGCCCATGCCTTTGGCATGGGCAGTGCCAGGGTCCCCTGGCACAGCCCCACACAGATTTTCACTGTCTGCACAGCAGACAGTGAAAAGCTTGACAGGTGCAACTGCATCCGTCGCACGGCCGCAACACCGCCGGCTCCATTTGGAGCCGGCTCCCATGTTGCAGCCCACATCCCCGCTGGGCCGGCGGGCGGAAACTCGGTTTCCGCCCGCTGGCCCAGCGCGGATGTCATAATGGGCATGGCGGGAGTGCGGCTGCATTGGCGGCCGCACGGCGGTTACAACTTGGCAGGTAGCGGTTGCCGCCCGCCAATGTTGTAATGAGGCCCATAGAGTTGTAATACAAGATGAGAGGAGTGGGAACGTGATGCACTCAACTGAAATACCTATGCGGATATGATTACAACATTTTTTTTTTTTACTCATATCCAAGAGGTCTTTGTAAGTAATGACAACTAATAATAATATGTAGCAGGAAATGCAAATTGAAGAATTCTCGGATAGTTTTATGGAATCTATATGTTTTAATTTAAAAATTGGTGTGAGCATGTATGATGTATTGGTTTTAATTAACTATGCATTTAAATAAAATTGAAATGGAACCAGAGCACTTGGATTACCCCTGAGTAATCAAGACCCATGAATAAACTCCATGCATTGAATTTAGTTGGAGTCCTTAATGCCAGTGAATTATTTTGGGAATGAGGTGTGAGGAAACATGGGGCAGACTACAATTAATTTTAGCCTCTTAGCACAAATGTTGAAATGTAGGATTTTCTCATTTGCAAATGCCCCAACGAGTTAAATTATGCAATTATCAGTTGTAAATTGTAAATCGGACCTGTAATCAGCATTGTTTTTTGTTGTTGCCCTTCCGCCTATCAACAGTCGGTCTCTGAGCAAATTATGCAGGAATTAGATGGTGGCAACAGTAGGTGTAGGACAACAATAGGGAACTGTCAAAGAATAAATACAGCACTATAAACTTCTCATTTCCCCACACCCTTTCTAATAGCTTCTCTATCCCGGCCATGAGCTTATTGTGACGTTAGTGTTTTGGTGAAATTAAAGAATTCACTGCTTCTGTTTAACACTGTGCGGGCATGATAAAGTCAAAGTGATGATTCATTCTCTGCAGCGAAAGCGACTGCTCAATGTTCAGGAGAAGAACTGATTAAGGATGAGATGAGAATAATATTATCAAAGAAATATAAAACCTACGCTAAGTACCGTCTTGGTATCCATTGCAATGGGACACTTATTTCCAAATGCAGTAACCTCCAAATCCTTTTAGCAAGATCCACGTTTTATGTTCTTGGATTCGCTTCATCCTGTGCTAGAAGCATTGTTGGCTTCCTCTCTGTATAATGATGCTCCATTATGTTTCCGCTTACCCATGAGGCTGCCAGTTTAATGGGAATATATCAAAATGGGTCACCTTGAGTGAAACTATAAAACACTGTTCCCAAGTTTGTGCTGCGTTTCCTTAGTTGGCCGTATTAATGTTGAATATTATTAGTCCTACAGATATAGAAATTGACACATATTTTAAAAAAAGAATGATTTGTATTTGTCAGTATTGAAGTTGTTAACGGTTTATCTCTTCAAACAGCAAAGTACAGCCTCGGAAATGCTAATACATTAGCTGACATAGGGGAGGTATTAGTAAATTTTAGTAACTGGGGACAGGTCAAATAATCATGAGGACAGGCCATGGTCAGAATTGGGTGAAATGGATTCTGACCATCATCAGGCAATATTGTATTCTTTGTTAATGGGCCTAACCCAAAATGATCCGTTTCACCTCCGGGGATTTTATACTGTCGTATAGAAGGGCTGTGGCCGGGGCCACACAGACCTTTCATTCCTTCGGGCACTTACATTGTGGGCTGAAGCCGTTGGAGGCCGATTTTGAAAGCCCAGGGCGGCTCCTGATGCCTCTCCAACTTTCCCTAGTTCCCCGAGGTTAAATGCAGTCGGCACGGGAATTTTCAGTGAGATGGAGAGATAAGGAAAGTAAAGAGAGTGAAAAGAAAGAGAGAGGAGCGAAGGGGATAGAACGAATGGATGACACGAGACGTTTGAGCATTTTTGCCAGGGCTGCTTTGGTTCCACCGTCTGGACCTGGCTCTGGCATTCATAAGGTGCTGTTAGGGAGGCATCTTTGCGTGCCACCATCAGGGTGCAACAAAGAGTGCAGTATGCGGCTCGGAACCATACATGTAGACTATTAGCTGGTGAGCGCCACAGAAAAAATGGATTAAGGTGGCCACGGAGTGCTTAACCAGGTTATAAAAATAATATATAAAATGGCCCTCTAACTGACTGGGCCGAAGAGTTGGACTGCAATCAGGCCATTCCAGATAGGCGGGTCGGGCAGTTTTTGGGAGGTTTGGGCTGGTTGTATGGCCGGGGGCTGGTTTTTACTGTTTATTTCCGATATAGTATCGCTTATTAACTATGTTCTACTACGCTAATATGAGACACTTTTACTTATGTTTCCAGGCCTATTAGTTGTCCCAGTCCAATCCTGCTGGGCAGCCCAAGAAAGTGATGAAATGGCGTCTTTTGTGCAAAATGTAATTTTGCAACTTGTCCCTCTGAGTGCAGCCGCTATGGTAGACAGGAAATTTGAGTGTAGAATTGGGCAATGTATTCAAATCTGCTTTTCTTCCCTTTAAATTGGACCAATATTGCTCCTGGTCTTTCACTGCTAGACCAGGAGCGCTGGTCAAGTCAGTGACCGCCAGTGCTTGAAATGGAAAAATAGAAGTGCAGGTACTCTGTACCTGAGTGCCTGCTTGTTTCTGAGAAGTGCCGGTACTCTCCAATTAAAAGTACTGCGTTTTTCTTGAGAAGTGCAGGTACTCTCCCTCTCAAAATAAAAAAAGTGCTGGTACTCAATACCGGACAGTACCGGCCCATTTAAAGCACTGACAGCACAAATGTTTCGGAAAAGCTCAGTCCACCTTAAATTATCAGACAATTGAAAAGTGGTGGGAGCGAGAGACCGCCTCGGAAGATGTGCTTGTGCTCTGGGACACTGATGAGAGCAGACACAGTGATTGTGCACCTTCTTAAGGCTAATTCCTGCATTGGTCTGTGCCAGTATAATTTCCAGCGCACATACACCTCGTAGCTCTTTTTATGTGCTATATCCAGGGACACTGAAATTACGTAGTAGGAGAGAATCATATTTTGTAGCACAGTTAACTAAATTATGTGGGGAGAAAAAGCAAAATATGTGGCATAATGCAGCACATTTTGCGACTGTATTACTTCATTATTTTGTCACTTTCAGCAATGTTAACACTGTCTTAGAAAAAGTTTCACCTCATTATAGCCACTTCAACACTCAAATACAGCAATTAACTACTGAAAGCTGTTTCAGCCTTTGAAAACTGCCTTCCACTGTGCTGCAACATGCGACTGGCATTTTTAGTAACTTTTTTCCGTTTGAGCTAGAACCAATTTTTGTTGTTAACATCTGGAAGCTATGCAGCAGATGAAGGATAATGTGGGAAATGCAGTAAGTCCATTATAAGCAAAAAACGTCACCGCAGAAGAATTGCACAAATACAGTGGTCAAACTATATGATCACAGCAGTATAATATTCAGTCAGAGAAAAGTGCCTCAACTGTAACAACATGGTTATATGTCGGAACCACGGGTACTTAAACCACCCGTGGCTCAACAACGAGGTCGGAACAACGACCTCGTTCTAAACACTAATGCCTTTAACCATGAATGCGTTTACAATGATTTTACTGTTGTAAACGCATTCCTGGTAAAGGCATTACCAATCAGCATACACGACCCAGCATGCTTCCACCCCAGCCCCCCACCCCTTAAACCTAAACCCTGACCCCCTAAACTCTAATCATATTTTGTAGCACAGTTGACTAAATTATGTGGGGAGAAAAAGCAAAATATGTGGCATAATGCAGCACATTTTGCGACTGTATTACTTCATTATTTTGTCACTTTCAGCAATGTTAACACTGTCTTAGAAAAAGTTTCACCTCATTATAGCCACTTCAACACTCAAATTCAGCAATTAACTACTGAAAGCTGTTTCAGCCTTTGAAAACGGCCTTCCACTGTGCTGCAACATGCGACTGGCATTTTTAGTAACTTTTTATCCGTTTGAGATAGAACCAATTTTTGTTGTTAACATCTGGAAGCTATGCAGCAGATGAAGGATAATGTTGGAAATGCAGTAAGTCCAATATAAGCAAAAACGTCACAGCAGAAGAATTGCACAAATACAGTGGTCAAACTATATGATCACAGCAGTATAATATTCAGTCAGAGAAAAGTGCCTCAACTGCAACAACATGGTTATATGTCGGAAACACGGGTACTTAAACCACCCATGGCTCAACAACAAGGTCGGAACAACAACCTCATTCTAAACACTAATGCCTTTAACCACGAATGCGTTTACAATGATTTTACTGTTGTAAACGCATTCCTGGTAAAGGCATTACCAATCAGCATACACGACCCAGCATGCTTCCACCCCAGCCCCCCACCCCTTAAACCTAAACCCTGACCCCCTAAACTCTAATCACCCCAGCCACCCACCCCACCCCAAAAACTAAAAATACCCAGAGTCCCCACCCCGCCCCTAAAACCTAAACCCTGCCCCCCAAACCCTACTCACCGCCAGCTACCCCACCCCCCAAAACAGCCCCAGTCCCAGCCCAACTTACCTCCTCCTTCACCGCGTCCACTCCGACTCCCTTCTCTACCTTAACCACGCATGTACGTTGTTCAGACATGCTTGGTTAAGATATTGAAACCAGGGAGTCGTGGAAAACTAAAGCATTGTTTCACTTTTGTTTTTCACAACCTCGTGGTTCCGGACTCGTTCTTCCGGGTGTTTCCCTAACAACATGGGTGAGTACATGAAGGAAAGCACCATTAACCTGTGAGTTCACATTCTGTTATGTAGCATGCCCAGATTTTGACAGAACGAGGGGCCTCATTCACAAGAAATGATGCATCGCTGGTGCGATGCATCGATGTGTCAAAAATTAAACACCACAAAACGTCAGATGCTTATGTCAGAGTAGTATAGTTTTTACAAAACTGCGCACCATAGCATAAGGATCCTGGGAGCTTCAAAAAAATTACTCTAGCCTAAGCACTATTTTGTGAAGAAATCTGACGCTATTGCTGCAAATGTGACCCTGGGCTCGTTAGCATCACGTAAAGCTATGCAAGCCATCCGATCATCATTTTTTAGCACCGCAAGCATCAAAAAAGGGAACAAAACACTGCAATGGGCAAAACAAAACACTCACCTGAAGCAGCTATGGAAGACAGAGCAGACCGTAAAGTCCAGGCAACGACCTCAGCAACCTCAGTAGCAGCCAAGACGTCCAGACAGACTCAAAGGGGAAGGGCAAAAGGAAGTTCAAGTTTAGTGAGGAGGAGAATGATATCCTAAAGTGACGCAGCACCATCACCAGTTTTTCGTCAGCTCAAAATTGCCATTATGGAGGAAGGAGGCCATATGGCAGTCCACTGTCAACAAGGTCAACTGTGTGGGAGAAATAACAAGGACAGTGACCGACTGCAAGAAGCGCTGGTATGTTTGCAAGTGTAGGACAAAGGAGACAATGGCAAGCAACCTCAAGGCAGCATTGTAGACCGGAGGTGGAAGTCCCGTGCCACAGGAGCAGCTCGATCAGCTGGAAGAGATGGTTGCAGACGTCATCCCAGATTAATTGGTTGCAGGAATCCCTGGACAGGAGAGCGCTGCCCACGATGAACAACAAGATTCACCTGGTAAGTTGCAACAAGAGGCTAGGTGGCAACTAGGTAATTTTGGAAGGTGCAGGCAGCTCTGTCCTAGTGCTCCACCGCACTGTCTGCAGGCCAAAGGATTGTATGCTGGCTCATCTATGGTTAAACACCAACAAATTAAATTTGCACGGACCAGTTACAATTTGCACAGCTCAGTCCAGCTCCATCACCACCCTCCCTTCAATGTGTGAAGTGCAGCATCAGCTCACATTTAACTTTCTTTGTATGCTGGTACCAGTAGTGGAATGTCCAACATCACTTCCCACAACTACAACTCCCAGAATACAAAGCAAACAACATGGGTGCAGACTTACAAAATAGTGACTCAGCCCAGTGCTGCAAGCCATCTGGTATTGCCGAACTGCACTATTTGGAAAGTGCAGGGATGTGTTGTACTTACATCAGTACAATGGGTCCCTGTACTTTCCTCAGCGTTGGTGCACAATTGGCAGCCTACTGCCAATGCAGGCCCCCTTGCATCATGGTGCAAGTGTGCCTGGGTTGTAGGGATGATTGTCTATGTGCAGTATGGGACACCTACCTGCACATAAACAATCATCAAGAATGTATTCCTCCTTCAATGTGTACTGCAGAATGCAGCACACGTAGAAGGAGGTAAAAAATATGAGAAATAAATGTATTTCACTTTGTTGCGCCACTTGCACACCACGTCTGGGATGCTGATTGAAACTGAGGCATTCCCAGGCTAGCAAAACCTTTCAAATCTGGGAATGCGTCAGATTCCATGGTAGATGCATGTGAACACCCACAGCAACACCCATGAAATTCCCATTTCACACAGAGTACTGCGTGAAAGTGGAACATATTTACAAGGTCATAAAAAGTTGGAGCATCAAGAAAAGTGAGGCTGTCATGGGGATAGGGGATAGGGGCATGTAAATGGATTGGAACTATACATCATGCATGCCCACTTTTTCCCTTTAGCTACACTGTGTCACTTGGGCCCATGCCAACTAATCTACACAGTAAATCATTGGAATGGAATGGGTTGTCAGAGGAGAAAGCACTCATTTGAGAGTCGGGTCAGCTGTTGGCCATGGGAAGTATCCACACATAGAGGCAAGGCAAGAGACATGTCTATAGTACCTGCCCGAAACCATATTGCACCCAGCTGAACAAGCATGCTGGGTGACAGCACATAGGTGACAACTGACATTGAAGGGACCACCTGAACTCATATATTCTACTAAATTGAACTGGGTGTGTGTGGGGGGTTCAAGAGATGCACACCAGAGAGCCATGTGTGTCCAAGTTAATGATGATGTGTGGGCCTGCCTTGCCCCTTCTAGTGCTGTGCATTGTAGGCAGCGACTGTGCACACATAAAACTGCCACATGGTCTGAACGGGGAGGTTGTGCATACCAGGGAGGTGAGAATGGACATGTGTACTGCAAGGTAGCATCACCAATACAAATGCACAGCTGTGTCTGACTGTGCCACACATGTGTCACAGCTCGGTAGGGATGGCAGAGAACAACCCATTGGTATACTACATCCTATATGTCATGTGGACCTGGGAGAAGATATAGCACATGCCAGGAGGGAGTTTTATGCATCATTGTCTCATGGTGCCACATGTATTAATTGTAGGATGTTAAACGAGAACCTGACAAAGGTAGACATCACAAATGACAGGACTCACTGAAGGTCCCAGGCCACAGTGAATGGGCCTAGTCATGTGGGAAACATAGGTAGCTACTTGGCACTTTTGCCAGCATTACTTCTATGTGGGGTGATGCCTCACCCTTAGCCTTCAATACCAAACCCACATGTAGCTATAATGGAAATGGTCATGCCTAATCTCTGTATCATAGGAACATGAGAGTCAATGTATGATCTGGGTAGCATCATGTGTGTGGCACTAACTGGTGTTCCAGAACCCAAAAGTGTATATATATAGGAGGCATGAGTAAAATTACATTCAGCACTCTGCAGATACCCAACTCTGATCATGATGCAATGGGGAGGAATGTCAGTGCTTGCAATCGACCCGTAGGATTTGGCCCATCTCCTCAGAGTAAGCAGACAGTGCTTGTGAAAACAATGCAAAGATACTGCCATCTGTAAGGGAACTACAGTGCAATATGCCATCAATATCCATGGGTAACTGGTGTCCAATGAATCACTGTTAAAGTAAAAGTGCTAAATCTGAAACCTTGATTGTCAACCTGATTACTCAGGTAAAATCTAGGAGATCACATTTACCATTTCACTATCTCATTGCAGAGAATGAACTCATACCTCTTGGCCAGCAGATTGTCCCAGATTTCAATGATGATGTGGATGAACAGTTGCAAACCCTGAACTCAGACACCCTCCAGCAAATCGTAGGCTCCACACAGACACTATCTCCAGTCACAGCGCGGCTCAACGGCGTTGTGGGGTCTCTAGATGATCTGCCTACCATCCAACATACACCATCTGCCAGCCCACACAGAGCTCCGGACTCCCCGGACCCACAACTAAAACTTGAACAGACTGGCAGAAGTCCTGTGGGAGCTGGCAGATCATGTGCAGGCATGGATGGAGAACATTGCAGACACCCTAGTGGCAGTCCATAGGTGCCTTAGTCCAAATAAAGACAAATCTGCCACCATAAGATGCATGTACTCTCCGCCCCTTGGCCTCCAGAAGTCCCTGGCTGACATCGCTGGTGTCATGAGGCAGAGGCATGAACAAATGCTCTATCAGATTGGCACCAGCAAGGATACCAACCGGCCGGGGGCAAATAAAACAATCTTGGAGTCCATGGAGCGGAAGCAGGATTCCTTCATTACTATCATGGCTGCCTACCACTATGATGTTGCTGTTGTGTTGCAAAACCAGCTGATCATCCCTGCTGCAGTGCTGCCTTATGTGTTGCCACAGATAAATGCTGCTTTAGACACAGGATCCACATTTTCAGCCCCTGATGTGTGAGCGCCTCCCTCTACTCTAGAACCTATAACACCCCTCTCATGGGAGGCACCACAAACATCAGAGAAGGAAGATGTGGACTTCACCTCTTTCACCAGAAAAAGTGCCGGGTAGCATTTCTCTGTGCCTCATAGCCCTTTATCCTTTGCCCTGTGCTTATGAACATTCCAGTGTAAAGCAACTGGCACTGTCCTCAATTTCATACTCCCTCAGTTGACCTCACACATTTGTAGGCTGTCAAAGTGGCTAATCAACTGTTAGGCAATGTGGTCCCCCTCCTCACTGAAACACTCCTCTCCTTCACATTTCCCATGGTATATTCTCCTCTTAGACTCTGTCTGGAAATCCAATGTCACTGTACATCTCTTGGGGTTGTTGTCCTCTGAACAGGTCCTGTGAATCTCATGTTCATTTGCACATGTAAATAAAAACACTTACCTTTGTGTTTTATGTGTGGCTGAGTCAGGACTAATTTGAACATGTTGTATTGTGTGATACAAATACACTGACTACTTGCCACAGGGACATGTGGTTGGAGCCGGGCCAAAGCTACACAGACAGAGTGAAACATATTTGGTTAACATGATACGTATGTTGACTAGCAAGCAGTTAGCATGGGTCGCAAGCATGAATGTCCACAGGTATCATGCAGTCAATGTTAAAGCTGAGTTAAGGTGGCTGGTCTAACCATGGATAGTAGAACCCAAACAACATTGCTGTGACAAGTAAATGATACAAGTGTGAGTGAGTAAGGGGCAGTTATCAGTTTGTGAGTTAACAGTCCTTGGATTAGGGAAAATGCTATGTCAACAACATCCCTCCAATGTATGTCACATTAAATATCCACATAGAACAACTTATGTGGATACCTGTGTTGGGCAGTCTATCCATTAGCCTCCAGATTGTCACGTACACTGCTGAAGGATGTTTGTAGATAGCTCATGTGATTCCATGGCCACCCTGACAGGTACATGTCCAATGGGGTAATCACTGCATCACACATATTGCCAAATATTGCTAGCAAAGCCAAAAGCATGTACTTAGCATCACCTAGCAGACACGCTAGCTCCTACACAGTAAATCATGATGGAGACTTGTATGTAGCAATCAATTATATTTAATGCAACCTTAAAAATACATACATATAAAACTACCTACCCTACAAAACCCAACTAATCTAACCTAACCTATACTACTTTATCCTAAATACTAACTACAACTACCTTAACTTAAGCTACCTTACTCTACATATTTAACACCACATGATAAATATCAAGCGCCCATCACCCTTAAAACTCTTCTGCAGACAAAGATAATAGAAACTACATCTATAAATCAACTATCTACACATTTAGGCCTAAACAAATATATTTTTAAAGTATTTGTTGAAAAATGTTATATTTGTTGCATTTTTAACACACAAATAACACATTAACCCCATACTTACAAAACCCACCCAAAACCCCAACCCCCTAAAAATGTACACATCCTTACAAAAATCAAAAAACTACTAAACCTACCCTATACTACAACCAACCTAAGCTGAGCTATAAAATATATCCTATAATAAAAAATATGTACAAGGGGAAGGGAAGAAAGGGTCTCTGTGTCTCTTTTTGTTCGTTATGGTCTCTGCACAGCCTGCTTGATCTCATTTAGTAGCAGGATCACATTGTCCATTTTGTGTTCCATGCCTGCCACACTGTATTTCAAATCAGAAATCTCTTTCTGCATGTCCTGCTCAAAGGTGGCAGTGAGTCCGGGTGGCGGAGCGTGCTGAACCTGTGGTCTGGTGTACTTTGCAGTGGAGGTGCTCGCTACTGGTCCTGCAGACCCACTCTGGTCTGCTACTCCAGCCGTGGTTTGGATGGGCCTCTTAACAGTCTGTGCTCCCTGTTGGAATGTGCCCCTTTTTCCCGATGCCTTCTGCTGTTCAAATGTTTTGGTCATGGTATGATAGGCTTTTCGGACTTGGTGGATGTGATGAAACCTCTCCTCCCGGATCAAATGCTGCCTCTTTTCTTCCGGGGTCACTTTGTCTGTTTCACCAAATTGAAAGACTGTCAGAAAAGGGTAACTAGGAACTGGTTCAATACTAATGATATGTTAAGTCTATCTTTTAACATTACATGTTGCACTTTCTATAACCCACAAAATATCGCAAAAGTCAAAGTTATCGGACATCTGCCCAATATCTATCATCCCCTAATTTACTATGGTCAAAGAACCAAGGGAAAGCAAATGTTGCTTAATACAAATGCACCGTCTCGGCACATCTAGGTATGACCATGTCAGTTTTGAATAGAGCTAGGAAAAATATAGTTTTTTAACCATGGTATGGTACACATGTTGGACCATGCCCTGACTCTTTACATGCTCCCAGTGTCATAGCTTGTTTTCCACTACACAGCCTAGTGTTTGTCCCTATGTGACAAATATTGATGTCACCTTGCTACACACCAACACTCACACAACCATTTGATGGGTGTGTGCAAGCATGACCTACATCTCCTCTGCACAGGTATCTTGTGATGTCAATAGCTATTGCTGACCATAGTGTGATCCTGTTTGAGATACATTTTGGAGACTACCATGGCCAAAATGAGGATGGATTGGGTATTGGCATGTTGGATGATTATGCTGTTCTGACATTCTACGGTCTAGCATACCTTGCGATATCTGGGAAGATGACAGGGGATAGGGATCTTGATCTATCCATCATAGAGCATGGGATATTTCACAACATGACTGAGTCCTTCAAATGCATTACCAAGTGTGGAATGCTGACATCTGTCCTTGCTACACTTTATTCACAAGTTCTGACTTTTTGTGAGAGCCATGTGCCGCTCACAGCAGGGCCATATTTAAAAAATTACTTAATGCCACCCTGAAGGGCTTGTCGTGACCCTGTAAATATGGTATATAGTGTTTCATCGTTACTGTTGTGTGAATCCCCACTCCTGTGTGGAGTAGCCATACACATTGGACAGAGATTGAAATCTGAGGAAAAACATTAAATCAGTGTATCTAAAATGCATTTGTTTGGGATATCCCATGCCCTTCCATGTTCACCAATGAATCCACTACCACATATGTTCACAGACTATTCCATTGTGGTCATTGCTCTTCAGTCAGACCATCGATTTTGTGGTACCTCAGTGATAGGAATTATATCCAACTCAACATTTGTCAGAGGCAATTGCGCATCCAACAATTAAACTCTACATTTCTAACCAAATGTTTATGTTACATATGTTTTTTTATTTTAAGAGATGCACATTTAAAATGGTATTGCACAAAGCATCCAGCATCACACACAATCCTTGCATTATACAATAAGCAGCCAGGGTGACACTCACTGGTAACATCTGGATCTCCACCTCTTCACCTGTGTAAGGCTCTGATCTACCTACAAGACATACCATGATGCATTGCACTGTGATTGTAGAACACATACACTGTTGTCAAACATTGCACATTACATAAAAATAGCAGTTGGCTATGTAACCCTTCTGCTTGTAACAACTGAAATGACTCATGTGACATGCCTCAATAATAAACATTGGTAAGGCAGGCTGACGTGTTCACACCTATGATGAAACAAAACATGCATCCACTCGGCACATTGCAGAACCATTTAAGATAGCTCACTACTACAAAATTTCACAAGGGTAGCAGTCTTTAATGGTTCTCTGTACCTAAGTAACTCACAGACCACACTCAGCAAAGTATAGGAATACCCGTCCCTCATTCTTTTCTTTACATGCACATGACTAAGCTATATACACAACACATTAGCCATCCTTGTTCCTTCATTCATCTAAGATCGGTATCTGTCATTGCTGCATAGTTCGGGGCATTGACCATACAGTCCTGTGCATACCCAAAGCTTAAATCTTGGGAAATTGAACACCAACATTTATGATATCTGTTCAGATATACAACAGTCCTCATGTCAGACCAATGGATAAAGTTACATACATCAGGCCTCATTTAAACAAAACAAGAACAACTGCAATGCCATAAATAAGAAAGACTTCAGAAAAAGCATTTACCCAGGGCAGCACAAGTTAGCAAGATGTCCTGGTGGCATGCAAAGAAATGGAAAGGTGCCCACTTTCTGAGTTTGCGCACACCACACCTGTTAACATGTGCACCATGTTGCAAACAGAGAAAGTGTTCACTAGGCATGATAGGGCCATTAGTCAGTGTGGGCGCATGATTGCCCATTGTTTGAATGCCTCTGGGTAATGCTTTGTCTTTTAAAAAGAGTTTTGTGGGGGTATGGCATTTGTGCACTAAAACAAATGTGAAATACAGACACAATGAGCAAAAACCATCTAAAGACAAATGAGATCCCTGGAATAATTCACATAATATGTGAACCAACAGTTTCACCAACTTCAATGCCAAGGAAATCCAAGAGGTCGGGTTCCCAGCTTAAGACATCCACCCAGCGATGCTTGAGCTGATGGGTTGTCTGCTCCACATCAAACAGCCTCTGCATGTGAAAGCAGACCTTCTCCTACCTTAGCTTCTGTGCCTTTTACCTGTACCTATGGATTACCCTTCCAATACTGGCTAGTATGTTAGGAGGGTAGTGGGTGATTAACCACAAGAAATTTCCAAACTCCTGGGCATTCATGGTTCTTGCCCTTTCCTTCCCTGACATGTCCCTCACCCAAACACAATCTGACTTAATAAAAACCTCTTAAACCCAAAACTAGCCCCAACCATCACTAACAGCGATGATACCCCAAAGACGTACACCCGACAACACACAGCACAAAAAAATACACTATACAATTAGAAAGGACAATACACATGTTAGGGACACTATAGGAACAGCAGACTGCTCATGATAATCCAAAAAACACTGCTCCTCTCTCAAATAAATGGACTTCAAGTCAAAGAGAAAATTAAACTTAACTTAGCACTTCCTGTTTCCAGTGAGGACGTGTTATGTTTCAAGCTGATACGTTGATTTTTTTGATGCCTCAAGCTAATGAATGGATTTCACACAAGGGCTGACAAAGCTTCATGCGGTAAATCAGACACTATGGGTGAGATGGTCATTTTTTACTGACACAATTCCTGTAAAAAAACATGCATCAAACTAACATGTCTTTTTTTGATGCAATGGTCAAAACACATGTTTTTCTCTATAGTGTGATGACCTTTGCATGTAAACAATTACATGGAATGCTGTGTTGCCTGTAAATAGCTGGAGATTTCTGCTTACTGTCTTTGCATGTGTGTCTAATGTGTGTGTTGACCATGTACATATGTGAAAGTTCATGCATTAATGGGATCATACTACGCATAGGACCAATCTGTTAATGCAACAGAGCACCTCACAAGAGTTGCCCGATGTGTCATATATGTATCGGCACCCTATCACATTGCTTGAGATACCCCCAGGGATGCTGGAAACTTGCACTGGCATGGGGACTGCGCACCCACATCTGAGACAGCGCAGCCTTCTGACAATCTGTGTCATGTACCAAAGTGCAGGCAGGAGGCTGTTAGGCAACTGAGGGGAGGGGTGGGTTATAGTTTCCCCTGCAGGCAAGTGTTGTAATTGGCTGAATACACCTAGGAGGGGATGTATGGAAGGGGCCATTTGCCCACGTTACCCCCTGCAGGTGGCTCCTATCATGGTACACACTGCCAGTGCACCTATGGAAATTTAGTTGGCCCCTACTACCACATGATACATACAGTTTACAGCCCAATTAAGAGTGATTTTCACATTAGCACGGGCCCACTCACCCCTTCACAAGAGGGCACATCCTCCATTGGCACCACAGCCAGTCTAAGTTTCCCTATCCACAGCTTTATAAGGAATGTTAGCTAAAGCATATGAAGCACTTCAGGCATTTCCAGGGACACAAGGAGTCCACAAAGTCTGTGCAAAAGGTCATTGTGCACCTGTGGCACTCCGATCAAACAGCACTTAGTGTGAATACTGCGGCACTTAAGGTGCCATTTTCAAATAGGCTAGCACATGAAGGTGCACAAGATAGTCAAATATTCATCATGTGTTGGGGAGGGGCACATGATTCTCGCTCATGCTGATGGTGCAATGCTAGACCACCATGTATGCCCTGGCGTGACCTCTGACATATTGAGTGCAACAAAGAAGCATAGGTCATACCAATACTACAGTCTGCATCAAGGGGGCGTTGTTTGTGCATAGCAGTGGGTGTTAACATGCAATACCCATGGACTGTGACATTGTGACAGGCAATGATACTCATGTGTACCTGGCACAGTCCCAAACTTGTCACACATCCCCAGTAGAGCATGAACAAGGGTGTATAAATTGATGAGAACTTGGCTCATCTGCTTCCATGTGTCCTGTATTCTGTTGCTTACATTGGCCATGTAGCATTGTTCCAGAAATGGTTTATGTGCATGAAAGCTTTGCAAGTTGACAGCAGATTGGGTGGAGGTATGGATCTTTTACAGAGTCCCCTGTGGGAATTAAAATGTTAACATGAGTCACCCTGATCATCCATGGGGGTTGGTCAGCAATAATGCACCTAAAAGGTCCCTGCAAAGCACCCATTACAAGGAATAACACTAGTAAACCTATTGGGATGCATTCATTTACTCCATTGCTATGAGTCCAGGATGATGCCCATGGCTAGACTTTGCATGGCTTTATTGATATTGTTGCGAGGCTTGTGCCACCAGATGGGCCGAGAGTGGTGTGGCACCAGCATCACTGGCCTGTGATACCTAGGCCCATATCTTTATATCTTGCTATTCTAGGATGCCTTGTGGTTGCAGAATACCCACTCAGGGAGTGACCAACATTGTTTGTTTCAACCACTGTCCACTGTAAGTGGCATGCAGGTGACAAACTGAATTCCTACATTTGCTATGTATGTGTGGTGGCATTAATGACCCATATTGACATGTGCATAACAATGGTTACCAGAGAACCTTCAGGAACACACACAATAGCATGTTGTACTACACAAACATTGGCTGTATGGGTTTGTGTTTTAGAGGATATGTGTTGCACATTCACATTGGTACAGCTCCTTTTCTTTACTTACAGGCTTTCTCTTAAATGTGTGGGTCACAGTCAGCTCATGTGTGATTACTTGAAGTTGGGTAATGAGCAAGCACTCAGACATGATGTTTAGCTTCAAATTTACAGCCACATCCAAACAACATATCTTCGGATGTATCAGTGCCTGGCTCCTTGTGTGGATGAACCTTGCATTTTGTGATTGGTAAAGGGCAAATGCTTCATACTCAGAATCTAAGTGTTGTGTCTTCAAGTTTGCACTAAGACTGTACTAATTGAGTCAAGCTATTGTTTGTATCTGAGTGCAACACACCAACATGGTAGTCTACATCACAACTATTTCCATTGACATTGTGGCATAGTGGGCAAATGTGGGCACATTGTTAGTAGGCAGACACTCTTGCACTGGCAAAGTGTAATAGTTAGCATCTGTATGTATGATATGAGATCTCCAAATGATATGACATGTGGTTGCAGATTGGTATGTTGTATAGTTAGATTGGGGTTGGACTGTGTTCACATGCACATGTTATGTGGATCACTTCACTGTCATCATACTATGAGTAAACTCTACTATCCTCCACAAGTATGAGGCAGTACAAATGACTAGCTGCACAAGCGACACACACAGTAATAGCACACTATCTACTTTAGCACATCATGTTCATTGTGTTTGGCAATGGAGGACTATTTGGCATAGGTTGTAGCCATGCATACTATTTTTGCTGTACCAGATGTTGTACAGCGCTATTTTTCACAAATAGCTACACATGTTTTCTGTGTGGTAAGTACTAGCAGATGTGCTGGAAGAGTTCTGATGTTTACTGTGACTAAGAAGTTAATTTGTTTACACACTGGTAGTGCTCATGTGTTTTTTTTCAACAAGGTACACCAATTCAGTTAGTCCTAATTTTGTGACATTGTGAAAGTCATTCACGCATTTCCGATATTAATTTGGAGCATATGGTGCCTCGCCATCTTGCTGCTACTGATGGTGCATTTTGAGGATGCTCCTCATCTTCCTCATCCTCGTCATCCGGCACTCCCTGCTAGTCTTTGGCAATGCCGTATGGTACTTAGTTTCACACACAAATATTGTGCTATATGCAGCACAATAGTATTATTTTGCATCCCATTGTGGGCGAGTAGAGCAATTGGGTCCCATACATATCCAGGGTCCTAAAGCAGCACTTGAGGAGTCCTAAAGGCCGCTCTACTATGGACCGTGTCCTGCCTAGAGCATGATTTAAGCCCACTGCTCGGCCGTATGCCGTTTTTTAATGAGGAGTCATAACCCACGGCTGCAGACAATATCCTTGGTCAGTTGCAAAGAAATTAGAGGTAATAATATTAAATAGTGATGTCAGGAGATGGCACCACATTCATATGCATTCTGCTATGTGCCCTTATTGAATCGTACACTTTGCAACCAGTATGAGACATGCTATGACATTGCTTGGCTTACCTGCACGTTGAATTCAGATTCGACTGACACTACTACACATACAGGTGTACTGTTCTCTGTGATACTTTAGTATTATTTTTATTTATTTATTCAGTCTGAAATTTCGACCATTAGAATACAATAAAACAATCATACATAACAATAATAAAAACTTGTATCCAACATTCAAATAAATACAGTTAATATGTTCCATAAAACTAAAATCAATAGCGTGATCAATTTGTGGATACAGTAAAACAATCATACATAGCAATGATAAAAACTTGTGTCCATCATTCAAATGAATACAATTAATGCGTGCCTTGAAACTAAAACCGGTGACATAATCGATTTGTGGACTAGTACATTTCTTATCATATCAGAGTAATTTATAAAATGTCATGCCAATTAATAAGGCCTTAACTTCTCACACTAGATTATATAAATAATTATTTAAATAGTCCGCACTTTTGGATTGCATTCAATGCCAGTTAGACTGCACTGTGAATAAAAAAAGTTATCAAAAAATCAGCAGGGTCCTTACTTAATAATAGTTGGAGATAAAACGTACATTCAGATGATCATATCCTGAAGCCCCCCAGTGATCCAATTTTTTTAAAAATCCGCACATTGATTAGATAAGATTCCCATCAAAGTTACAATATATGGCACATCTAAGGACTAAATGAATCTAATTAACGCCCCCATCCAGAAGCAAAAGAATACCTGACCAGCTCATAGCCCGTGGGGGCTAGGGTGAACCTATGGCGAATGGACCAAGCTGCAGACAAATATTTGGAAACTGAGCATACTACCAACGTGGATGTCTCATATTTGCATATTCTAAAAGCATTGGCACGGTCCTGCAATAGTCACTTAGTATTAGTCATACTTGTGAGTGCCAATGCCATGAAGGTGGTGATTTGTGACCATTTTGTCATTTGTACATTGAGGAGTCAGATCTCTCACACTCATCTATTGTCTCTGTTTATGACTGCTATTTTCATACAAAAGCATCACTTTTGGGCCTAATACGCTTCATTGACATTTAAAGTTGATTGATTATTATTATGTCCCAGAACATATTTTGCTGAAATCGATGTTTTGAGTGCAACATGACTGTTCAATGGGCAATGCACATGTTACACACAGCACTTTTAAAGATCAGTGCATTGTGTCAGACAATTTGAGAATGGTGACAGCATTCAAACGTGAGTGCCAACTGTTGTGGCTAATTATACTTTCCAAAGCTGTGGGTGATTTGTTTTCCTGGAACTCTGACATAAACACAAAGACAAATGATTCTTGTGAATATGCACTTGCATGTGAAAGCACTGTGGTACATGGCCTGGTGATACATTTGCAAACCTGAGTCATGTAAAATAAATGTGTACAATGTGTGTACAACTGCGAGCTACTGCAGCTGTGTTTTGGGTGTCTCCACCCTCAGCTGCATCCTCCTCCTCCCCCTCCCATCGGGTCTTCCTGGGGCTGATCTCCATCCCAGGGGACATTTGTGCACACACATATATTGTGCAGTATAGCACACACTAAGATCAGTTTGCAGACCATGGGTGGTAAAAGAGCAATCTACCCCCAGATATGTCCAAGCAGCTGAACCTGCCGTTTAGCAGGCCAAAAGTTCACTCCACAGCATTTTGAGACCTGATATAGGCCTGGTTGTATGCTCTGTCTGGCAGTTCAACTATGGGGTCATAACCCACTGCTATATCCCCTGTCCTTGGTCAGCCGAAATTGAGAACAAAAGAGAGCATCAATGTTTAGGATAACTGCGTGTACATTCCTGTTTATGTGTGTTATTTGTTGTGATATTGTCATGCACTTATCCAAAATGTAATCACATGATGTATCACTCATACTGGCATACTGACGTTTGCAGGGAACTCTTCAATCAATCTATGTGATGTCAAATGCAGTGCATGGAAAGATAAATCATACAGTTCTACATCCTGATTGTCCTGGTAATGCTGTAAAGTTTGATGGTGGCTATTTGCTGCCGCTCTACTCCACTGAGTCATGTGTTCACACTACATGTGTGTAGAGACGAAATGTGGATGAGATTTTTTCTTGGAAATCTTCTCTAGATAGGTGGTGACATACCAGACATGGCTTACACAGACACATGCATGTTTGTGCATTTAAACTATGTAATAATATGTTGTCATCACAATCGCCATCATTCTTTTTCAAGTCCAGTGGCTCCGCAGGTAGGAAATAATTTCCCTAATTTCCCTGGGCCTTTGAAAGCTGCTTTTCACATGTGCTCTGCACTTGTTTTTTTTCCTCAGAGATGCACTGCAGTGCTCTGCACAACTCTCTGTAGCAAAACACTTTGCTCTTGTTCAGCTGTATGCTCAATTTGCTTCTGATTTTCCTGGCATGTTTCTTTGTAAGAAACCATCTGGTGCATCACGCTGAGGTGTTTTAACAGACTGCAGCTGCTCATCAGAAGCTTGCATGCTTTTCTTGTCTGCTATGGCCATGTGGCTACTCACTTTCATCATGGAAACATGATATAAGTACACGCTGCTTTCAGCAGAGCTCCTACCTTATCCTGGCACAGGCCTCAATTCAGGTGCATTGAAGCATGACCAGATTAGGGCAGGGTGGCCCAAATCCAACAAGGAGATGTATTCTTCCCTATGGGGGATCTGTTGTCTGTGTCTGGCAGTTAAATGTATCTTTTCCAGTGCCACAAACATGTGCCACTGAAGTGCTCTGAAGTTAGCCTCGATAATAGCATTCCTTTGACGACTGTTTGCTTTAGACAGCCACAAACCATACTTTTACAACTCAGAAGTAAGGGAGAGATGCCCCTTTAACGTCCCTTCTTATTTTTTTTTTCAAAAAGGGTCACATAAGCCTATTTACGAGTCAGAAAGATACTTCTGACTCGTAAGGGATTTTTTGTACATTGTAAAAATCCCTTTGACAGTCATAAATTCTGTGAATCACAGGGTATGTAACCACGAAAGGGCTTTGCGCATCAGACCCAGTGTGTCTTATTAAAATATTATGGTACATCATTATTGAGCTGAAAACATTAGCTCACATAGGCCCTCATTACAACCCTGGCAGTAAATGTCACCTACTGCCGTGCTGACGGCTGCCAACATATCGTGACTGCGGCGGTATACCGCTACGGGAATTATGACCCACACAGAGAACTCTGCCACTTAACAGACACCCACACAATTCAGCCAGACCAAAGGTCAGTTATAAACTGGCAGTACCAAAACCCACACGGTTACGGCAACAGGAATACGCCCATAGTATCAGGACCCACGAATCACCGCGGCAGTCTTTCAACCACAGTAAACCATTGGCGGTACACACTGCCAAGCTCAAAATACACACACACTTACAAAACACCACCACATTGGACAATTCAAACTACACACACCTGACACACATACACACACCACACCCACACACCCAATCCAATATAAAACACAGACCCACATTACCCACAACCCTTTCAATGAAAAAAAAAGATTGCCAACAGAGAGAGACACAAGCCAGGAGCACCCACTCAATCTGAGCCATAGAACAATATCACCTGTACACCATACACGCACCTCACAGCACACACCACAACACATCATCACACACATCACCCCACACATCCTCACACATATCACTCACACAACATCCATGGCACCACAAAGACACCACAGGTTTTCAGAGGAGGAGCTAAGGGTCATGGTGGAGGATATCATCCGGGTAGAGCCACAGCTATTCGGATCACAGGTGCAGCAGACATCCATTGCTAGGAAGATGGAGCTATGGCGGAGATACTTGGACAAGGTCAATGCTGTGGGACAGCACCCCAGAACAAGGGATGACATGAGGAAGAGGTGGAAGGACCTATGGAGGAAGATGTGTTCCGAGGTTGCAAGACACCAGGTAGCTGTACAGAGGACTGGAGGGGGATCCCCACCTCCTCCTCCACAACTAACAACATGGGAGGAGCAAGTCTTGGCGATCATGCATCCTGAGGTCCTCACAGGAGTAGCAGAAGGACTGGACTCTGGTAAGTCAAGTCTGTACTACTATATCCCCCATCCTACCTGCATGCCATCACAAACTCCTACCGCTACCCTCACCCCCATCACTCCCTCACCTCACATATACCCCACTATCACAACCTACACATCCCAATACCAAGACCTACATGCCACAACAATCCATGGACCCCCATCACAGACCTGCATGGACACCCTTCACCACAGCATGCCCATTAGAGAGAATCACCTAGCCCACACAATCACCATGCACACAAGGCAAAGCTGACAGGGCAATCACATCCATACAGGGAAACACACCCATGCACAAGATGGCACATGCAGACATACTGACACTTCATTTGCATCCCCACAGGACCCCTACCCAACGTCACTGGAGAGGAGTTGCCAGCAACATCCGCTCCCCCCCCCAGAGGAGGCCCACAGTGATGACAGCAGCTCTGCATGCCTGAATGACGGTGGCTAACTTGCCCTATCAGGGACCTCTGGACAGACGGATACCCTGCCACAGTGCCATACCACCACAGAGCCTCTCCCCTCAGGAAACAACACCACAGCACCCGCCTATGCCACTCTCCCCAGGACATGTCAGTCAGAAGTGTGTCCACCACTACAGGAACCCCAGGCAACCCCACAAACACAGGACAATCAGGGACCTGGGGTCAGTGGCATTGGACACACGGTTTAGGGGACAGAGGTACAGGACAACAGGGAAGCTGGGAGGACTGCTGTGCGACAGGGGGAGGACAGGCCCAGGGAACCAACTCTCCAGGAGGCGCTCACCAACATCCTGGGAGCATACCACCATTCACAGGAGGTGAATTGCCACATACTGGCCAAGTTGCAGGAGATCCAGCGGCTGCAGGAGGGACAGTATCTGGGGATCAAGGAGGACCTCAAACACATCTACACCATCCTGTTCACCATTGCAGGGGTGCTGGCTGACATGGCCAACACCATGAGGGAGGCAGTGGTACACAAACGGGCCCCTGACACTAGCCAAATTGAAGAACAGCCCTCCACCTCCGCCGGCGCTAGTGGACAGGTGGCCCTGCCACAGGAACAACAGGCCACCAGCACCCCACCCCCTGCAGAAGGAGAACCACCCTGCAAACACTCCCTGCGATCCAGGCAGAAGCCAGAGAACATTGCCAAGAACCCTGCCAGGAAATAAGACTCTCCTGATTGTCACCCTTCTGTTCCACTCTGTCACCCTGTCCACCTTGAACTGCCATTACTCCCCTTCCTATGCCCCATTGGACAATGCGCCTGTGATAGTAAGAGACTGGACTCTAAATGGACATTCCTCCATCATCACCCCAGCCCATTGCACATCCCCCTCTACTTATGAACACTTAAATAAACACCCTTGGAACAAATACAAATCTGGAGTCTGTCAAATGATTGAAATATGTATTAGTACAACATTCTGAAAACATTGCAAGTCATATGTACAGGTATATTACATTGGTATGACCTTTAGTGGGCAGCAGTAAACATACCAGGAGCCAGAGTGGGTCACAGAGATCTGAAAATAGAGATGTCAAAGGGTACAGTAAGTGGTCATAGACATAGGGAAATCAGACTGCCATGTACAATGTCCAACGGAAAACTTAAAAGTTAAGTGAAGTTACAGTGTCTTACCTGTGTGTCACTCGAAGTACTGCTGTATGATATTACTTCTGTTGTCCACATCTTCTTCCTCTGCCTCCTCTTCCTCACTGTCCACAGGCTCCATCTCTACCACAAGACCATCTCCAGGCTCATCATCCTGCAGAAAAGGCACCTGGCGTCTCAAGGCCAAATTGTGCAACATGCAACATGCAACGATGATCTGGCACACATTCTTGGGTGAGTAGTACAGGGATCCACCTGTCAGATGGAGGCACCGGAACTTGGCCTTCAGGAGGCCAAAGGTTCCTTCAATGATCCTCCTTGTTCACCCATGCGTCTCATTGTAACGTTCCTCTGCCCTTGTCCTGGTATTCCTCAACAGGGTCAGTAGCCATGAGAGGTTAGGCTAACCAGAGTCACTTGAAAACATCGAGGGACAACTGTTAGACATACACTAACCCTTAGGGAGAACCCCATACCAGACACCAACATATACTGGGTGGGGACCTTGGGCTCACCTATTAGCCACACCTGGTGCCTCTGGAGTTGGGCCATCACATATGGGATGCTGCTATTCCTCAAGATAAAGGCGTCATGCATAGAGCCAGGATACTTGGCATTCACATGGGAGATGTACTGGTCCACCAAACACACCATTTGCACATTCATAGAGGATAGCTTTTTCTATTCCTGAACACTTGTTCATTTCTTCTGGGGGGGGACAATTGCTACATGTGTACGATCAGTGGCACCAATGATGTTGGGGATATGTCCCAGGGTCATAATCACACATCCATTGCAAAAATGATCCATTTCTAGATTTACAGAAGCAGTACGTGAATCTGAGAGTCCGTTGCTGTGCCAATGTCTGCTGTGACGCAGTTAGGTGCATGACCTGTGCCCCCCTGAAATGGCGGATGCCTGACCTGTGAGGAGGGACAAGTGGAAATTAGGTAATTCCGCTGGCGTTGTACGCCGTTGTGGTAGGTGGACGACGACCACCGCGCAACTTCGCATTGGTTATCATTGGCCACTATGGGTTCCAGGAACCAATGGTGATGTATACCCACGGTGACGGTATGCACCGCCAAGGACGTGACCACCATTTTCTATCTATTCACTCACTTGCTACCTGACCTTCAACAGAAGAGGCCCTACACTGCAAGTGCTGCTGTGACCTGTGTCTGGAAGCGATAATGGCTCATGTGTCTGGGGAAAGGGCCCTTGCCTTCACTGCGGAGGAGTTGGAAAGACTGGTGAATGGGGTCCTACCCCAGTACACGTTACTCTACGGTCCTCCAGACAAACAGGTGAGTACATTGTGAGCATGATGCGTGGGCCATGAATGTATGGAGTGCTGTATGTGTAAGCCACATGTAGGGGGGGCTGAGGCATCCTGGCCTGAGTGCTGCATGTATGGTGGTCAATGTAGGTGCATCAGGGGATAGGAGGGATATGGTGGGCCATGAGTGTGACGGTCCAGACGTTTAACAAATTCCCTTTTCTGCTGTCTTTTTCCTGCAGGTCAGCGCCCATCAGAAAAAGGGTATTTGGCGTGCCATCGCCAAGGAGGTGCGGACCCTGGGAGTCTCTGACAGGCGGAGCACCCATTGCTGCAAATGGTGGAAGGACCTGCACCGCTGGGCAAGGAACATGGCGGAGGCCCAGCCGGGGCTGGGCTCCCAACGAGGAAGGGATATCTGTCATACCCTGACTCCCCTAATGTTCTGCATCCTGGCGGTGGCCTCTCCAGAGTTGGATGGGAGCTGGAGGGAATCACAGCAGCCACAAGGGGGTGAGTACAAATTCTGATTCATTACTTTGCAAGCGTTAAGGTTTTACCTGGTTGGGGATGTGGACTGGGGGTGCTCCTAGGCCATGGTGAACGTGGCATGGATAGGTCCCTTGTTGGGCAGGCTCTGAAGCACTTCAACCCCAATAGTGTTAGTGGGCATCTACTACTGGTCAGGGCCCTGTTTGTTTCAGGTGTGCAGCTGATGGCATTTGCATTGTACCCTATTGGCAGGTGACTAGCATTGTAACTGGTAGTGCATGGTCTAGTGCATACGGCTGTTCCTTGTGAGTTGTGTATGCCAACGGTAGTGTTGTGGCTGGCATTGACCAAGTGTATCCTCTGTCTCCCCCTCCCTTTTTGTTTTGTCACCCTGTCCCTTTATGCATTAGCATCATCTGGCAGAGGAGCAGACGCGCCGGGGATGGAGGGAGCTGCATCCCACATGGGCCTGGAGGCCGAATCCACCGATGGTGAGGGCACCAGTGAGACGGAGGGCGAGGGGAGCACCACAATAGGGACAGAAGGGGACATCACAGACAGCGACTCCTCCTCTGATGCAAGCTCCCCGGCGTGGGCGGACACCTCTGTGCCCACCCCAACAACAGGTGCAGCCGCCACCCCGCTACCAGACCCACCCTCCCAGCAGCCCCTCAGCGTGTTTCCCGTGCCCACTCACCCAGGAGGGTGGGCATCTCCTTTGCCCCAGGCACCTCATGCCCTGCCCCAGTCATCCCTGCTACCCTCAGTGAGGAGGCTAGTTACCTCCTGAGATCCCTCATTGTTGGGCAGTCAACCATTCTGAATGCCATCCAGGGTGTCGAGAGGCATTTGCAGCAAAAGAAAATGCATACTTGCAGGGCATTCACTCTGGGGTGGCGGCCCAACAGAGAGAGAATTTCAGCCTCTGGCCATGCACTGATGCCAGCCATTGTCCCTATATTCAGCCTCCCCCCTCCAACTTCCTCTACCCAGTGCCAAATCCCTCAACCCCTGCCTATCCCAAGCACACCTTCAGACCAGCATTCACCCAAATCAACACACAGAAGTGGCTCGAGCAAACACAAGCACCACACTTCATCTCACAAGCACTCACACAAGTACCATGCAGATGCAGGCACACCAACATCCACTGCCTCCACTGTGTCCCCCTCCTCCTCCTCGTCCACCTCCCTCCCAGTAGTGTCTCCACTCACCCCTGCATGCACTACATCCTCATCCACTACCTCCATCACCAGCACACCCATCACTACACACCCCTCATTGGCAGTCACCACCCCCACATCCATGCACACGTCTCCTGTGTCCTCTCCCACTGTGTCTGTGACCCCTCCTCCCAAAGTACAGAAACACAAGCACCCACCCACCCAACAGCCATCCACCTCACAACAGCATCCAGCCCATGCAACTGCACTCAAACTCAGCAGATAGACACCGCCTACAACAACTCCGTCTTCCTCCACTCCCAGACCTTCTCCCTCTTCACGCCCCAGTGTCCCTAAGAAGATTTTACTGGCAAACATTGACCTGTTCCCTACCCCTCCCCCTTCCTTCCGATCGGGCAAAGGTGGCCAAAACCCAGGCCAGCACCTCAGCCACCAAGTCCACGTCCGCTGTGGTTCCTGCAGCTGCCAGTGGCTCAAAGGGGGCACCCGTCAGCTCTGCCAGTGTGCCACCAACCCCTGCCAAGGCAAAAACCATTCCGCCACCTGACAAGGTGAAGAAGCATCCTGCAAGGGGAAGGAGCCACAACCACCCAGCAAGGCCAGCTCAAAGACTCCAGCTGCCAGACCCAAGGTGACACCACCATCTGCCAAGGTAAGGAAGGGGCACAAAACACCAGGCAAGGCACTTCCGCCGTCTGAGGCTGCAGGTGAAGGCCTTGTGGCTACCAACACAACCGCCAGCACCGACACCTGCACGGCGCCCAGCACCGCCAGCAGTCCCGCTGGTAGTACTGCCGCAAGCACTGCCACCTGCACCACAACCTGCACCGCCACAAGCACCACTACTGTCAGGAGCAGCAGCCCCACTGGGCAGCCGTCTGAGGTACAAGAGAAAGGCTGGAACCTATCCCCACCACAGGCAGCATTGCCGCAAGCACCACCACAAGCCCCGCGGCAAGCACCGCCACCTGCACCGCTGACAGTAGTACCACTGCCAGCAGCAGCAGCGCCAGTGGGCAGCCGTCCGAGGCTGCAGGAGAGGGGATGGAGCCTCACTTCACCACTGGCAGCATCCCCACCAGCACTACCATCACTGTGCAGCCGTAGCCACTGCCAGATGGACTCTAGACCCTGCCTCCATGGACTAACATGCATCCTGGTCACTGCAAAATCTCGTGGCTCAGACATCCAGGTTAGGGACTGTGAACTGCCACACCCCAAGTGTTGCATCACTGGTCACATAGCCCCCTCCAGAACCTGTGGAAGGAGGCATCCACTCACCCTATCCTTGGCAGGATGAAGCACACTGGGCAAAAAGCCCCCTCGAGAACCAGTGGAGAAAGGCATCCACTCACCCTATCCTTGGCAGGATGAAGCACAATGGGCACAAGCCCCCTCCAGAACCAGTGGAGAAAGGCATCCACTTGAGAAACTGTGGCTTTGCACTCCCCAGGAGCAAGCAGTGGGCAAACCACCCACTTGAGAGACTGTGGCTTTGCGCTCCCCAGGACCAAGCAGTGGGCAAACCACTCACTGGAGAGACTTGAGAGACTGTGGCTTTGCAATCCCCAGGACCAAGCAGTGGGCAAACAACCCACTTGAGAGACTTGAGAGACTCTGGCTTTGCACTCCCCAGGAGCAAGCAGTGGGCAAACCACCCACTTGAGAGACTTGAGAGACTGTGGCTTTGCACTCCCCAGGAGCAAGCAGTGGGCAAAGCACCCACTGGAGAGACTTGAGATACTGTGGTTTTGCACTCCCCAGGACCAAGCAGTGGGCAAAAACACCCACTGGAGAGACTTGAAAGACTGTGGCCTTGCACTCCTCAGGACATCGCTGTGGGCATGGAGCCTCCTCCAGGAGCAGTGGTGTTGTCCCATCTTCTGGCTGAGGTGCCCCCCGCTTCCCTGTCCCCCTGAGGTGCCTGTGTGTTTTCGACCTGATGCCCCTGCAGTGTTCTCTCCGTATTGAGGCAGGAGTCAAGTGTGGGCTTGACGTATGAGTTTTGGCCCAGTGGGCCACGGACATTTTGAGTGGACAATGTACTGCCTTATGTACATACTGTATATATTGTAAATACTGTTTTTGAATTTGTAACGTATATCTGACTATTTCTAACATGACACTAATTTGACTCAATTCCTTTTGTCCTTGCGTTCTTCCAGAGGGTTACGGGGTGTATATGTAATGTTGATGCATGTGTTTGTGTGTATGGTGTTGGGGGTGAGGGTGGGGGTGGGGGTGTTGTGTGTTGAGTGTGTGTGTCAGGGTGTATATGTAAGATTGATGCATGTGTTTGTGTGTATGGTGTTGGGGGTGAGGGTGGGGGTGTTGCGTGTTGAGTGTGTGTGTCACTCTCTTTTTCCTCCCCCCTCCCCTGTGTGCTAGGTGCAGTACTCACTGTGGTCGTCGCCGTTCATACTCCTGGTAGATGAGAAGATACACCAACATGGGTAACATGGGTAACACCTGTAGTTCGGGCTCCATGGCTTCCTGGTTCTTCCTTGGGTGTCGAGAGGTGAGTGGTTTCCCTTCTGTTTACTGTTTCCCCCGTGCTTTTGATGGGTTGGTACCACCCAGGAAAAGCTGGTGGATGGGCGGGTTGTAATGGGGTGGGCGGTACATTGTCTTCCGCCTGGCTGTTGGGGGTTACCGCCGCGGTGTTTGTTGCTACTGTCGTGGTAGTCGGAATGTTAAAGTGGCTGTCTGTGTTGGCGGTTTCCGCCGTTGTCGTGATTCCATGTTTTTTTACCGCCGGCCTGTTGGCGGTATTACCGCTGCTTTAACACCGACCACCAGGGTTGTAATGAGGGCCATAGTGTGTCAGGGATGGGGGGGTGACTTTTATATTGAGTACATGGTGTCTCACGGCAACGGATGTAGATCAGTTGATACTAATGTCACCTCTGAGGGAGGGCTTATTTATGTAGCATGTGAAAAACATCTTACAAATGTAAAGTTCATTCAAAGAGGGTGCAAAGAATGATTCCTTTGTCATTCTATACATGTTTTGTTCCACTATTTAGCAAATTAGTGTTCAAACCATTTATTTCAACAGTCACTGGGATTTAGAAGAATCTCATATAATTTGCATCTTATTTAAATGCCTGATGTCTTAAAGCTAAAAGTGGCTTTCAATGAGATGCATAGAGCCATTGGCATGTAGGACTTGTAGTTTTAATTTTAGAATGTGATACAAGCTGGCAACCAGCCTTTGGAGTAGTATTCGTAGAGTTCTCCAGCTCCCTAGCTAAACATGATTCACTTTAGTTAGTTCCTGCTTTGCATTCTGGGACTTGTAGTTTTATTTTTAGAATGTGATACAAGCTGTGAATACAGAGCAGAAGCCTGACTACATGAACTACACATGCTTGAGTCTGTGAAACTTGAATTGTGTGTATTTGTTTTTATAAAACTAACTTCAAGGAGAGCTTACAGTTGGTTATGCTGTACAAAGGTCAGTATTTTATAACTAATCCTTCAGTTCAAGACTGCCTGAGGATCATTAATGTCATGTGAGATGGCTCTCCTCAATCGTGTGAAAAATCATGGGTGTTTTGTTCGACTCCCCAGACTGCAGTAAAGGGACAGTGATCCAGTAAGCATGCATTCTTGGAGTACAATTACTTATTCATTGGCCCGTGGGCAATGTCATCCGTACCAACTGCCAAGTAATTATGTTTTGCACCTGTGAGTAGTTTGTGTTTTAACCCCTTGGGTGCCCTTGACGAGTTGGTCGTGCCCTCGGCCACGGTTGCTGTGTGCCGAGGACGAGACCAGTTCGCCCTGCTCTTGGCCCATGTGGGGAGTGGGCCTCCCATTCCCCTCCCCTGGGCAGGGATGGAAGAGGTATCGCTTCCCCTTCCACCCCCACCCCCACCACCCCCCAGTTAATACAAATGGGGTGCGACCCCTCAGGCAAGGGTCGCAACCCTGGCGGGCAATTTTATTTTAGGCCATTTCTGCCCACCTTGGGGGTAGATCAGCCTAAGGGAGCAGAAACCACTAGACACCAAGGATTTTTCTTCTCGCCAATTTCATGAAAGGGGAGCAACCCCTTAGACAAGGATCACTCCCCTGGGGCACAATTTTTTTTAATGCCATTTCTGCCCCCCTTGGGTTCAGATCAGCCTATTTTAATTAGCCCGATCTGCCACCAAACCACTAGGCACCAAGGATTACTTTTTTTTTTTACAGATGGGTAGTGACCCCTCAGGCAAGTTTTGCTCCACTGGGGGTGGCAATTTTATTTTGGCCATTTCGCCCATCTTGGAGGAAGATCAGCCTATTTTTCTTAGGCCAATCTGCCTCCAAGGGGGGCATAAACCGCTAGACTCCAGGATTTGTTTTGCTGCACCAATTGCACGAAAGTGAAACAACCCCTTAGGCAAGAGTTGTTCCCCTGTTTTAAGCCATTTCTGCACCCCATGGGGGCCGATTGACCTATTTTAATTAGGCTGATCTGCCCCCAAGGGGGCAGAAACCAGTAGGCACCAGATATTTTTATTTTTAACAGATGGAGATCGACCTCGTAGGCAAGGGTCATCTGAAAACTAAACATCTCTGTGAGTCCATGGTGCTGTGCTTTACATGAACCCTGCACCATTTTCTTACACATAATGCCCTGAAAATCTCCAACTTTGCTTGAAATCACATATTTTCCCACATTTGTGTTATGGACCCTTCCAGAATCTGCAGGAATCACTTGTCAGCCTAAAAATGTTTTTTTTCCAAACTGCTCTTTTGGACTCGCTTTGGTTCCCCCTCAATTTTGACATGTTTTTGGCTCTTCCCTGTCAAAGGCACTTGACCCACCTACACAAATGAGGTATAATTTTTATTGGGAGACTGAGGGGAACATTGGGTGGTAGGAGATTTGCGCTGGTGAAGTGATCCCAAACAGAAATGTGGGGAAAATTTGATTTTTTTAGCTAAATTTGAGGTTTGCTGAGGATTCTGGGTAAGAAAATACTGAGGCATACATGCAAGTCCCACCTCCCTGGACTCCATTAGGTGTCTAGTTTTCAGAAATGTCTGGGTTTGATAGGTTTCCCTAGAGTGCTGCTGAGCCAACTACCAAAAACGCAGGTGCTCCTCAGCAAAAACAGGTAGTTTTGTATTTGATCATTTTGATGTGTCCACGTAGTGTTTTGCGGAATTTCCTGTTGCAGCTAATAGGCCTACACACACAAGTGAGGTACCATTTTTATTGGGAGATGTGGGGGAATGCTGGATAGACAGACATTTGTGGCTCACCTCAGATTCCAGAACTTTGCAGCACCGAAATGTGAGGAAAGAGTGGTTTGTTTTGTTACTTTTTGAGGTTTGCTAAGGATTCTGGGTAACAGAACCTGGTGAGAGCGCCACAAGTTACCCCATCCTGGGTTCCCCTAGGTGTCTAGTTTTCAGAAATGTTCAGGTTTGCTAGGTTTTCCTAGGTACCTGATGAGCTAGAGGCCAAAATCCACAGCTAGGCACTTTACAAAAAAGAGGTCAGTTTTCTTTGAAAGAATGTGATGTGTTCATGTTGTGTTTTGGGGCATTTCCTGTCACCGGCAATAGGCCTACTCACACAAATGAGGTACTTTTTCTATCAGGAGACTTGGGGGATTGCTGGGTGGAAGGAAATGTGTGGCTCCTCTCAGATTCCAGAACTCTCTAGAACCGAAATGTGAGGGAAAAAAAATGTTTTTTTGCCAAATGTTGAGGTTTGCAAAGGATTCTGGGTAAAAAAACCTGGTGAGAGCATCAAAAGTTACCCCATTCTGGGTTCCCCTGGATGTCTTGTTTTAAAAAATTCACAGGTTTCATGGGTTTTCCTAGGTTCCGGCTGAGCTAGAGACCAAAATCCACAGCTAGTCTCTTTCCCAAAAATACATCATTTTTTGTGTCCATATTGTGTTTTGGGGCGTTTCCTGTCACAGGAACTAGGCCTACCAACACAAGTGAGGTTTCATTTTTATTGGGAGTCTTGGGGGAATGCTGAGTGGAAGGAAATGTGTGGGTCCTCTCAGATTCCAGAACTTTCTATCACCGAAATGTGGGTAAAAAGTTTTTTGGGCCAAATTTTGAGGTTTGCAAAGGGTCCTGGGTAACTGAACCTCGTGAGAGCCCTACAAGTCACCCCATCCTGGATTCCCATAGGTGTTTTGTTTTAAAAAATGCACAGGTTTGGTAGGTTTTCCTAGGTGCCGGCTGAACTAGAGGCCAAAATACACAGCTAGGCACTTTCCAAAAACAAATCAGATTTCAATTTAATAATGTGATGTGTCCATGTTGCGTTTCCTTTTGCGGGTATTAGGCCTACTCACACAGGTGACATATTATTTATTTATTGGGAGACATAGTGGAACAAAGAATAGAAGAACATGTTATTGCCCTTTATCTTTCTCTACATTTTTTCCTTCCAAATGTAAGACAGTGTGTGAAAAAGACGTCTATTGAAGAAATGCCCTGTAATTCACATGCTACTCTTGGGAACCCCGGAATTCAGAGATGTGCAAATAACCACTGCTTCTCAACACCGTATCTTGTGCCTATTTTGGAAATACAAAGGTTTCCTTGATACCTATTTTTCACTCTTTATATTTCACCAAATGAATTGCTGTATACAAGGTATACATTAAAAACCCATTGCAAGGTGCAGCTCCTTTATTGGCTCTGGGTACCTAGGGTTCTTGATGAACCTACAAACCCTATATATCCCCGCAACCAGAAGAGTCCAGCAAATGTAACGGCATATTGCTTTTATAAAATATGCCATAGCCTGAAAACGTTATAGAAGAAAATGTGGACAGAAATGGCTCTTTTTTCACCTCAATTTCAATATTTTTTATTTTAGCTCTTACTTTCGGTAGGAAAATCTTGAAGGGTCTACACAAATGACCCCTTTTCAGAATTTTGTCTAAGTTTTAGAAATGTTTAGCTATCCGGGATCCAGCATTGGTTTCACACCCATTTCTTTCACTAACTGGAAGGAGGCTGAAAACACAAAAAATAGTAATAATGGGGTATGTCTCAGTAAAATGGCAAATTTGTGTTGAAATTTTTTTTTTCCTGATTCAAGTTTACCTGTCCCTGAAAGCTGGGAAGGTGGTGATTTTAGCACTGCAAACCCTTTGTTGATGTCATTTTCAGGGGGAAAAGCACAAGCTTTCTTCTGCAGCCATTTGTTCCCATTTTACTTTAGAAAATGAAATTGTAGCTATATTTTGTCTAATTTCTTGGTCTCCTTCATGGGAACCCACAAACTCTGGGTACCTCTAGAATCCCTAGGATGTTAGGAAAAAAAGGACGCAAATTTGGCAAGGCTAGCTTATACGGACAAAATTATGAGGGCCTAAGCGTGAACTGCCCCAAATAGCCCAAAAAATGCTCGGCACCTGAGGGAAATGGCCTGGCAGCAAAGGGGTTAAGGGCTTTGTTTAAAAAACGTGTTTCAGTAGACCTACTAGCCGTCTAGTTATATGCAGTGCCAGTGGAATTATGTGGCAGAAAGGACCAAAATGTGCAGCAGGTTTGGCCATTTAATGTGGTAAATAAAGTCTAGTTATGCATTTTCAATGCCAGTAGCTCCACCTTGAGTAAATGAGAGACCTATTGCATTGCAGATGCTTGTTGTTTACAGGCATCTAACTGTCAAAGTCTCAGGGGACAAATTTGCAGGCTTCTGCGTCCTTAGTCAGAGCTTATGAACTGTAGTTTGGAGACCTTCTGTAAAACTATTTGAATATGGTTGTTTAATAGATGTATGGGGCTTATCTAAGTGCTATAGAAGTGCTTAAACCGGAGGAGGTTCCTTGCTCTATTTGTAAACATCACCATCCTCAGTGATGCAAAATAGGGTTCTAGTTCCTGAATGGCCCAGATATGCACCCATTGCCAAACTATAATTGCTGTAACCGAAGCAGTTGTATTTCCTTTGTAAAGCTCACAGAACATGCTAGTTCAATCCTTGGAGGGATATCTCGACTACCTTTTTAAACAAGCAGTGCCAGTGGGTTGCTGTTTTAAGTAGCTGCCCTATTGGTTTTGCCAATGCTTGTTTACATTGGCATTTGAATGCATGCACACAACGCTGGCATTCTTGAAATCGTTTTCCACAAAAAATCAATTTCAAGATGGCTGCCACCCGCATCATGTCTACAAGGGGTCAGCCTTTGCTCATTGCTCATAGGCTGCACAATGGTACCTCTCCTGGTAGTTCTCGGTGTCATCTTTTGGTGGGCAGTGTTCTTCTCCTGGCAGTCCTTCTCGTGAGCCATCTCAGGTGCTGGTGGCAACAACATTTGTGGTAAACAACTGCACACTCACCCCAGTCTCAGCCTTTTGGCTTTGGGAGGGGGCACACCCTCCTCCTTTTATTGGTTCTTACAAGGACCATGACCAATCATGTACATGGGTTTTCCAGCATCGATGAATGTCTAAGTGTGTCACCAAAGGGAGAGGGGTGAGTGCCCATTCTTTTTGCTTTTATTCTCCACGTTTACCTTACACTTCCAAAATTCCAGTGTACAGGAGGCTGGCCTGGTTTGTAGTGAGTACCTAAGGTACTTACACCTTATATCAGGTCCATTTATCCCTTATTAGTGATATGTAGTCTGTGTCTAGAAGCCAGGCTGTCTAGAGGTAGCTGTAGGCAAAGCAGCCAAGGCTGAACTAGGAGACATGCAAACCTCTTGCTCTACCACTGTAGTCACACAGTACTCACACACATGAAAGACAATACTTAGTGCTACCAAAGTTAGAGGTATTTTATTTTAGTGACACAAGGCCACAAATACTTTGGAGACTATACTCCCTTAGGAGGTAAGTAAATTACACAATGTATACACTAGTAACCACAAACAGGTAAGTAAACAGTCAGAAAATAGTGCAAATAATAAAAATCACCATAGGTTGCAATGGGCCAAGGGGGAACACAAATCATATACTAAACTAGAGGAATGCAAAATGTGGCTTCCCACCTAGGCAGGTGGTGTTTTTAGGGGCACTTAGAGTGTAAGAAAACACAAAAAATAAGTAAAATACCCCACCCCAGAGCCAAGGAAAGCAGGAGTAAAACACAGCAAGTTTCCTAAAACACACTAGAAGTCGTGGTAGAAGACAGTGTAAGAACCAGAAGAGACTGCAAGACATCATGGATGGATTCCTGTACCTGAAGACCTGTGGAAGAAGGGGACCAAGTCCAAGAAGCACTGAAGAGTCCAGGGAGAACAGGAGACCCTGCTAACCCAATGAAGGTACAAAAGGAGAATCACCGGTGAGAAGACAAAAGTCAGTATTGTACCAAAGAAGAGAGATGCACATTCCTGGTTGGTGCAATAGATGTCCCATGCAGGATGGATGAATGTAGTCTGGTTTGCATCACTGGATTCCCACAACAAGCCTTGGTAAATGCAAAATTCACATTTTGCAAAAAATGGCACTGCCCGGGCCCAGGAAGGACCAGGTTGACTCTACCCAGGAGGCGGAGGCAGAGGGGGCTCTCAGCAACTCATAGAGCCCTCAGAAGACCAGGCAGCATCATAGGAGTCCCACAGCAAGGGGCAAAAAGTTGCAAATGGAGGTCCTCACAGCACTACACAAAGGGATCCCACACCGCCAGAGACCAACTCAGGGAGCTGAGCATCACAGGATAGAGTGCTAGGGACCTGGGCTAGGTTGTGGACAAAGGAATTCTTGGAAACGCACATAGAAGCCCCAGGAGCTTATAAAAATGTAGTACTCAGGGGTACTGTCTGGCACAGGGAGGCAAGTTCTTACCTCCATCAAATTTGGACAGCTGGACCTTTGGATAGTCAGGGTCACTTTAGTCCACTATCTGTGTTCCAGGATCCATGCTCGTCACCAGGAGAGTACCCAGAGTACCGGTCTTTGCTGCAGAGAGGTGCCTGCTGAAGCAGGGAAGTGACTCCGGCACTCCACGGGAGATTCCTTTGGTCCTTCTGGTGCAGGATGAAGACAGGCAGTCCTCAGAGCATGCACAGCCTAGAAACGGTTGCATTTGCTGGCAAGAGCTGAAGTTATAGAGTTGCAGTAGCCTTCTTGGATACTTTGTTGCAGTTGTAGAGTTCCTGGAGCAGTCTGCGGTTGATCTGTCGGTAGAAGATGAAGTAAAGGATGCAGAGGATTCCTGCTGGAGTCTTGCAATCCGAATCTGAGGGAACTCCCACAGGAGAGACCCTAAATAGCCCTCGGAAGGGGATTGGTCACCTAACCAGGTATGGACCTATCAAGAGGGGTCTCTGACGTCACCTGCTGGCACTGGCCACTTAGATGCTCCCAGATTTCCCTGACCAGCCTGAAAACAGGGACACTCTGGGGGAGCACTGGTCACTCCCCTTTCCTTTGTCAAGTTTCGTGCCAGAGCAGGGAATGGGGGTCCCTGAACCGGTGTAGATTGAATTATGCAAGCTGGGGCTGCAATGGAAACCTCAGAAGGCTGGTATGGCAGTACTGGGAGCCCATGGTGGAGCACTCCGGTGCATGGAATTGCCCCCCCCAATGCTAGAATCAGTATGGGGGTATGATTCCCAGTTGCTGGACATCTTACATGGCCATATTTGGAGTTACTATTGTGAAGCTACATATATGTATTTACCTATATGTAGTGCACACTTAAAATGGCCTACCCGCACTCACGAACTCTGGGAAAATGAGCCTGGACAATGTTGGGACACCTCTGCTAGTGCAGCAGTGCCCGCACACACAGGTGCTATGGACCTAACATTCAGGGTCTGAAGGTTAGACATATAAGTGACTTAGAAGTGACCTGGTGCAGTGAAAATGGCTGTGTAATAGTGCTTACAGAATTTCACTCAGGCTGAAATGGCAGTCCCGAAAAAGTGTTTGTATGAGCTCCTTATGGGTGGCAAAAGAAATGCTGCAGCCAATAAGGATCTCCTGGACCCCAAATGCCCTGGGTACCTAGGTACCATATACTAGGGACTTATAAGGGAGGCCCAGTATGCCAGTTTGGAGTGGAATACTAGGTTACCACTATGTAATTTGGAATCAGAGAGAGCAGAAGCACTGGAGTTCTGGTTAGCAGGACTCCAGTGGCACAGTTAAGTATACTGACAAAAACAGTGAAACAGACTGGCAAGTAGGACAAAACCGATGAGCACTGGGGTCCTGAGTAGCAGGATCCCAGTGACACAGTAAAAGCATACTGATAAACACTGGCAAAACAGTCCAAAAATGGGGGTAACCATGCTATAAAGAGGCTACTTTCTCACATGGTGCACTCTGGAGCCCTCAGGCACATTAGCACCCATCCCCTCAAGGTCCAGCTCTGCCTCCCGGGCACGCTGATCTTCAAGATGGCTGCCAAAGAAATTAATGTATACATTTGCATATGCATCATGACACAATGGTGTGCATGCATGTTGTGACATTTGCAGTTGCATTCATCATGATGCCTGTGTTTTTCTGCATAATAGCGCAGTTCCCATTTTGTTTTTTTAAGTTTATGTTACATCTAAGACCGATAAATTAAAACAAAAATAATTAAACATACTCAAAAGTGCATTTCAGGAAAGGAGCATCTTGCCAGCAAAATTCATCCCTCAAAATAAATAAATAGATATATAGCTTTTAAAAATGTAGTGAGCGTTCTATGGGATGATGTGAGCGAATTTCTAAAGAGCAACTGTAATTAGGATGAGCATCTGAGGGTAAGTGCTGTGCTGTTTGTGGGGAAAAGAAAGGGACACTAGAAAGATTAATGATAATTAAAAAGCCTTGTTTTAAGCTTCCTCCTGAAGATGGTTTTCAACACAGTGGGACATAAATCGAGAGACATAGCATTCGAGCATTTGCCTGCCCATATAGAGAAAGAGTCTATGCGAATACATGAGTGTTTGATATGTGGACTGCATAATAGCCCGCAGTGGCCTAACAAAGACCCGCACCCCTGCAGTGTGGAGGGCCTCGAGCTCCAGGGGGTCCCCTCAGCACAGTACTCTGCCCTGAGAGCTCCTGACTGAGTCCGAAGAGGAAGAGTATCCATGTAAAGTGCATGAGGAGTCCCCTCAAGTTTTGTTATGCCACTGATAGTAGGTTGGAGCTAATAAATCTCAAAGAGTGAAGAAGACAGCACAAATGAATAAGCTTTTGATTATTGTTGGGAACATTACTAGCCATGTTAAACTTGAGGACAATATGGCGTACTCTGCTGCTTCAAAAGGAGCACATCCGCACAGAAAGTTGTTCCCTTCTGTGCAGTGTCTGCTTTGGCAACATTTTTGCTTTTAGCCAATATCTTTTTCAGGTCTGGAGTTAGTCAAGCCCTTGTAATTTTGTTAAATGTATGCATTTACCGTACATACTTACATGGCCTTTAAGCCTGTCCTCGTCATCTATTGGTCTGTTTTCATGTCATTCATGTTTATCTTCCACCCGGTACTGCATAAAGCAGGGGCAATGGGTTGGTATACTTTAGTCATTAGTTGACTTCACTGTGAGTGATGGCATTCTACTGTTTCACAAGGAGCACATCCACACACAAAGTCTTTCCCTTAAGTGTCAGGGACTACTATGACAATGTGTGCTTTCTCAGACCAAACGCAGTGGATACCTCATCAATAAAGTTCTGAAAAACCATATAAAAATGACCCCTGTCAAAGATAAAAGGCTGACTGTGTTAACACTGAAATTTTACTAATAAATATTCATGTATTCTGAACATTAAACCTGCATAGAAAATGAGTTAACATAGAAAAATAATACACACATTTGGAAATGCACCTACTTGAGTGACCACCAATAATCACAATAATCACAAAGTGTACTTATTAACAGCTTATTAATATTAAATGTTGAGTCGATGTTTGTATTAATGTAGAAGTATATCATATTAATGGTTATGTATTATGTACTTCGTTTATTAATAATAGGCCTTAATTTAGTGAGGTCTTGGGCCTAGTTACACAGCCTCATGTCAAGTTGCATTGCTTAGACAAATCGACTTTATGTGGATGATTTGGTATTGTTCAGCTGCACCAAAGTTGGGCTACAAAGATCTCTAAACATTCTTTCAGACTGTGTCCAATCCAAATCAACATCTCAAAATCCAAAACAATGTGTGTCTGCTGCAAGCTCTCCCTCAAATCTAGGATGGCCTTGAGCAATGTTTTATTAGAGTTGGTGCCATAATGCAAGTATCTTGGAGTAATTTGAGACGCCCAGGGCTCATTTAGTCAACAGAAGAAATACATCGTGCAAAGAGTCCCAGCACTAATCTACGCTTTCTCCTTACTGGCTAAACGACTACATGGGCCGTCACTTCATCCACAGTCAGTTCATCCAAACTGCTTCCTACCCTAACCTATGCAAGAGTGGCTATGCACGGTCAAGATGAGCCCCTGATAGATAAAGCACAGTTTAAAGTATTCAGACGAGTCTTCAAACTACCTAACTCTGCCTCCCTGGCACATCTCCGCCTTGAATTCGGACTTGTTTGGCAAGACCTGGCCGCAAGAGCAGAGACAGTCAAAACCTGGTATAAAAATCAGTCACTCTGCAGACAGTCTGAACGAGGCCCTCTGGCAGGCCCTAGAACACAACCAGCACTCAGCCTACCATAAGTACCTCCGATCCTCAATTGTCGAGTTACAACTCAAGGATCTGTGGGAGGTTGCTCAGACATACAACTCTTTTTCGAGTGGGACTACCAAGGCCACCAAAATCCTTTCGTTCATAGAGGACAAAGCCAAATTTAGTGCCCGGGCACACGCATGGATGACCATAAAACACTATGCCAAACTTGAACCGGCTGCCTACTTCTCTACAATGTTTGCACCACACATAAAACATAATCTCATGACAATGCGACTAAGCAATCTGCCAACCCTGGCCAACACTCCATCCTGGAAGAATATTACCTCACAGCAGTGCAGGCACTGCGCTTGCCAAATGGAAGACCTATTACACATAATCTGCATTTGTCTGGGGCTGCTAGGTCTTTGAAAGTGATATCTCAAGAGGCTGTTCATTGACAGAGCTTTCAGAACTTGCAGAGGAGCCATTGTAGCCTGCTTTAATCTGCATGACCCCCAACTAAACTGCAAGCTCGTCAAGTTTTTGAAACATGCCATGCAAACTGTCTCCCCCAGTTAAATTGTAAGCTATTTAAGCTCCTGAAATGTGGCAAGTAAAAAAACTATGTTTAGATCTTCAGCTCCAGTATGCCAAGCACTCACAAATCATGGAAGGTCTACAAGTACTAACTGGGACAGTAATAAAACCTATGTCTAACAACATTCTGGCTCCCTGGCCTCCATATCTTCTATCCCCCCTTAACAGAGTTATTTTTTAACCGTTTATTAATTTTAGCTTTAAAACCTTCAACATCCACCTAATGTTTTTTATCACATAACTTGTATCACAATCCTAATCTTCTTTATTTTCCTTAGAATGTTTCTAACCAGATATCTTGGCAAATTGTTATGATTTTAACCAACTGAAACAATAAATATTGACAGTTACAGCTTAGACGAATCATAAAATGGCTGCTCAGTGAATAAAATTTAAATTTTCTATTGCGGTGACTGAATGTTAGTTGCAGAAATTCTTTCCCATGAGAACTGCTTCCTAGAATGCGTTGTACTAGCTAAAGATACTTTGTAAGACAGTGTGTGGAAAGGTGACGTTCTCAGGAGCTAACAACGGGTGCACTGACTGAACCATAAGATGATGCAAAATTGTTACCTGGCGGGCCTAATGACGGGAGAGGGAGAAGAGGAGCCAGTCATCAACATGTGAACAGTGATTTCGTAAATTCTTAAATTTGAGGTTCTACTTCCATTGGACTAAATGTAAACATACAATTCTTTGACCAACAGCAATGTGGGAAGTAGTTTTAGGGAATCTAACTTCCCCAGACTTCACCAAGAGGAGACAGTCACTATTCTTTCTGAACTACATGAAGAGACATTTCTCACTTTTACCTAAATCTACATTGAGAAGCAACATTCTATTATGTCCATTACTGAGAATTTTCTATCATGAACTTTATTGCTGAATTCCTATGCCTTACAGACCGAACAGATGTCCAATTGACGAAGACAGTCGCAGCTTGCTGATCCATACTGAGCAAGGTATAAGACAATGTTACTAATTGCTATGTCTATTTGCTTTTGTCCTTAGGTGCCAACCACTAATTTTGATGGAGCCATAGTGAGATGTTTTCTAAATTTGTGTTGACTAAATTGTTTTGCATGAAGCTCAAACATGCTATTCTGATCAGAAGGTTAGCTAGGATACTCATTGATTGATGCCTGCTAAATATTAACAACAGCTGATGTCTTTTCTTTGCTGAATCTAAATGTATGTCATTTCTATTGCACAACTATTCTTGCTATTGACTTGTACTGTAACTTTAGAATGTGTAGTAGTCCAAGCTTTGAGTAAATTGAGATTCTATAGACGATTCGGTCAACCAGTATTGTTTCTGTATGCTTATCATTAGATTTTGACCCACACCCACACCACTATAAAACACACCCCAACAGTACCCACAACCCTTTACCATTTCAAAGCATTGCCAGCATAGAGACGACAAGACCACTGACACAATTAGAGCCACACACTATTCATACCAATACACCACTCACGCACCCCACATCACACACCCCAACACATCACCCAACATACCCTCACCGACACACCTCACACAATACCCATGGCACCACAAAGACACCCCCGTTTCACGGAGGAGGAGCTAAGGGTCATGGTGGAGGAAATTATCAGGGTAGAGCACAGTTATTTGGAGCACAGGTGGTGCAGATATCGATAGCTAGGAAGATGGAGCTATGGCGGAGAATCGTGGACAGGGTCAACGCCATTGGACAGCACGTAAGAACTATGGATGACATCAGGAAGAGGTGGGATGACCTACGGGGGAAGGTACGTTCCATTGCAGCAAGACACCACCTCGCTGTACAGAGGACTGGCAATGGACCCCCACCTTCTCCCCCACAACTAACAGCATGGGAGGAGCAAGTCTTGGCAATCCTGCACCCTGATGGCCTGGCCGTAGTCAGAGGAGGACTGGACTCTGGTAAGTCAACTCTCTACTACAATCACCCCCTACCTGCATGCCATCACATACCCCCACCCTCACCCTCTCTCCCATCACTTCACCACTTCCCACACAGCCCACCATCACATCTCACTCATCCCAATGCCAAGCCCTGCATGCTGTACCAATGATTGGACACCATTCACAGCCCTGCATGGGCACTCATCAGTAAAGTATATACGCTATAGAGAAATAATTATCCCACCATACACCAACATACACAAGTGAAAGCTGCCGGGGCAAATCCAACCAAAGAGGGCAAGCCACGGATGCACAATATGTCAGACATAGAAACCATAACACATAAATTACATCACCACAGGTACCCCAGCCAATGTCGGCGGAAAGGAGGTGCCAGTAATATTTAGTCCCCCAACTGAAGAGGCCCACAGTGATGACAGCAACTCTGGTCTTCAGGATATGGATGACCTACCTGGCCCATCAGGGACCTCTGGACAGCCGGTTACCCAGGCCCAGTCACACACCACTACAGAGCCTCCCCCATCAGGAAACACCACCACAGCACCAACCCAGCATACCCACACCTCTGTCCCCAGGACACGTCAATCAGCAGTGTGTCCACCTCTATAGGCACTCCAGACCAAATCTCATATCCAAGACAACCAGGGACTTGAGGTCAGTGGCGGTGGGCACACGGTTCAGGGGACAGAGGGACAGGCCAACAGGGAAACTGGGAGGACTGCTGTGCGCCAGGGTGAAGACAGGCCCAGGCAACTGACTCTCCAGAAGGAACTTGCAGAGGTGCTGGGAGCCTATCAACATTCACAGGACATGATGAGCCTGATCCTGGACAATGTGCAGGAGCACAGGCGGCTGCAGGAGTACCAGGGGATCAAGGACGACTTGCAGGTCTCCATTGCAGGGGTGCTGGCAGACATGGGCAACATTATGAGGGAGGCAGCCTCACAACAGAGGGCCCCTGCCACAAGCCAGACATCTGAACAGCCATCCACCTCCGCTACCGCTAGTGGACAGGAGGCCCCCCACAGGACCAGCAGGCCACCAGCACCCCTTCAACTGCAGAAGGTGAACCACCCCAAACTAGAGAATGTAAAGGGGAGTGACCACTCCCCTGTCTCTCACCACTCCAGGGGTGGTGCCCAAAGCTCCTCCAGTGTGTCCCAGACTTGAGCCATCTTGCTTTGCAAGTGGCACTCTGGAGGGCTCTGAGTGGCCAGTGTCAGCAGGTGACATCAGAGACCCCTCCTGATAGGGCCATACCTGATAAGGTAGCCAATCCCCCTCCCAGCGCTATTTAGTGTCTCTCCTGTGGGGTCTCTTCAGATTCTGCTTGCAAGTTTCCTTCAGGAATCCTCTGCAACCACTTCAGACTCTTCTGACCTAGGATCAACCGCAGACTGCTCCAAGAAATGCTGTAACTGAAACGAAATGTCTACAAGAGACACTTTTCTTCAGCAACCTTAGTTCCAAGTCTGCAACTGCAACATTTTCCATGGGGTGCACGCTCTGGGGACTCCCTGCCTTCATCCTGCACCAGAAGAACCAAAGAAATCTCCCATGGAGTGATGGAATCACCCCCCTGCTCCAAGCAGGCACCATCCAAGGCACCCTGGGATTCCTCTCACGGAAATGAGCATGTTCCTAAGGACACAGAAGGTAGACATCATCGACATAGACTGACCTGAGGTCCTGCTGATGCAAATTGGAGGAGGTAAGACCTCGACTTCCACTGCAAACAATGGTAACCCTGTGTTTTGTGTCTTCTTTGCCTCCTGAGGCCTCTGTACACTCTTTGCAAAATTCCTTCGTGCACAGCCTGGTCCAGTCCCCCAGCACTCCAACCTGTGGTGTTCAACTCACTGAGTTGTTCTCCGGCAGCGTGGAACCTTCTTTGGTTGTGCTGCATCCACTGCGTTTTGTACCTACTTTGAACCCGGATCCTGCAGCTTCTGGGGGTGCTGGCTGGCATCCTGAGGACTCTCTAAAGTGCTGAGAGCCTCCCCTTCCTCCTAACACAGAGTCGAGGCCTTCAGGTCCCGCTTGGGTCCATCCAGTGCCATTTTGACAAAAAAAGCACTTTTGCCGTAGGCAAGGCTTGTTGGCGCCTTCCAACACAAAATATCATCTGCAATGATTTTCACGCTGTGAGACATCTTTTGCATCATGCAGGAACCTGCTGGCATCCTCCTAGGGTGCATTTCTGCAGTCTTCAACTAACAAGGGACTCTTCTTTTGCACCCTCTTCTGGGTTAGCAGGGGCTCCTGTCCTTCCTGGAACTTCTTTCGACTTCTGGACTTGTTCCCCTTCCTTTGTAGGTCTTCAGGTCCAATAATCCACCAGTTGTTCTTTGCAGATTTGGTTGGGTGCTGCAAAATACCAAATACGAGGTGTAGGGTGTCCTAAGGAAACTTGCAGTACTTTACCCCAGCTTTTCTGGGCTCTGGGGTAGGCTAATTTACATACCTTTACTGTATTCTTACTCTCCCAGCAATTCTGCACACACTACACTTGTCTAGGGGGGAATTCGTGATTCACATTCCACTTTTTTAGTATCTGGTTTGTGTTACCCCTAGACCTATTTTCTCCTGTTGCATTCTATAGGATTTCCTATTGTTTGCATTGTTCTATGACTATTTACTTGTCTGATTTTGGTGCCTAGTGCATATATTGTGTATAATACTTACCTCCAGAAGGAGTATTGTCTCTAAGATATTTTTGGTACTGTGTCCCCCAAATAAATACCTTTATTTTTGGTAACACTGAGTATTGTCTTTACTTGTGTATAAGTACTGTGTAACTATAAGTGGTATTGCATGAGCTTTGCATGTCTCCTAGTTCAGCCTAAGCTGCTCTGCTATAGCTACCTCTATCAGCCTAAGCTGCTAGAACACTACTACATTCACTAACAAGGGATAACTGGACCTGGTGTTAGGTTTAAGTACCCAAGGTACCCACTACAAACCAGGCCAGCCTCCCACAATCCTTCCACAAATCTGAACACAAAATGAATCATGTCTTTCGGCTAAATTGTTTCTATACCACTGTAATGCTTAAATGCCTGCAACAATCTCTCATAATACGCATGTATTGACTCTTCCACTCCCTGGGCTGTCCTATCTATTCTCTGCCATTCAATGTCTCTGAGCAAAATTCTTGTTTTCAAAAACTTGACCACTTTATAGTAATATTTAATTACCTCTGGTGATGGTGCACCTGTAATCGGATCTCTCTCTGGTCCCTTTCTTGGACAATCTATGCTTCTCTTGCACTCAGTCCATAAATCTGTAGGAACTACTATTACTAGAATGGTGTTCAAGTCCTCCCACTGGCATTTTGCAAGTTTCACAAACCTGTCTGTCTGCTGGTGCAATTCTACTGGTTTCTCTCTCAACCTGGGATAATCGTTTGTAAAGGACAGAATGTCACTTCTACTCCAAGGGACATGGACAAAATTCCCTCCTGGAATCTATCTCATTGGTAAAAAATTTACTGGGTCCTCGACCTGCTGCACATTTGCAGTGAGGTTTGCGGAATCCCTTTTCCTTCTATCTCTCTTCTTTACCAATCTGCCTTCCCACTTGCCTAATGCTTCCCATGTCTGGACCCTTTGAAGTAATTCCCTGAGGTGTGCCTTCTTTCCTGCAGATCTCATGTGTTCTAAATCTTTTGAGTCAAAATCTAGCCTGTAACTCCTTTTTAAGTGTTTTGTTTTCTATATTTCTATGCAGTATTTCTTTGCTAAATCTGCTAGCTTTTGATGCACATCGCTTGCTTTCCTTGTGATTTTCAGGCATAAGTGCCTCAATTCTGCTTCGGTGTAGGATTTGAGTCTGTTCACACCCATAGTTCCTTCGATAAGTTCACCCGCTTCCATCCCTAGCCTAGTATAGTTCAAGTACTCCTCTCTCTTAGGAGCACTCTGCAGGGTATTCAGCTTATCTAACCATTCAGTCAATTGTTGGGCAGTCAAACCTTGCAGTGAAATGTTGTTGGGCTGGGTATTTGGCAAGGGTTATACAGGTAATTTTGGAGACTACGGTGTTAATACCTTCAGTCTATGACTAATGTTTGACCATGTTCCAGTATTCGGAGAAACTCCGAAGGGACTAAGATCTAATAATGATCCTGTTCCGTCTAAGGTATGTCCCACAGGAGAGACTACTCTGGTACTCTCATTAAATCCTCCCCTCATTGAATTCTAACTCAGGACTCCCTGTCCATTTGTACTGCTATTTCCCTGGGCAAACAAGTGTATGACTGGGCCAATAGTGACGGGTACAGATACAGCGTCTGGACTTGGTCTAACATCTGGGTTCTGTGGGTGCATAATTCCCGTATTCTGACTCATCAGTATGGACAGCTCTGTCTGTGTCCCTGTTATACGAGTGTACTTTGGCATTGCTTGTAACTGCACTTGAGGCAGTAAGAGTGGAGTTAGCTCTTTATGAACCAAAGTTGGTTTCGGGAAAACCTGTCCTGTTGGCACCATTAGATTAGATGCAGTTTCCACAATGGGTACATCAGGATAAAGTTGTGGAACAATCAGCTGTGACATCGGATTTTGACCTGCCAACGTAGTAGGCAGGTTAGGACTGCTCTGCATTGGGCTCTGTGTCATGCTCGGATTTATCTGCACTGGACTTGCAACGGCCACAGCCCTCACCCTTAGCCCTAAGAATGGTTCCAGCCCTAAAAAAGGCCCTAGCCTAACCCTAAAAACGGCCCTAGCCCTAACTCTAATGTTAATGTTAACCAGTGTTGGTGCTGAAGGGTTTACACTAGTGCTCGTACCGCTCTCTTGTGCAGCATATGGTGAGGGACAATTTCTCAGTAGCTGTAATATTAACTCATCATCATCTGACTCTTCTTCAAGTGTTAGAGATTTCCAAGACTCTTTTGATCTCCACTCTCCACTCTCAGAGGACTTCTGTTTGTCTTTCTGGTATATTTCCTTTCATCTCTCTCACTGTCCTGTGTAATTGCAGGAAACAACTTAATTCCCTGTAAAGTCTTGCTTCACCAAACTTTCTGATCGCTGTCCCATGTGGCCTCCTCTAGTGTCTTCTCTGCCTTTCTCATTCTCCTCTTAAACATCTGTTGCTGTCTAGCTACTAATTTCCAGATTGATAATGCCTTGAATTGTGCTGGTCTCATAGGAGGTTTCAAATCATATAGCACCCTCCTTAAATTCTTTAAGCTCCTCAAATTAAATGTTCAGTGTGCAGGAAATGCTAAACTCCCATATTTCTCTGTCATTTGGCACCATTATTTCAGCCAAAGACAAGGCACAGCACCCTTTTCTTTGATTACAATGTAGGCAGGAGTACCTTCTGGTGGTGCACTATCTCTGATATTCGCTGTAATATACGTATCTCCCCTTAGGGCACTCTTTAAAGCTTTGAAAAATTTAATTTCTGCGACCTTTATGTTATTCAAAATCAAATCAGGAAGTGACTTTCAATCCTAGAATCCTCTTTACTGACCTTCTCAACCCATTGCGCTTCATGGTTGTCTGCCAATCCATGTGTGACCCTTCTACCTAATCAACCTATCCCAGCTCCAATGATGTCACACTCACATGTACAGCAGCTGACAAAGTCTTGCTGCTTGTCCTCGCAAACTCAGATCCACACTAGACCAGTGGTTCCCAACCTGTGGTCAGGTGACCTCTGGGGGTCCGCAAAGCCTCCTCAGGGGGTCCGTGACTGCTTAGAAAATGAAATAATATTAACAGATTAGATCCCCAGCTTTTAGAAATTACTCAGTAGGGGGTCCCCAGATTCCAATAATGGTCCAGTGGGGTTCCCCGTTTTCCACTAATGCTAAAGTGGGGTTCCACAGATTTCAAAAGGTTGGGAGCCACTTCACTAGACTAATGCAAAATTATTGTGAGGCCTAAACAAAAACCAAAACCCAATTTGTCGGTTTACTACCGGTAGGGTAACAAAATCACTTTTCACTGGCGTATTTCGCTCTAGCAGCTATTTCTTCTTTCTCAGTTTCCCCAATTTGCAAACAAAATTTGACTTGCAAATTTTACTCTCAACTGATCAGTGGGTCTATCATGGTGCACACAGGACTTGCCAGATCTCAGTCGAAGATTCTTTCACTCTCTTTGACTCACACTCTGACTTGTCGACCATGCCCGATCAACCTATTAAAGCAGACAAATTACAACAAAAACCAAGTGTCTGATACAGTTTTCAATATACTTCGGAGTCTTAGACCTCACAGGGCCCATTTACCAACAACCACATCAACAATGTTTTGAGCACAATGCGCCACAGACATGCGAAGTTCGACAACTTCCCTACTCTCACACTTCAGAGTACGCAAACTCCTTCAACTACTTCATTCGGAGTACGCAAATTCCTTCAACAACTTCATTTGGAGTACGCATACTCCCTAAACCCTCAAACATCCCAATTCACCTGTGATTTGCATAAGCTGTGCAAGCACAAAACCGAATTCATTCCCACTGTCACTAGATGACCGAGAACATCCTCAAAATCATTAGGAAGCTCCAAGGTTCTGGGAAAGTCATTCTAAGTATTAAGGGATACATTTTCTCTCCACCTTGAATCATCGAATCTGAAAATCCAAACTTTCTGCAAATTATTTTCTCTTTAAGGGACTAGCCCTGTACCGGGCCTTTTTGATGGGCTCTTAAGGAGATAAACCATCATACTCTGTTACCATCTCTGTTAGTCTGACCTTATTTGGTTATTTATCTTTATTTTATAAGGGGACGCATTAGAGGTTCGATGGACCTTTTGACTGTGCTTAGAGTAGTTCCCCCAAAAGACTCATGCCCTCATTACAACCCTGGCGGTCGGTGATAAAGTGGCGGTAATACCGCCAACAGGCTGGTGGTAACTACCACCAAATTATGACTATGGTGGAAAGATCTCAGACAGACAGCCACTTTCCCACATCTGACCGCCAGAGCGGAAACCACAGGCACCACGGCGGTAGCAGCGTGCAGCCAGGTGGAAGTCAATGTTCCACCCACCATATTAAGACCCTTCAAACTGCCACCTTTTTTGGGGCGGTATCAAAGACAGAAAAAGCCTGGCAGAAACACTGCACAGAAGGGAAAGGACTCACCTTTGGAGACACAGGGAACAACACAACACCATGGACCCCTAGCTGCAAATCTTTCCTATGATATTTTACGTCCTGCTCCACCACGAACACCAATGACGGCGAAGACGACCACGGTGAGAACACCCGCCTAGCACACAGGGAAGGGGAGAGGAAAAAGAGAGTGACACACACACTCACAACACACCTCCACCCCCAACAACATACACACAATCAGATGCAGTAAGAAAACATATTGACCATGTACCCCATAGGAACAATGCAAGGACAACACGAATAGATGAAAATGAGTGTAATAATATAAATACAGTAAAAATACGAACATTCAATCTAAAAGTATGTACAGTTCAAGGGACACTGCCCAGTCCTCAATGTGAGTGGGCCACAGGGCCACATGACAAAGCACAAGGCCCCACTTGTCTCCTAAACAAACATGGCTGGGTCACAAAACGGGACAAAGGAAAGGGGAGTTACCATTCCCCAGTCCATCACCACCCCAGGGGTAGTGCCCAGAGCTCCTCCAGAGTGTCCCTGGGTTCTGCCGTCTTGTTTTCAGGATCGTCAGGGAACTCTGGGAGCATCTGAGTGGCCAGTGCCAGCAGCTGACATCGGAGACCCCTCCTGATAGGTGCTTACCTGGTTAGGTGACCAATCCCTCTCTCAGAGCTATTTAGAGTCTCTCATCTGGGTGTTTCCTCAGATTCGGATTGCAAGACTCCACCAGGACTCCTCTGCATCCTCTAATTAAGCTTCTGACTGTTGGATCAACTACATACTGCTCCAGGATTGCTGTAACTGCAACAATGTATCCAGAAAGGCTACTGTGACCCTGCAACTTCAGCTCCAGCCAACAACTGCAACAGTTTCCAGGTTGTTCACGCTCTGAGGACTGGCACTCTTTATCCTGCACCAGAAGGACTGAAGGAATCTCCTGTGGAGTGACGGAGTTATTTCCCTGCTTCAGCAGTCACCTTTCTGCAACAGCAACCGGTACTCTAGGATTCCTCTCCTGTTGACGAGCGTGATCTATGGAACACAGGTGGTGGACTGAAGTGATCCTGACTGTCCAAAGGTCCAGCTGTCCAAACTTGGTGGAGGTAAGGGCTTGCCTCCCCGTGCCAGACAGTACCCTTGTGCATTGCATGTTTTGCAGCTCCTTGGGCTTCTGTGCACTTCTTCCAAAAGTCCTTAGTACATAGTGTAGATCATATCCCCAGCACTCTATCCTGTGATGTTCAACTCCCTGAGTTGTTCTCCAGCGGTGTGGGATCCTTTTGTGTAGTGCTGCGATAACCGCATTCTGCAACTTCTTTGTCCCCATGTTCTGGGACTCCTGTGGCTGCTGCCTGGTCTTCCAAGGGTTCTCTAAAGTGCTGAGAGCCCCTTCTGCTTCCTCAGTCCAAGTTGAGGCACCCAGGTCCCTCTTGGGCCCAGGTAGCGCATTTTCCCGCCAACCACAACATTTGCGTGAGCCAAGGCTTGTTTGCAGAATCCACCAATGAAAACCAGCCTGCATCCAATGATTCGACGTGGGACACCTCTTGAACCAAGCATGAACCCGCAGCTGTCTTCTTTGGTGCATTTCTGACTTCTTCATCCAACCAGAGAATCCACTTTTACATCTTCATCTGGGTTAGCAAGAACTCCTGTTCTTCCTGGACTCATCTTTGACATCTGGACTTGGTCTCCTCTCTCCGCAGGTCTTCAGGTCCTGGAATCCATCGTTGGTGTCTTGCACTCTTGCTTGGTTTTTGCATAATCCTTTACCACAACTTTTAGTGTGTTCTGAGGAAACTTGCTGTAACTTACTCCTGTTTTCCAGGGCTCTGGGGTGGGGTACTTTACTTACCTTTGGTGTTTTCTTACACTCCCAGCACCCCTCTACGCACCAAACTTGCCAAGGGGGGAACCGTCACTCGCATTCCACCATTTTAGTATATGTTTGTGTTGCCCCTAGACCCATTGCGACCTATTGTGTTTTTCACTGTTTGCACTGTTTTCTGACTGTGTACTTACCTAATTTTGGTTACTACTGTATATATTGTGTATTATACTTACCTCCAGTAGGAGTATTGCCTCTAATATATTTTTGGCCTTGTGTCACTAAAATAAAGTACCTTTATTTTTAGTAACACTGAGTTTTGTCTTTCTTGTGTATATCAGTACTTTGTGACTATAGTGGTATTAGCAAGAGCTTTGCATGTCCCCAAGTTCAGCCTTGGCTGCACTGCTGCAGCTACCCCTAGACAACTTTAGCTGCTAGATACTGCCTACATTTCACTAAGGTGGATCACTGGACCTGGTATAAGGTGTAAGTACCTCTGGTACCCACTACAAACCAGGCCAGCTTCTCAGATTGGTTGTGCAGCGGTGGGATAAGTACTTGCAATTGCCTTATCACTTTGTCACTGGTGCTTTTCACATTAAAGTGTACTCTAATATTTAGAGCTATATACAATTGTACCTAGCAGTCTCAATTTCACTCTAAAGAATTTGCTTTCCAAAAATGTTTTCTTTTCCCCTAAATAGTTAGGTGAAATAGTTTATGCTTACTTCTTACTCCTTTTCCTAACTTTTCTATCACTATGGCCCTCATTATTACATTGGCGGTAAATCCCACTTACCGCCATGCTAACGGCTGCCAACTTATCACCGCGGTGGCGAATATCCGTTCACCATATTATGACACACACACACCAATCTGACAGAATACAGCCACATACACATACACAAATCTGCCAGACCAAAGGTCAGTGATAAAGAGGTGGCCCCAAAACCCACACCGTTGCGCCAAAAGAACAACGCCCGTCACATTATATCCTACGAATCACCATGGTGAACTTTCAACAGCAGTAAACTATTGGTGGCACACACCGCCATCAGAATGGACACCCACATACAAAACAACACTACATTGGCCAATACCAAAAACACACACCTGACAACCATACACACACCACACCCAAACACCAACAGCTCTACAAAACACACACCCACATTACCCACAACCCCTTACGTACAGCAATTGCCACCAGGAGACTGAGAAGGAGAGCACAGAGACAACTAGACACACACATCACATACACTCAGACACCCCTCATGCAATCCACATCACACACCCCACCACATTACCAAACACACCCTCACCAACAACCATCACACAACACCCATGGCACCACAAAGGCACCCACGTTTCACTTAGGAGGAGTTAAGGGTCATGGTGGAGGAAATTGTCAGGGTAGAGCCACAGCTCTTTGGAGCACAGATGCAGCAAACATCTATAGCAAGGAAGATGGAGTTATGGCGGAGAATCGTGAACAGGGTCAACGCCTTGTGACAGCACCCAAGAACAAGGGACGACATCAGGAAGAGGTGGAATGACCTACGGGGGAAGGTACGTTTCATAGCAGCAAGACACCAGCTCGCCCAGTGCTTAATTTGTAAGATATTAAGTCCAGGTGCTCAATTTTTTTTGTAGGAGGCCACACCCAATTCCCGGCTTCCCCCACTTACTCCACTGGTCCCACCCACTTACTCTGTAGGCTCCACCCACATTCTCAACTGGATCTGCTGAAGGCCAGATGAAATATCCGATCTGAATTTCAGCAAGGGAACCTTCCTCATGTAAGGTTTTGATAGGAGGTCCCCCAGCCCTGTGATTATTTTGAAAAATATGAAATCAAAAGTGCATTTAAGGCACAACTCTGTAATAACCTGGCTAAAATGACTAATTAATTGAGAGGGGCATGTGAAATATTCCAGTTTCTATATGTGCCAATTTGGGAAAAGGACAATACTGGTGTATGTGCAAAGGTTCTTTGTGTTGTCATTTTTAGCAGAGTCGAATTGTGTGTTTTAAATATCTAATGTGACAAAATAAACCAACATTTTCTGAAAACATTCTAAACAGATGCATTGAGTAAAATCATGTAATACACTTGAATGAGCTACTGGTCACTTCCAGTAGCCAAAGGGGTTTTGTTCATAAATAGTTGAGTATTCCATTAAAGTGATTAATTTTAAGGAAACAATAAAAAAGATGATTGCAAATTGGGCTTGTTGCTATTACTTACTCTGGTAGCAATATAAGTGCATTTATTAGAAATTCAAAAAATAATGGAAATTTACTGGTGTTCCCAAATGTAGTTCTGTATCACACAGACAGGACAGATTACAAAAGATGCACATATTACCTTTTAATTGAAGATTTGTATCTTAACATAAAGCACAAAATAATGACATCTCCCCAAAAAAGTCCTAAAACCTAAGCCAAAAAAAGAGGTAGTGGCTGTGCAGTTTGAAATTGACCATATCTCAAGTCATACATATTAGTGCAAAATGAACACAGTGCCATACAAAATATTCAAAGACAAAATAATTAAAAATAAAATATCGACACATGCAAATACAGTATAAATATATGTACTAAAATAAAAAATGAAAAACTTACAAAATAAATAGAATGTATAAAATAGAACATAAATATAGCAAACAAAAAAGACACATAAATACTACAATGACACTGTTAATAAAGCGTTATAAATGCAAAATAAATAACATGTATATACTAGAACAATGATTAAATATCCAAACATGGTAAAGCCTAACTTTTTAACTTATTTGAAACATTGTAATGGCATGTGTTTTGTCAGCTGGACTGGGCTATTTTTCCAGAAAAGCCCACAAACTGTCTAAGTTGCTTGTGCATTCCAAGTCTCCCTCTTTTTGTGTTTACTTGTAATGTCATGAGCTGCTCTTCGTCCTTTTGCAAGCCATGACTGAACACAGGGGATGGGGTTGAATCTCCTAAATGGTGGGCCAACAAGATTTAAAAACATTAAAGAAGATGTTGTTTCAGTCAGCAATGATGCTCTTGTAGATGTGCATATTAGATTCATTTGAGAAAAGCCCCGCTCACATTCTGCAGTACTGATAGCAATAGTGGGTAAGGCTATCAAAAGCTACTTGTACTTCTTTTTAATTTCTTTGCCTCCGGATTCCTCATACTCTCTGTAAGCATGTATGGTTTGTCGACTGCCAATGTTGAATCTTTTACACAGAGACTCAATATCACTTTCACTATAAAGAGCAGGTATTTCATCAGGCCAGTACTGTTTGTATACAACTTTCACTTCACTAATCAGTATATCATACTCAGCCTTTTTGTCAGTAGAAATAGAACCTCCTGTAGACAACAAACAATGTCTTAAATTTTCTGCAAGGCTGTGAAAAAATTGTCCCTGTTCAATTATTTTGTCAGTGGTCTTTCCTTTGTGCAGCATCACACCTTGGAATATATTTTGTTCTATGGCCTTTTTACACTGTGAGAAATCGTTCCCTTGCCTGTATACCATTGCCTCAAACACTGCTATTTGTCGAAAAATAGCTTGTTGAGCATTGATGATTGTAGAGTCACATTTCTGTAACTCAAGTGACAACTGTGATAACTCCTGAAGAGCATCATACATGAGGCCAAGATTAGCAAACTGGATTGATGCTAACCACTTACCTGGGCCTGTGTGCACATTTCGTGTGGAACTATCATGGAAACCATCATCAGCTGCATTAGTAAAGTGCTTGTAGAGAGCAGGATAAGCATTCCAAATAGCCGCCACTGTTCTGAAGTTTGATGCAACCCAACAATTATCTAACACTCTACCTATTCTGCAGAGCTGAATGTCAAGAGCTTCTGCACATTCTTTTAGCTCCAAACAGTTTTTAACAGATGTGGAAAATAGAGAATGCAGCTTATCAAGTAAGTTTTTGAAATTATTTGTAGCGCCAATATCTTTCATCACATCATGAACTCCAAGTTCTAGGCGATGTAATGAGCAGTGCCAGGCTACAATATTGGGAGAGATTTTTTCATGCAACCTCTTTGCAACACCAGTGTGGCGGCCAAACATCACTGAAGCCCCATCACAGGCAACTAAAACCAGGCATTTGGAGAGAAAGTCCTCACTTATATTAACTTGATCTTTGTTTAGTGCAGATAGTAAACTGCTTACTATGCCATCAGCTGAGAAATCACTCAGCTCAACGAGGTCAACTAAAATATTAGCTGGGGAGTCCATGCCTATAGGAGGCTGGCCTGGCTTATAGTGGGTACCTGCTGGTACTTACATCTTGTGCCAGGTCCAGTTATCCCTTATTAGTAGATTAGTAGTGTTCAAGCAGCTTAGGCTGATAGAGGTAGTTAGAGCAGAGCAGCTTAGGCTGAACTAGGAGAAAGCCAAAGCTCCTACTATACCACGTATGCCATATAGCACTATATCATAAGAAAACACAATACTCAGAGTTACTAAAAATAAAGATACTTTATTTTAGTGACAATATGCAAAAAGTATCTCAGAGGATATACTCCCTTAGGAGGTAAGTAATATACACAAAATATGCACACAAACCAAAATCAGGTAAGTAAACAGTTAGAAAAGTAGTGCAAACACTGTAGAACATAATAGAATGCAATAGGAGATAATAGGCCTAGGGGCAACACAAACTTTATACTCCAAAAGTGGAATGTGAACCACGAATGGACCCCAGACCTAGTGTAGTGTGTAGAGGGTTGCTGGCAGTGTAAGAAAACACTAAGGATGTCCAAGATACCCCAACCAAAAGGAGTAAAGTTACCCTACTGCCCCAGGAAGACAGTAAAGTCGAGATAGGGGATTCTGCAAAGACAGCAACTGACTGCAAAGCACTGAAGATGGATTCCTGGACCTGAGGACCTGCAAAGGAAGGGGACCAAGTCCAAGAGTCACACAAGTGTCCAGGGGGGCAGGAGCTCACTAAACCCTGGATAAGGGTGCAAAAGGGCTGCCTCTTGGTGGAAGAAGCCAAAGATTCTGCAACAACAGAAGGTGCCAGGAACTTCTCCCTTGGTCAGAAGATGTCCCACGGCATGTTGGAGGAAGCAGAGTTGTTTCCATGCAGAAAGACTGCAAACAAGCCTTGCTAGCTGCAAGAGTCACGTTTGAGGATTTTGGGTGCTGCCAGGACCCAGGAAGGACAAGGAGGTCGCCCCTTGGAGGAAGAGATAGAGGGGGCTCTCAGCAACAAAGAAAGCCCATGCAGAAGCAGGCAGCACCCGCAGAAGCACATGAACAGGTGTTCAGAAGATCTGAGCACGGCAGTTGTCTCAGCACAACAAAAGAGGGTCCCACAAGGTCAGAGTCCAACTCAGTGAGTTGGGCAATGCAGGACAGAGTGCTGGGGACCTGGGCTATGCTGTGCACAAAGGAAGTCTTGCTAAAGTGCACAGAAGCCCTAGCAGCTGCAGTTCACGCAGTACACAGGATTACTGTCTGGCGTGGGGAGGCAAGGTTTTACCTCCAACAAATTTGGACAGAAGGGCCACTGGACTGTTTGGGACACTTGGATCCAGCTCCTGTGTTCCAGGGACCATGCTCGTCAAGATGAGAGGGGACCCAGAGGACCAGAGATGCAGAAGTTAGGTGCCTGCGTTGGCAGGGGAAGATTCCATCAACCCACGGGAGATTTCTTCTTGGCTTCCAGTGCAGGGTGAAGACAGACAGCCCTCAGAGCCTGCACCACCAGGAAACAGTCAAGAAAGCCTGCAGGATGAGGCGCTACAATGTTGCTGGTAGTCTTCTTGCTACTTTGTTGCGGTTTTGCAGGTGTCCTGGAGCAGTCAGCGTTCGATCCTTAGCAGAAGTCAAAGACCGAAGTGCAGAGGAACTCTGGTGAGCTCTTGCATTTGTCATCTGATGAGAACCTCACAGGAGAGACCCTAAATAGCCCTCAGAGGAGGATTGGCTCCAGAGAGACATAAGCACCTATCAGGAGGGGTCTCTGACGTCACCTGCTGGCACTATCCACTCAGAGGTCTCCATTGTGCCCTCACACCTCTGCATTCAAGATGGCAGATGTCTGGGACACACTGGAGGAGATCTGGGCACCTCCCCTAGGGAGGTGCTGGTCAGGGGAGTGGTCACTCCCCTTTCCTTTGTCCAGTTTCGCGCCAGAGCAGGGGTGGGGGGATCCCTGAACCAGTGTAGACTGGCCTCTGCAAGGAGGGCACCATCTGTGCCCTTCAAAGCATTTCCAGAGGCCAGGAGAGGCTACTCCTCTCATGCCCTTAACACCTATTTCCAAAGGGAGAGGGTGTAACACCCTCTCTCAGAGGAAATCCTTTGTTCTGCCTCCCTGGGACTGGGCTGCCCAGGCCCCAGGGGCAGAAACCTGTCCGAGGGTTGGCAGCAGCGGTAGCTGCAGAGAAAACCCCAGAGAGTTAGTTTGGCAGTACCCGGGCTCCATGGTATTGGGGGGACAATTCCATGATCCTAGACATGTTACATGGCCATGTTCAGAGATACCACTGTGACGCTACATATAGGTATTGACATATATGTAGTGCACGGGTGTAATGGTGTCCCCGCACTCACAAAGCCGGGAAATTGCCCTGAACAATGTCGAGGCACCTTGGCTAGTGTCAGGGTGCCCTCACACTAAGTAACTTTTCACCTAACCTTCACTAGGTGAGGGTTAGATATATAGGTAACTTATAAGTTACTTAAGTGCAGTGAAAATGGCTGTGAAATAACGTGGACGTTATTTCACTCAAGCTGCAGTGGCAGGCCTGTGTAAGAATTGTCTGAGCTTCCTATGGGTGGCAAAAGAAATGCTGCAGCCCATAGGGATCTCCTGGAACCCCATACCTTGGGTACCTAGGTACCATATACTAAGGAATTATAAGGGTGTCCCAGTGTGCCAATCAGAATTGGTAAAATTAGTCACTAGCCTGTAGTGCAATTTTAAAAGCAGAGAGAGCATAAACACTGAGGTTCCGGTTCGAAGAGCTTCATTGATACAGTTAGGCACCACACAGGGAACACATAAAGGGCAGACTTTATGAGCACTGGAGTCCTGGCTAGCAGGATCCCAGAGACACAGGCAAAACAAACATACATACAAGTAAAATTGGGGGTAGCATGCCGGGCAAGATGGTACTTTCCTACAATGCCAGGTAGCTGCATTTGCACGAACACAATTCAAGAACTTTTTCTATTTAAAGCGGTGGCTTCATCTAGTAAAATACTTAGGGGGTCATTTTGACCCTGGCGGTACATGACCGCCAGGGCCAAAATGACGGCAACACCGCCAACAGGCTGGCGGTGCTTCCTGGGTCATTATGACCGCAGCGGTTTGTGGTTTTCTGCCACAATGGCCCCGGCGGTAGTAATCCGCAGTGCTGCCCAGGGGATTACGAGTCCCCGACCGCCAGCCTTTTCCTGGCGGTTTGAACTGCCAGGAAAAGGCTGGCAGTACGGGGAGTCAGTGGGCCCCTGGGGGCCCCTTCACTGCCCATGCCCCTGACAGGGCCCCATGCGGCTTTTGACTGTCTGCTATGCAGACAGTGATAAGCACAACGGGTGCAACTGCACCCGTCGCACGGGCGCAACACTTGAACCATTTGGAGCCGGCTCCCATGTTGCGGCCCACATCCCCGCTGGGCCGGCAGGTGGAAACTCAGTTTCCGCCCGCCGGCCCAGCGGGGATGTCGAAATGGGCACCGCAGGAGTGCGACCACAATGGTGGCCGCACGGCGGTTACAACTTGGCGGGCGGCTTTGGCCGTCCGTCAATGTTGTAATGAGGCCCTTACTTTTGGGGAAAGTTCAATCATTTTGCCAAATATCTTCCTCTTCATTTCTGAGGATATGTGCCGTTGTATGTTTGAGCAAGCCACATTGGAGTGCAACATTCACCCCATATCCAGTCTGTTCAACTGGTGGCAGTCTATCTCTGTTTCAAAACCGTATGCTGGCCTGTTCCGCTTTGCTTCCTTATAAGCTACACAGAATATTCTGGCTGTTTCTGATATTGTGAAGTGAAGGGTTTCCCTTACAAATTCAATGAGGTCATTGGCCTCATTAGCAAAGGGGCGCTGATTAGTTCTTCCTGAGAACTGCCATTTGGTGAATGGTCGGGGGACAGGTGAGACTGTAATTTGTTGTTCAAGGAGAGAATGTTTCTCGGCCAAGCCTGCCCTTTTGTATGTCCTTCATTGTTTCTTCAGGAAGGTTAATTACAACCAGGTGCAGATAACTCATAATTAAATTGTGCCCATGTTATTGGTACTCCTGTTTGGAGTCATTACCAGTTTACCTGCTTTGAGAAGCATCGCTTTACACAAAGGTTGTGCCACAGAAGCAGCCTGAAAATGGTATTTGAAAGAGAACCAACCCACTTCTGTAGCATGAAACAGCGAATGTCTGTGGTGCCTTTTTCTGTACTGTAGCCTGGTCTGTCATGATGGATATGTGAATGGCACTGGGTCAAGGAGGGACAGAGGAAATAATGACAGTGTAATATTGCAAAGAAATTGAAAATCAAAAGATTAAAATACATTTCTGTGTCCTTAACACACCAAGCGGCAGATATAAGAAAAGTGGTGCTGCACCCAGTGCAGCACCACTTTCCTTGCGCCCCCTCCCACCACTATTTGTGTGCCATATTTAAAATATGGCGAACCATGGCATAGGGTAGGGGGCAATAGCGTCAGAACGTTTTACGCTATTGATCTACTGTTCAGGGTTAGTGCCACAATTTTGGTGCTAATCCTAAACAGTAGATAGGGGCCCATTGTAATCAATGGTGTGCCCTCTTTTAACACCTGCATTAAAAATGCTGAAAAAAATGGTGCAAAGGAATCTTTCTTTCACTTCACTTCGGAGGTGTTGGAGTGACTGGTAGATGGGGTCTACCCCAGTACGGACTGCTCTATGGGCTTCCAGACCAACAGGTGAGTACACTGTGGGCAAGATGCATGTGGTATGAACGCATGGAGTTGTGTGTCAAGGCATTGTGTAAAGGGGGTGGGTGGATGTCCTCATAGCGGTATACGTTTTGTGCGCTGGGCTATGTGTGTGCCAATGGTGATGTAAACAGGTATGGTGGGCCATTTGTGTGACAGGCTGGACTGTTTGTCTAATGGTGTTCTCCTCTCTGTATTGCCTCTGCAGATCAGCGCCCATCAAAAGAAAACAATATGGCGTGCCATCGCCAAGGAGGTGCGGACCTTGGGGGTCTATGGCAGGTGGAGCACCCTCTGTCAGAAGTGATGGGAAGACCTGAGATGTTGGGCACAAAAGACCGCGGAGGCCCAGCTGGGGATAGCCTCCCAAAGAGGAAGGGGTGCCCGTCGGACCCGCCCCCCCGATTGCCCGCATACTGTTGGTGGCCGTCCTGAGATGGATGGGCGCATGAGGGCATCACAGCAGCCACGAAGGGGTGAGTACAGTGGCTGCTGGTGGGGTGGGTATCTGGGTGGTGGTTGTGTGTCAGTGGGTGCCCCTAGGCCAGGCCAGACTTAGCAGTGTAGGCCCTCTGGAGGCTAAGGGTTGGAATGGAAAATACTGCTTACCTAGCTTGTTAGTATTCACTTCTGGGCAGGGATGCATGGGTCCCAGGTGTGCTGCAGTTGGCAGGGCGTGCCCCTCCTCATGCCTTGGTGACTAGTCATTTCACTGGTAGTGCAATGCATAGTGTGTAGGCTTATTCCCTGTGTGTGAGGGTGCTGTGTACACCAACGGTGGTGTTGGTGCAGTCATTGACCCAGTGTATCCTTTGTCTCTCTACCCCCCTTTCTTGATTTGTCATCCTGTTCTTATGTGCATTAGCAGAGGCACCGGTGACAGAGGGAGTTGCATCCCAGAGGACCCTGGAGGCAGAGTCCATCGACACTGAGGGAACCAGTACGATGGAGGGCGAGGGGAGCACCACAGCAGAGACTGGAGGGGACAACATAGACTCTGATACCTCCTCTGATGGGAGGTCCCTGGTGGTGGCGGACACCTCTGTGACCACCCCAGCTGTAGGTACAGTGCCAACCCCATACCAGCACCATCCTCGCAGTAGCCCCTCAGCGAGTTGCCCGTGCACCCTCACCAAGGAGGGTGGGCATCTCCTTCACCCCAGGCACCTCAGGCCCTGCCCCAGTGAGCCCTGCTTACCTGAGTGAGGAGGCTATTGACCTCCTGAGATCCATCTCTGTAGGGCAATCAACCATTGTGAATGCCATCGAGGGGCTGGCATCCCAGATGCCGCAATGCAATGCATTCCTGGAGGGCATTCACAATGGATTTGTGGCCCAACAGAGATCAATTCAGGGTCTGGCCTCCTCTCTGATGGCAGCCATTGCCCCTGTTTCAAACGTCCTCCCTCCAACTTCCACTTCCCAGTCCTATTCTCCTCAACCCCAACCCATCCCAAGCACACAGGCAGTCGAGCATGTACACAAGACAACACAAAAGAGTGGCACAGGCAAACACAAGCACCACACTTCATCCCACCGGTACTCACACAAACACCATTCAGTTGCAGACACGACAACATCCACTGTCTCCACTGTCTTCCACCTCCTCCTCCTCCTCCTCCACCTCCCACCCAGTTATGTCCACACTCACACCTGCATGCACTACATCAATATCCACTACCAGCATCATCACCACACCAAGCAGAACACACCTTACTGGCAGACACCTCCACAACATCCATGCACGCATTCCTTGTGTCCCCTCCCACCGTGTCTGTCCCCCCCTCCTAAAGGACACAAACGCAAGCACTCAGACACCCAACAGCCATCCACCTCAAAACAGCATCCAGCCCATGCACCTGCACCCAAATCCAGCAGACATATACCTCCGACAACCACTCCCTCATCCTCCACTCCCAGTATTCCTCCATCCTCCTGCCCCAATGTCCCTAAAAAGCTTTTCCTTTCCCAGGTTGACCTCTTTCCTATCCCTTCCCCCCGTCCGGCAAGTATAGGAAGGGTACCAAGGACACAGCCCAGCACCTCAGCCAAACAGTCCATGGGGACAGAGGTAGCACCACCTACTCGTGGTGGTAGGGATACCAGACCAACAACACTGAAGGGGAAGGAGGCAGGACAACCTGGGATGAAAGGGAAGAGTCCTGCACCAGCTGTAAGGAAGGGGAAGGAGCCTGCACCAGCCGTGAAGATTGGGAAGGAGCCTGGAACAGCTGTGAAGAAGGGGAAGGAGCCTGCACGAGGTGTGAGGAAGGGGAAGGAGTCTGCACCAGCAAACAGAGAGGGGAAGAGCCCATTCACCCCAGCCAGGAAGGGTAAGTGATCCCCAACCCATGACCAAGAGAACAAAAGGCACTCTACGCAGGTGGACGCTGTCAGGCAAACACCGCCACCACCACCAGCTGTCAATGGGCCCCCACCATCAGCAGTGGATGTGCAGCCATCAGTGAGTGCAGGGGCTGCCCAGGAGCCTCTACCAACCACCACCAGCATGCACCTATCACCGCCGACAGAGGCCATGTAGTCCACCCACCAGGGGCTACTGTGCGGTCTGCCCCCTCCAGAACCAGTGGGGTATTCACCCACTTGAGAGACTGTGGCCTTGCACTCCACACGACAAAGCAATGGGCAAGTTGCCCCCTCCAGAACCAGTGTGTAAAACACCCACTTGAGAGCCTGTGGCCTTGCACTCCCCTGGACAAAGCAATGGGCATGTTACCCACTCCAGAACTAGTGGGGAAGACACCCACTTGAGAGACTGTGGCCTTGCACTCCCCAGGACAAAGAGAAATGGGCATGTTGTCCCCTCCAGAAACAATGAACTTGTTCCTGCATCCCGCTGAGGTTCCCCCTCCCCCTGAGGTGCCTGCCTATTTGCAATGTTATGCCCCTGCAGTGTTCTATCTGGATGTGGTCAGGACTCGATTTGGGCCTTCGAATGTGCCCTGTGGCCATGTGGTCCCTTTGGACTGGGCAGTGTCCCTTTTTTGTTACAAGTGTACATATCTCTTTCATAGCCAAATCAGATTCTTAATTTTGATGTTGAACTGATTACAATCACTTACATCAATTCCTGTTGTCCTCTCATTATTCTGCCGAATTTTGGGGTCACATTGTCTTTGTAGGGAAGCTGGTTGCATGTATGGTGTGTGTGTGTGTCGGGTGTGTGTTGTGCATGTGTGTGTGTCACTCTCATTTTCCTCCCACCCTCCCTTGTGTGCTAGGCAGCTGTACTCACGGTCATCGTCTTCATCGCATTGGTGTTCCAGGTGGAGCATAACATAGAAGATCATCGGGAAAATTTGCAGTTTAGGTTCCATGGCGGCGTGGTTCTTCCCTGTGTCTCCAATGGTGATTCCTTTCACTTCTCTGCTCTGTTTCCACCGGGCTTTTGTTGGCGTTGGTACTGCCACTGATAAGGTGGCAGTTTGCAGAGTCTTAATATGGTGAGTGGAACTTTGACTTACACCTGGCTGTTGTTGGCTACCACCGTGGTGGCTGTTGTTTCCGTCCAGGCAGTTGGTGTGGTACATTGGCTGTCTATCGGAGATATCACCGCCATGGTCATAATTTGGCAGTAATTACCACCACTTTACCACCCACTGCCAGGGTCGTAATGGGGACCTATGTCTTCTATTGAGGCTTCCCCCAGGGCTGTCAAGACGGCCTATGATAATCTTAATTTCAAAAGTTCGAGGCGGCTCTGCTTAGAAAGGAGCTTAGGGATTGGGAAGAAGCCCAAAAATGATTTCCTCTTGAATCTCCTCTTCCGAGATGACCAGAAGCATCCTGAGGATCTTGTCCAACCAGAAGGGAAGATAGTGGGGGAACCTGACCAGGTAGATTCAGGAGAGGGTCCTAAAGATGCAGGGGAGGGTCCTTCCCCAGATCTTTCTCTTAACAAACCACCTAGTGTAGCCGGTAGTGGGAAGGGGTCACACACAAGAAGCGCACCCTTCACACCTAGAAGTCAGGTCGCTAGGGTTACAAAAGGTAGGGTGAGATCAACCTAAGCTCATTTTCCTAGCACTTCTGTGTCATACAAATGGATCAGAACAAGGGTGAGCAGGAAAGCTCATACAGGGGGTGACAAAGAAAAGAAGAAAGATGGAGAAAAATCTCAGGCTAAGCATGGTTGTCCACGCTCTGAGGACTGTCTGTCTTCATTCTGCACTAGAAGGGCTGAAGGACTATCCAGTGGAATGACGGAGTCACTTTCCTGCTTCAGCAGGCACCTCTCTGCAACGACAACCGGGATGCTGGGACTTCTCTCCTGTCGACGAGCGTGATCCCTGGAACACAGGTGGTAGACCAAAGTGATCCTGACTGTCCAAAGGTCCAGCTGTCTCAATTTGGTGGAGGTAAGGGCTTGCCTCCCCATTCCAGACAGTACCCCTGTGTACTATGTGTTCTGCAGCTCCTTTGGCTTCTGTGCACTTCTTCCAAAAGTCCTTTGTGCACATCGTAGCCCAGGTCCCCAGTACTCTATCCTGAGATGCTCAGCTCCCTGAGTTGTTCATAGGTGGTGTAGGATCATTTTGTGTAGTGCTGCGATGACCACATTCTGCAACTCCTTTGTCTCATGTTCTGGGACTCCTGTGGGTGCTGCCTGGTCTTCTGAGGGCTCTCTAAAGTGCTGAAAGCCCCCTCTGCCTCCTCAGTCTGAGATGAGACACCCAGGTCCCCCCTGGGCCCAGGTAGCGCCTTTTCCCTCCAACCGTGACATTTGCATGATCCAAGGATTGTTTGCGGAATCCACCGACGAAAACCAGCCTGCATCCAACGACTCAATGTGGTACATCTCTTGCACCAAGCAGGGAACCCACAGCTGTTCTTTGGTGTATTTCTGACTACTTCATCCAACCGGAGAATACTCTTTTGCACCTTTATCCAGGTTAGCAGGTGCTCCTGTTCTTCCTGGACACTTCTTCGACTTCTGGACTTGGTGTCTTCTCTCCGCAGGTCTTCAGGTCCAGGAATCCATTGTTGGTGTCTTGCAGTCTTGCTTGGTTTTTGCATAATCCTTTACCACGCCTTCTAGTGTGTTCTGAGGAAACTTGCTGTACTTTACTCCTGTTTTCCTGGGATCTGGGGTGGGGTACTTTATTTACCTTTGGTGTTTTCTTGCACTCCCAGCATCCCTCTACACACTACACTTATCTAGGGGGAAACCAACATTCGCATTCCACTATTTTAGTATACAGTTTGTGTAGCCCCTAGGCCCAGTGCAACCTATTGTGTTTTTCACTGTTTGCACTATTATCTGACTGTGTACTTAACTGATTTTGGTTACTAATGTATATATTGTGTATAATACCTACCTCCAGTAGGAGAATTGCCTCTAAGATATTTTTGGCCTTGTGTCACTAAAATAAAGTACCTTAATTTTTTGTAAAACTGAGTATTGTCTTTCTTGTGGTCAAATACTCTGTGACTATAGTTTTATTTGCAAGAGCTTTGCATGTCTCCTAGTTCAGCCTTGGCTGCTCTGCTAAGGCTACCCCTAGACAGACATGGCTGCAAGACACTGCCTACATTTCACTAAGGTGGATCACTGGACCTGGTATAAGGTGTAAGTACCTCTGGTACCCACTACAAACCAGAGCAGCTTCTCACAGTGCCAGGCTGACTCACTACGAGACGAGCATTCTGGGGTCCCCAAAGTGTCATTGAAAAGATGTACATTGCTTAAACCAGCAACCTTACTCCCAAATGAGAATGTTGAAATTGAAAAATTGGAAGACATTGAACATGATTGTTCTGAAGTAACTGATCTGTGCACAAAACCAAGAGCAGATATCAGAGACACCCGTTTGGAAGGAAATGACCAAAATATCTTTGTTGATTGTTCCTGTCTAAGGGACAATATGGGAATACTGAAAGCAGGATATGCTGTGTGCAAGATTTCTGGTATACTTGAAGCGTCTTGGCTTCGAGGAGTATACTTCGCACAAGTAGCAGAACTGGTAGCTCTTACTAGAGCACGCCATGTTTATGTGCAGCTTAAAGTTACCATCTATATGGATATCCAGTGTGGGTTTGGAATAGTGCATGATTTTGGCCAGGTTTCCTGACCTTTTCTGGTTCACCAGTAAGAAACAGTGAGTGAATTCAGGAGTTGTTGCAAACTATTCAAATGCCTGAAAAGAGTGCTGTGGTGAAATGCAGTGCACATCTGAAATCACAAGAATGTGTGTCAATGGTAAATGGATATGCGGATCAAGTCGCAAGGTTTTGCACACTGAACTGTATATCGTTCAAAGATAAGTGGGAATTTTTACCTTAGAAAGATGAGACATGTCCAAGTTATGCATTACATGTTATAGATATCTTGCAAGAGCTGAAGACATTGCAAAATGATGTTGATAGGGAGGAGAAAAGGTCATGGGTTAAAATGAAATGCGTACATCGTGAGGATGAATTGTGGATCTCAGAAGAAGATCAATTCGTACTGCCGAACATTTTATTTGACTCAAATGTCTAGATATTATCATGGTCAAGTGCATGTTGGGAGGGATGCCATGATTTGATTGTTCAAGCAGAATTGGTTCAATCCAAAGTTTAGACAGGTTGCTGAAGCAGTTTGCCATTGTTGCATCATTTGCCAACAAATGAACACAGGTAAAGGGACAGTGGTCAATTTGAGCCACATTGGAAGAGCAGGAGCCCATTCAGCAGAATGCAGATGGATTTTGTTGAGATGACTGTGTCTGGAGGATTGACATATGTGTTGGTGATTGTCTGCTTCTTTAGTCATTAGATTGAAGCTCATTCTACACGAACAAATGACAGCCGCACAGTAGCAAAATTACTGCTTAGAGAACTGATGCCACATTTTCGGTTTCCGATCTCTTTAGAATCAGATAGAGGAAGTCACTTCAACAATGAAGTAATTAAATTACTTTGTGCAGCCTTAAACATTGAGCAGAAGTTGCATTGAAGTTATCGCCCTGAAGCATCAGGACTTGTGGAATAAATGAATGGTACCTTGAAATCAAGAATGGCAAAAATGTGTGCGTCCATGAATATGACAGAGTGGACGCATTACCATTAGTTTTGATAACAATGAGAAACACACCCGACAAGAAGGCAAGACAGTCACTGCATGAGATCCTCAAGGGCAGAGCAATGAGGTTGCCAGTGGTTCCTGAAAATGCTCTTGAGAACATAACAGATGATATGGTGTTGGACTACTGCAAGACTCTGGCTGATGTGCTTTGCTCTTTTTCTCATCAGGTGGAAACCACCACACTACAACCTTCTCACAACCAATGATACAACCTAAGAACAGGTGACTGGGTTGTGATCAGAAAGCACGTGAGGAAGATGTGTTTGGAGCCTCATTCTAAAGGCCCTTTCCAAGTAGTTTTGATGACTACCACAGCTGTGAAGTGCGCTGGAGTTCCAAACTGGACACTATATGAGAAAATTGGCATGTCCTTTGGAGAATGAAGAAGAGTTGTTGAGAGTACCAACAACTACCAGACCAACCTCAGAGCCATAAAGAGGAGAAAGAGGAACTGAGACTGGATCTGGGCAAATCGAGTATGGTTCAGCCACTCCTGTGAGAGACAAAGGAGAAGACCTACAGGAAAGTGAAAGTGAACCAATGTCAATCAAGGAAGCAGGGGAGTCTAGTCAGAGGAGGGCTCTCCCAGAAGTAGACGGTCTTGAGAGACAAACAGAGCAAACAACAGACCTTGAGGGGGAAGGATTTGATGTGGATCAAAGCCACTGTGATCGACTCTTCCTGAACCAGTTGCTTGGCTATCAAGAGAAATTCCTGCAAAGCAAGAAGAAGTTACAAGTTCAATACTAAAAAGAGCATTGACTAAAGGTCCATTGTAAGGAGATAAGTGGCCGGAGTCACAGGCAAAGAGAAAAGAAGCAGTTGTCAGAGACAGCTATTGAGGAGGAAGTAGATACAACAAGGAGGGAAGATCTGAGTGAAGGAGAATTGAATGGAGATCAAAAGCTTAAAAGAAAGAGAATTGCAAGATGAAGGTATGCTGGTCCTGAATGGGCCTATGCAACAACAAGTGAATGGCAAAGAAAATGTTTGTCTTTTTGTTTTGATTGTGACACTCCAGGTCAATATTTTGGCACCTGAAGTAAAGCAATGAACTGAACTGTTGAAACTATAAGCTGAAAGAAGTATAAAGAAAAGAGACTGTTGAAAGTAACCTGAAAAGGCTTTTTGATAACCTGATTTGACAAAATAACCTGATTTGACAAGCTGGTAAACTGATTTTTTACAAACTTACTGATTTTGACAAAAGGATCCTGGAAGACTGAAAGCTGTAAATAATTGCTGAAGAAGATTGAAGATTTTGTTCATGTTTTTTGCTGTATAGTTATTATTTTTCCTCTTCTACTGTCTGATTCTTTACAGATCATGAGTAACGTTAGCCAGCAGGGTAGGAAGAATAGATGCTGTAAATACTTGAGTATTGGTTTGGTAATTATTTGTATGATATTGTGCCTGGTATTTACTGTGGGAATGACTGTTCTTGACAAGAGCAAAGCCAACCATACTTCAGCTTCAGAGAAAGCTACAGCTCTCATAGAAATAGAGAAGTTCAGGTTAGATTAGAAGTATCTGCACGCAGATAATGCACAAGCAGAACTTTCTTCTAACATTTTCTATTGCTTGTTGAGTGAGTATGTTGAGACCATGGATGTGAGAAATTGCTATGTTTGCACGCAGATTCCTTCATCAGTCGAAGAAGGAGTCACCTATCACAGCTTGCACTCACCTATGGGATGAGTTGGAGTCTGTTAGTAACAAGATTCTATAACCAGTAGTACATCCAGTGTTTCTACTCCAATTGTGATGTTGTATTTTCATTTGTGACCATAATTAAATACCTGAGTAGAGTAGCTAAGCACAACACTGTGAAATTAGTGAGAGGATTCTTTGAGCCTACATTACCTTTGGTACTTCGTATGCGCATAGAAACAATCTGACATGCTTGCTTACACCACAAGAGAGGAGCTTCTTAGATCAGACAGATGCTAGGAGAAAGGCATTAAAGGAGACATTAGAAAAGGGTTTAGAGAAAAGGACATTTAGGAATGATTATGCATTTAGTGAAATAAAAACACACAGAAGGTTAGCTCTAGATGCACAACAGGTAGGGAAGATTTGTGTATATAGGTCTAAATCTAGTACTGATATATTGTTTGTGGGCACGAGTGAATGTAGACGTGTTTTTGTAGAGTAAATCGACGTTCATGTTGAATGGACAGGATCCAGCGATTCCTGGAATTTATTATATCTGTGGGACGAATGCTTATTACCATCTTCCAAAGGGATGGTATGGCACATGTTACTTGAGGATAGTTTTCCCAAAGATATTTCAACTTGAGGACTTGAAAAGATTACTGAAAATAAATGAGTTACATCACACCAAACGAAAGAGAGAGTCTCCTTCTGGTATAGTGGGAGATATATTTTGAGCAATGATTCCTTCAGTAGGAGCTGTTCTGAATTCTATAAAGATTCGAAAGTTGTCTACTATTGTGGATAACATGTTGAAATTTTTTTGAGGAGCCATGATCCTAATGAATATAGAAATGGCTGCAGTAAGATCTATGACTCTTTAGAACCGCCTGCGTTAGACATTCTTCTAGCAAAAGATGGCGGAGTTTTCAAAATGCTGAATTCTAAGCATTGTTGTTAATATATTCCTGATAACAGCAAAGAAATTAGTAGCTTACTTACTAATCTGACTAATGATAGTGCTGATTTGAGAGAGCTGAAAGAACCAGGTGTTTGAGAGAAAGTTGGCAAAGGATTTGGTTCAGTGGGAAATTGGCTCAGTAACATTGGGAAAGGGATAATATTGAAAATAATACAAGGGAAATTGATTACAGTGATTTGCATAATTGGAGCATGGGGAATATGTAATTTGTATCATGTGATTAAATTAAAGAAAATTAAGACTGATCAGAGGAGGGAAGAGATACGAATGGAAAATTAGTTTAGGGAAATTTCAAAGAGGGAAAGAAGATTAAAAGGGATAAAGATGTCAAATTTTAGCTGAAGTGAAAATTTGTGTGGGAAGATGTAAGTGTGATGACATATTTAGTCATCAGAGGAGGGATTGTTAATGCTGATATTTTACTAATGAATATTTATCAATCAATCACAATATTTGTAAAGGGCACTACGTACCCGTTAGGGTTTCAAGACGCTGAAGGGGGGGGGGGTGCTGCTATTGGTCGTAGAGCCAGGTCTTAAGAAGTCTCCTGAAGGCGATCAGGTCCTGGGTCTGCCGCAGGGAGGTCGGGAGGGTGTTCCAGGTCTTGGCGGCAAGGTAGGAGAAGGATCTGCCACCGGAGGTCTTGCGCTGGATGCGGGGAACGATGGCGAGGGCGAGGTTGGCGGAGCGGAGTTGGCGGGAGGGGGCGTAGAAGTTGAGTCTGTTGTTCAGGTAGGCAGGTCCGGCATTGTGGAGTGCCTTGTGAGCGTGGGTGAGGAGCTTGAGGGTGATCCTCTTGTCTACGGGGAGCCAGTGGAGGTCTTTCTGGTAGTGGGAGATGTGGCAGCGGCGGGGTACGTCGAGGACCAGTTGGGCGGAGGCGTTTTGGATGCGTTGGAGGCGTCGGATGTCTTTTGCTGGGATGCCTGTGTAGAGTGCATTGCCGTAGTCTAGTCTACTGCTGACGAGGGCCTGGGTCACCGTTTTTCTGGTTTCCGTCGGGATCCATTTGTAGATTCTACGGAGCATGCGGAGGGTGTTGTAGCAGGAGGAGGAAACTGTGTTGACCTGCTTGGACATGGTGAGAGCAGAGTCGAGGATGAAACACAGGTTGCATGCGTGGTTGGCTGGTGTTGGCGGGGGTCCCAGCGCGGTGGGCCACCAGGAGTCATCCCAGGCTGAGGGGGTGCGTCCGAGGATGAGGACCTCCGTCTTGTCGGAGTTCAACTTCAGGCGGCTCTTTCTCATCCACTCGGCGATGGACTTCATTCCCTCGTGGAGGTTGGCTTTGGCGATGTGTGGGTCTTTGGTGAGGGAGAGGATGAGCTGTGTGTCGTCGGCGTAGGAGAGAATGTTGAGGTTGTGCTGACGGGCCAGTTGTGTGAGGGGGGCCATGTAAATGTTGAACAGCATCGGGCTTAGTGAGGAGCCTTGGGGTATGCCACAGATGATGTTGGTAGCTTCGGAGAGAAGGGTGGGAGTCGGACTCTCTAGGTTCTGCCGGAGAGGAATGAGGAGATCCAGTTGAGGGCTTTTTCTTGTACTCCGGCTTCGTGGAGGCGTGTTAATAGGGTGCGGTGGCACACTGTGTCGAAGGCTGCGGATAGGTCCAGGAGGATGAGGGCTGATGTTTTGCCGTTGTCCATTTGCTGTCTGATGTCATCTGTGGCTGCGAGGAGAGCCTTTCCAACATTCTGAATGTTAAACCTGCATAGAAAATGAGTTAACATAGAAAAATAATACACAAGTTTGAAAATGTGCCTACTTGAGTGACCACCAATAATCACAAAATGTACTTATTATCAGCTTATTAATGTTAACTTTTGAGCTCATGTTTGGATTAATGTAGTAGTATGTCATATTAATAGTTATGTATTAGGCACTTGCTTTATTAACAACAGGCCTTAATTTAGAGAGGTATTGGGCCTATTTGCAGGGCCTCATGTGAACTGAATTGTAATTTTCCATTGCGTTGACCAAATGTTAGTTGCGGAAATTCTTTCCCATGAGAACTGCCTGTTAGAATGTGTTGTACTAGCTAAGTATACTTTGTTAAACTCAGTGTGTGTAAAGGCGACGGTCCCAACAGCTAACAATGGATGCACTGATTAGAGCATAAGATGACACAAAATTGTTAGCTGTCGAGCCTAATGAAGGGAGCGGGAGAAGAGAAGGTCAATCATCGACATGTAAACAATGAACTAGTAAATACTTAGATTTGAGGTTCTACTTTCATTGGACTAAACGTGAAAGTACAATTCTTTGACCAATAGCAATGTGGGAAGTAGTTTTAGGGACCCTAACTTAGCCAGACTGCACCAAGAGGAGACAGCCACTATTCTTTCCTAACTGCATGAAGAGTCATTTCTCTCTTTTTCCTAAATCTTCATTGAGAAGCGACATTCTATTATGTCCGTTCCTGAGACTTTTCTATTTTGAACTTTATTGTTGAATTCCGATACTTTGCTGACCGAACAGATGTCCAATTGACGAAGACAGTTACAGCTTGCTGAACCATACTGAGGCAAGTTATAAGGCGTTGTTCCTGATTGCTATGTTTAATTGCTTTTGTCCTCAGGCGCCAACCGCTAATTTTGATGGAGCCGTAGTTAGGTGTTCTCTCCATTTGTGTTGACTAACTTGTTTGGCATGAAGCCCAAACACGCTATTCCAATCAGAAGGTTTGCTAGGATACTCACTGGTAACAACAGTTGATGTTGTTTCCTTGCTGAATCTAAATGTATGTCATTTCTATTGCGCAACTATTCTTGCTATTGATTTGTACTGTAACTTTAGAATGTGTAGTAATCCAAGCTTTGATTAAATTGAGATTCTTTAGAAGATTTGGTCAACCAGTATTGTCTCTGTATGCTCATCATTTGATTTTGAGACTAAGTTACTTGGTATTAGCATTGTTAATATAGAAAAATAAACATTCTAACTTGTACATAAAGGTGTGGTTATTCATGGCCAACGGGTCATGGTGTGTGGTGATTACTGACTCTCAATATTATTGATGGTATTGATTGTTATTGCTATTGATTTGTATTGAAACTGAGTCTTATGGTGGAAAGTTTTCTAAGCGGAGTCAAAAGGTCTATCAAACCTCTAACGCGTCCCCTTATAAAATAATGATAAATAACCAAATAAGTTCAGACGCGCTAACAACTGTTAACATCAGACCTGATCCGAATGTTTTTTTGCTTTTGGCTTTTTCTTCTGTCCTCATTGATTTTGAAATTTACAGTTTTTTTCTTGTTTTTGGTCCTTTTCATTTTTTTGATTCAAGCCTTTGAAAGTAGTATATGCCTAGGAGCACAGCTCCTTTTGGTGCAGAGGCATTGAAGACCACGTGCCTCAATGGGCCCATTGAACCCTGATTATTTTGCATTTCAAACAGTGAACAGTGTGCCCATTTCCTTTCTTCGACTAGGGCCCATGACACACTGACTACAGCAGTGTGTATGCCTACAGTGGAAGCTCTCCCTTATGGGCACCAGTACTATACCATCCATGCTTTCGGCCCATTTTTATAACACCAAGAGCAAATAACAACCTATTATTCACTCATGGTATAATAAAACAATTGCCAACCTACTTCAGATCCAGCAATAGCCTGAGGCAGGTAGTGACATTATTTTATGGCTGGTGCAGGTGAATGATATTTCTTGCATGAGCCATCAGAGACATTGGCAAGGACTGGTGAAATTCTACTCATGGCCTCAGGGCCCTGGCACACCTCAGTGCCTCCCCCAACAGTGATTCGCTTAGGAGTCACAGCTAAAGGTAGCTATGGGCTCTGCAAGCTTAAGTCTTGCAGTGCCTGGGCCAACAGGCCAATTAAACTCGACACAGACTTGGAAAGGTGATGGGTTAAAGAGCAGAGACTAAAATATAGTAGCTGTGACTGCACAGGTTCAAGGTTTCACTTTCATGTCCTAGGGCTGGAAGAAGAAAGGATCTGAATGGCTTCCCCATGGGGAAATGGAACAGCAGTACTCCACATGGCACCAGGCATCAATATAAGTAAAGAAGGTTTTTAAATGTTGTATGCATTTGGGTCAATGTGTATGTCTTTGAGAGCATGTGTATGTGTGTTTATGAGTTAAAGTGAAATATTCAGTAAAGGATTGAGTGAGAATGATTGATAGGAAGAGTGAGTATGAAGGAGAATGAATTAGAGGGAGGGAGTGAGGGTGTATTACCGTAAGTGTAAGTGAGTGTTACTGTGTGTGAGAATGAGTCAGTAAATCAGAGAATGTCTGAGACTGAGTGCAAGTGAGAACTGGTGACATAGATTGAGTCAAAGTGAGACTAAGTGAGTCAGAGTGAGTCAGAAAGAGTGGGTCTGAGTGATAATGAGTGTGACTAGGCAAGTCAGAGTGAGATTGAGTGGGCCAGAACAAGTGTGACTGACAGAGAGTGAGTAAATCAAAATGATGAGAATGTGCGGGAGAATGAGTGTTATTGAATGACATGAGGGGAGTCAAAGCAGGACTGATTGAGTCAGATTTGTGAGAATGAATTGAACTGGCTGAGGATGAGTGCGATGGAGTAAAACTGAGTGAGTCAGAGTGAGACTGACTGAGGCTGGTGGCATAGTAGACTGCTGCAGAGCTGGCAGTCTCACACCTTCGGGCCCAATATGGGATTTCCACTGGGCTGACTGACAGAAACCTCTGAAATCAGAGGTTTCCACAGGTCAGCCCAGTGGAAACTATGCTGCGGCATTGGCCTTGACTCCTCATGGAGCCAAGGCCAATGTTGTTGTACAGAGGGTGCCCCCAACACCCTTGGAATGCCCTCTGCCTGCCGTAGCAGCCAGTGTGCATTCCAAGGGTGCTGGGCAGAGGGACCCCTGCACTGCCCACAACATGGTCGTGGACAGTGCTGCCCCCCCCCTTGGCCCCCAGTGCTGTATTTCTGCCAGCCTTTTCATGGCGTGGTCCCCACCATGAAAAGGCAGGTGGAAACTGGACTCATGATCAGCAGGGCAGCACTGATCTCAGCGCTGCTGTGGCTGACCACAAATCTGACTACCGTCAGCCCATCGGAAACCATGTTCCTGGGGTGGATGGTGGTTCCCTGCAGACCGATTGTCAGGGGCGTGGTGTGGCCTCTGCCAATCCTCTAATGAGGCCCTAAGTGAGTTAGCATGAGACTGAGTGAGGATGAGTGAGACTTAGTACGTCAGACTGAGACTGAGTGAGTCAGTGTGAGCAACAATTAGAGTGAGACTGAGTGAATCAGAGTGAAACTAAGTTAGTCACATTGAGATAATAAGTGGTACTGGTCCGAATGAGTGAGACTAAGTGAATAGGAGTAAGTCAGAATGAACTAAAGTGAAACAGAGTGAGGAAGACTGAGTGGGACTGAGTGAGACTCAGAGTGAGTCTGAGAATTATTACATCTGAGTGAGAATGCATGAGACTGAGTGAGTCAGAGTGAAACTGAGCGAGAGTAAGTGAGTTATAGTGAGTTTGTGTCAGAACTCATGAGAATGAGTGGGACTGAGTGAGATCAAGTGGGTCTAATTGAGTCAGAGGGAGATGGAGTGAATCAGAATGAGTGTGAATGAGTGAGACTGAGTGAAACTTAGTATATCAGAATGAGAGTGAGTGATACTATCTGCCTTAGTAAGACAGAGCAACAGAGAGAGATCAAGTGAAACTGAGCCAGTCAGAGTGTGTAAAGTTAAGTGCAAGTATGAGTGAGAATGATTACATGTAAAATTGAGTGTGAATGATTAAGATCGTAAGACTCAGTGCAAATGAGTGTGAGAGAACCCTGAACCCTCTAAAACGAAGCCTGGCTCATTCACAGTAATTCAAGCCAAGGGTTATGCCCAACCACATTAAGAGGTCATCGGTCACAACTGTAAGTCTGCCTTGAAACTCCGAGAATTCTAGCCATCTCCTTTCATATGATGAGTGACTTTATTTTGTGCTTGCACCTTTAAACCAGCTTTTACAGTGTCTGTTTTCCAAATTTGAAGCCATTCAAGGTTCTCATATGAAATAGTGTCTCTCCATTTCCTTGGTTTTACACTGTTATGCCTATTTACAGTCTGCAGAGGACATCAACTTACGCCAGTGCATACTTGTGACACACAGACATTTACTTTAATAACACACAATGGGGGTCATTTTGACCCCGGCGGTCGGTGGTAATATGGAGGAAAGTACTGCCAACAGGCTGGCGGTACTTACCTCCATATTATGACATTGGCGGATTGGCTGAAGCCAAACCGCCAATATACTACACTGACAGCCACAGCAGTAATGGCAGTCAGGCTGGAGACAACATCCTCCAGCCCCGCGGCCGACACTTGCCCTCCTGCAGGATTATGACCTGCTGGCAGGAGTGCCACCTTACCGCCATCCGCTGGCATGGCCAGATCCGGATTTCCTCCATCCTTCTGGCGGACATCCGGCTGTGGTCATAATTTGACGGATGGCTGGTTACCGCGGCGATGGTCATGTCGCCGGGCGGTAGATGGTTTTTACCGCCGGGGTCATAATGACCCCCAATATATGTGCGATAAAAACATACAGGCGGTCATTACAACCCTGGCGGTCCAAGACCGCCAGGGCTGTTGTGACAGAAGCACCGCCAACAGGCTGGCGGTGCTTCCAAGGACATTACGACCGCGGCGGTTGCGCCGCGGTCGCACCGCCGGGGCCGGCTGTTTCCCGCCACATTTGCCCCGGCGGTGATAATCCGCCTGGGCAGCGCTGCTTGCAGCGCTGCCCAGGGGATTACGAGTCCCCGACCGCCAGCCTTTTCCTGGCGGTTTGAACCGCCAGGAAAAGGCTGGCGGTGGCAGTGCAGCAGGCATGGCAGTGCAGGGGCCCCCTGACAAGGCCCCATGCAGCTTTTCACTGTCTGCTATGCAGACAGTGAAAAGTGCGACGGGTGCAACTGCACCCGTCGCACGGCCGCAACACCGCCGGCTCCATTTGGGTCCAGCTCCTTTGTTGCAGCTGAGTTCCCCGCTGTGCCGGCGGGCGGAAACCAGGTTTCCGCCCGCCGGCCCAGTGGGGATCTAAAAATGACTGTGGCGGGAGTGCGGCCGCATTGGCGGCCGCCCGGCGGTCAGATCTTGGCAGGCGGCTTCAGCCGCCCGCCAAGGTCATAATGAGGGCCATAGGCTTTTAATTTGTGTGCTGCTTTTATTCTGAGATTATGGCCCTCATTACAACATTGGCGGTAAATCCTGCATACCGCCGTGCAGAAGATCGCCAACGTACCGCCGCGGAACTCCGCCACAGCTATTACAACCCACAGCTCGGAATCCGCCAAAATCTAGACACCCACACAAGTCTGCCACACCAAAGGTCAGTGATAAACTGGTGATAACAAAACCTCCACCGTCACGCCAACAGGAATACGCCCTAACTACCACAATCCACGCAGCGTTCTTTCAACCGCGGTACACACCGCTGCGCTCAAAATACACACACATTTACAAAACACTACCACATTGGACAAATCAAAATACACACACCTGATACACATACACACACCACTCCCTACACACCCAATACAATATAAAACACACACCCACATTACCCACAAACCCTTACAATGAAAAATTTGGAAGAAGCAGAGAGACAGAAAAGGAAAGACCACACCAGCATGCAGATGCACACAACACCATCGCTCATACACATCCACGCACAAAACAACACCCCCCCCTAAACATCACCGCACACATCAAACACATACCACCTCACACATCACCCACACCACCCCATGGCACCGCAAAGACATCCCAGGTTTTCTGAGGAGGAGCTCAGGGTCATGGTGGAGGAAATCATCCGGGTAGAGCCACAGCTATTCAGATCACAGGTGCAGCACACCTCCATAGCTAGGAAGATGGAGCTATGGTGCAGAATCGTGGACAGGGTCAACGCAGTGGGACAGCACCCAAGAACACGGGTTGACATCAGGAAGAGGTGGAACGACCTACAGGGAAGGTGCGTTCTGTGGTCTCAAGACACCACCTTGTGGTTCAGAGGAATGGAGGCGGACCCCCACCTCCTCCTCCACAACTAACAACATGGAAGGAGCAGATCCTGGCTATACTGCACCCTGAGGGCCTTGCAGGAGTAGCTGGAGGAATGGACTCTGGTAAGTCAAATCTTTAACTACCATACACCCCACCCTACCTGACTGCTATCACATACCCCCACCCTCACCCTCACCCCCATCACTCCAACTCCTCACATATGTCCCACTATCACAAACCACACATCCCAACACCAAGCCCTGCATGCAACAACAGAGCATAGACACCCATCACCAATGCATTACCACTACAGATACCCACACAGACCCCAAAACAATTATCACACAAGGTCCTACACAAGAATGTAAGCACTGGGGTACAGGGTCACCCACCCATTGCACACCATGGCACACACAGTTGCAATAATCATGCCTTTACACCACTGAAGGACCCCTACCCAACGTCACCAGACAGGAGGTTCCAGACATGTCTACTCCCCCCACAGAAGAGGCCCACAGTGATGACAGCAGCTCTGTCCAATTGGATCTAGATGACCAGCCCGGCCCATCTGGGACCTTGGGACAGTCAGTTCTCCTGACACAGTCACAGGCCACCACAGAGCCTCCCCCCTCAGGAAACACCACCACAGCACCCACCCAGCGGGCCCATACCTCTGTCCCCAGGACACGTCAAGCAGCATTGTGTCCACCACTGCAGGGATCGCAGGCAAACCCACCACCCCAAGAACAACAGGTGCCTATTACATGTCGCTCTTCCATTGTTGACAGGTCCACCAGAGGTCTGTACACCAGAGGATGCCGCCAACTCCTCACCTGCCCCAGCAGACGTGCCCTATGGATGAGCACAGCAGGCACAGAGTCAGCCAACACTGAGGTAGGAAAAAAACAATTGTATTGCACACATTTGTCAATACGCTATGTGCCTGTCTCTGTGTATATCCCAGGCCTATATATGTGTGACACATTAAAATATAATGACATGTGTCCACCTGAAATGGCAGCTGCCTGACCTGTAATGTGGGACAAGGGGATATGAGGTAACTGCGCTGGCATTCTACACTGTTGCGGTAGGCGGTCGAAGTCCGCAGCACAATCCTGCATTGGTTAACATTGGGCCCTATTGGTCCCAGGAGCCAATGACGAAGTACGCTGGCGGTGACAGTACGCACCGCTGCGGACGAGACTGCCATTTTCTCTCTGTTCACTCACTTGATACCTGATCTTCGACAGGGAGGACCTACAATGCAAGTGCTGCTGTGACCTCAGTCTGGAAGCGACGATGGCTCATGTGTCTGGGGAAAGGGCCACTGCCTTCACATCGGAGGAGTTGGATAAACTAGTGGATGGGGTCCTCCCCCAGTACACGCTACTCTACGGTCCTCCAGACAAACAGGTGAGTACACTGTGAGCATGCTGCATGGGCAATGCCTGTTTGGAGTGGTGTGGATGGAAGATACAGGGGGGAGATGAGGCCTTCATGATCGGACGGTTAGTGTATGTACGTCAGGGCAAGGGTGGGAACGTGGGACAATGACTGTGACAGTCCGGACGGTAAAAGTGTTACATTTTCCCCTGTACTATTCCTCTAGGTCAGCGCCCACCAGAAGAAGGTTAATTGGCGTGCCATCGCCAAGGACGTCCGGACCCTGGGCGTCCACCACAGACGGAGCACCCACTGCCGTAAATGGTTGGAGGACCTTCGCTGCTGGAGCAAGAAGACGACGGAGGCCCAGCTGGGTATGGCCTCCCAATGTGGGAGGGGTGCCCATCGCACCATGACCCCCCTGATGTTCTGGATCCTAGCGGTGGCGTATCCATAGTTGGATGGGCGCTTGAGGGCATCACAACAGCCACAAGGGGGTGAGTACACTCACATTCAGCTGACTCTGCGCACAATGGAGGTGTCTGGGTGGGGGAGGCGGGCAGTGGGTTCCCCTAGGCTAGGGCAAGCTTTGTAGGCAAGGACCCTTTGTGAGGCAGGCTAAGTGGCATCCCATTGCCACCATTGGTAAGAGCCATCTACACCTAGTCAGGCTCCTGTGACTTCCATATGTGCAGCAATCGGGCATAGGCCATGTACCCCATGTCCCTGTGATTAATTAGGGAACTCCAAGTGCATGGTGTAGTGCAGAGGGCTGCTGTGTCTGTAGTGTCCACTGGCGGTAGCGGTACTGTATGCACTGAACATGTCTTTCTTCTTCCCCCCTCCTTTTTTGTGGTCTCCCTGTTCTTGTGTGCATTAGCATCATCAGGCGGAGGAGCTGTGCCACCGGAGCAAGAGGGAGCTGCATCCCAGTCTGAATTCACCAGTGGGACGAAGGGCGAGGGGAGCTCCACGACGGGGACAGGAGCTGAGACCAGCGACACCACCCCAGGCACCTCAGGCCCTGCACCAGTCAGCCCTGCTGCCCTCAGTGAGGAGGCTATTGACCTCCTGAGATCCCTCACTGTTGGGCAGTCTACCATTCTGAATGCCATCCAGAGTGTAGAGAGGCAGTTGCAACAGACAAATGCATACCTGGAGGGCATTCATTCTGGCCAGGCAGCCCAACAGCAAGCATTTCAGACTCTGGCCTCTGCACTGATGGCAGCCATTGTCCCTCTGTCCAGCCTCCCCCCTCCAACTTCCTCCACCCAGACCCAATCCCCAGTACCTCAGCCTATCCCAAGCACACCATCAGACCAGCATGCACACACCTCAACACACACGGGTGGCTCTGGCAAACATAAACACCACACATCCCACAAGTACTCACACAAGCACCATACCCATGCACACATACCAACATCCACTGCCTCCACTGTGTCCCCCTCCTCCACGTCGTCCTCCTCCCTCCCTGTCTCGTCTCCACTCACACCTGCATGCACTACATCTTCAGCCACTACCTCCATCACCAGCACGCCCATCACCACACACCGCTCATGTGCACTCACCACTCCCACTACCATTCACACATCCCCTGTGTCCTCTCCCAGTGTGTCTGTGAGCCTTCCTCCCAAACTACACAAATGCAGTCACACACCCACCCAGCAGCCATCCACCTCACGACAGCCTCCAGCCAATGCACCTTCACCCAAAGTCAGACACCGAGCACCTCCTACAACCACTACCTCTTCCTCCACTCCCAAACCCCCTCCATTTGCCCGTCCCAGTGTGTCAAAAAAACTTTTCCTCTTAAATGATGACCTCTTCCCTACACCTCCCCCCTGTCTGTCCCCAGGGCCCGCCTTTCCAGGTCCCAACCCAGCACCTCAGCCACCACATCACCGGGCACAGTGGTGCCAGAAATACCCGGTTTTTGGAGTGCGCCAAGCAACAGGGCTGTCCCAAGGAGTGAGGCCAAGGACATTTCCCCACCTCCAAAACAGAAAAAGTTGCCCACATCCCAGAGGGAGAAGGCCAAAACGCCTGCCACCAAGGGCTCAGCCAAGACAAGTGTGAGGAGTGACAAGACAGCTGTGCCAGCATCCAAGGTGGGGGATGGGCCTGAAGCAGAAAGGCAAGTCAACGCCGCTGCCAACCTGTACGGCGGACAAGACCACCACCGGCACCGCCACATGCACCAACGCCAAGGGCACCGCTGCCAGCAGCCCAGATACAGAGCCCTTCAGCAGCACTGCAGTCAGTGAGCCCACCACCAGCACCGCCGCTACTGACACTGCCGCCAGCACTGCAGTCAGTGAGCCCGCCACCAGCACCGTCATTACTGACACTGCCGCCAGCACTGAGGTCAATGAGCCAGCCACCAGCACCGCCATTACTGACACCGCTGCCAGCATAGCGGTCAGTGAGCCAGCCACCAGCACAGCAGTCAGTGAGGCCGCCACCAGCGCCGCCGCCAGAATGACCGCCGCAAGCACCACCACCACAATGACCGCCGCAAGCACTGCCGCTAATGACACCGCCGCCAGACCCGCCAGTGGGCCCGCAGCAACCTGAGCCAGTGGCACCACCGCAGACATGGCTGCCATCCCCAGTGGTCATCTGTACGTGGCTGGTGGTCAGTTCCAGGGGCCTTGGGTAGCTTCCATGTAGACCCACTGTCATTGGAGTATCACATCCACTATCTCTGTCCTTGGCAGGATGAAGCACTCTAGGCAGAAAGCCCCCTACAGAACCAGTGGAGAAAGGCATCCACTACCTCAGTCCTTGGCAGGACGAAGCACTCTGGGCAGAAAGCCCCCTCCAGAACCAGTGGAGAAAGGCATCCACTACCTCAGTCCTTGGCAGGATGAAGCACTCTGGGCACAAAGCCCCCTCCAGAACCAGTGGAGACTGTTATCCACTTGAGAGACTGTGGCTTTGCACTCCCCAGGATGAAGCAGTGAGTAAACCACCCACTGGAGAGACTTGAGAGACTGTGGCATTTCACTGCCCAGGATAAAGCAGTAGACAAACCACCCACTGGAGAGGCTTGAGAGACTATGGCTTTGAACTCCCCAGGATAAAGCAGTGGGCAAACCACCCACTGGAGAGACTGTGGCATTGAACTCCCCAGGATAAAGCAGTGGGCAACCCACCCACTGTAGAGACTTGAGAGACTGTGGCTTTACACTCCCCAGGATAAAGCAGTGGGCAAACCACCCACTGGAGAGACTTGAGAGACTGTGGCTTTGCACTCCCCAGGATAAAGCAGTGGGCAAATGACCCACTGGAGAGACTTGAGAGACTGTGGCATTGCACTTCCCAGGATAAAGCAGTGGGCAACCCACCAACTGGAGAGGCTTGAGAGACTGTGGCATTGCACTCCCCAGGATACATCAATTGGCATGGAGCCCTCTCGTGGAGTTGGCGTTGTGCACTCAACTGGCTGAGGTGCCTCCCCTTCCCCCTGAGGTGCCTGTTTTATTTCGATCTGATGCCCCTGCAGTGTTCTCTCCGTTTCGATCGGGCATCTTGTGTGGACCTCCCCCATGCATTTTGGGCCCAGTGGTCCATGGACTATATAGGTGCAGTACCTGGACTTGAATTCTTGGTGTACATATTTGTTTATAGTGTATATACATTTTTGACTAATGGATGTTTATTGATACCAATGGTTACAATCAATTCCTTTTGTCCGTGCGTTCTTCCAGGGGGGATTAGGGTGTGTAAATGTAATGTTTCAGCATGTATTGGTGTGTGTGTTGTTGTAGGTGAGGGTGGGGGTGTTGCGTGTTGCGTGTGTGTGTCACTTTCTTTTCCCTCCCCCCTCCCCTGTGTCGTAGGTGCTGTACTCACCGTGGTCGTCGCCGCCGTCGGTCGTGCTCCTGGTAGAGGAGCAGGAAGACAATCGCAGGGAGTATTTGGAGTTCAGGCTCCATGGCGTCCTGGTTCCTCGTGGGGTGTGTAGAGGTGAGTGTTTTTCCTTCCAAGTCCTGTTTCCGCCGTGTTTTTGTTCACGTTGAATCCGCCCCGGAAAAGGTGGCAGATTGGCCTGTCATAATAGTTTCGGTGGTACATTGTGTTCCGCCTGTCTGTTGGCGGTGACTACCATGCTGTTTGTTTGCACCGCCCTGGCGGTCGGAGTGTTAAAGTGGCTGTCTATGTTGGCGGTTTCCGCCATGGTCATAATTAAATTTTTGTTTACCGCTGGCCTGTTGGCGGTTTTACCTCCGATTTACCACCGACCGCAAAGTGTTGTAATGAGGGCCTTTGTGTGTCTAAGATTCATGTGTGAGAGATATACTGGCAATAGTGCACTGATGAGTGTCTTTAAGTTAATTATTTGTGTTTTTTTTTTCTATTGAGATATTTGACTGTTTCATGTGTGTCTTTATGCAACATGTCTTGGGCAGTTGCTGTACATTAAAAGGAAATACTGCTAGGAGCTTCACGAAAGTTGGCTGCCTTGTGCAAATGAGTGATATTAGGCACAATTTTTGTTCAATCTATGCTACAGTTTCTGGAAGCTGAGGTCCGAAGGCAGATTGCTGTGTTCCTAATGGGAGTACTCTGGTTTACCAAAAGCATCAATGAATTCCACTTGTATACCTTTATTTTTTTTATTCTATTGGAAAGTGGGTATGCCTGTACCTTACAACATTTTCCCATACATTCCATCACTGTGAAAAGATTGTTTCACCCATGTATCCCAAATGTTAGTAGGTGTAGGCCCACACTGGTCCACTAAGCATGTTGCAGCCATATAGTATGGTTCAGAGGCAGTCCCCCAGAGGGAAAAACACTGGCAGGTGCAACAATGGCAAGAGGCTTTGTTGGGAAGATACCATCAGGAGCTGAAGGCCACAAAGTCCCCAGATGAAGAAAATACATTAAACACAAGTCGCTTTTTGTGACAGGTGCTCCCAGCCAAATCAGGTAAGTACAATCATAGGATAGTGCAAACAGTAGAAAATACAATAGATTGCAATGGGCCTAGGGGCAACACAAACCATATACTAAGAAAGTGGAATGCGAATCACGAATACCCCCCAGTCAAGTGTAGTGTGTAGAGGGGCGGTGGGAGTGTAAGAAAACACCAAAGGCAAGTAAAGTACCCCACCCCAGAGCCCAGGAAAGCAGGAGTAAAGTGCAGCAAATTTCCTCAGGACACATTACAAGTTGTGATAAAGGATTTTGCAAGAACCAAGCAAGGCTACAAGCAACAAACAATAGATTCCTGGACCTGAAGACCTGTGGAGAGAGGAGACCAAGTCCAGAAGTCGAAGAAGAGTCCAGGAAGGACAGGAGCCCCTGTCATCCTGAAAGAAGGAGCAAAAGTGGATTCTCCGGTCAGAAGAAAAGTACAGAAGTGCACCAAAGAAGATGGCTGTGGGTTCCTGCATCATGCAGGACATGTCCCACGTTGAGTTGTTGGATGCAGGCTGTTTGCGTTGCTGGATTCTGCCAACAAGCCTTGGTTCAAGCAAGTGTGCGGTTTGCGTCAAAGAGGAGCTGTCTGGACCCAGGAGGGACCTGGGGGTCTCAACTGGGACTGAGGAGACAGAGGGGGCTCTCAGCACTTCAGAGAGCCCTCAGAAGACCAGACAGCACCCCGGGAGTCCAAGAACACAGTGACAAAGAAGATGCAAAGTGCGGTCATTGCAGCACTAAACTGGAAGGTCCCACGCCGCCGGAGAACAACTCAAAGCGATGTGCGTCACAGGATAGAGTGCTAGGGACCTGGGCTACGCTGTGCACGAAGAACTTTTGGAAGAAGTGCACAGAAGCCCAAGCAGCTGCAGAACACACAGTGCACAGGGGTACTGTCGCAGCATGGGGAGGCAAGCTCTTAACTCCACCAAATGTAACAGCTGGACCTTTGGACAGTCTGGGTCACTTCGGTCCATCACCTGTGTTCCAGGGAGCACACTCGTCATCAGGAGAGGAGTCCCAGAGTACTGGTTGTTGTCGCAGACGGGTGCCTGCAGAAGCAGGGACGTGACTCCGTGACTCCACAGGAGATTCCTTTGGTTCGTCCGTGCAGGTTAAGACAGGCAGTCCTCAGAGCGTGCACACCTTGGAAACTGTTGCAAATGCTGGCTGGAGCTGAAGTTGCAGGTCACAAGAGTCGTCCTGGATACTTTGTTGCAGGCACAGAAGCTCCTGGAGCAGTCTGGGGTTGATACGATGATCAGAAGCTGAAGCAGAGTATGCAGAGGAGTCCTGGAGGAATCTTGCAAACCGAATCTGAGGAAACACCCAGAGGAGAGACCCGAAATAGCCCTGAGAGGGGGATTGGCTACCTACCCAGGTATGCACCTATCAGGAGGGGTCTCTGATGTCACCTGCTGACACTGGCCACTCAGAGGTCTCCAGAGGATCGCCACACCTTGGAATCCAAGATAGCTGCAACAACCAAATCTACTGGGCTGCATTGTACAGAGGGGAAAAGACAGTGCAGTGCCATCTCTACTACGATATGTTGCTGCTGCTGTCCCAGGCTTCACTGCTATTCTAAATGCCCTGTGCGGCACACAGGCTCACAGTGACCATGAAGTGTCACATAGCATAGGTTTTGAACTGGAAGCTACCCTGCCAGTGAAAGTTCCTATGTCTAGACAAACATAGAACCCAAAGCATTGCATGAGTGCGGTGAACTTCAAAAACAGATGCAATGTGTGTGTTATTTGAGATATTAAAATATTTATTGAAGTTAGAATCTGCTCAAAATGCTTTAGTTTTAAACACAAAGCTGGCTGTCTTAGTAGAGCTGGCTTTTTGGCTAAACCTATATGTGTCTGCGGTGATGCTAAGCAGTAACACCCTAGTAATGCCCCCTTCACACAAAGCTTGCAAAGCTCAACAAAGTGCTTTTGTACTGAGAAAAAACACTTTACCTACGTAAAATACCTTTTGTGCTGGAAGGTAAATACACTAGCAAGACTTTCCATTGCTGTATGCTTGTGGAAAGTATTAGTAAATCTGAGCCTTAGTTGGGAAAGTTTAGAGTTTCAGCAGTCACAGAAGGCAAATGTAGGGATGAAAGACATTACTACAGACTTTACAAAATCCACATTCCTCTGTTACCCAATCAAGATGCTACCTCTTAATGTGAATAAGTAAATTTCCCCAATAAAATACAGCTGGAGTACATTTGTAAGCACAATCCAGATGCCCGCTTTTTAGAGTAGACACACCTTTCGCAATAAGACCACTTCACCATGTGCCAAAGACTTACCCTACTCAGTTCTGGCCATCCACACCCTCGAAACAGGTGGGGGTGGCTATCCTCTCCCAAAGCAGTCTAATTAAATAAGAGTTCAGGGTGAAGAACACAGAAAGGCAAGACTTCTTCCCAATTGGGAAACCACAGGATAAGGGGAGTGGTAGTGGAAGGTTACATAGTGGTGGGGAGTGACATTAATCTGCTGTGGATCCAGACATTGATAGCATCCAACAGTCCCAATGTGCCATTGGATAAATGACTGAGAAGCCAAAGGAGAGACTGATGGACCTTTTACTGGTAGACACATCAACATATTTCTACCTGAGTGTTAGAGACTTCTCACTCTACTTCCATGCCCATCCCATGCTTTCACTCATTGACTATATCTTTGAATTCCACTCAATCTTGCATCCTTGTCAAAGGTACTCATCTCTGACATCTCCATCTCTGTCTATGCTTATATGGCGATGACATGAGAAAAAAGGGGGAGAAGCCAGAAGAAAAGACCGGGAGACTTCAGGTAAGCACTGTTCAAAATCCAGCCCATGAGGCCTCAATGGTGAGAGAGTTAGAGAAGTTCATTAAAATCTGCTTTTCTTTAAAGACCATGCCTAGCACTACATGGGATGCTTTTGAAGCAATGCTACTTAGGGCATCCATCAGTATGAACATAAGCATAGTGAGAGAAAGACAGCTGGTAGAAGATAAAACCTTAACATACTCAGAGGCCAGGAGTGTCTAGGTAAGTGGACTCCCTTTGGGGACCATCCAATGATTTCTCTCAATGTTAGGGGGCCAATTCAGAGTCCTCAGGCTGAATGCCAAAAAGTGGTGGGTAGAATGCTTAAATAAATCACAGCAACTAGGTTCCATCTCAGTCCACTGTTTTTTACCTAGCATGCCACCTCAGACAGGAATTAGCCATTTGCAAATCATCCATGGCCCTTTTGCAGTAAAAGCATTCCAGACTAAACTTCCAGGACAGGGGCCTCTGAACAAAAACACAAGCATTCCAGCCAATATTTGGTTTCTTTGGGTCTCTTCAGTAGGGTGCAATGAGTAGTACAGTGAGCATCAGAGCAAGGTCTGGGCATAACCTTCACACTATATCAAGAAATAAGGGGATTCGGAGGATTATGAGGTCCAGTGTATGCCCTATGATACACTGTTCCTAAAGAGCATGAAAAAAGACAGGGAAAGTCAAAGGGGATCCCATTAAGTAGGAGCAAGAGTCCTCACACACCCAGTTGGGTGTCATGCTTCATCATTGGACCAGCTCCTCGCCAGACTGGCGCTGCAATGTCTGGCGGGCACCACCCTTTCGGGGGGCTCTTTGCCGGAGATCTTTTTGATGATGCCACCCTTTCCCACAGGTAAGTGAGGGGGAGAGGGAGAAAAGAGAGAGCAAAAATAAGATGGAAGGATAAAATTGACTCAAGAACCCTTACTCAGAGCTATCTTTTATTAATATGGGGTCTTAGACAAGATTAAAACGGTAAACAGGAGGGTAGAGTCGAAGTAATGCTCGACTACTCTCAAACTGTATTGCACATAACAGGGGGGTCGAGGTATTACCAGACCCACCTCAACGTTGGGTCGACATGTTTCGCTTCTATGGGGTCCCACAGGATCCAGCGACGCTTCTTCAGGACCTAGTAACAAAACAACGTGCTTCTCTGCAAATAAACTATAGTGGCTCTTGCCTTTATCAACTAACAGTCAAAAGGAAAGGAGTATTATTATCACCAGTCACTTACATGAGTCCTTTATGACCCAGTCTGTCATTCCTACTCGTCGCCCCTCCTACACTGAGACAGGGCTTCATGGGATAACGCGGACCATAAACCTGGTCCACACGGCTTTGGGTGGAACCGGTAGACGGCACTCACACCTACCCCTTGGTCGCGCTCCCGGAATAACCTTTACACTTCACACTGCATTGAAGAACACAAAAAGTGATAATTGGAATGCCTGAGTTCATCTCAGCCACTAGTAGTTACTCAGAGCTTCATCCCAGGCAATCATGTTTTGTCCACTATTCCTTTTCGGGTCCAACCAAAGGCAAATAGGTCTTGTTTGCCTGGAAGGACTGGACTTTTCCCATAAGGAGCAGGACCACTACTGATTTGCATAGTGTGGGGCTCTGCCAAGGAGTCACATAGTGGATGAAAAATAAAATAATGAACTGGAATATAGCCAGATCAGTCTCCAGTGGCTGAAATTAGTACAAGCATTCTGTCCATCACCTTGCTGTTTGTTGTACTTGCGGCTCAGGATGAGCAGGGTGGAAACTACCCTCCTCAAAATTGGTCACCTCCTTGCACTGAGGCAGGTTTTTTTCCAAAAAGAGAACATTTATTGCAAAGTGTCACTAATGAAGTCAGTACCTATGCAATTTGTGAAAGGGATAAACAGGAAGCCTTTCAGAAATTCTTTGATGCCCCATACTCTAGGGGAAGCTAACAGGCGAGAGGAAATTAGGGCTTACATTACACAAGAACAGAACACTCATTCGTGAAAAAACTTTCACCCCTATAATTTTATAAAAATGTAATACATCATGCTGCCTTACAATTACCTATTCAAACGAAATAATACACAAGCAAATGCCTAGAGAAATTCACAACTGATGATCAACAAACAAAACATTTGAAACATCTTACAAAATTAGGTAGCCTCCAAATAGTTAGAATGGTTAAGCATTCTGCTTCTCTCTCTACAGCTAATAGACACTCTCCTTTCTTTATTCTGAAAAGCTATATCTGTATCACCTCCACAAAGAATAAAACCATTCCTCTGTGAATTTGAAAACGGAAACTTGACTACCACCACCAGACTCTTGTTCAACCTTCTCCTGTTATCAATTTTTACAGCTTTGAAATTTTTTATCATCATTAACGTCTTCAAAAACATTAACCATTGTTCACATCCGAACTGAGCCTTTAGTCACCCACTTTAACAAAAAATCTTTTTACACGTTTCTTCTCATCAAAATACTGCTTCTTCTTAGTTTGTTTGCCCTACTCTTTCATCCTCTACTCACCTATTCCATTACCCTTAACCCCTTTTCCCCGCACCATCCACCCTTCACACTTTTTTGTGATTGAAGCCTTTTTCTCATACAATTCAGATCAGATGTTGATTTTCCTGTGGAAGAGTGTTGAGACTTTCAATACACAGTAATACCATCCTGTTACATCTTTCTTCGACCCAAATTATTGGCCTTCACCAACTGAATACAATCTTTCTATGTCCTGTTTATCCTCTCAACAGTTTCAGAATGGTAAATTGAGGGTTTTTTTGTGCCAATTCCACAAGATGTCAAATATAATGCCAGTTGAAGAAATATCTTTTATGCACATGCCTTCCATCCACCTAGAATAAAGATCCATCATAATAACCAGAGAAGGCACTGAGTGTCCCCCCTTCCGGGGATCAACTAAGTATATTGCCACCTGTTGGAAATGGCCCTCTTTACAGGAGCACCTCAAACATTTTGCCTTTTACCCTTCACTTTTTGCAGATTTATTTTTGCTGGCCTTAAGACTCTTGAGTACTTTACCACTGCTGACCAGTACTAAAGTGCATTTGTTTTTGCCCCTAAACATGGTTTGATTGGTAAGGCCTGTAAATTAATTGTTCCTAGTGGGCCTGCAGCACTGCTTGTGCCACCCACTCAAGTAGCCCTTATACATGTCTCAGGCCTATGCCATTGCACTTTAAATGGCCATGTTGACTTGGTATTCAAAAGCTCTTGCCAAGCCTTAAACTCCCCTTTTAGTATATAAGTCATGCGTAAGGTAGGCCCTAGATAGCCCATAGGGCAGGGTGCTATGTAATTAAAAGGCAGGATGTATACTTTTGAGATTTAGATGTTCAGGTAGTGAAAAACTCCCAAATTCATTTTTACTACTGTGAGGCGCAACCCTCTCACAGGTTAACACTGGGGATTCATAATTACATTTAACAAGCTGTAATTCCTAGCTGAGAAGGAGAAGCTATGTCATGTATAGTACCTATGAAATTATAAAAATGTAATTGTTCGATTTATTGTTACAATTTTGAAAATGTCACTTTTGGAAAGTTTACCTTTTTCTGCTCTTAGCCCTTTGTGCCTGCAGCCTGTCTCCAGTACAAATCTCAGCTGGGTGACAGCTAGGCTTTGTGCATTCATCCAGACAGCCACACACAAAGGGAGCTTAGCTGTGACTGATGGGCCATCCACATTATGATGGCTCATCCTGGGTAGGATTGGTGGAAGGACCTGACACCTACACCTAAATAGGCAGTGTCCTGCTTCAACAGAAAGGGCTGCATAACCCTTTGTAGGAAGTTTAGCGCAAGGGCAGGAAGGGAGGTGATCTGTATTCTTCAAAGACCACTCTTTGAAGTCGCTCCCACTTTTAAGATGCAACTGGGTTTAAGAACTGGACATCTGACCCAACCAATCCAGTACACTTCTGGACCTGTGAACAACTCTGTCAGGAAGAAGGACTGCTGTGCTGCTACAAGGAATGCTACTCTGGACTGCTGCTCTGGAAGAAATGTTTTTCTGCTCTGCTACCCTGCTGAGGAAGGACTGGGCCCTTCTCACTTGAACCCAGCATGACCCTCAAGGGTGCACTGGCTTGTCTCATGTTCTTCTGAAGCTTCAGGGACACAAAAGACTTCCACCTACAACACCACATGGACTTTGCTTGCAGCAAGGCTTACCCTGCTAAGTGGGGCCAATCCAGTCCTGGGCCCTTGGAAGTCAGTATAAAGTGCTGCAACTACCAAAATTCACACATAGTAGTCATTGCACCAGTCAGAGCCGATGCATCTCCTTTGATGCCAATGCATTGCTGCTTCCAGAGACATCGCATCACTAAGTGCACGGTTCGATGACAATGTATCACCAATATCTAAGGGATTCGGCAGCAATCCATCCACAATTGCGTAATTCAGAACCAACACATTGCCTACATTTCCAAAATCAATAGCGACATATCAAGTCAGCTGCTCCTCGCATTGCTCCTCACATCCTCCCTTGATGCCAACGCAACCCCGAACAAAGGTACTGATTTTACAGGTCAAGAATGGTCCCTGTATTCAACCCGCACTCCATCACAGTTGGCCTGAGGTTTCAGATTTAACTTGGTCTAGCGCAACCAGATGTCCCTGGTTGATGCTTTATGTTTCCAAACACTACAGTTTCATTTATTGTTTAAAAATTCATATAATTAAACTTCTACTTATTGGATTTTTGTTGTCTTGGTCTTGTTTTGTTCTTTAAATTAAGCTCTATAGTTCTTACCAGTTGTGGTATCTTTTTGTGTAGTGTTTGCACTGCTTTACTGATTTGGACAAATACTTTCACATTCCCTCCTAAGTTAAGTCTGCCTGCTTTGTGTCAAGCTACCATAGGGTGAGCACAGGTTAATTTAGGTTGTGTAACTGACTTACCCTGTCTAGGATTGTGGCCCCTACTTTGACAGGGTGCATACTTCTCACAACTAGAGACTCACTTTCTAACTCCACTTATTCCAAGGATAGCTTAGAAGTTGTGTGCACACAATGGCATGCAGATTTGTCTCATCATCAAGTTCTTACTATTGTTATATTCCATACAATCCCTGGCAAGCTCCTCAACCTACAAATCTATGCCTGAATATCTGAATCACCTACTTACGTTAAATATAATCTGAATACAAATGACTTAGCAAGTCAACTCAATCCTCTGGTTAGATTGCACTGAGTATTCTTCTCCTTCATTAACATCAGCCAAGGGCAGCCGTCCTTCAGGTGGCATCTCAATATATGGTCAAAGCAATTGGGCTTTACTGCCACTACCCTGATCAAATTAAAAGGTGTGATCCTTGTACTAAAATAATATTACATCGGCTGGACAAAATAGCCTACTCAGCTTTCTCAATTTGGATAAGAAAGGGAGACAACAGAATATTTAAATGAGATCCTGAATCAAGTAAGACCTGACAATTTCAACTCTATATGGCTATTAGCAGGTGACTTTAATGGCATTCTGCTAATGACAATGAATGAGCAGGAATGGCTTGATATTGAAGATAAATTATGAAAAATCCCACCACTAAGTGTATCTCTATCCACTAGAAGCTCAAAACTCTGCACCTCACTAGCATCTGCTTGAAATACATAGGGTCTGCGTTCTTAGAATGACAGGAGCATCACTGACCAAGAAGCTGCATACATGCCTGCACATGTCACACTAAAGATTGGTAACACTTGACAACCTATGGTAACGTTTCAGGATTTTCACAGGGCCTCAAATTTCAAAATTAACCACACTCTTAAAAGTAATCATTGCCTTGTTCTCTCCATCTGGATACCACCCCTTTGAATAAAGAAATCATGTTGGGTCATCAGTAAGTTCTGAAACCTGCTAAAAGGATTTGGCCCGCTGGCGAATTAAGTGTACCTACTGTTCTCGGATGAAGACTCTCAACATCTAGTCAAAAGATGTTTGGAATTCTCGAATGGCCTACTAAAGCCTGTAGCTTCATTGTTGCCAGGCCCTCAAGCCCACAAACCCCATCACTCAGGCATCTCAAAAAGCTGAAATCTCTTTTTGCTAAAAAGACACTTAAACAGAAGCATAAGGGCACTACACAAGGACAACTTCTACTAAAAAATTATAGGAGTTGCCTGTATGAAGAAAAAGAGCAGGTGGGGATGCACAATGGAAGAATTTTTTCCAATCAATAAAAGCTAAAGATTCTAAAAGGTTCTGGCTCAGGGATCACAATCTGTTTAGGAGCAGCAAATAATCCATACAGTTAGCACACATTTCTTTGCTCTATGTTGACCCTCTTACTTTGCCACCTGTGCTAATGATCAACCAAGATATGACTACAGCTTGTGCCCCCTGTTTAATCTTGAACCTAATCACGGAGCATATGGTTGTCAAAAACCTGGGCTACAACGCACTCAACAGGTGCCACTGGCCCAACCATTTTTCCAATTAGCTACAAAAACAGGCTGCAAAAACAGAATGGTCAACTCAACTGACTCCCTTGTTCCTTGACTGTCTAACTAGAAATCAGGTGCTGGAGAGCTGGTAGGGCTCCTCTGAGTTCTATCCCATGAAAGGGGTTCTTTTGACAAACCAGAAAACTTTCAACTCATCACCCTCCTGGATGTGGAGGGGAAGCGTTTTGCAAAAATTCTGAACAATGAACTTGAGGAATGGGTGTTTGTTAAAAGAATCATCCCAGCTACAGAGGCAGGTTTTCAGAAGGATAATGGGCCAGAGGTCAACCTGTTATATGTAGCAGCACTGATCAACAAAGCAGGTACTATTTTCAGCGCATTTACTGATTTTGCCATAGCATTCAATAAAGTGGATAGAGGAGTGCTTTAGACCAAATTACCAGCTTTTGGTATTTTACCACGTCTTTTGACTTCCACCATGAGCCTGTACTCGAACACGTGGGTGAAAGTGAGAGTCTCCGATAAACGGTCCACATCAGCAAAAATCTGCACAAATGGAGGTCGCAAGCAGGGTTGCATTTTGGCCCCCTCACTTTTTAATCTGTACTTAGCGAACTTGAATGACCATCTAAGTGTAGCTAAAGCTTTTCCACCCCAAATTGGAAGCAGACGTTTAGAGCTATTGAAGTATGCCAACGGTACTATTTTAGTGTATAAAAAAACAATTGGGTTACAAAGATCCTTGATCAGTCTGGCCAATTACTGCAAAAAAAAATCTTAGCACCAATACAGAAAAAAACGAGATTCTATTTTTTTTAGAAAAGAACATCAAATACAGTGTTTAGTTCATAAATGTTCAGACAGTCAAAAGAGTGTCTAACATGAAGGGACATATTTAAAAGCCCCTAATAACTCCTAGCGGCACATTAGTATAATTTTTCTGATTCTAATGTGGCCCAACGAGGCCTAAACCACTGCACATATTTACAAAGTGGCGCAATGCTCGCGTTGCACTATTTTAATCTCTTTGCACTACATTATGCCGGTGCCAGGCATAATGTATGCAAGGGGGGCATTCCCCTGTTAGTGGGGCTGAAAAAATGGTGCAAGGAAATCGAAAAGATTTCCTTATGTAATTTTTATCAGCACTTTTAATGCCTGCTTGGAACAGGCATTAAAAGGGGGCACACCATTGCTTGCATTGGACCCCTATGTACTCTGCAGGAGTAGCACCAAAATGTTGTTGCTACTCCTGCAGAGTACATCACTAGCGTCATGAAAAATGATGCTATTGCCCCGTACCCTGCGCCAAGGGTTCACCTGATTTAAAACACGGTGCACACATGGAGGCGGTAGTGGGGCGGTAGTGGAACGGTAAGGGCACAAGAAAAGTGGCGCTGCACAGTGAGCAGCGCCAGTTTTCTTAAATGTGCCCCTAAAAATCTTCGAGAATGCCTAAATTACCAGGGCCTCCATCTGCTCAAATCAAGGCCTTGGCACTAATGGCAAATGCACTCATTTTTGCACTCATTTTTACCTTTTAGCACCTCCTCAAGAATTTTCTGGCCCAGATCTTTCTCCAATTTGCAAAGTTATCAACTGCAAACTCATACCGACTCTCACATATGGCTTTTTTTTTTATACAAATCACCTATCCAGCTGTATGGATCTAGTGCAATGCCAATGTTACAGGCCTCTGTTTAAGCTACTAACTTGCCCAGTGAAGACCCAGATTCACTTGCAATTTAAAATTACTTTAAGGCACACACCTAGACATAAATATGAAACATTATTTTTCTTTAATAAGTAGTCCATATGTAGAATGATGTTTATTTCACGTTAAATGTCCAATACCATTGTCTTGTAACATTCAGATTCCAAAATCAAATTCCAGTTCTTTGATTTAATTCAGCCAACACGTGTTTTGTCTTGGGATGTATCCCACTGGCTTCATCAGGGCTGAAAATATCATTTGGACAACTTTATAATATCCTACATTACTGTAAGTAATCATATGCATTCCTGTCATCAATTACAGTGTACGTTGGTACCAAACATAATAAAATGTTGTTATCAATATATGTTCATGCATCAGTGTACATTGTCATATGTATAAATCCACTGGTCCATAATAAGTCATCCATGTGAACACCACTGTGGTTAACACCTGTAAATATAAACCTCTACATAGAACAAGCTCATATAAATCCAGAATCTGATGCTTCTGAACAAATTCAACAAAATATTCCCAGCAAAACAAGTGTAGTTATAAAACGCTAATGCACACACATGTGAAACTTGTATAAACCAAATGCCACCAATACAGATGTTAATCATAAGTGCTTAAACTAAAAACAGTAGCATCCTCATATCCAATGGGCAATACCTGTTTATTTTAAAGCCCCAAAACAGTATAAGAGCCGAGCATCTCCCATTCCTTAGTTGCTCATATCTCCGAGTTTATGCAAAATTACTGTCAAAATAAGTAAATGACCTTAATCCCTCATTGAATAGGACTTGAATAAACACGGGCTGACCAACAAATAGGAACATTTACCCTGAATTTAATAACTGGCACAATCCACCGTCAAAATCTGAATAGTGAGAAACTGTATCTGTAAGCAGACCCTTTAAAATGCCATAATCCCACAAGCATGCCGAACATTGCTAATTCGTGTCACATATTAAACAAGATGCCTCCTAATACCACTCATAACAAAACGTTACTAAGTTAATGGCTTATCATCTAGCCACCAGTTGCCTCCTGCAGAAATTAGTATAGCTCAACATTGATAACCACAACGTTTGCATATTTAGATAATATTATCTCTCTACAAACATCACTAACTGAATTTCTTAGTAACCTAGCAAATAAAACAAAAAACAGAAAACCCCATGCCATAATCTATTAAATCACGATATTATCATAAAATGTGTGCCTACCAGTGAACTCGTATCCACGAGGAGAACGCGCCACGAGTACGTTTCCATAATGCCGTTCTAGGGAATAGTCCCTCTTGGAATAGACCCACACATAAGGATAGTAGACATAAACATAGGACTAACTCCTCCAGGCACCTATATCTTGAAATAAAACATTCCAACATCTTAGCCTTAGTGATTGTGATAACCCATACACTTAGGACCAATGTCACTATATGACAGTACATAAATACCTGCTTATATTCTGAATAATGACTATTTAAAAGAAAGAGTAATTACTTGTTACCCTATGCCAAGATTATCCAAAAACACAGACTTAAGAACCCTTACTAATTTCATGCCTCCCAAGGTCCTCATATTTTAAATTCACCATAAACAGTACAAACGTAACTATCCTCCTCAAGATATCTTAATACTTCAGCCTAGTCCCAACCATATATTGAGGAAAAGTGAAAAGAAATTAATAACTACCTCCATATTTGCCTAAATTCACCAATACTGTTATGAGCTAACCACCTTCTCTGTGTCTCATTGGATATAGAGTATATTTTCTGTTAAGACTATGGAGGTCATTACGACCTTCCCGCCAATGAGGCCGCGCCCCGCCGCAGGCATTTGGAGATCCCCGCTGGGCCGGCGGGCGGAAACCTGGTTTCCGCCCGCCAGCCCAGCGGGGATCACGGCCGCAACATAGGAGCCGGCTCCAAATGGCATGGGCAGTGCAGGGGCCCCCAGGGGCCCCACGACTCCCCGTTCCGCCAGCCTTTTCCTGGCGGTGCAAACCGGCAGAAAAAGGCTGGCGTTCGGGGACTCGTAATCCCCTGGGGCAAAAGCGGCGGAATACCGCCGGACTGGCGGTGCGACCGCGGTGCTTCCGCCGCAGTCATAATACGCCTGGAAGCACCGCCAGCCTGTTGGCGGTGCTTCCGTCGTTTTAGCCCTGGTGGTCCCGTACCGCCAGGGTCAAAATGACCCCCAATATATCTAGTTGTTAATTTCCATAATCATTTAACTTCATGTGTGTGCATTGAATTCATGATTATAAGTTCAAATCATAGTTCATACTAATACATACGTCCAAACTTCAGACATTGAATTAATCTTAATGCTGATGTCTAGATTGCTGTGCACCCCTACTATATAGTCAAAACTAATTCAAATAAACATTCTTATTGTCCCAAAAAGTACTCCAGTTCCTGGTCCATATTTAATCCGTCCTCAACTGCCCTGAGACGCATGATCCATAGTGATTCCCTCACTATATCCTCCTAAGATGCAATTCTCTGTTGCCACCCGAGAGTCTTCGGGTACATGCTCAATCCCAAAAAAATCTGAAAACCTTACCTGCTCCTTGTCTCTCACATCCTCATATGTTGTACAATTGGATATCGTTTATCGTCCTGTTTCGGTGCCCTCAAATGTTCACTTATCTTTACTCTGAGGGGACGAACTGTGCTCCCATTGTACATCCGTTCACAATAACATATGGCATACACCACAAAGATCGTACTACAATTGATGTTGGTTTCAATTTTAAACTCCAGCATGGACCCCGGGTACTGCCAAACTAGCTCTCTGGGGTTTTCACTGCAGCTACCGCTGCTGCCAACCAACAGACAGGCTTCTGCCCCCCTGAGGTCTGGGCAGCCCAGTCCCAGGAAGGCAGAACAAAGGAATTCCTCTGGAAGAGGGTGTTACACCCTCCCCCTTTGGGAATAGGTGTTAAGGGCTGGGGAGGAGTAGCCTCCCACAGCCTCTGGAACTGCTTTGAAGGGCACAGATGGTGCCCTCCTTGTATAAGCCAGTCTACACTGGTTCAGGGATCACCCAGCCCCTGCTCTGGTGTGAAACTGGACAAAGGAAAGGGGAGTGACCACTCCCCTGTCCATCACCACCCCAGGGGTGGTGTCCAGAGCTCCTCCAGTGTGTCCCAGACCTCTGCCATCTTGAATGCAGAGGTGTGAGGGCAAAATGGAGGCCTCTGAGTGGTCAGTGCCAACAGGTGACGTCAGAGACCCCTTCCGATAGGTGCTTACCTGGTTAGGTGGCCAATCCTCCTCTGAGGGCTATTTAGGGTCTCTCCTGTTGGTTTCTCGTCAGATAACGAACGCAAGAGCTCACCAGACTTCCTCTGAATCTCCCTCTTCGACTTCTGCCAAGGATCGACTGCTTACTGCTCCAGGACGCCTGCAAAACTACAACAAAGTAGCAAGACGACTGCCATCAACATTGTAGAACCTAATCCTGCCGGCTTTCTCAACTGTTTTCTGGTGGTGCATGCTCTGGGGGCTGTCTGCCTTCACCCTGCACTGGAAGCCAAGAAGAAATCTCCTGTGGGTCAATGGAATCTTCCCCCTGCTAATGCAGGCACCAAACTTCTGCTTCACCGGTCCTCTGGGTCCCCTCTCATTTTGATGAGGGTGGTCCCTGGAACACAGGAGCTGGATCCAAGTGACCCTGACAGACCAGTGGTTCCATCTGTCCAAATTTGGTGGAAGTAAGTCCTTGACTCCCCACGCCAGACATTAATCCTGTGTACTGCATGAACTGAAGCTGCTAGGGCCTCTGTGCACTTTTGCAAGGAATCCTTCATGCACAGCACAGCCCAGGTCCCCAGCACTCTGTCCTGCATTGCTCAACTCGCTGAGTTGACCACCAGCTTTGTGGGACTCTACTTTGTAGTGTTGAGATGACCGCCATGCTCAGTTTTCTTGAACCCCTGTTCAAGTACTTCTGTGGGTGCTGCCTGCTTCTGTGTGGGCTCTCTGTATTGCTTTGTACCTCTGTCTCCTCCTAAAAGGGCCGACCTCCTGGTCCTTCCTGGACCCGGGGAGCACCCATTTTCTTCAACCGCAACCCTTGCAGCTAGCAAGGCTTGTTTGCGGTCTTTCTGCAAGGAAACAACTCTGCATCCCTCAGCATGCCGTCGGACATCTTCTGTGCAAAGTGGAAGTTCCTGGCATCTTCCGTTGTTGCAGAATCTTTAGCTTCTTCCACACAGAGGCAGCCATTTTGCACCTTCATCCGAGGTTTAGTGGGCTCCTGCCCCACATGGACACTTTCTTGACTCTTGGACTTGGTCCCCTTCCTTTGTAAGTCCTCAGGTCCAGGAATCCATCTTCAGTGCTTTGCAGTCAGTTGTTGTCTCTGGAGAATATCCTATCACAACCTTAGTGTGTTTCAGGGGAAGTAGGGTAACTTTACTCCTACTTTTCAGGGTCTTGGGGTGGGGTATCTTGGACACCCTTAGTGTTTTCTTACACTCTCAGCGACCCTCTACACACTACACTAGGCCTGGGGTCCCTAAGTGGTTCGCATTCTACTTTCTTAGTATATGGTTTGTGTTGCCCCTAGGCCTATTGCATCCTATTGTATTTTAGTGTTTGAACTAGTTTTCTAACTGTTTACTTACCTGATTTTGGTTTGTGTGTATATTCTGTGTATTTTACTTACCTCCTAAGGGAGTAAATCCTCTGAGATATTTTTAGCACATTGGTTCTGGAGGGGTCATTGTACCCAGTGTGCTTCATCCTGGGAAGGATGGGGTGAGAGGATGGATTCTTCCACTGGTTCTGGGGGGGGCCTTGTGCCCAGTGTGCTTCATCCTGGAAAGGATTGGGTGAGTGAATGGCTTCTCCACTGGTCTTGGAGGGGGCATTGTGCCCTGTGATGCAGATCTTGGGGAGTACAAGGTCACAGTCTCTCACCTGGGTGTCAGACCCACAGGATTTGCAGGAGCCAGGATGCACAACAGCCCAAGGAGGCAGGACTACACACTGTCCACCGGCGGTGGCGGCTGCTCAGTGATGGCAGTGGCGTGGTTGGTGTCGGTGCTGGCAGTGGTGGGGGGAGGCTCCAGCCCATCCAGCCTCAGATGGCTGCCCACTCGGGCTGCTGCTGCTGGCAGTGGTGCTGGTGGCAGTACTGGCAGAGGTGGAGGGAGGCTCCAGCCCATTCCCTGCAGCCTCGGACGGCTGCCCACTGGGGCTGCTGCTGCTGGCAGTGGTGCTGGTGGCGGTGCTGGTGGCGGTGCTGACGGTGGTGCTGGTGGCGGTGCTGGCAGTGGTGGGGGGAGGCTCCAGCCCATCCCCTGCAGCCTCAGACGGCTGAACCATCGTGGTTGGTGGTGGGGGCTCCGAATGAGTCCCAGCACCAGGCCTCCTGTCTTACCTGCCTGCTTGTGCCGCCCCCTAGCCCTTCCTGTCAGCAGCCGGGGATTGCACCTTGCCCTTCCCACCTGCAGCTGGTGGTGCCTCCTCGCCCTTCCCTGTCACAGCTGGTGGTGCCTCCTTGCCCTTCCCTGTCGCAGCTGGAGGTGTCTCCTTTCCCTTCCTAGACGCTGCTTCCCTGTTGTAGCTGGTGGTGCCTCCTTGTCCTTCCTTGATGCACCTGGTGCAGACACCCTTTCTGTATGGTGCCTGGTGCCCGGGATCCTCTCCCACCTGCAGTGCCTGACGACACTACTCTGGCCATGAACTGGGTGGCTGAGGTGTTCGCCTTGGTTCTGACTACCCTGCCTCGACGTGAAGGATGGGGGGGTGGTAGAGAAGAGGTCAACAGTGGAGAGGAAAAGCTTCTTAGGGACATTGAGGTGGGAAGAGGGTGAAGGTTTGGGAGTGGAGGAAGAAGAAGTGGTTGTAGGAGGTGTCTGCTGATTTTGGGTGCAGGTGCATGGGCTGTATGCTGTTGTGAGGTGGTTGGCTGTTGGGTGTATGAGTGCTTGCGTTTCTGTACCTTGGGAGGAGGGGGCACAAACATAGTGGGAGAGGACACAGGGGACGTGTGCATGGATGTGGGGGTGGTGACTGCCAGTGGGGGGCGTGTAGTGATAGGCGTGATGGTGAAGGTGGTCGTGGATGAGGATGTAGTGCATGCAGGTGTGAGTGTAGACGCTACTAGAAGGGAGGTGGACAAGAAGGAGGAGGCACTGGATGTTGGTATGTCTGCATCTGGATGGTGTTTGTGTGAGTGCCTGTGGGATGATTTGTGGTGCTTGTGTTTGCCTCAACCACTCCTGTGTGTTGTCCTGTGTGCATGCTGGTCTGTCTGTGTGCTTGGGATAGGTTGGAGTTTATGGGAATGGGATTGGGTAGAGGAAGTTGGAGGGGGAGGCTTGAAACAGGGACAATGGCTGACATCAGGGAGGAGGCCAGAGCCTGGATTGATCTCTGTTGGGCGGCCATGCCAGAGTGAATGCCCTCCAGGAATGCATTTGTTTGTTGCAAATGGACTGCCAACCTCTGGATGACCTCAATAATGGTTGACTGCCCAACAGAGATGGATCACAGGAGGTAAATTACCTCCTCTCTCAGGGCAGCAAGGCTGACTGGGGCAGGGCCTGAGGTGCCTGGGTCAAATGAGATGCCCACCCTCCTGGGTGAGCGGGCACAGAAAACATACTGAGGGGCTGTTGGGAGGGCGGTGTTGGTACAGGGGTGGCAGCTGTACCTGTAGTTGGTGTGGGCACAGAGGTGTCCGCCACCACCAGGGAGCTTCTATCTGAGGATGTATCACTGTCAGAACTGTCCCCTCCAGTCTCTGCCGAAGTCCTCCCCTCGCCCTCTGTCCCACTGGTGCCCTCACCGTCAGTGGACTCGGCCTCCTGGGCCCTGTGGGAGGCAGCTCTCCCCATCGCCGGTGCCTCCGCTCCTCCGCCAGATGATGCTAATGCACATAAGGACAGGGTGACAAAACAAAAACGGGGGGAGAGACAAAGGATACCCTTGGTCAATGGCGGCAACAACACCACCGTTGGTGTACACGACACACACACACCCACAGGGAACAACCCTACGCACTAGGCTATGCACTAACAGTCACAATGCTAGTCACCAGCCCATGGACAGGGATACCTAACACCAATTGCAGCATGCCTGAGACCCACAGACCCCTGCCCAGTAGTGGATGCCTACTAGCTTGGTTGGAGGAGGTTTAAGTCAGACCTCGCCCAACATGGGACCTACCCTGCAATGTCTGGTCTGGCCTAGGGGCACCCACAGGCCAACATCCCCCACCCGGATGCCACCCCACCACATGCAAGTAGTAAATTGGGGCACTGTACTCACCCCTTGTGGCTGCTGTGATGCCCCCAAGCACCCATCCAGCTCTGGATAGGCCACCGCCAGTATGCGTGCCCTCAGGGGGGTCAGGGCTCGACGGGCACCCCTTCCTCGTTGGGAGACCATCCCCAGCTGGGCCTCTGCCGCCTTCCATGCTCAGCGTCGCAGGTCCTCCCACCGTTTGCAACAATGGATGCTCCGCCAGCCGTACCCCCCTAGGTCTGCACATCCTTGGCGATGGCACACCATATACCCTTTTTTTGATGGGTGCTGACCTGCAGAGAAATACACATAACAAAAGGTATCAGTCAGACCGTCTTGCCTGTTACACTCATGGCCCACCATAGCCCTTACTTCCCCTTATGCACAGACATTGCCCACCACATCTGCAGAACGCTGCCCAGGGCCCTTCCGCCAACCCCCTACACGAGGCCGTCACACACAGCATTCGGTACTGGGGTAGGACCCCATCCACCAGTCTCTCCAACTCCGCAGCAGTGAAGGCAGGCGTCCTTTCCCCAGTGACAGGAGCCATGGTCGGTTCCAGACACAGGCCATAGCAGCACTTTCAGTGTAGGTCTTCTCCTGTTGAAGGTCAGGTAGCAAGTGAGTGAACAGATAGAAAATGGCGGTCACGTCCGCATCGGTGCGTATCGTCACCACCAGTGTACATCACCATCGGCCACTGAAACCCATAGGGCCCAATGGTAGCCAATGAGGAGATACACTGCAGTTCTCGACCACCTCCCGCAATGGTGCACAACGTCAGCGGAATTACCTCATTTCCCTCCATACAGGACAGGCGGATGCCATTTTGGGGGGGGGGGCAGGCCATGGCACCTAACTGCATCGCAGTACACATAGGCACCATTTGGGTCTCTCCAACAATATACTGTTACAGTCACAACATGCAATGCAGTGTAGTGTTTGAAAATATGGGATACTGACCAGCTGTTCACCGTTTGCCCCCTAGATTGCAACCGCTGCGGATGAATAGGAGATGGAGACATCCTCCTATGTGCAGGCCCCTGGTGGACTTGATAACAATGGAGGACAGGCACATTATCCTCACCTATAGACTGGACAGGTCCACAATCACAGAGCTGTCTGCCCAATTGGAACCTGACCTGATATCTGCTATTCATCAGCCCACTGGGATCCACCATCTTGTGCAAGTCCTATCTGTGCTCTATTTCCTGGCAACTGGCTCCTTCCAAGTGACAGTGGGCTTGGCAGGAGGAATATCCCCACCAATGTTCTCAATAGTGCTGACCAAAGTGTTGTCTGCCCTGATTAAACACATGTGCAGCTACATCTTTTTCCCCCAGGTGGAGGATTTGGCCACAGTGAAATCTGATTTCTATGCCATGGGACATATCCCCTACATTATTTGAGCTACTGATGGGTCATATATTGCATTTCCCCCCCCCGAGAAATGCACAGGTGTTCAGAAATCAAAAGAGCTTTCACTCCATGAATGTGCAGATAGTGTGCTTGGCAGACCAGTACATCTTCCATGTCAATGCAAAGTATCCTGGGTCTGTGCATGATGCCTTTATTCTGAGGAACAGCAGCATCCATTATGTGATGGCTCAACTCCAGAGGCACCGGTGTGGCTAATAGGTGAACCCTAGTTCCCACCCAGTTGGTTTTGGTGTATGGGTGTGATGTGGGCCATATGGCCTAGGTGGCTAACAATTGTCCCTCAATATTTGCAGGTGACTCTAGTTACCCCAACCTCTCATGGCTACTTACCCCTGTGAGGAATCCCAGGACAAGGGCAGAGGAAGGTTACAATGAGGCACATGGGCGAACAAAAAGAATCATAGAAAGGACATTCAGCCTCCTGAAGGCCAGGATTCATTGCCTCCATCTAACAGGTGGATCCCTGTACTACTCACCCAAGAAGGTGTGCCAGATCATCATGGCATGCTGTATGTTGCACAACCTTATCTTACGTCACCAGGTGCCTTTTCTGCAGGAGGAAGAGGCGGGAGATGGGTGTGTGGCAGCAGTGGACCCTGTGGACAGTGAAGATGAGGAGGCAGAGGATGAGGACAACAGAAGTGCAATAACACGACAATACTTCCAATGACACACAGGTAAGACACTGTAAATTCACTTTACATTGACAGTTTTGTGTTTGACATTGTCACTGGCAGGCTGATTTTCACACTTCTATGGCCACTTACTGAACCCTTTGGCAACTCTATTTTCAGATATTTGTGCCCCACTATCGCTCCTGGTGTGTAGACTGCAGACACCTACAGGTCATTCCTATGTATACATTACTGTACAGTTGTATTGCAGTGTTTAAAGCTTGTTAAACAAATACATAGTTCAATCAACAGACTCCATACTTGTATTTATTCAAATTGTGTTTATTTAAGTGCTAATGAGCAGAGAGGGATGTGCAATCGCTTGAGGTGATAGTGGAGGGATATCCAGGATAGAGTCCAGTCTATGTAGATCACAAGTGCATTGTCCAAGGGGACATAGGAAGTAGAGCAATGGCAGTTCAAGGTGGACAGGATGACTGGGTGGGACACAAGGGTGACAATCAGGAGAGTCTTATTTCCTGGCGGGGTCTTGGCAATAGTCTCTGGCTTTTGCATGGATCGCAGGGACTGTTTGCGGGGTGGTTCTCCTTCTCTAGGGGGTGAGGTGCTGTTGGCATCTTGGTCCTGTGGCGGGGCCTCCTGTCCACTAGTGGCACAGGAGGTGGAAGGCTTTTCATCGGTTTGGCTAGTATCAGGGGCCCACTGGTGTGCCACTGCCTCCCTCATGGTGTTGGCCATGCCTGCCAGCACCCCTGCAATGGTGACCAAGGTGGTGTTGATGTCCTTCAAGTCCTCCCTAATCCCCAAGTACTGTCCCTCCTGCAGTCGCTGGGTCTCCTGCAACTTGTCCAGTATCTGGCCCATCGTCTCCTGGGAATGGTGGTATGCTCCCAAGATGTTGGTGAGGACTGTCCTCCCCCTGTCGCACAGCAGTCCTCCCAGCGTCCCTGTTGTCCTGTGCCTCTGTCCCCTGAACTGTGTGCCCACTGCCACTGACCCCAGGTCGCTGATCATCCTGTGCTTGTGGTGTGGCCTGGGGTCCCTGTAGTGGTGGACACACTGCTGATTGACGTGTCCTGGGGACAGAGGTATGGGGCCGCTAGTTGGGTACTGTGCTAGTGTTTCCTCAGGGGGGAGGCTCTGTGGTGGTATGGGACTGTGCCTGGGTAACCGACTGTCCGGAGCTCCCTGATGGGCCAGGTTGGTCATCCAGATCCAGGCGTCCAGAGCTGCTGTCATCACTGTGGGCCTCTTCTGTGGAGGGACTGGATGTTGCTGGCACCTCCTCTCCGGTGAAGTTGTGTGGGGGACCTGTGGGGATGTAATGCAGTGTTATTGTTTCTGTTTGTGAATTTTTGTGCATGGGTGTGTTGTCCTCTATGGTTGTTATTGGCCTGGCAGCTTTGCCTTGTGTGAGTAGTTATTTGGTGGGCTAGGTGATTTTCCCTAGTGTGCATGCTTTAGTGATGGATGTCCATTCAGGTTTGTGATGGGGGTCCGTGCATTGGTGTTACATGCAGGGCTTGGTATTGGGAGGGGTGGGTTTTGATGGTGGGGTGTGTGTGAGGTGGTGGAGTGATGGGCGTGAGGGTAAGGGTGGGGATTTGTGATGGCATGCAGGTAGGGGGGTGATAGTAGTATAGAGTTGACTTTCCAGAGTCCAGTCCTTCTCCTATTCCTGCCAGGCCCTCAGGATGCATGATTGCCAAGACTTGCTCCTCCCATGTTGTTAGTTGTGGGGGAGGAGGTGGGGTCCACCGTCAGTCCTCTGTACAGCTATTTGGTGTCTTGCTGCTGTGGAACGCACATTTCCCCGTAGGTCGTTCCACCTCTTCCTGATGTTGTCCCTTGTTCTGGGGTGCTGTCCCACGGCGTTGACCTTGTCCACGATTCTCTGCCATAACTCCATCTTCCAAGCAATGGATGTCTGCTCCACCTGTGATTGAAAAGTTGTGGCTCAACTCAGATGATTTCCTCCACAATGACCCTTAGCTCCTCCTCTGAGAACCTGGGGTGTCATTGTGGTGCTAGAGAAGTAGTGTGAGTGGTGTAGGTGAGGGTGTGTGGGGTGATGTAAGGTGCGTGGATCATGTATAGGTTATGGTGGTGTGTGTCTTTGGTCTCGTCTGTGGTCTTGCTATCTCTCTGGTGGCACTTGTTTGTATTCGTAAAGGGTTGTGGGTAATGTGGGTGTGTGTTTTATAGTGGTGTGGGTGTGGTGTGTGTATGGGTATCAGGTGTGTATTGTTCAAGTTGTCCAATGTGGTGTTCTTTTGTTTGTGTGTGTGTATTTTGAGCGCAGCAGTATGTACCGCCAATGGTTTAGCGCCATTGACTAGCCGCTGCGGTGATTCGTGGGTTAGAATGCCGTAGTTCTGTTGGTGTAATGGTGTGGGTTTTGCTACTGCCAATTTATCACTGTCCTTTGGGCTGGCGGACTTGTGTGTGTGGCTGTATAGTGACGGATTGCTATGTGTGTGTCATAATATTAGTGGCAGTAATCTGCTCCGGCGGCGGTATGTTTGCGGCAGTCAGCATGACAGTAAGCAGTACTTATCACCAATGTCATAATGCGGGCCTTAATGTTTAAGCAAATAGTTTACACTGTCAATTGAATTGAAAGGTTGATTTTAAATCTCCTTCTCTAGCATCGCAAAAAGGTCAGTCAGAAGAAGAAAATATAGATTATGGGCCTAGAGCGTCATCAGATGATAGCAGAGTGAGCATGTCTGTGAATATCTGTCTGGTGTTACATGGAGTAGTACATTGTAGTACAGTGAGTATTAGTCTATGTGTGTTCCTTCACACACAAAGATGGCATATTTTGTCAGGTATACTTCTATCATGCACAGTATACTAAGTCAGGCTTGTTAACTTTGTAGATGGACATACTTTCTTCTACAGGCTAAGCAATATTTGTCCTCGCATTTCTAGGCTTTGCAAGATCACATGACTGTCCCCCACACATTACAGGGCACAAGCCACAGCACTAGTGTAGTGCCTACGTGACCTCCACATATTGGATCTCAAAGTGAAGTAAGTGAGTCCTTCTACATATTTTATTTGACATAGGGGGTCATTCTGAGTCTGGCGGGTGGCGGAGGCCGCCCGCCAGACTTCCCCCCTCCAAAATACCGCTCCGCGGTCGAAAGACCACTGAGGGTATTTTGGCTTTTGCACTGGGCTGGCGGGCGACCGCCAAAAGGCCGCCCGCCAGCCCAGTGCAAAAACCCTTCCCACGAGGACGCCGGCTCAGAATTGAGCCGGCGGAGTGGGAAGGTGCGACGGGTGCAGTTGCACCCGTCGCGAATTTCAGTGTCTGCAAAGCAGACACTGAAATTCTTTTTGGGGCCCTCTTACGGGGGCCCCGCGACACCCCATACCGCCATCCTGTTCCTGGCGGGAGAACCGCCAGGAACAGGATGGCGGTATGGGGTGTCAGAATCCCCATGGCGGTGCAGCAAGCTGCGCCGCCATGGAGGATTCAATAGGGTAGCGGAAAACCGGCGGGAGACCGCCGGTTTTCCCTTTCTGACCGCGGCCATACCGCCGCGGTCAGAATGCCCTGCGGGGCACCGCCAGCCTGTTGGCGGTGCTCCCGCCGACCCTGGCCGCCGGGGTCAGAATCACCCCCATAGTCACTCACTCACATCTGCATTCTACAACCCTTGTCACATTCACAATGAGTGTATTGAGAGTGTGTGATTACTCATGACAGCTATGAGTAGAGAAGATACAACATTCAATCTATCTGTGTCCTTCATCACTCGTACAAGTTGGCAAGGGTTTGTGATTTGTTTAGACACTGCTTAACATACATGCACATTCCAAACTGGATTGAGTGTGACAGACCTTGACATTCAGGTGTTTTGGTCCCTGAATGTCACTCTTCCTTGGTCAAACATGTGAGTGCAACTGTGGAGTGTGTTTTACGTTAAGTTATCACCTGTGATAGTGACTTTCAGACATAGCTTGGTTACATAGCAGAAACAAACATGTACAACGTGCCGTTGTAGGTGATTGCTACTCTTTATCTACCAAGGCCAGACATTGGTACAGCATTCTGCATGTGTATTTCCAGTATTGCTGAAGGCATATGTCAACCAACACACTTGGCATTGTATTACCTCCCTTGCGCAAAGGGTTTGTTGTTGCCAATTGCTGGCTACCATGTGTTTGTGGTTCATATGCACAGTGTGGCACAGTTGTATGGGATGTATTGTGATGTATTCAATGAGTTTGCAGACACCTGTGGAACAAGACAGAGCATTTCTGCACTGCCCTGGATCACCAGTCCAGCCCTCAAAGTCCCATGTCTCCTATATTATATGATTTTCTAGGATCTACCAATGCACTGGCAGCAGTTCAGCTTCCACAGCCCACTGTTAGCACCCTTGTATCATGGTAGGAGATGTGGGATTTATATGTATACTGTGAGGTGTCCATTCCTACACATGATCTATCAATAATGGTGATGTTCAGTGTGTGCTGTACTATGCACCACATAAGGGAAAGGTGAACACATCAAGTATAACAGGTATATTTTGATGATATGTAAAGGGTGATGCCACCGCTAGGGTGGCATAACTTGTCAGTGCTGCCTCAGGTTTCTACGGTATGGTAAATGTGGGGCAGTGCCAATATGTGAGTTGTTTGACAGTGGCATGGCCAATTGAATACACATAGCTGGGCTATTCCATGCTAAGTGTCATGTGTGAAGGATCTGTATTTTGTGATGAACACGTAGTGGTTTGGCGCCAGCTTTTGAATGCAGCAGTCCATCATGTACTGTTTCAGTCAGGTGATGCTAAGAACTTGTACATATGGGCGTATGTGAGGGTGATGTGCATTGAATGTGGTGTAGTGAAGCATGTGGCGTATGGGTTGTTGTCCAAACATCTATGTTTGCATGTCCATGTGTGTTTAGTGTGGTGTATGTATTGTTTGGCCTTCATGTTTAGTGTGTTGTCTGTGTTATGAAGTGTATGCTGGCTTAACTACGAGGAGGCCATTTCCATATTGTCCATCCTGGAAGTGTTGATTAATTGGAGAGTGTTTGAAGATGTAGGCATCATGCACGCTGTCTGGATATTTAGCAAGGATGTTGTTAAATAATCCACAACAGTCCACAATGTCCTGCAGATTAATTGAGTGTGCATTTCCTGTTCCTGAAGAGGTGTTCCATTGCTGTAGGAGGTACAAGTTGGATGTCTGTGCAGTCAATTGCACTCAGCACATGCAGGAACCCAGCAATTTGGTAGAATTCTTGTTTGATCTCCTGCTCCAGTTGCTGGGTGTTGGGGAACCGGATGTAGTGGGCGTGTGAGGCAGATGATGGCATCCAGGACCATAGGAAGAAAGGCAGAAAGGGATGGTTGTGAGATACCACCTACTTGTGCTGCAGTGGTCTGAAATGATCCAGAGGCCAGCATGTGGAGGATGGCCAGGAGTCTGGGCATGGATGGTATAGGTGTGTGACTTTCCAATCTTGCTTTGATTTCAGGAACAATGTGGTGGAGCAGCCGTACAATAGACTACCGCTTGAGACAGTACAGTCTGAAGATTTCATTGCCCCTGAGTCCAAGGATGTATGCATGTGCGAGGAATATTCTTTCCCTTCTTCTGTGCTGCTTTTCTGGCTGCAGTGTTGGTGGTTGAGGTTGCCTCGGTGGTGCTGGTGGCCCTTGGTGTCATTGCTGTCATCTTCTCCAGGTGTCAAGCTGTAGCAGTAACAGGTCCATGTTGTCCAGTTGCTTGCTAGGGTTCCTTCTGTGTGTTTTCCTTATGTAGTTCTGACTGGTCCTTATTTTAACGCCTGGTCAAACCATGCGTTACATTATTTATGCTAATTGGAATTAGCTTCATTTTTTCGGCCCAATCCTTGACGTGAGTTATTCTTCTATCAGTTAGTAGATTTGGCACTAACGGGCTAGCATCATTTTTAGGAGGGAACGCTTATCTTCCATGTCATTGTCGTTAAACTACGCAAGGTGAGTAGGCGCTCCTAAAAAATGATGCTAAGTCCGAGACTACTATAGTGACACAGGCTAAATATGGTGCTGGGTTAGCGCCGCTTCTGCATTAAAAAAAGGCACAAGAGGAACACAAACATTTCTTAAATTTGGGCCTAAGTTTTGATTTGTCATCAGTGGCAAAACTTTTTCACAACACCATTTGATGTATCATCCAGCTTGTTGTGAATGCATTCAATTATAGTGATAACATATTAGTTTTCAGAGCTACACAGAAGGAGTACGATAGAGCTCTCACACAAGTATGCCATTTTCTCAGTGATACAAGTTTGATCTTGAATGCTGACAAGTGTGAGTTCAAGAAGACAAAACTAAAATTATTTAGCTATATCTTTTCTGAATGGAGTATGACACCTGATCCAGTAAAAGTACAAGCTCTGTCAAATGCTGATTCCCCACAAGATGTTTTGATGGTACACTCTTTTCTAGACATGGCCAGTTTCTGTGCAAGTTACATACAAGGCATTTCCACTGTTAGTCCTCCATTACAAGAGCTGATGACACACATCACACCCCACCTCAGGCAACTTCACTGGCTCCCCATACAGAAGAGGTCCCAATTCAAGCGGCTGACCTACACACACAAGGCTCTACACAACCAAGGACCCACATACATTAACCACTGCCTGAACTTCCACCAACCGTTGAGAAGACTACGCTCTGCCTCCCTTTAACTTGCCCATACTCCCAGCATCTATTGAAGCAGAAGTGGAGGACGCTCCTTCTCTCACGTTGCAGCAAAAACCTGGAACAGCCTCCCCACACAGGGACCATCCTGAAATACGTCTCCGGAACCACAACCTACGTTGTTAACGCAAGCGGAACCATGCTTGCGTTAACAACGACTCCCTTTTTCCCTGCCTTAACCACCCATGTGCTGAACAACGCACATGCATGGTTAAGGCATTGAAAAAGGGAGAGTGCATTGAGAGAGGATGCAGTCAGGTAAGTGGGGCTGGGGCAGGGTTGGGGTAGTTTTTAGGGGTGGGGTGGATTAGGGCTTGGGGTGGGGGGGTCAGGGGAGTTTGTTTTTTTAGGGGCAGGGTCGGGGGATCGGGTAATTCTGGTTTTTAGGGGCAGGGGATCAGGCAGTTCTGTTTTTAGGGTTGAGTTGGGGGATCTGGTAGATCTGTTTTTTAGGGTCAGGGGATCAGGCAGTTCTGTTTTTAGAGGCGGGTGGGGGTCAGGATAGTTTTGTTTTAGAGGTGTGGGCTGGGGTACTTTTGTTTTTTGGGGTAAGGGTCTAGTGGGGGATCGGCGCTTAATCAATCCTGATTGATTGGTTGATTGATTGAGAATGTTTCTTTTCAGTGATCATAGGAATGTGAGAGAAGTTGCAAGAGAACCAAACAAGCATTTGAAAATGTTACTGAAATGGCCTACTTCAATCCAAAACTTCATACAGAGGTTGTTGTTGATTCTATCCCTATCAGTTTTGCCACTTTCCTTGCACAGCACAGTGGATGCTCAAATTCTCGACGCCATATTGTGGCCTATGCTGTTAGAACTTTGTCCCTAACAGAATGTGCTTACTTACAACCTGAGAAAGAAAGCTTGGCTGTGGTATGGGCTTGTGAACATTTGTATGTATTCTTCTTAGAAAGCCTTTTACAATGGTAACTGATCATCAAGCTTTACTGACCATCTTTGGCATTCAAAAGCCAAGATGTCTCCTTGTGTTTAACAGTGGGGACTCTGATTGCAAGAATATGATTATACAATTATGCATTGTTCAGGAAAGGATCAGAATCCTGCTGAATAGTTTTCAAGAGTGCCTACACAAGGTCATGGTACTCCATCCAAGATGGATGAGGTCTACATTAATTTCATTCTCAAGTCAAGTACACCAGCTAGGATATCCTCAGCCCAGATTATTACTGCCATGAGCCATGATAGTGACATGATAAAGTTAAAAGACATAGGCCCTCATTCTGACCCTGGCAGTCTTTGACCGCCAGGGCGGAGGACCGCGGGAGCACCGCCGACAAGCCGGCGGTGCTTCAATGGGGATTCCGACCGCGGCGGTAAAGCCGCGGTCGGACCGGCACCACTGGCGGGGTCCCGCCAGTGTACCGCGGCCCCATTGAATCCTCCGCGGCGGCGCAGCTTGCTGCACCGCCGCGGGGATTCTGACCCCCCCTACCGCCATCCAGATCCCGGCGGTCGGACCGCCGAGATCCGGATGGCGGTAGGGGGGGTCGCGGGGCCCCTGGGGGCCCCTGCAGTGCCCATGCCACTGGCATGGGCATTGCAGGGGCCCCGTAAGAGGGCCCCTAAATGTATTTCACTGTCTGCTGCGCAGACAGTGAAATACGCGACGGGTGCAACTGCACCCGTCGCACAGCTTCCACTCCGCCGGCTCGATTCCGAGCCGGCTTCATCGTGGAAGCCTCTTTCCCGCTGGGCTGGCTGGCGGTCTGAAGGAGACCGCCCGCCAGCCCAGCGGGAAAGTCAGAATTACCGCCGCGGTCTTTCGACCGCGGAACGGTAACCTGACGGCGGGACTTTGGCGGGCGGCCTCCGCCGCCCGCCAAGGTCAGAATGAGGGCCATAGTTGCACATCAGTCACGGAACATCCACACTTGACCTCCCAATAATGATGGTGAATATAAAAAATACAAAAATGTCAAAGATGAATTGTCCATAACTCAGGAAGAAGTTATACTGCGAAAGTTCAAGAATTCTGATTCTGAAGAGTCTGTGACAGAAAGTAGTTGAAGTGGCTCATGAACAACATTGTGGTATCGTTTCCACAAAGAGAGCTGTCTGAGACCAAATTTTGTTTCTTTACTTAGATGAAAGAGTTGAAAGGAAACTAAAGGTCCGCCACATATGTAATTGCTTTTGAACCAATGTTACTCAACATACTCTGAACATGTCAGAACTCCCTAAACATGCATGCAGAGAATAGCCATCAACTTATTTGGTTCACTTGATAATGGCCATAACCTAATGGTGATTAAAGATGAATACTCACACGTTCCTTTGGTTGAAGATCTTTCATCCATGACTCATGAACGATTTATTAACAACCTAGATAGCATATTCCTGACATGGGGCATCCCAGTCATTGTGAAGTCTGATAATGGCCCACCATTTAACAATAAAGAATTCAAAGAGTTCCTAGAGAATCTGAACATCAAGCATCAAAAGATTACACCTTTATGGCTGCAGGCCAATGGACTTGTTGAGCGTTTTATGAGTACAGTAAAGAAAGCAGTATAGTGTGCAACTCTCGAGAAGCTCAGTGGCAAAACAGTAAGAAATTCTACTCTACAAGCTTATTGTCGAACACACCACTCGACCACAGGCGAAAGTCCTCCAACTTTGATGTTCAAGAGACAAATGACAACCAAGTTACCTCAATGGACCACCAAGAGAGACAAAAGTGAAAACATGATTCATACAAGGGACTTGGTTGGCAAACAGAAAAATAAAGCTTATGCAGACAAGAGGTGAGATGCAAAGGACATCTTGTTTAGCTAAAGACATGTGGTGATTGCCCAACAGATACTCAAAAGAAAATCAAATGCACCCTATGATGCTGAACCTTTCCAAGTAGTGTGCACCAAGGGACACATGGTGACTGCCCAGCCACTTCCAAGTCTGTTACCACTTTAGGCCTGTGATTCATTGGTCTTCAATTCGAAATGGTGAAAGAAAGACTGACCTTGAAGATTCAGGGACTGCTGCTGACTCTTTACCATCTTTAGCAGTCTCTGACACTGAAGATAACAGTCTACAGTAACCAGATTGGGTTGAATGATCAAAGTGTCAAGAAGATTGATTGAAGAGATATAGTTGTACATGTTTCTATATATATGTGCATGTCTAGTGATTTTATTAAAAAATTGTAATTTTTGATGTAACAGAGGGGGAGATGTAGAGTTTGATTTAGATGTTGGCGGTCTTACCACCCAGTCACATTGGAGGTGGGCCTAAAAAGACTCTCAGGACGGAGGTCTCCTGTCTGCCATATTTAGATGTATTATGGCTAAGCCAAAGACCGCCATAACTGAGTGAACTCTGTCACTTCAGCTGCATCCCGCAGCCGGCGCGGCGTACTCTTCAATACTGATGATTAGCACTCCGTCACTATCTCGATGGCAGTATCCCGCCAAGTCTATTTAGTTCCCATAATTGTGCTGAAGGTGTGTCAGCTGCAGGAGTATGATGGCGGGAGTCCGTGACGGGACCCATTCAGCATAGTATCATGGCTGTGGTCATTGGTTGAATACTAGTAGCCCACACATGTTGAAAATTGGACAATTGTGAACACTTGCAAAACAAACTATAAAACATAATCCATTTCAGACCATGAGTCTTTCCCATTCCACTGCAGAAGACCAGACAGCTAGCCAAATACACAACGTAGGAGACAGTTTTTTTTTATTCTGGTTACCTCTCTTTTAATTTCACAATGGCAGAGAGAAGAAGTACTCATTTCGCAGAGGGAGAATTGTCTGTCATGGTGGATGAAATCATTAGAGTAGAGCCACAATTGTTCGGAACACAAGTTCAAAATAATCTATTAGCCAGGAAAGACTAATGTGGTCCAGAACAGATGACAGGTTGAGTGCAGTAGCTAGCAACCTGCACACACAGGAGGAGATTAGGAAGAAGTGGAATGACCTGTGGTGGAAGGTTCGTTCACTGGCCCCCAAGGGTCACCTGGTGAACCAGAGGACTGGTGGTGGTTCTCCTCTCCCACCATTACAACTCTTTCCTTGGGAGGAGAAGGTCTTGCAAATCCTCTATCTTGAAGGCTTGACTGGAATCCCCGGTAGAGTGCAGAATGGAAAGTCAGACCTATGTATCTGTCACTAATCACAAATGGAGTCCTGCCTTTAAGGTAGACCATTAGAATGCTGCAACAACCTTAACAACACAGATGTTGTGACTAAACAAATTATGTTTTTTCATGCAAATTGTCTGCAGCATGGGTGTAGCTCTCCTCCTAACGGAATGCTATGTGGCTAGCCAGATTGTGTGTAGTTCCACATGGATCACTCCTTGCCTGGGATCTGCCCTGTCTATCAATGTATGTTGTTGTCCTACCCAAAACAGATCCAAAACTGCATCCATTTTCACAGGAGAGTACAGTGTCCCTAAGTTGCATTGTCTACCTGTCACATAATTACTATATATGTGTGTGTATCAGTTGCAAACTTGTTTTCATATCAACTGCAGTCATTGAAAGTGATATTTTTCAAACTAGTATTGTCCATGGTGTCAACAGATGACTAAAACTACCATGATGCTTTGTTCCTGGATCTGACAATCAAAAGTGGAGTGTAATGTTGTGACACTCTCATCTACCCTAATATGCATTCACATCTCAAAAACTGATTCATTAGTCAGTCACAATGTCATGTTTAGAAATACAATAGCACCACTTATACATCTCTACCATGTAGACACCTGGTCGTAGTTACATTGCTTTGTTGAAAAAGATTTGATAAGTCTTTGTTTTCTGAATTCAAGACTTGAGAAGATTTGTAGTGGCAAGAGAACAGAGTTAGTAGCCACACACAATTAAAATGTCACTGATCATATGATGTTCAATTTTAGTATCATGTGTGTAAACCTGAGGAAGTGCCAAAAACGAACTCCTCCCCAGGTGTTAGAGTGGCTCAACGAGTAGAAATACTTTTTTTGTTCTCCTTGTTTTTTGCTTTTTCTATGTGTGCTGCAGAATGCAGCACACATAGAAGGAGAAAATTGTCATCCCCGCAACGCAGCCAACCTTGCACCATGGCACATGCGTGGCTGCGTTGGCGCTAGGCAGCAAATTTACCGCCGGCTCAGAGGGAAACATAGGGATGCGCCGTGTACTTGAAAATATGGCACATGCCTGAATTTTGGAATTTAGGCAGCTCTGCACAGCAAAATTGCTTGAGGCACCACGCTGCTCCATTTCCTTGTAGATGAGGCCCCTAATGTATACAATGTTTGCAGCCTGCTAGGCCTTGGAATGGTACAGGACTCCAATGTACCCTCTAATGTGCTGGCCCCAATGTCTGTCACATGAAACTCTCAAATCTGAACTTGCACTTTTTAATTTCAAGATATGTCTACAAGGTCAGGACTAGAATTTCCATCTTTGTACATCAGGTTACATGGGCAATATAGTGAAAATCACACAAAGGCCTAATTGGTCAGTCTCATCTTTCTAGGTTTTAGGTTGGCCCGCCTGTAAATAAAGACACATGAAATGCACAAAAAATATTTAATTCACATATCCTTTGTATCGTTCACAGATCAAACCACCAGGACCAGTGATCCACCATCTGGCAGCCAGTAAACCTCCACTCCAGTCTAGGAGCAATCCTTAATTGAGGACCCCAATGCAGCAAGTCCTGGCGATGAGGAGCAAGCTGGCCCATCTGGTCTGTCTGGCCACACCACTCTAGTAAGCCAGACCCAGCCTACAGCAATACCTCCCACCACTGCTGCAAGACCTCCTCAGCAGAAGGATACCTCCACTACCTGTGCACCAAGAGTCAGCACACCCATCCTGTCCCCCCAGTCCTGGCTCATGTTGAGCCACCAAGAACCCTGGCAACAGGCCTGCCAGGAACCAGTGGTTTGGGGCACACCTCAAGGACACAAGCCACGGGAGTAGGGGTCATGGGAGAGAATTTATGGGCCAGCCGAGGGAGGCTACTATAGTTTTGGTGAGCCAGAAAACCCTTGTTGAAGTCTTGGAATCCTACCTATAGTCCTAAGACGTGATCGTCCAGGTCCTAAATGAGATCCGGGACCTAAAGAAGGTGCACAGGGAGAACAATGTGCAGCTCCTGAACAATAAATTCCACTTTGGGCTCCTTGACTTCTGTGATATACTGTATATGACGTCAACCAGCTCATGTGCCGAGCTTATCCTGGTCCATCTGCCGCTGTCTGTGGTTCCTCAACATCTGGGCAAACTGCAAGTCTGCCAGCCCCAAGTAGAGAGTCCCTGTCACCTGGGAGCCTGATCCTACCACCCCAGTCCCTGTACCTGTGCCTCCCCCTTCGCCCCCAGATGGGACGATAATCAGGACCAGCAGCAGAGGATGGCAAGACCAACGTCATCACCTCCAAGAGGCACCAAACCTAGTCTCCCCCTGTGTGCCTATCATTCACCCTTTGGAATTTTTTTCTGAGGACTGTAGTATTTCGGACATTGGACTCAACAATATTTTTGGCTCTTCTACCATGCTTCCATCTACCATGACAGACTCCTTTTTTGTTGAAAACAAATTATTTGAGTTACTTCACACTTATTTTTGTTTCTACACAATAAATGTAATGGGCACTGAGTACATGACTCTTGTTAGATTATTTGTGGCCTTTCCATTGTCATATCCATATACCAACATGATGTTCGGAATGCTATATACAATTATTTTGTAGACAAAAGTTCATTACAAAGAGGGAAGTGGTCAAAAAATATATTCAAAGATAACAAACTCTACTGAGAATGTATGTGGAAAATACAAAGTTGGGAAACAAGTCTTTGTAGAAATGGGGTCTGGGTAGCAAAATACAGTCTTAACCCCCAGATCCATAGGTTCCAATACCTTGACACTTTAGAGGAAAGGCATAATTCAATGGGAACAGATGAAATAGGCAAACTATCACTATCACTGATGCTTGACCTCTGTTGGAGGCATACGCCCTCCCCTCACAACAAGAATCCTAGTTAAATAACAACAGTAGTCAACATTATGGCAGTGACAACATTTCAGCCCACATGACCGGTACAGGACACTATGGGGGTCATTCTAACTCTGGCGGGCGGCGGAGGCCGCCCACCAGAGTTCCCCTGCCAGAGCACCGCTCCGCGGTCCGAAGACCGCCACAGTGATTCTGTGTTTCCCGCTGGGCTGGCGGGCGACCGCCAGAAGGCCACCCGCCAGCCCAGCGGGAAACCCCTTCCCACGAGGAAGCCGGCTCCGAATGGAGCCGGCGGAGTGGGAAGGGTGCGACGGGTGCAGTTGCACCCGTCGCGAATTTCAGTGTCTGCTAAGCAGACACTGAAATTCTTTGTGGGGCCCTCTTACGGGGGCCCCACGACACCCCATACCGCCATCCTGTTCCTGGCGGCCGAACCGCCAGGAACAGGATGGCGGTATGGGGTGTCGGAATCCCCATGGCGGCGCAGCAAGCTGCGCCGCCATGGAGGATTCCTTAGGGCAGCGGAAAACCGGCGGGAGACCGCCGGTTTTCCCTTTCTGACCGCGGCCAAACCGCCGCGGTCAGAATGCCCTTGAGAGCACCGCCAGGCTATTGGCGGTGCTCTCGCGGTCGTTGACCCTGGCGGTCAATGACCGCCAGGGTCAGAATGACCCCCAATGACAGTATCTGGTGCAGCAACACATTCACCATTCAGTGGTGTGCTAACAAAAAGTCCTGTGACCAATGATGAAACACATCAAGAGCTATCTCCACTGTCCATAAATTGAAGATGTGGCCAGTGTCAAGGGAGAAGCATACACATGTGGTTTTGTAGTGTGGTAAGTTTTACGTATCCTTTTGTGCATTAGCTTCAGGCTTTAGGCCTATGTGCATTTTGCCCTGGATGTATTTTATTCCTTTGCTCACAGCTTAGAGCCTGTGTGCCCTTTGCTCTAGATGCTTTTATTCGGCTTCGTACTGTTATTTTTCAAATAACCAGCTCTACGGTCTTGTTTTATTTTTTATATCACACTGTTTAGCCTACTTCAGCACTGGAGTTCTCAATAACACATTTTTGCTCACTCCGGGCTCCAGTCAAGGATGCTGTCTGGGAAATTGCCGATAGACGTGGTAGGAGTTTAGTCTTTGGCATTCCTGCGTAGGGACATTTTGTGATCACGCTGACATGTTAATTATAAAAACACTTCCTTGTCCCATTACATGTAAGAGGGAGATTCCGACCAAGAGACCACAACTATACGCTGACTGCCTCATTGCAGATGCTGAACCAGATCACAGGCCTTTACTCAGGTATGAGGGCTGATGTCTGGATCCAGAAAGGCAAGTTAGGAGCTTAACATGCTGTGCTCAAAATAGAACTAGAAGAGGGAGAATATAAACTGTTAAACACCATGATAGCTTTGTTTTTATGTTTCACTCTCATCGTGACTATTTAAATCCTACTATGTTGTATGGTTCTGGTTATTGCGGCTCACGCTTTAATATCTAAAATGCAGTCGTTTTTTTAAAACATTATATAAAACTTCTACTGCCTTTGTCATTTGTATATGAGATCATATTGTAAATGAGAGAGTTGGTTTGGATCTGAGTGACCACGACTTCCCTGAGAAGTTCCAAAGATGTCATGCGCTAGGCTGCCCAATCATCTCTTCCCTGTTGGAGAAATGAGGCACTGCTAGTTAGCCAGAGCAAAACCGGATTTAGGGTGACAGAGGACCTTCCAAGTGGGTCAGACTCAGTCCCCCACACCATGAATGATCCTGCTGCCTAGAAATCCAGTAGTCTCATTTAGGATAATGAGAGCCCACGCGACATTGTGCCGCCAACGATTGGTCTGGCTCTAATTTTTGGATCCGTCTGACTCTCTCGGTCTCATATATATATTGACTCCTTGGTTCCGTTAGCGGAGACGTCCGTGGGGCTGAGGATTTCTGCCGCCACGGAATAGATGTAACCTATTACTTAGTGGTCGGTTGTTCAAGCTTGAACTTTGAAAGGAAAACCCCGATATTGGTGTACCTTCTCTGACCTAGTGCTGTTTTTTACAAATGGCGAATCCTAATGTAGTGAATATAGCACTTAATATGCGACAACCGCTCACAGGACATCTGATAGCACATGGACTGATGGTCCAGGGGGGTCCGGTCACTTTTGTGGTGGACGCCCATCCAGCCTATAAAACAGAACTTTTTTATTCTTGGGTCATATTTCCAGCAGTTGATGGGGGTACAAACACTTTTCACGAATACACTGTTGCGAATGTCCCTGGACAATACAGAGCTTATGCATACTTAGAGATACCTTTATCATATCAAGAACACCATAATTGGCTTGATGGCGCCCTCCCACACACAGTTGCACAAGTTAGGTTAGGTCCACTCAGTAATGATGGTCCGACCTGGCCTTTATTGGCTACATACACACCATATCCTGCGGTTGCTAATTTGGCAGTGGCTGACGTTCGTCGTTTATATACAGACTTAGCAGCTACGTACAGAAGACTGGTTCAATTTGTAATGCAGGCTTTAAATACTAATGCAGCGCGTGCTGCTACGGCACACCCACAGGCGGTGGTTCCGGGTATTAATCCAGCCACTATGCACTCAGTTATGGGTAAAGTACCGGCTAAGCGTGAGGAGACTCCATTTTGGCTGGCACAAAAAATTAATACGCTGGAAACAGTATTACCCCATACAGGACCTCAGGATAAACATAGAATATTGACGATGTGTTTGCCGTATGGCATGGTTCCCACTGTGGTCCATTGTAATACCTGGGGCACGGTGTTTTCCGCGCTATACACAACGGCACATGGTACTCCGACTTTGGCTAATCTACCGGAAGTGCTTAAACAAATTCAAGATGAATATGGGGCTGCCCCGGCCTTAGATTTGGGGATGCAGCTCATGGGCAATTTTGCCACAGTTTCGTCTATTATTTTGAGTAATCTCAAAGGAGAGGCAGTGGCGCTGGCCGTGCGTATGTGTCTTCGAGACGTTCCGCAACCTAATCAGGAGCGGGAACTGCCTAGAATAATAGCGGAAACATATTCCAGTATCGGTCGTGATAGCCTTGGTGCTAGACCGCAAAAACCCCAATTACAGGGTAAGAAAAATAAAGATAATGCTAAACAACAGCAGCCTGAGGGTGCTAAGAAGCGCTGGGAAAAGAAACAGCAAACACCTAAGAAAGATGGGGGACAGTCTTTGCAACCGGAGACCCCGCAAAATAGGTATAATCTCAGGAATAGGGATAATCTGAAGACGCCTGATCGATATCAATATACTGATACACGCCAATCTCGTTCCTTTCAGGACTCTCCGGATAAGAGAAGTGAGAGAGGTGGGCGGTCAGAGCGGAGAACAGAGTACGTGAAACCGCGACAGGAATCACAACGCTCAACGGAGGTTTCTGTTAAACAGGAAGTGAAACCACTCCAACAGAAACAACAATTTAAAAGGAAGGAAGTGGCAGCAGTCTCAGTTAGACATGCCGCTCAAGAAGAGAGTTCTCTTGGCGAACAAGACATGGGCGTTGGCACTGTTAGACAGCGCGGCAGAGGTCACAATAGTTCGCCGGAGTCTTCTAGAGCATCTGGAGGTGAAAGCAACTGATGACTTCATACAAGTCGAAACGGCAGATATGCGTGTCTCTGATCCCGATAGAGTATATAATGTGACTTTACAATTAGAAGGGGACATTGACCGCATTGTACACGCCATCTTTTGGGACCATGTGGTAAAATCATATGACGTTCTGCTGGCCGAACAAGATTGGCCACCTGACTTTGTTCGCGACTGTCCAGTTGGGGAGGAGTTTATTACGCCTTCATTCTCATCACTTGTTCCGAGAAAACTAGTGGAGTCCTATAGTAAATCATGGGCTCTAGCACAGGCCCCCCGCCCTATATAGAAATAACGTGGGGTGGGATAGACAATCACCTTATCATGTAATTCCAATAAAGGGCGAACCTCAGCCGCAGCCGCAGTATCCTATCAAATTTGAGGCAAGGGCATCGGTTAGGAAAATTCTTACACAATTGGAGTATCAGGGAGTAATTGAACCCTGTGTCTCGCCGATGAATAATCCCTTATTTCCAGTTGCTAAACCGGACCATTCCTCTAGGATAGTGGTGGATTACAGACACTTAAATGGACATACACGCACATATGCAATACAGAATTCACATAGCGCAGCGCTTATGAATAATATTGTGCGTAAGAAATACAAAACGACATTGGACATCTCGAATGGATTTTTCTGCCAGAATATAGTGCCCGAAAGTCAGGACTATATCAGTTTCAGTGCGTTTGGCTCTCAGAAAAAGGTTTTGTCATTTGCCTCAGGGGTATAAGAATAGCCCAGGACTATTTTCGGCTCGTGTGACTGAAATTCTACACGAGTTGGACCCTGAAGCGTTATCATACGTTGATGACATATATTTGACAGACAATGAGATTCTGCAACATCTAAGGCGTGTAGCACACATTGTTGTGGGGTTTGCTGAAATTGGCTATAAGTTTAATTTTAAGAAATCGAAGATTGCCTTCCTCAGCGTCATTTTCCTGGGATATGAGTTGTCGAATGAGGGCAAGAGCTTAGCGCCACATTTTTTGGAAAAATGTGCTCAATTGCAGCCTCCTAATACGGTTCGGAAGCTCCAGTCATTGTTGGGGTTTCTGAATTTTGGCAGAACTTACATTCCTGATTATGCTACGTGTATAAAACCCTTATACGAGTTGATTCGTCCAAATTTTTCAAGTAGATTTTGTACAATTGAGCATACACATATACTTCGAGATTTGCAAATTGATCTCTTAGCGATAAAACATTTACGCACACAGGACAATAAAACGCATCTAGTCATCAGGGTTATACCTGGGGCGTTGGGTTTACGTATGTCACCTTTAATGAGGGTGAGACGGTCCCGATAGCATACAAGTCACACTTGTATTCTACTGCAGAACAACGATTTGCACAAACTGAGAAAATACTCACTGCTGTACAAATGGCTGTGATTAAAGAAAGACCTCTTGCCCAGGGCCAACGCATTATTGTCGTTTCCCCGATCCCGGCCTTAGAGGCTGTTACTAAAGCGAGTGTTCCTAATTCAAAAGCTTTACACCCGCGATGGATACAATGGGCTACGTCTTTGACAGCCACTGCTGTAGATTACATATTTGACCCTAAACTGCAGACTCAAGAATTTCTTCAATATGAAATGGAATACCCAGTCCCCGCTGGCACGTTACCTATTGACCAATATCAAGTGGTCATGTATACAGATGGCTCTGCGCAGCCAGCGGTTGGGACTAAACAACAGTATTCTGCTGCATGTGCGGTGGTGAGCGGCATTATGGAGGGGGAAGTGTTCTGCCCCCAACATACTTATACACAGACCTTGGGAGATTGTACGGCACAGTTAGCTGAGCTCAAAGCTCTGTTGTTAGCATTAGAACATCGGATCCGGCGATACTAACATTGCTGGTCTGTGACTCCTACTACTTGTTCAGTCTTTCAATGAATATTTACACTACTGGAGGTTAAATGGATTCAGAGACTCCAAAGGCAACACCATTAAACACAAATTATTGTGGGGGAAGGTTGCAAATCTGAAAGAAACACTTCCTAAAGTCCATGTTGTGCATACACTTGGACACCAGCGCGTTGGAATACACGTTGCTGGGAATACTTTGGCTGATGAAGCCGCAAAATCGGCAGTGGCGGTTGCCACTGTAGCCGCAGTAACTCGTTCGAGTTCCAAACCAGACGTAGAGATTTCGGCTGCCATAAAGGCTACGGCTGATAGCACGCCATTTCCTAAAGGATTCCCTTCTAAATATAGTTACTGCCTGGGTAGCATGCTAAATGCTGTTGTTAAAATTCCAGGCGTTGGTGTACGTGACATGCCCAATAAAGTTGAGAGACCTCGATTAATATCTGCAGCACATGAGGGGGCGGCATCTGCACATGCTGGTGTGGCTGCCATGATTTTGCTCTTACAGGCTCGTTACTGGTGGCCTGGTCTCTATAAAGAGGCAAAGCAGTATGTCCTTTGTTGTGACGTTTGTCAACAAATTAAAGTTTCCATGGTTAGACGCCCGCAGCAGACCCCCCTTCTCATTTCAAATAAACCTTTACAGTGTGTGTACTTGGATCATTGTGGTCCGCTGACACCAGATAGTGCGTACAAATATATATTGGTTGCTGTAGATTCGTGCTCCAGATTTGTGTGGGTCTGGCCACAGCGCTCGGCTGACGCTCGGACTGTTATTAAAGCTTTGCGCATCTTTGTCAATACATTTGCAGTTGCGGCTTTTCATTCGGACCAGGGCCCTGCCTTTGCCTCTAAGGCATTCAGGGACACCATGGCTTCATTGGGGGTCCAACTCCAGTTCTCGTCTCCATTTCATCCCGAGGGAAATTCTGTCATGGAGCGTTTAAATTGTGATTTAAAGCAATCCATCCTTAACGGCCAGAGTTATAGGTACGGGTCGTAGTTGGCTAGCCCACCTGTATGGAGTAGAGAGAGCACTTAATAACTTGCCTAGAAGGTCCCTGGGGGGTCGTACTTCATATGAGTGCCTGTTTGGAACACAAATGTATGTTCCTGATCTAGATGGTCCTGGTGTGGAGGCGGCAGATACGCCCTTTGACATACATGATCGTGTCACTGTTTTGCAGGATTTACAACAATTCCGTGAAGATAACTCTTCTGCAAGTGCTGCCTCCACAGGAATTAAGGATGAGCCAGTAATGCTCAGGATACCCAGGATTGGGGATCTAGTGCATGAAAAGGTCGCAATAAAGAAAGAATTTGGTCCTCCTTATCGAGCACCAGTCCCTGTGTTAGGGGTTAGCGGCACGAGAACTGTAATTTTACCGCCACTGCACGGGAACAAAGGAAATCGCTTTGTTTCTATTGATAATGTCAAGTTACAACATGTGGACGATTCTGCACAGCAGACCAAGAGGGACACCCAGTAGTTCCAGAATCCCTCTCACTACTGGGGAAGACGTCCCGCTGCAGGTGATTTGCACCGATGCTGTTTCCTCTCCGAGCTTGGGGAGGGTGGAAGCTGATCTTGCGATTGTTCCACAGACAACCATTAATTTGGAATCTTTTGATCAAGTTGCTGTACGTTCTACTGATGTTTCTGAACATGTGGTTTATAGCGTGCCAAGGCGAGAGCCACCTTCTGCTTCTTTGTTCACGGTTGCACCTTTTGCAAGAACTGCCTCTGGCTGCTTCAATGACACTGATGATGCCGTGTCAGACTCCTCGTCCTCTCTATCTTCAACCCGAGGTCCACGTAAGCTGATGTCTTGGCTTAGACACACATATTTTGTTCTTCCTTGGAACTATTTGTGGCTTTTTATGACTGTAATGACTCTTTTCTTGTGGTTGGGATTTGTGGTTACTTTTTTTTTGGTAATACATGGTCATTTTCTTCCTGAACGATCTGACATTGAGCACGTGGAGACGGTGTTGAGATCACATTTTTCGTCTCATATGGTTCGAAGAGACTTGTCCAATGTGAACATCTCTGCAATACCGATTCCGGATGGGATTGTGTGGGATAAAGTGATGTTTGATATATATGGTCCCACTGAATTGATTCAAATACCGTATGTTCTCAAGTTATCAATGAATGATATTGTTTTACCAGACATTGTTTCTGATGATTGGGATGTGAAGACGGTAGATTCTATGCTGACAGAGTTACAATATTATACTGTCTACGATGATGAAGATACTTACCTGTTTAGAGATAATCATGGTGACATGTTTTGCTACAATTATTATGGACACCACTTTATTCATAAAGCAAGTAGCCCTAAGTCGATATTTGATTATGTGCAATGGGAACATTGCCGGACTCCTCCACAGGGGAGTTCTAAAATGTAATATGATAAATTTGCATATTTTTCTGGGCATAATCAACAGAATGCTAAGTCTTACTATTTTAAAGTCACTCCGTATGCTAATAAGCAAATGTTATTGACCGATACTAAATTACTGTATTCAAATTTGTTTGTATCTAAACTTTCGGTTGAGGGGTATGAATATTGGTTTAAGACTGTTGATTTAAAAAGTGTCTGGGGAACGAAAAATTGGCAAATGCGAGGCAGGGACACTTTGTTTAGGGCTTGTATTATTCCTGTCCAAATGATTTTCCTCAATGACCCTGTGCAACAGACTAGCTGTTTGGGCTTAGCAACGATTGGGAATTTGAATTTGCCTGGTATACCTGTCCCTTCCAAATTTAACAATTGGCAACGATATATTAATGCCACGTTTAGTGAGTTTACACACTGGGTCCAGAATGGTACGCTTAACACTTCATTGTTACATCCGGGCGGGTGGTTATTATGGCCCATAGACACTAATGGGTGTCATCAGTGTTTTGTCACCTCTTCAGGGGGGTTCAGGACTAGTAGGGTGGACCCTCGCTACATATCACCAGAACTTGCTGATATCATAACTACATACAGCGTGGGAAAGCTTTGTCAGCAATGGTTAAAATCATCCACGCTGGATGCAGTTAAATCACATCTCACGTTGCTGTCGAATGATACTGACTTACAAGATTTTTTGTCAGGGCCAAAGATGCCACTGAAGAAACGTTTTTTATATGAAGTATTTAATGAGATTTGGAAGCTTTTACAACAAGAGGCAGCAGCCCGGTTGAGACAAATTGATCAGGAAAATCTGATATAGGCTTTGGGGGTCATTCTGACCCCGGCGGTCATGGACCGCCGGGGCCAGGGTTGGCGGGAGCACCCCCACAGGCTGGCGGTGCCCCGCAGGGCATTCTGACCGCGGAGGTTTGGCCGCGGTCAGATGCGGAAAACCGGCGGTCTCCCGCCGGTTTTCCGCTGCCCATTAGAATCCTCCATGGCGGCCCATACGGTTCTCCCGCCAGGAACAGGATGGCGGTATGGGTTGTCGTGGGGCCCCTGGGGGCCCCTCCGTAAGAGGGCCCCACTTTGTATTTCAGTGTCTGCTTTGCAGACACTGAAATACGCGACGGGTGCCACTGCACCCGTCGCACCTTCCCACTCCGCCGGCTCAATTCTGAGCCGGCGTCCTCGTGGGAAGGGTGGTTTGCACTGGGCTGGCGGGCGGCCTTTTGGCGGTCGCCCGCCAGCCCAGTGCAAAAGCCAAAATACCCTCAGCGGTCTTTCGACCGCGGAGCGGTATTTTGGAGGGGGGAACTCTGGTGGGCGGCCTCCGCCGCCCGCCAGGGTGAGAATCACCCCCTTTGTCTGTTGTGGATAGTGGGATACATACCCTTTCAGACCGTGTTTACACAATTGACAATATCGTTTCCTCTGCTATAGACATTATTAAATCAGATATGTCTTCTTTATATCATGGGCAGAGTCAGACGCGGTCCATCATGCAGCTGGGTTGGACTCTGCAGACCTTGAAGGCAGGTCGCGTTCCGTGGCAGCACATTCGTGCCAGGGAAATATTTATTTCCTTTAATTTAACTCGTCAACAACAGCTGATGGCTAAAAAGGAAGCGACGTATGTAATGTTAAATATTGAAAAATTGGAGAAACTGCCTTTTACGGTTGCTGAGATTCCGTCAGCTGAGTGGTTGATTCATGGGGTTATTAATCTGCCTATCTCCACTCTGCAATTTACTTCTTGTTTAAAGCACATTCCGGTGGATAGATATGAACGGTTGGGTGACAGTTACAAACACGAGGTGTAGGAGCTTCCCTTTCGATACAGATATATTAATGGTTTGGATGAGGTTTTTCTTAGCGGTAGCGAATGCGAAACTTCTGTCAGCCATTCCATGGTTTGTAACAGCTGTCCTTGCACGGGCGTGTAATGCCTCGATTGCTAACTTAGCTTGTTATCTGAAGGGAGTTCCAGTCCCAGTAATTAAAAACACTTTCCAGGTGCTTTCAAACGGCAGTTATATCATTCTTAACAGTGAACCCTGTTGTGGCCTGCGTGCCGGAATAGTTTACGTAGTCGTTGTCACCAAGGCCGTTACGTGCTGCGGGAATGTGTTGTTTCCCCCCACTCAAATTAAGGAGGTAGCAGGTATCTGGCCTCATATTGCTACTTCCAAGGTAAATTTAGACAAGTTGAGTCGACTAAAGGCTCTATTGTTTCAAAAGCATGTGGCCCTTACATCTGCTAGCGAGACCTACGCACTTCAGGTGGCAAGGTCATCGGCGGAAATACAGTCCCTTTTGAATACTAACTTTCCGAGTCACTTTGGTGAACTCGTGGGGCGTACATTTAATGCGTCCAGCACTGCTGGAATTGCACTTTTTTTTTTAATGCCTTTGGTGTTGGTTTTGTTCACACCTTCTCTTCTATATTTGGTTTAATACCTTCGGCTATTCACTCTATTTTCGGAAGCATTTTTGGGGGTTTCCTGATTACTTTGGCTTTATTGGCTGGGGTTTTGCTGTTGCTGCTGTTCTTCCGCAATGGCTGTCCCGCTGCGACAAGATCCCAAGTTGACGCTCCTGTCAGCGCAGCTGTGTCGTGAACGCATGATGCAGCATTTTGGAGCGACACCCCTGGGACAATTGGAGTGTGACTGGTCTCTGACATTCCGGCCGGTTTTGGATTGTGTGCAACTTGTGTTTTGGTGCCTCTGGTGCTCGTTTGAACATGCACTGGCTCTCTGTGTCTCACTGCAGCGCCCTCCAGTAGTTGATGCCGATCTGTTGATGTTCCCCATTAGGACTCATTCCCAGGCTTGTACACTACGATTGTGTTTGCTTCGTGAGGCAGTTTATGAGATTCCCTTCCTGGAGGAAGATGGTATTATCTCATTCATAGACACTGCACGGGGTGCCGCCCTAAATGGTTTTGGGGCTTTGGAACACACCTGATCCATGGTACTTTTTGGTATGGATCTTCCGATATTAACATATATCGAAGTGGAGGAATTCCTGCTTTCTATTGCTTCTATCTGACAATTGGATTTTTTTTTTTTTTTAAGAAATTGACATTTTATTGATTTTACCTTTATTGTCACATGCTTTCCAAATTTATGAATTTGTCTTGCTTTATTGTCCTCTGACCTTGCCGAAATATATATCTTTTGATGTTTTTTATATCTGGGGCGTGCTTTTATTTTTGTTAGAACCACTCACTACCGACAAGGGGAGGGTGTAGTGTGGTTAGTTTTACGTATCCTTTTGTGCATTAGCTTCAGGCTTTAGGCCTATGTGGATTTTGCCCTGGATGTATTTTATTCCTTTGCTCACAGCTTAGAGCCTGTGTGCCCTTTGCTCTGTTTTATTTTTTATATCACACTGTTTAGCCTACTTCAGCACTGGAGTTCTCAATAACACATTTTTGCTCACTCCGGGCTCCAGTCAAGGATACTGTCTGGGACATTGCCGATAGACGTGGTAGGAGTTTAGTCTTTGGCATTCCTGTGTAGGGACATTTTGTGATCACGCTGACATGTTAATTATAAAAACACTTCCTTGTCCCATTACATGCAAGAGGGCGATTCGGACCAGGAGACCACAACTATACGCTGACTGCCTCATTGCAGATGCTGAACCAGATCACAGGCCTTTACTCAGGTATGAGGGCTGATGTCTGGATCCAGAAAGGCAAGTTAGGAGCTTAACATGCTGTGCTCAAAATAGAACTAGAAGAGGGAGAATATAAACTGTTAAACACCATGATAGCTTTGTTTTTATGTTTCACTCTCCTCGTGACTATTTCAATCCTACTATGTTGTATGGTTCTGGTTATTGCGGCTCACGCTTTAATATCTAAAATGCAGTCATTTTATTAAAACATTATAGAAAACTTATACTGTCTTTGTCATTTGTATATGAGATCATATTCTAAATGAGAGAGTTGGTTTGGATCTGAGTGACCACGACTTCCCTGAGAAGTTCCAAAGATGTCATGCGCTAGGCTGCCCAATCATCTCTTCCCTGTTGGAGAAATGAGGCACTGCTAGTTAGCCGGAGCAAAACCGGATTTAGGGTGACATAGGTCCTTCCAAGTGGGTCAGACTTAGTCCCCCACACCGTGAATGATCCTGCTGCCTAGAAATCCAGTAGTCTCATTTAGGATAATGAGAGCCCACACGACAGTTTGAGCAACTCAAGTGGCACATATTGCTTTGATTGCAGCATCACACAGAAAACTATGGGTGGGTGGAGCTTGCAGAGTTCTCCTCCCCGGAATTCCATGGAGTTATCTAAAAACTCAGTTCAATTCTACCCGATCTACACCCACATGCTCCAATGATTGTATTTTTGGTTTGCTAGAACTTCAGTTTAGTTCACATTCATTTACCATACATAAGCGAGTGGCTACCCGCCACCTCAGAAACACATTGGGGCACCACCTGCAAGAGACACCCAGCAGTCTCGTGCAAACATCAGATTTAATTGTCTATCATTGCATCTCCTGGGCCATTAACAACCAGGCAAGGAGGACTGCAGATTCAAAAATAGTGCGTCCCCAAGTGAGGGGAATAGTAAGGATGCGGGTGGGGCGGTTGGAGTGCTAGAGCAGCATTTTTAGACACGGATGCCAGGCGCAGGGCTTGCTCAGTACCCACCATCTTGCAGACATCCAGGGCTTGCAGGGTCCGGTGGCCACTCTCTGAGCTCCCCTGGTTCTCAGTGTCTCGGTTCAAGCCTTTGCCGCTGACCTAGAAGAGAGATCCAGCTAAGGTGGGGTGGGTTTTGCACGTAGTTGGTGCAGAACTCATGCAGACACATCCACCAAAAACCAAGGCTACACTGAGACAGCAGAGAGAGGGCATGTGGGGTAGTGTGAGCCGCAGCAAGGAGCCTGGGGCCGGAGGGCTCCACACGCTGCATTTACAAAGCCAGGGCAAGCTAGAACAGCTGCTGGTAACCTTCAGCTTGAAGGAGAAAGGGCTGAGAAGAGGCAGCTGCCCTTCCTTGCAGCATCACTTTTCAGTGCCAATAAATCTGATTTCTTAAACATGCATAAAAAATGAAAAAACAAGTCAACTTGTCTTCAGCAGCAGCATCTCAGTGCCTGCAGAAATATCCCATTGCTGTCATGCTGAGTGGTTCCCAGACCCAAAAAAAACATGTAACTGATCGGGAATGACACCTATCTGATTATTTTGTGTGGCATACTTGTCAGCCCTGTTTACCGTTTTCAAGGAAGTTGTCAGCTGTACTGAAGGGTCAACATAGTGAGGGACCCCAAGGTGAACACAGACAGACTTTGAGTCTCAACGTAAGCAGCTACAAGATTTAGCTGTAACACTAAAATGATATGACACTAAGGGCCGTATTTATACTCTGTTTGCGCCGAATTTGCGTCGTTTTTTTCGACGCAAATTCGACGCTAAACTAACGCCAACTAACGCCATATTTATACTATGGCGTTAGAGGCGAATAGCGCCAAAGTTCCCGGAATGTGCGTCATTTTTTAGCGTGAACCCCTTCCTTGCGTTAATGATATGCAAGGGAGGCGTTCCCGTCTAAAAAATGACTCCCAGGCCTTTACGTGGTATTTATACTCCCGGGCAAAAGAGACGCCCGGGAGTGGGCGTGGCTAAAAACGGCGCATTTGCGCCGCTTTTTAACGCCTGGGTCAGGCATGGCGTTAAGGGACAAGTGGGCTCAAAATGAGCCCAGAGTGCCCTCCCCTGCCCCCAGGGACCCCCCCTGCCACCCTTGCCCACCCCAGGAGGACACCCAAGGACGGAGGGACCCACCCCAGGGACATTCAGGTAAGTTCAGGTAAGTATTTTTTTATTTTTTTTAAATAATTTTTTTTGGCATAGGGGGGTCTGATTTGTGCCCCCCTACATGCCACTATGCCCAATGACCATGCCCAGGGGACAGAAGTCCCCTGGGCATGGCCATTGGGCAAGGGGGCATGACTCCTATCTTTACAATGATAGGAGTCATGTTGATGGGGGATGGGCGTCGAAAAAAAATGGCGCAAGTCGGGTTACGACGATTTTTTCGACGTAACCTGACTTGCCCCATTTTAAGACGCCCATACGCCATTTTCCCCCTACGCCGGCGCTGTCTGGTCTACGTGGTTTTTTCACACGCAAACCAGGCAGCGCCGGTCTGATTGCGCCGTCTAACGCCATTCCATAAATACGTCGCCCGCATGGCGCTTCAGAATGGCGTTAGACGGCGCAAAAGTTTTTGACGCTAAACTGCGTTAGCGCAGTTTAGCGTCAAAAAGTATAAATATGGGCCTAAGGGCCGTATTTATACTCCGTTTGCGCCGAATTTGCGTCGTTTTTTTCGACGCAAATTCGACGCTAAACTAACGCCAACTAACGCCATATTTATACTATGGCGTTAGAGGCGAATAGCGCCAAAGTTCCCGGAATGTGCGTCATTTTTTAGCGTGAACCCCTTCCTTGCGTTAATGATATGCAAGGGAGGCGTTCCCGTCTAAAAAATGACTCCCAGGCCTTTACGTGGTATTTATACTCCCGGGCAAAAGAGACGCCCGGGAGTGGGCGTGGCTAAAAACGGCGCATTTGCGCCGCTTTTTAACGCCTGGGTCAGGCATGGCGTTATGGGACAAGTGGGCTCAAAATGAGCCCAGAGTGCCCTCCCCTGCCCCCAGGGACCCCCCCTGCCACCCTTGCCCACCCCAGGAGGACACCCAAGGACGGAGGGACCCACCCCAGGGACATTCAGGTAAGTTCAGGTAAGTATTTTTTTATTTTTTTTTTATAATTTTTTTTGGCATAGGGGGGCCTGATTTGTGCCCCCCTACATGCCACTATGCCCAATGACCATGCCCAGGGGACAGAAGTCCCCTGGGCATGGCCATTGGGCAAGGGGGCATGACTCCTATCTTTACATTGATAGGAGTCATGTTGATGGGGGATGGGCGTCGAAAAAAAATGGCGCAAGTCGGGTTACGACGATTTTTTCGACGTAACCTGACTTGCCCCATTTTAAGACGCCCATACGCCATTTTCCCCCTACGCCGGCGCTGTCTGGTCTACGTGGTTTTTTCACACGCAAACCAGGCAGCGCCGGTCTGATTGCGCCGTCTAACGCCATTCCATAAATACAGCGCCCGCATGGCGCTTCAGAATGGCGTTAGACGGCGCAAAAGTTTTTGACGCTAAACTGCGTTAGCGCAGTTTAGCGTCAAAAAGTATAAATATGGGCCTAAATACCTCACCTCCACTGTTTGATTGCAATGTAGCACATTGGGGTTTGTGCTAGTTGGCAAAGACTTGATAAAAGTCACAGACTCTGAAAACCTGTTACACAGTACTTTAAAGAGAATGCCCTTTGACTCTGAGGAGGACCGTAAGATAAATGATTGTTATCTTGTATAGCATTAAGACTGGTAAACTTCGCAGTGTGTACCCGGCATGACATTGACATCAATGCTCTGCCCGGAGCAGGTGGGAGGGGGCAGAGTACTCATACACATCACTGTAGCAGCTGCCCAGATCAGGCCTGCTGCAGTGTGGGTGGGAGAGGGGGGCTCTGGCTTCACCTATGGTGTGTGGGACGCCGGCTGCCTCCTTGCTGATGCTTTGCCACCTTGTCAGGTGCATGAAATGGTATACAAAATGCAATTAACCTTCAATATGGAGCTGACGCTGGCACAGAAATACAAAATGTACCTGATGCGCATCCATACTCCTGTCTGTTCCTCTCAGAAGCATCCAGACCTCGGGCTGCTGAAAGACCCCTGTCACCCAGCTATGCCAAGGGGGCTCCTTTAGTGAATAGGCTCTTGCCCCTTTCAGTACACGGTGGCTATTGTGAATCATGAGTAGACCTCTGTCAACAATAGCCACCAGGCCTGTACCTTACGTCAGCAGGATGTTGCTTCCCTTGTCCTTCTTTTTAGCTCCATCTTACACACCGCAGATATTCCTGTGAGTAGGTTTTTCATAGAGGTCAGTAGTAGTGGTGAGCAGCGTGCCGGTGAACTCTGCTCTGCTGCCAGCTGGCGGAGTTAGTTTTTTGCCGAACTCTGCTCTCTGCTAGAAGCGCGAAGTGCCAAAACTCTGTGAACTCTGCCAGCAGAGCGAGTTCACTGCCCACCCCTACAGAAAACAGGTCAGTTGCAATCTTCTAAACTTCTAGGCCATCAGAGTACAAGTTGACTGTTGAAAAGGTTTGTCCATCCCAAGTGGGTGTCTCTCCCAGGATCAACACATGTTCACTTTGCACTTCCAAACAGCAACATATCACTGCAAATTTCACAAAATTGAAACGTCCAAATGAAGATGACATGGTGAATGATCCCGAAACAGAATGACAATGGAAAATCAATTTTAACACATAGATTATGCAACTCAATTGACAAGTCATGAGGACACACATACTTACCGTATGCACTTTCCAACTATTTCAGTGACCACATACCCAAATGTGGGGAAACAGTGATCCACTAGCATCTTTGTGTTAACCCTTCCTGCACTGACTAGTCCAAAACAGTACTATTGCTGACAGATATGTACCTTAGGGACTAAGTTGTAGGGACACTTGAGCATAAACTCTGTAAAGGTAAACTTCGACTGGTGAAGTAGACCATCACATCTTGATGTAGGTCAACTCCTTCTTTTTCCCCACTGTCATCTTCATAGGGCATTTCAATATCCTCATCTGGGAGCTTGTGGTGGTGACTCTCCTCTGAAATTAGAGGGATGTCTCTCCTCAGGGTGATATTATGGGGAATGCAGCAGGCAGCTGTGATTTGGCACACCTTATTGGGTGAGAAGAGGATGTCTGCACCAGTCTTCTCCAAGCACCTAAACCCAGCCTTCAGGAGCCCAAAAGCCTGCTCTAACACCTCCATGTTCTTCCAGGGGCCTCATTGAAACAGAGTTCCCCTATCAATTTTGGATTCCTCAGTGGTGCCAATAAACACGGCCGGTTAGGATATTCTGCGTCTTCTGCGTCTCCTAAATAGAAGAAACACATCAACAGATTGCTATCAGATCAAACCATTGTCTCTTCCTAAACTAGGACTCAGGCAAAATAACTTCAAGTCATGTTGTACTTACCAAAAAGCCAGGCCCTCTCTGGTTGTGACATCTGCATATATATATTGCTGTTATAGAGTATGAATGAATCGTGTATTGACCCAGGGAAGAAGGCACACACTTCTGATGAATAATTCTGGTAAGCATACAACATGCGCATTGCTGGAATGGAAGTTCTTCTGATTGCGGTAGACCTGTTCTCTGTTGTGTGGTGGCACCAAGGCAATATGTGTGCCATCTAGTGCTCCAATCACAAGTGGCAGTCCACCCAAAGCAAAGAATTCCCCCTTCATGGTGGCCAAATCATGTGGATGTTTAAATTGGACGTAGCTGTTCATGTTCTTAAGCAGGGAAGCAAGGACGTTGTAGCACCACACTGAAAGTTGGCCTGGACATCTCCCAGATACTGCCACAGTGTATTGAAAGATGCTAGTGGCTACAAAATGCAGTACTGCCATAAGTTTGACTATTGGTGTTATGGCTGTGGAATTACTATTGTGAGGCAGGAGATCAGGCTCCAACTGCTGGCACAAATCCAGGATAGTTTGCCCATTTAGACAATATAGCTTTATTACTTAATAGTGGCAAGGCCTGGAAAGGGCTTCATTGCCTGGGGCTATTGCCTCCTACGTATTTCTGAGTTCTAGCATCTATATGTATGGAAAAGAAAATGTCGGATGAAATGGTCACACCATACTACTAATGTCAAAGCACATCTGACAACTGGGTAACAGTAATTATTTCATTAGATGATATATGTGCACACTGACATCAAATATATGGCTCATTAATATGTAAATTATACACAATTATTATTTGCACCTATTTTGTTTTTAAATACCATCAATGGGGGTAGTAATACCCCTGCGGCAATATCATTGACAAACACAGTCAGGGGACACATTTTTACATGTCATATCTTGCCCAGAAAAGTGTTGTTCATATCTGACTGTTAGAAATGCACAAGCCCCCATTGAGTGCTGGTGATGCATATTGTAAAATGCACAGATAAACACCCAAAAATGGCGTATGCCTGACCTCGCTGTCAGGACATTGCATAGCTGATGGCCGTCAGCGGGCGTTGACCACGTAGCAGGTGGAAATCACCACGATGGTCCCTGCCATAGGCTAACGCGTGTGACGGTTACGCATGAAAACCAGTAACTGTGTCCGTCTCTGTCACGGATTGTATCCGTCGTGTAGTTGTGCGCCATGTTGTGTCAAAATAATCACTTGCCTTCTAAAACTTCAGCCATCAAGACCTTCTTGATTTTTGCTGCTGTTACAAACCTCTGGGAGCCAGGAGGCTGGCAACTCAGGTGGCAAGGCACCTGCCTTCTCCCCCGACAAGCTGGAGCTCCTTACCAGAGAGGTTCTGTCCCTGTACAACCAACTCTAGGGGACCCACAGAGGACCCCAGAGGAACAGGTACGTGCCTGATTGGGAAATGTCTTACTGAGTAACCTCTTCCTTTATGGTTCACAGGATATTTGGTAATGAGGTTGTTGTTGTGCTTCGAGTTGACAGATTGATGTATGTGGGACATACTTCTGTGACAAATGTATGACTGTTCTGTGCATGACAATGTAAACTCAACTGACAGTAGAAGCTGCAATGTATGGCTATGCATCACACAAATCCTACTTCCTCACTCAAACTGTAGGCCACTAACTGACAATAGTCAGTAGACAGTGTACATGTTGTATGACCAACACCACATGGCCAATGTTGAAACAACAGTGACTCTTGGACCTGAGTCCGTAGTCCATCACAATTGTGCATGTACGTCAGCCTGTGAATGGCAAAATTAATTTCTTAACAAAAATGTCTAGTAAGCAACAGACAGGAATGTGTCCACATTAGTGAGAAATGTATGCATCCCACAGACAACATTTAGGAGTACCTTAGTCCTGCCCAGAGAACAATTTGGTGCTGAGGAGCAATGTGATCTTGAAGGGACATTTGCATGTGGAAGGCTACATCACATAGATGTTGTGGTGTCCCATCTGGAGGAGGCAAATTCCATCCAAAATTCTTAGCCTTTGGGAGAAAGAAACCAATATTGGCTCTGCACTGCAATGGTTCAGAAATGTAGTCAGGCTATGTGTTCACTCATGCTGTTGGAACCATTTGTTATGGAGTGAACTACAAGTGTATACGTGACAAAGGCATACATGATATGGAAGCAAAGGGGGAAAACTGAACTTGTTGCAAAAGTTGTGATGAACATTGATGTCCTATTGTGTTCCCAGAGAAGCACTATAACTGTTGTATCTTTTTTTAGCACTAACTGGGCAAGGCGAAGGTGACAGAGGCCACATGGACAGGGCTGAAGCTGGCCACTAGGGATGGGGTGCTGAGACCACGACACTGAGGGACCCAGTGGCATGGAGGGTGAGGGGACTGGCCAGGAGGCCACAAGTGACTCAACATCTTCCTTGGAGGCCTCCAATAAAGACCAGTCCCTAGTGGAGGAGGACCCTGGAGGGACTGTGACACCTACATTTTCATCTGCCCCCCACATTCCCACCTCCACCCTTTCTCTTGCTCCCCTCACTTGGCCGTAGCCGCCCCCCTAAAAGGAGCAGTGTCACCTTTGCTGTAGGCACCCCTGCCCTGGTGTTCCAGACTGCACTCACTGAGGAGGACGTGAATCTATTGCTGTAGGGCAGACAGCATATTGAATGCTATTAAGGGCTTGCTGGCCAGAACACCAGGATGTTGGATTACCTGGATGGGATCAGTGCACTGCACAAATCATGACAGCCACTAATATACATGCATGCACAGGCACACCCTCAGATACCACAGCAACACACACCACAGCCAAAGCAGACACATCCACACACACATGTTCTACACAAATGCCCACACTCACCCACCCAACAGACAAACAGTAAAAAATACAATCTTATAGATATACCACAAACACTGGACCCTCATGCATCCTCACCTTCAACAGACACATGCACAACAGACACGGCCACTCCCTCTACCTCCCAAACTCAAATCATTACCCAAAACTCTACCTATTTCCCTCAGGAGAGCTTTTTCTTTTTACTGACCTGAACCCTTTTAAATCCCAACCCACCTCTTCTAAATCCCACCCCACACCACCCTTACCAAACCCCAACCCACCCCTTCCAAATCCCTAACCATCCCTTCCAAATCCCAACCAACCACTTCTAAATCCAAATACCCCTCCCAAATCCACCCCTCCCAAAGCCACCCCATCCAAATCCCAAACCACCCTTCCCAAACCCTGGGACCCACCCCCCAAAAACATCTTTAAGGTGCCTGCTGTCTGCCCCATGGCTGCCCTATTTCAACAGAGGTTTAATCTGGCAGTGACATCAGGAGGCAAGTCGTGGGCATGCACCCACACTATGGACTACTGGCCTGGTATCTTTTTGTTTTCTTTACAATCTCCTTTTATTTACTAATAAGAGAGTTATCTCATTTCTATAATACATGGTTATTTTGAGAATGCCTTTGTCCAGGCCTTATTTTTGGATTGTACTAATTATTTGCTGATTATATTTCTGCTAAAGTGTGGGCCCTGCACTTCCTCTGATTTGTAACAATGACAAGCACAGGTTGTGTATTTTAGTTATCATTTTAAATACATACATTAGTGTAGTACATTTGTGATGGACATATTACTTTTGGTACAAGCATTAATCATGTTACTGGACACTTCCACCAAAAATGTGTGGCCCTGATTTATACTTTTTGATGGAAAACTGTGCTAACGCAATTTTGCGTCAAAAAGGTTAGTGCTGACTAGCGCCATTTTTTAATGCCACTCAGACGTCAAATTTATACTTTGGCATTGGGTGGCGCTGAAAAATGTTTAGAGTCATTTTTCCCCGTTAACCATTGCGCCTTGTAGTAAGACAAAATGAAGTTACTGTAGTAAAAATGACTCTAATCTATTTTATGACATGGAAACACGTTTCAAAGCGGAAATGCACCATTTTTGCCTGCAATAGCATCAAAAAGAGACACAAACGGAGCAAACAGTGCAAAGGAGCCCCAAAATGGATCCCAGAAGCCTGGAGAGAGCCCATGGAGACCCCAGTCAACCAGCAACTAGCCAGCAGGACACAGACAAGACCCAGGGGAGGGAGAATAAAAAGAGGAAGTGTAGTCTCAGCACAGAGAAGCTTGAAATGCTGGTGAGAGAGGTGACAGAGCATCAACTCTTTGTCACCTCCAAATTGTCAATTGGAAGGAGAGAGGCAATCTGGCAGCAGATTGTGGATAAGGTCAACAGTGTGGCAGAGGTTAGGAGAACTGTGACTGAGTGCAAGAAATAAAGGTACTTTACTTCAGTGACACAAGGCCAAAAATATCTTAGAAGCAATACTCCTTCTGGAGGTAAATATTATAAACAATATATACACTAGAGACCAAAATCAGGTAAATAAATAGTCACAAAATAGTGCAAACAGTAGAAAATATAAAATAATGCAATAGGCCTCGGGGCAACACAAACAGTATACTAACAAAGTGGAATGCGTATCACAAATTCCCCCCTAGGCAAGTGTAGTGTGTAGAGGGGTGCTGGGACTGTAAGAAAACACCAAAGGTAAGTAAAATACCCCACCCCAGATCCCAGGAAAGTATGAGTAAAGTACTGCAAGTTTCCTCAGGACACACTACAAGTCATGATAAGAGTTATTGCAAGAACCAAGCAAGACTGCAAGCAAGAAATGGTGGATTTGTGGACCTGAAGACTTGTGAAGAGAGGAGACCAAGTCCAGAAGTCGTAGAAGATTCCAGGAAGGACAAGAGCCCCTGCCAACCTAGAAGATGGTGCAAAAGAGGATTCTCCGGTTAGAAGAAGTCTGCAGAAGAGCACCAAAGAAGATGGCTGCAGGTTCCTGAGTGATGCAGGAGATGTTCCACGTCGAGAAGTTGGATGTAGGCAGTTTGAAGTGCTGGATCCGTCCAACAAGCCTTGGTTCAAGCATGGTCGCGTTTTGCATCAAAATGGCGCTGTCTGGACCCTGGAGAGACCTGGGGGCCTCAACTCAGACTGAGGAGGCAGAGGGGGCTCCCAACACTGGCGAGAGCCCACATATGACCAGGCAGCACCCACGGGAGTCCTAGGACAAGGGGACAAAGAAGGTTCAAATTGTGGTTGTTGCAGCACAACAAAAGAAGGTTCCACGCCGCAGGAGAACAATTCAGCAAGTTGTGCATCGCAGAATGGAGTGCTGGGGGCCTGGGTTACACTGCACATGAAGGCTTCTTTGAAAAAGTGCACAGGGGGCCCAGGAGCAAGAGGGGTACTGTCGTAAACCAGGAAGGCAAGCTCTTACCTCTGTCAAAATTGGACAGCTGGACCTTAGGACAGTCTGGGTCAAAGGGGTCTACCACCTGTGTTCCAGGGAGCAAGCTTGTTGCCAGAAGAGGAGTCCCAGAGAACCGGTTGCATCTTGGAAGGTGCCTGCTGGAGCATGGAAGTGACTCAGTCACTCCACAGGAGATTCCTTCGGTTCTTCTGGTGCAGGGTGAAGGCAGGGAGTCCTCAGAGCGTGCACACCTTGGAAACTGTTGCCGTTTCTGGCTGGAGCTGAAGTTGCAGGGTCACAGTAGCCTTTCTAGATACTTTGTTGCAGTTACAGCAGTTCCTGGGGGAGTCTGGGGTTGATCCCACAGTCAGAAGCTGAAGCAGAGGATGCAGAGGATTCCTGGAGAAAACTTGCAAGCTGAATCTGAAGAGACACCCACAGGAGATACCCTAAATAACCGTGAGAGGGGGATTGGCTACCTAACAAGGTATGTACCTATCAGGAGGGGTCTCTGATGTCACCTGCTGGAACTGGCCACTCAGAGCTATCCAGAGTGTCCCAACACCTTGGAAGATAAGATGGCTAACGCCAGGGACACACTAGAGGAGCTCTGGGTACCACCCCTGGGGTGGTGATGGACAGGGTGGCAGTCACTACCCTTTCCTTTGTCCAGTTTTACGCCAGAGCAGGGACTAGGGGTCCTTGAACCGGTGTAGACTGGCTTATGCAAGGAGGGCACCATCTGTGCCCTTCAAAGCTTTTCCAGAGGCTCTGGGAGGCTACCCCTCCCAAGCCTGTAACACCTTGTTCCAAAGGGAGAGGGTGTAACACCCTCTTCCCAAAGGAAATGCTTTGTTCTGCCTTCCTGGGACTGATCTGCTCAGACCCCAGGAGGGCAGAAACCTGTCTGTGAGGTGGAAGCAGCTGTAGCTGCGGTGCAAGCCTCAGAAAGCTGGTTGGGCAGTACTGGGGGTCCACGCTGGAGCCCCCAGGATGCATGGGATTGCCCCCAATACCACATTTGGAATGGGGGGACAATTCCTTGATCATAGACACCTTACATGGCCATATTCGGAGTTATACCATTGTGAAGCTCTATATAGATATTGACCTATACTGTATGTAGTGCACACGTGTAATGGTATCCCGCAGTCACGAAGTCCAGGGAATTGGCCCTGGACAGCGTGCGGGCACCTTTGCTAATGCACGGGTGCCCTCAAACTTGGTAACTTTGCATCTAGCCTTCAGTAAATGAAGGTTAGACATATAGGTGACTTATAAGTTACTTAAGTGCAGTGGAAATGGCTGTGAAATAGGGTGTGCACTATTTCACTCAGGCTGCAGTGGCAGTTCTAAAGAAGGGTTTGTCTGAGCTCCTTATGGGTGGCAAAAGAAATGCTGCAGCAACTAAGGATCTCTTGGAACCCCCATTCCCTGGGTACGTAGGTACCATGTACTAGGGACTTCTAAGGGGGGTCCAATGTGTCAATTGGAATTGGAATATGAAGTCACTAAACTAAAGTAACTAATTTGGAAGCAGAGAGAGCATAAGCATTGAAGTTCTGGTTAGCAGAAGTTCAGTGACACAGTTAAGCACTGTTGACAACACACACATTAGGCCACAAACTATGAGCACTGGGGTCCTGGCTATCAGGATCCCAGTGAGATAGGCAAAACACACTGACAAATAGGGTTTTAACTATGAGCACTGGGGTCCTGGCTAACAGGATCCCACTGAGACAGTAAAAACACACTGACACACCCTCACAAACAGGCCAAAAGGGGGGGGGGGTTAACCATGCTAGAAAGAGGCTACTTTCTCACATATAGTCACATCAACACCACTAACACAACCAAGACCTCAGAGACGAGGAAGTCATTCAACACCATTCTTGGGACAACTACATAGTGACGTCCCTTGTTGTAACATATTGTATCAGCCTTGCCTCATTGCCCAAATGCATGTGTGCTGCATCTCACAGCACACTAGTCATTGCAACTGTCCCAACAGCCCCCAGGCATGTGCTGGTAGAACCACCACACTTAAACAACACATCCACATGAGGCAGCTATCCCTACATCACACAGTCAGGGTGTTGCCTAGGTGCATGGAACAATTAACCCAACAGGTGCTGACAGAATAGCAGGCTGGACTGGAATCATTGGTAACATGCCACTATCCAGACCAACTAAACTGAAGTTGTGTTCAACCACACAGTGTACCCGCTGCACTTGACAGTATGAGTCACACGTTGGGATGGCAGCTGCTAATATGTCTGCAAATGGTAGCTCTGTGGGGCACACACTAGACAATATAGATGGATCAAATGGAGACAGTGCCAGTTGGGGTCTGCATTGGGTGTAACAGGATACCCTGCACGCAGCCCCTCAAAACAGGCAGTGGAAAGGGCAAAGGGCCAAGGTATGGGACACCCTGCACTGCCAATGCCAGGTACATGGGCTGTGCATTGCCACCCAGGGGCACACCACAACACTTCACCAACAACCATTTCATGGGGGTTACACCACCATGCAAAGGCTGGAGGACATTTGGAAATAAACCTGGAGGTTAGTGTTGAACGTATCACAGGTCTGGTGTCACAGGACTAATGCCATAGCCAGTCCCTCAGCTGCTGGCCACCTGCCATGTCCAGGCCATTGGCCCAAGGGGGATTACACATTGACAACAGTTGGCACACCACCTGTGCTGTAGGGGGTGAACAATTACACAGTGTCAGTCAGGTTCCCCTTGGACTGCTGCACATGAAATATGGACCTCAGGTCCTGAAGTACAACTCCTATGAATTGGAAATGTCCATTGACACATTTACCATCAGGCACTGTCACATACAGAATGATGTACACAGCAGAAATTTCATACCCATATTGGCTATCCCTGGGTTCAAACCTGAGCTTTTGTCACATGAGCTGTACAGTCACCATGCTGCTGTATCATAGTGCAAGGAGGGCTGCATTGAGGGGCAGGACATAGGTGTTCAGTAAGATAAACAACCTACTCTGACAGTAGTAGAAACAGTACTCTGCCAGGTCTATGAGTGCTATGTAAAGTAGCACACAAACACAAATCACAACATAAAGAGACATCAATAGCAACAAGAGCACAGTGTCCTGACTATGCCATCCCTGGGGTGGTGCAAGGTCTCAGCACAGCATTGGTGTATGTGAAACTTGTAAGATTGGGACAGTTGAAAATTGACATGTGTGGTGCTGCGCCATGAGCACAGCAACACACATTGCAAGGCAACACCATGCAAATGAATGCAACAAGAGAGTAGAACAAGATAAGAGGCAGTCTTAGACGCAATAAGGATAGACAACACACTTAGAAGATATGACGTAGACAATTGTGGCAACTGGGCTTCCTTTCATGTGACATGCAGGTTGGGCATAGGGCTGTAGACTGTAGCTATGATGTACTGGAACAATCCATTAGAAGTAATTGGTGCATCATAGGCCCCTAGCGCCACTGGAGCATCACTATCACTGATGATCCAGTGGCTCTAAGCACTGCACTGTGTTGATAAGGTAGCGTTAAGACACTTTTTATGGCATTATGTCAGCTTGTAAACACGTAGCCACCTGATCATAACCGTGTGTGGAAGGTGGTGCAATGGGTGCTGCTGTGGGTGTGCCACAGCAACACACAATATATTTCAATGCTGCCTCAGATGAATGGAATATGGTACACTTGAGGTAGGGCCAAACCTATTACGCCAGCCCCAGGGGTGGCATTATCAGGGTGCAACGAGGAGGAATACATTTGTACCTCCTTCATTTCTGATTTCCTGTGTCTGCTGCAATCTGCAGCATGCATAGGAAGAGCAAAATGCCAGAAATGATCGTTTAAGACCGTGAAGGTGTAACTCCATGCACATAAATAATACTATGTTAATGACAATTTGACTCTCCAAGTGTGCTGCATTCTGAAAGTTCACACAGAAGTGCCAGAGTGCCATTGACACTGTATTTTATTTATCACATGTTCGGTCAATTACACGAAGAGAAGAGAAAGAAAAAAAGCCGAAAAAAGGAAACAAAGAATCGTAAAATACAGTAATATAATCGGTTTAAGTTAAAATGTTCAGCTAAATTACAGAGTATTACAAAGTTGCTTGCAGGCTCGCTGTGGACGCTTGTCTTGCTTATTCAGTCTCTTGAAGAAGACACCCTAATTTACCCAAGAATTTAGCCAGTCTGCAGTTGAGCTGCACATCGTCCCCTTTAAAGCCTGTAAATATCACCGGTCTGCACCTGCGCAGCCCCCATTGAAGCCAAACTGGTCGTAAGAACCTATTACGATCTGTTGTAGTGCCTTTGCATAGGCATATCTAATAGATCAGCGTTTCCGGAGCCAGCCAACATAGTCGACAGGTGTCCGTCATATTGACTCTTGTCCAGCTAGGGAGGTGGGCATATGTTGGAAGGAAGCCCATTCGGTATTTCATAAAGGCTGTTTTAATCCATGGATTAACTGCTGCTCCCAGATAAGTTGTGGGGTTAGAGAGCTGTATGATGACAGAACCATCCAGACGACATGGCTTCGTTTCAATAAAGCCTCTTTATCCTGAAGATGTGAGAGAGACTTGACGCTTACTTTCGTTGCACATTTGACAAGCTGGTGTGAGCTGTGTTAGGGTAGTTGATCTACCAGGCCCAATGTTGTCAAGGAGGACTTGAGGTAGAGACGGAAGGCGGAAGTTGGGTCCAAAGTCATTTCCACCCAAATAAGGGAGCTTAGGGAGCCTTTTCTTGCTACCTTACGTTTATGGCTTAGATTGATAAATGCCCCTTTCCTTGCTAGAGACTGCCTAACCAGGCCAAATTCTAGGAGGACTTGGGCGGGTGAAACATGATTTGGTAAGCTTCTGAAAAGCTTGATGATCGTTTTGTCCAAGTGCTCATCACAACCGCCTCTTAGAACTTCGCTGCCATATGTGATTGTTGGTATTAATTTGGCTTGGATGACCTTTCATAGCGGCACATAGGTTGAAGAACCAGTTGCTTTTTTGACACTGTTGAACATGAATGCAGGTGAGATGGATTTCCGACTAAAGGTCTCCAGATGGGGTTGAAGGAGCCATTGCCTCCAAGAAGAACCCCAAGGTATTTATATTCGCGCACTGTTTCAACCTTGTTGTTACCCAAGTACCACTGATATCTCAGACACCCAGTCATCCCAAAGGGCATGATTTTTGATTTATTCAAATTGATGAGGAGAGCTTTTTTCCAGAGAATTCAGTGCTGCGTTAAGTAGCCTCTGCAGGCCTATTCTAGTATGACTGAAAAGGATGAGATCATTGGCGTACATCAAGCTTGTCATGGCAGTTTGACCCAACCTTGGTGGATGCGAGTTCATCTCGTCCAGTTCCTCCAGTAACTCAGCCAAAAATAGGTAAAAAGAAGGGGTGCAAGTACACATCCCTTGCGCAGACCCTGAAGAGTGGGAATTTTCCTTGAGAGGTGCGTCCCGCCACCCAATTTGACCCTCACCCAGGTATCTGTGTGGAGTAGGGTTATTGTTTTCAACGACTGGGAGGGAATGCCCCAACTTGCAAGTTTAAACCAGAGTTTCCGTATTTCTACTTGATCAAATGCAGCTTTGTAGTCTATAAATGAAAGAAAGAGGGACTTCTTGGCGCTTTGGTATTGGTCAAATAATAGTGCGAAGGCCATACGTTTCCCACCCCTTTTGAGAATCGAGTTTGATTAAATGGGATCAGGTTACTGACATTAGTCCAGGTTTCAAGCTCCTCCAAGAGAATCCCTGCAAAGATTTTTGATTCGACATCTAGAAGTGCAATTAATCAGTAATTTGCTGGGTCACTAGTCGCACCCCCTTTAAAGATAGGGGTGATGGTTGAGCCTCTCCATGCTTGTGGGATGATGTTGGTAGCAAGAATGCAATTTTAGAGTGTTGAGAGATGTTTTGCCCAAAAATCTGGGTCCTCTTTGTACAGGGCGGCGGAAATACCATTGGGTCTCAGCACTCTCTCATTCCGGCACTTAATAATTTCCATCCTCACTGTTTCTGAGGGAACCGGAAAGCAGCTGCATTGTTCTTTTGGAGAGCCGGTGGAGGTATAGGCTGGTGCTTTTGCCTGGGGGCGGGCTCCCTCACCTACAGGGCTCTTAGTTGAAAGGCCAAAATGGCATGAGAGATACTGATGCCAGATGGGCTCAGAGATACTAATCATGTGGGGGGGGAGGTTGAAGAGCTATGGCTGTTTATAAGCCTCCAAAACTGAGCATGCCGATTTGTCATTAATGCGTGCAGGAGTTTTACTGCTAGCTCGGCTGCCTTGTCTCTTTGATGCATCCATAGGTGACCTCTATAGGCCAGTCTGGAGGTAGATACCAGTGCTCTCAGGGTTTCTTTTCTGGGTTCTTTCTGAAGACGGCAAAGGATGGAATTTAAGTTCCGTTTAAGTGTCTTTGTATACCTTCTGGATAAAGGGCTTTGTAAGCTGTGGGCTGCTGCTGGTAGGATGTCAGAAGCTCTACTACAAACTTGTCCCAGTCTGTTTGTGGTGTTTGCTCTGGGTCTGTGAGGTTCAACTTAAGGGACCATATTTGCTTGGCTGTCTCTCCCAGCGTAGGAGTGGACTTGGAGGACCACTTAATTCGCATCCCATTAGTTATATATGTGGCTCACTGCAGTGCGTCTGAAGGTTCATGATGTTCAATTGGGTGAGTAAAATGCAGCTCTTGTGGTAAGTGGTCACTCTCCCCTATGCTTGTTACCTGAAATTTCAAAATTTGGCCCAACAGGGATAGGGATAAGATTGTATAGTGTATTATCGATCGTGCCTTTTGATTAAAAAATGTAAATGAGGGGGGTTGATCCGTACTATAGCGGCTGTTGGCAGATCAGAGTCCCATTGCTTCAAGATCTTTTATGAGTTGTTTCCCTAGTTTGTCCCACTTGAAAGTTCCAGGTAGAACTTAGTCTGGTATCTGCCAGTGAAAGTTCTGTGCCAAAGTGGCTTTTTCAGAAAGCTCAGATCCCAGTAGGTTCATGTTGAAATCACCACTTAGGATCAGTTGGGGACGTGGAGCGTTATTGACCAGTTCTTCAATATTCTCTTTCAGCAGAGGTGCAGCTTCTAGTTTGAAAGTTTTTTCAGGGAAGGGGGAGGGGCCTTGTGTCAAAGTAAGAAGAATTGTCAACAGATTTCTGCACGTAATTGGGGATGTGTGGTGGTGCCCCTTCATTGTTGAACTGAGATGTGTGATGAGTCCGCCACTCAAGCGCCCAAAACGAGCCCTCCTTGTTGCATGGACATGATAACTCACAAATACGGCGATTGTAGGTGGGGATTCTGTCCAAGTCCCTTGCAACATTATTATCTGGAATGACGTTAGATAGTCTCTTCCGGAGTAGGGGTGGCAAAATATTTTTAGCTGGGGTGCCAATTGTGGAAGGAGGAAAGGGGCTCCAAGGCTGGGAGGAGGAAGAGGGGCTCCAAGGCTGGGAGGAGGCCCCAAGTTCTGGCTCCCAGGGAGGCTGCTTGGTGAGTCTAGGTTTTGCAAGGAAGTTCCGGAGAGCTGTGCTGCTTGATTGTTCACTGGCATTCGATGTCCAAGCGTGGGTTACTGTAAATAGGACTTGGAAGGTTCCAAGGATGTATCCTGCACACGCAATATTAAAGGCTGCAGCGGGTTGTCACTCATGGGGTTAGAGGCAAGTCTGAGAGCAACCTCCTCATTTCGAGCTAATGCTCTTTTCAAGTCCTCAAAGACACTGCTTAAAGCTCCTGGTAAAGAACTTAGTTTATCCAAGATTGAAGAGCATGTACAAGGACATGCGGGTAACCAGGAATATACAGAGTTCTGGGCTCTGACTATCAAATTATTGAGATCTGCAATTTTTGAGTCAATTCCTGAAGTGAAGACTGCTAATGTATTTATCAATTTAATTTGAGTGTCCATTTTGGTGGACTGAAGGTTTAAGGCTTCAGAGATGAAGGGTGCTCTGGATGATGTTCAAGACTGTTGGTATGTCTGGGGCTGTGACAATCTCAAAAGGTATATAGGCCCCCATTTGGGGCCTGGTGTTCAATAAAGCCCCTGCAGATGAACGCAGGGTGGAGCAAGATTGACTCTGCCCCAAGGCGCCATTTCCGTCTGCGTATACTGCCACCATTGCCTCCCATTCCAGAGAGATAAGTAATGACGGATTGTGCTGTAAGCTGCTTGCTGGTTTATTCCGGGGAGCAGAGCTGCCGAGGGGTAGGTCGAGGCAGGGTCTGTCCATTGGATGCTTTGGGTGCTTTAATGAGTCCTGGCCCAATTTTGGGTCTTCTTGCACTGTGCTGGGGAGACTGTCACAGAAACAGGCTTTTGGTAGATAGTTTGGGCTTAAGCCTGGTGAGTCCAAAGGGCATGACTGAACTAGGCTGGCGTGCTGGGATGGCTGCCTTGGTGGCAATGGCAGCAGAGGGAGGGAGGAAAAATGGTTAGAGTCCTCTAAGTTAAGTTTGTCTGTGCAACCGTCGCAGCTGACAATTTTATCTGCGGATAGAGACTCCATCCCGGTGCCATGCGAGTGGACCTGAGCCATTGTAAAGTTTTTTGCCTTCATTTGTAAGGAGGATGACCCTGGAGGCAGGGAGACTAATGCAGTAGATGGATGTTCAACAATTTTGGGGATTTTGGGGGTGCACACTGAGTTTGGAGCTAAACCAAGAGCTGCTACTTGGCTGATAATAATTGCTCCCAAGGGGGATGGCAAACCTGGAATACTTGGATTTGCTGTGTAGATAGCTGAAGACGGGTCCTTAAGTAGAAGAGATCTTGCGTCAATTTTAGGCTGGCACTTTGCAGCTGTAAGAATGTCTTGCACAGTCCTTGAGCCTCTTAAACTAATCTTGCCATGGGACACTGTCTGGTCAACTGAGTTGATCAAGTTAGAGCTGCTGTTCTGTAGAGGTAGTGACTGATCAATTGTATCAGTAGTGTCAGTGACACTGGCCAGAGTATCAGATGTGTCAGTCCTCCCTCTCTGGCTTGGCTTCTTTTTTTGGCTAGAGGAAGGGGGAGTGCCCTTGGTGATTGTTAATGTGCATGAAGGTACGCTTTCACACACATTAACAGTCACACCCCTCAAAGCATACATCCTTTAACAATGGTGCAAGGATGCCTACAATTACGCTGGCAGCTGAATCTTGCACCAGTATGGGGGACAATACAGAGGTGCCCCATAATCACTTGCATATGGTACAATCTTGTGTCACCAAAGTGAAGCAGTGCAGCGCTGATTATTATTGCACAGCACCATGTTGCACCACTTGAACATCAACATGGGCCTATAATGACAATGAGCCTCAATTATCAAGTCAGTGAAGTGACTTGTCAACTGTCATAACACAGGTAGACTGATTATACACCATCTCATTGCAAAGGGTGATGGCTCTCCTGCGGATCTGCCTTTCCTGGAGTACCCTGATGACCTGGATGACCAACTGGCAACTATCAGCCAAGAGAGCCTCCAAGAAGTCCTTGTGAACACGCAGACACCACCTCCAGTCACAAGGAGGAGAATTGAACTAGCAGACATCCTAAAGGCCTCATTTAGCACCCCAAGAGTACGACCTGCCAGCAATGACACAGCAGAGGACTTCGAGGACACAGGCAGCAGCTTTGAGAGGACAGTGGATGGAGTCCAGCGAGAGCTGGCCAAGGAGGTGCAGGTGGGGATGCAAACAATGGCAGCCAGCCTTGAGAGGATGCAGATGTGCATGGTTATGGCAACAGAACAGACTACAGCCAACCAACGCACATACTCCCCAATGCATGAAGTCCAGGAGTGTCTGAGGGACAGAGCAGCTGCCATGAGGGAGAGGCCACAACAACTGCTCTATCAAACTGGCAGCAGTGTGCCTAAGGACAATAAGGACTTCCTGCACCTGGAAATGATCTCCCTCAGGGCATACATGGCTGCCTAACATAGGAATGATCCAGGTATACTTAAAAACCATCAGCTCCTCGTTGCTGCAGTCATGCCATATGTAGTGCCACAGATGGCAGCTGCTGGGAATTGGGAGTCCATATCTGCAACCACTGAGGTGTATGTGGCACCCTCTACCTCCTCACTACCAGCATCAAGAGTAGAGGATGCACCACACACATCGGAAGATGAAGATGTGGAACAGATCATCTTCACCCGTAGGAGTTCCCGATAGCACCAGCCCATGCCACATGGGCAGGTTTTTCCTTAGTCCTGTGCTTGACATCATGCCAGTGTTGGCACTCTGACAGATATGCACTCCACCTCAACACACTGTTGACCTCTCTGCTATGGACTGTTATTGTCCCTAACTTTCCATTTGGCAATTTAATATACTCCTGCACTGAAAGACACTTTACCCAAACATGTGCCGGGACATGGCCCTCAAACCTGGACTTGTGTTGTGTCCCAATTGGATGGATTCTACAATGGGGTCACAGTCCTGGACATTGTATATACTTTGCACTGTTACATTTGTACATAAACACCACCTAAACAACCACCATGTTTATGTGTGTTGTGATACCTCTACTATGCCTAGTGTTTGTGATGTGTGTAACCTCTCTCAATTCACAGAGTGTCAGTACAACAGTGTATGTATATGTGGGCACATATCTATGCACATGGTACCTACATGTTGTACGTTGATGTTGGCCTCATCCCCTAAAATCAAATCACTGAATATGTGATATATTCTGAAAACATGTATGCTACACCCACTACATACTACAAGAATAGGTGTGAAACAGTCATCAGGCAATTTAATCAGCTGGAATTACCACTAGAACACATTGGTGTGAAACAGAGAGACTCAAACTCATCCATTATTGCCACTGGTCAGTTTAGCAGGATAGGAATGATATGTAGGCAGTAGTAACATGTCCCACTGTGACCAACATCCCAAAACAAAACACAGACAATGTTAACTGAATTCCCACACCTAGCCTGTCCTATACATGGTAAACATAGTCAGCTGGAGTGGTGGGAACACAGGATGGCAGGTGCACAGGTAAGTAGATGTGTTGTAGCTGCCAATATGACAACTCAGTCATAAGGAGGTGTTGAAAACGTCAAGAGAGGGATTTGGATGAAGGACGGAGTCCCCAGGACAACACACAATTTGCACTGCACACCCATGGGAAGACCCTGAGACCCAAGCATACGACACATGAAGTAAGGGAATACCCAATAACATTTATTATGATAAATAAATCAATGAAACAATAGTAATTAACACCTATCCTAATCTTACCTATCTTAACTATATCTAACCCACAACAGACCCTAACTACTCTATGCTATACTTACCTTACACATTTAATTACACACCCTAAACATTCACCCCCCCCCCCCATATCACATGCAGGACAAAATACACTAAACTACACATTTACTAACTATAAATAAACAAATATATCATTTTTTAAAGTTTTTTCATTTATTTTTTTACAAACATATAAGAACCCCAACATCACCCCCCACCCACACACCCGCATAGTAAAATAGAAAAAGTAGTAAACCCAACCCCCAAAACCTACTTACCCTAACTAACTCACTAACCTATTGTAACCTACAACGAACTCCCTAATACCCACAAAAAGAGCAGAAAAAGAGGAGGGAGGGGTGTCTATTTGGGAGGAGTGACATGATGTAATTTAGAGGTTGCCCCTTTTGAGTCTTTTTTTAATATTCTTGAGGGCCTTGCTGTTCTTGGCCACCTCTAGCTCGATGGAGTCCAAAATTTGTAGATACAGTTGTATATCCCTCTAAAGATCTTTTCTGGCACTCATGCCGACGGCAACTGATGTGGGTGGCTGTGTTATGCTACTTGTGGGTGCAGCAGCTGGAGCAATGGTGACGTTGGCAGCTGTGGGCCCCTTCACAGCAGTTGTGCTTGGTCCAGTCTATGTGGGCAGTGTGGGTCCACCAGTGGATAGCTCAAAGTGATAGGGGCATACCATCCTCTTGAACCCAGATTCCACTGCCAATATGTGCCTATTGCGCACTGCCCTCTTCTGAAAGGCACAGAGTTGATTCTCATTCATGTTGGCAGCTGTAAAAATGAGACAAGCAACCATCAGTGTCAGCATTGTGTGGTGTATGTACAGTATATCAGCTTACTATCAACTTTGGATAGCACATGCACTCCTACTCAAAATCCAGATGGTACAACGGCCCTCATGGATGAAACAACAAAACTGCCTTAGCACCATTTCCCTTACACCATAGCCATCCACAACAAGACTAGGTAACAAACAAATTCATATGTGCTTAGACTTTGCACCATCTGTGACAATGCTAAGGCAGCATCAAATTCACATTGATCAGGGCCACTATTCCTCTTCTGAAGTGTCAATTTTCAAACATACATCACCAAACACTTGATGCTGTTATTGTGAGTATGGGATGATGTTGTTTACCATAAGGGTTCAGTGTGGATAGCTACACATGTAATCCTGATCAAAAGGACTGTCACCTACACAGTGAGCATCACATCTCCCTACACATTAGTTCATCCCTTCATCACCTTGTTTACACAATGCTGGCCATTGAGCGCCAGAAGCCTCACATAATATGAGTCTCAGCTTGTGCATGGGGAACCACTTAAATGTGACACATTGTCACCATCCATCCTAATCTGCTTTCTGATCATTTTACAGCTCATCTCTGCTAGCATTGGGTGCTGAACACATGACTCACTCACACTAAACACTTCAACACTACGCAGGACAGACACAATCACACTTACTGGATACATCTGGGTCCTCAAATCTTACCACTTCACCTATGGTGTAGGGGGGAGGTCCACCTGAAATATATGGATGGAAACCCATGGTTAGTATCACATAACTGTCACTGCTAGTAGACAACATATGGCAGTATGTACTATTTAAAAGAGTGAGTTATTCATCCAGGTTGTGGACAGTGCAACAGACACACCACTGCATGCTCACAATGAGTCTGTCACTTTGGTGTATGAGAGACATACATCTGCAGTCTTACACTGGTCCTGAGACTCATGTAGTGCTACATCCTGCAACAACCATGTGTGGCCAATCTGTAGAAGATGGAACTCCATCGTATGAGGGGGAGTTGGGTGACAGATAAATGACATGACCCTTGTGCTCTGCAAGACAACTGATTCAGGTATTCTGGCTTGTCCTGCAAGGCACGCAGAGGCACTTTGTGAAGGACGAGCGGCTAAATAGTGAGTCTGCAATTTACATGCATTGTGTAATCCATGACTGATGTGTCACAATTAATTGATGCCATCAAATGGCCCATTGCCAGTATCCCCTAAGGCGGGTATTCCCCCTTTGTAAACATAATGCCAGGGCTGATGAATGTGAAACTCTGACATTATTGCACCATATATGGATTGTCGTACTTAGTTATCACAATCCACTCACAAATGGTATGCTGGCGGTGTTTAACCTTATCATACATGACACAATGCTGGGGCACAGATGTTGCCATGGCCCATGGAATGTGTGACTTAGTGATGGATGTGCATGACTATCCAAACTTCTGACTTGCTTTGGTTAAATGTTAGGAAATGTGAAGCCCATGTCTATACTGGCAAAGTGACACTCCATTCTGGTTGCATTCGACCTGTCCACATGCATTGCATGCAGGGCGCCAACACATCTGCTACTGGCATTCAAGTGCAGTGAACAGTAATTAGTTATCCAATGGGGTACTCATCAGCAGGCCTACCAATCACCACACATAAATGGTCGAGAACATCCTGCTCCCTGCCCACAAGGTCAGCCTAGCGATGCTTCAGCTGATGGTAATTGCGGCTGGTGTGGTACACCCTCTTCAGGTGGTAGAGCACCTTTCCCCAACGCTGCCGACTTGCCTCCATATGGTAGCCCTGGATCACATGGCCACCCATCTCTAGCATCAATGGGAGGTAGTGGGCTACCAACCAAATAAATCCTCCCAGCTCCTCCTCTCCCATTCTGGTCGGCCTCCCCTTGCCAGACATTGCACTGGGGTACGGGTAGGAATACATGTGAGATAGTACAATTGAAAAAAATAGTAATGAAAGGAAACTTAACACAAAAAATTCTATAACCCAACTAACCCACCTATAGAACTAACCCAGACAGACATCCGACAGCACAAGTACAAGGTAAAATACACTGAACATAACAAATTCACAGACACTGGGACAAATAACAATAAAATACAAAACTAAACACAACAGGAGGGACAGCACAAAATAGACTAAATCGCAAGAAGACACCACCAACTCCAAAACAAAACCATACAGTCAAAAGAGGAACAGACTGTAAAGAGAAAGTGAAAGTACACGCACTGTACCATGCATGTAAACAGGTTATCCTATGACATCACTTCCTGTGCCCTTGCATCACGTTTTCTGTTATGCGTGTATTTTTTTGATTCATCTGATGTTTGCATGAGTTTTTCTGACGCATTACTCACGTGCATTTATTTATATTGGCGCATAACCTTTATGCGTCGATTTAACAGTAAATCAGCATTGCGAGGAGTGCGAAGGTGGAATTTACGCTAAGGGCCCATGGGTCATGTAGTTTGCGTTTGCGGATATTTCCTACTCATTTTCATCTTCTTTTTTTACTCCAATCGTGATTGCCAGATTTCAATATTTGTTGATGTATGCAGCCTATATCAACCTAATAATTGTATGTGCTAGGCTTCAGTATGGCATTTTGTCTATGGCCACATGTGGTAGTCCATTGTACAATGTGATTTGTGTGTGATTGTTGTGTTACATCAATGTGCGTATTGCAAATTCAACATCATGCCTATGTCTGCATGTGTGACAACAATGTATCCACATATTTATGGCAGTCAGTACTATGCAAGGGTCATGGTATGTGATTGTGATTTGTGTTCACTTATGTTCTGTGTGTAGTTGCCTTACAGAGCATAACATTTCATGCAACATTCACAGCTCAGGGATTGTTGATGATGGCTGTACTTGCAAATTGGCAACTGTTATGCGACAAATGTCTCCATATGTTGATCTTGAGTATATGGATGACTTGTGTGTGGTCTACACATCATCTTTGCTACGTACTGTGATTGATACACTCCGCCTACCTTCCTATCATTTCATGTAATGAACACAATAGCCATTTGAAATTCTGAACATTTTGCTTTGTATTACAATTACTTTGTGGTAGACATGGAGCCCTAGCTGCATATGTTCTCATCAATTCTGCTGTTCATTCCATAGACATGTTCATGCAAATTGTGAGGTCCTGGGTACCCAGTCCCAGGATTGGGCACCATGGCAGTGGCAGGTGTGATTTCCATGGATTTACTGCCCATGTTCCATTTCTCCCATTGCTTGTCATACCCAGGCTAATCATGTTGGGTATTGTCACCAATGATGTCCCCACCTTGTCACACATATCCCATGTAGCCATTGCAAATCTCACACTGAGTTGTGTTAGTGGTCTGTTCAAACATTACCGTACCACCATATTTTTACATCCACTGCCTCATGTGTGGACTCCTTATTTTGTTCATTTTTAATCAATCAATCATTCAAATAATTTCTTAAGCGCACTACGCACCCGGTAGGGTCTCAAGGCGCTGGGAGTGGTGGGGTGGGACCGGTTACTGCTCAAAAAGCCATGTTTTGAAGTGCTTTCTAAAGGTTAGTAGGTCCTGGGTCTTGCGTAGGTCAGTGGGGAGGGAGTTCCAGGTCTTGGCGGAGAGGTGGGAGAAGAATATGAGGCCGAAGGTGGTGCGTTGGATGTGGGGGACTTTAGCGAGGGATAGGTCAGCAGAGCAGAGCTGGCGAGATGGTATGTGGAAGTTGACTCGTTCGTTGAGGTAGGCTGGTCAAGTTGTCGTGGAGGGCTTTGTGAGCGTGGACACGGATTTTGAAAATGATCCTTTTGTTGATGGGCAGCCAGTGTAACAATCTGAGGTGGGTGGATATGTGTTTGTGGCGAGGGAGGTTGAGGATGAGACGGGTGGCTGTGTTCTGGATTCCCTGGAGTTTTCTTTGAAGCTTGGCTGTTGTCTCTGCGTAGAGGGCGTTGCCGCAGTCCAGTCTGCTGCTTATGAGGGCGTGGCTGACTGTTTTTCTTGTTTCTGAAGGGATCCATTTGAAAGTCTTTCGTAGCATGTGAAGGGTGTTGCAGCAGGAGGATGATATGGCGTTGATTTGCTGGGTCATGGAGAGAGACGAGTCCAGTATGATGCCATGGTTGCGTGCGTGGGTGGTGCGTGTTGGGGGTGGTCCGAGGGTGGTGGGCCACGAGGAGTCATTCAGTGCTGTCTTATTGGGACCGAAGATGATGATCACTGTTTTGTCTGAGTTCAATTTGAGGTGGCTTGCTGTCATCCATTTGGCGATGTTGAGGAGTCCGGAGTGCAGGTTATTCTTGCAGGTGGCTGGGTTCCTAGTGAGGGAGATGATGAGCTGGGTGTCGTCAGCGTATGAAATGATGGTGATGCTCTGGGGGCGGAGGATGTTGGCAAGAGGAGCCATTTAGATGTTGAAGAGGGTGGGGCTGAGGGAAGATCCTTGGGGGACCCCACAGATGATCTTGGTGGCTGTAGACCGGAAAGGAGGGAGGCAAACTCTTTGGGTTCTTTCAGAGAGGAAGGAGGAGACCCAGTCCTGGCCTTTGTGGCGAATTCCAGCGTTGAAAAGGCGTGCACAGAGGGTTTGGTGGCATGCAGTGTCAAAGCTGCAGAGAGGTCTAGGAGGATGAGGGCGACGGTCTCGCCCTTGTACACTCTGGTCCTGATGTGGTCTGTGCAGGCGATGAGGGAGGTCTCAGTGCTGTAGTTCTTGTGAAATCCAGACTGAGAGACATCGTATGTTGTTCTCTTCTAGGAAGCGAGACAGTTGTGCGTTTACTATCTTCTTAACAACCTTTGCGGGGAAGGGAGAAGAGAAATGGGTCAGTAGTTTGTGAGGTCTTCAGGGTCTGCTTTGGGTTTTTTGAAAAGAGCATTGACTTCGGCATGCTTCCAAATATCTGGGAAGGTTGCAGTGTTGATGGAACTGTTGATGACGGCCCGGAGCTGGGGAGCGATGATTTGGCTGGCCTTGTTGAAAATGTGGTGGGGGCAAGGGTCTATTGGGGAGCCTGAATGGATGGAGTTCATGGTTTTGCCGATTTCTTCGTCATTGGTGGGGGTCCAGGTGTTCAGTAGGTTGGTAGGGCAGGGTGTTGTGGTGTTGGTTGTATCGGTGGTGGTGATGGTGTGTGCTGATGATATGAAGCTGTCATGTAAGTCTGCAATTTTGCGGTGGAAGTAGTTGGAGACAGAGTTGCAGAGGTCTTGGGAATGTAGAGGGCCGATGGTGCAAGATTTGGTGAGATCTTTGATGATGGCAAAGAGTTCCTTGCTGTTGTGTGTGTTGTTGTCTATGCGTTCTTTGTAGAAGGACTGTTTGGTGGTCTGGATGAGTTGGTGGTGTTTGCGCATGGCTGTTTTGAGGGCAGAGAAGTTGCTCATTGAGGGTTCTTGGTGCCAGGCATTCTCAATTTTTTGGCATTCTCGTTTGGAAGACTGAAGTCTGTGGTGAACCATGGGGCGCTGTTGATGGTGCAGGTTTTGTTGTTTGTTTTCAAAGGGGTGAGGGAGTCTGCCCAAGTTTCTAGCGATCGTGTGAGGTTGAGGGCAGCGGTGTTGGGGTCGTTGGTGATGGGAGGTGGAGCTTGTGCGAGGTTGGAGATCAGGTGTTCTTTGGAGATCTTGTTCCACTTGCGGTAGGGTGTAGTGTGTTGTTAGTGGTGAGTTTCATGAAGGAGAAGTGGACGCAGTGGTGGTCAGTCCAGTGGAGTTCCGTGGTATGAGTGAAGGTGATGTGGCTGCTGGAGGTGAAGATGGCGTCTAGCGTGTGTCCCGCTGAGTGGGTGGGTGAGGTTACTGGTTGCTTGAGGCCGAGGTTTGTGAGGTTGTCCAGCAGGGACGTGGAGTTGCAGTCATGGGTGCTTTCCAGGTGAAAGTTGAGGTCACCAAGAAGTACTTAGTCTGTGGAGGTGAGAGCGTGGAAGCTGATAGTGTCGGCGATGGTGTCACAGAATGGGGGGCGAGGTCCTGGTGGTTTGTAGATGAGGGTTCCTCTAAGGGTGGTGTTGGCGTTGATGTGTACTTGAAAGTGTAGGTGTTCTGCATTGTGTAGGGTGTCGTTGGTGTTGGTGGAAATTTTGATGGAGTTTTTGTGTATTATGGCGATACCTCCTCCTGGTTTGTTGGTGTGGTCTCTATGGGTGATTTTGTAACCTTCTGGGATGGCTATGGCGATGTCGGGTTCTGATGAGGAGTTCATCCATGTTTCAGTGAGGAAGGCGATGTCAGGAGAGTTGGTGGTGAGCAGGTCCCAAAGTTCGATGGCGTGCTTGAGGATGGAGCGGGTGTTAAGAAGGATGCAGTTGAGGTGATTGTGGGGTTTAGTGTTGTTGCGGTGCTTGTTGGTGTTGGTATTAATGCAGTAGAAATGGCATGAGTGGCATGTGAAAGGTCTGTGTGTGTTTGGGGTTGGCCTGGGCGCAGGCGGAGTGCTGGCCTGGGTTGAGAGCAATGAGTTTTGTGGAGAAGTAGTGGTGCTTGGGGGGGTCAGAGAAGCGTGGACCAGGTGGACGGGCGCTGGGCGCAGTCCAGGCACGGACAAGCGCAGACGGGCTTGCCTCTGGTGCGCCTCCGGCGCGCCAACAGCGTGCCCGCTGCGCACGGCCACACTACAGCCACCATTAAGAAGGGGAGGTGGAAGGGAGGAGCAGCTGGGAGGTGGGAGGGAGTGTCCAAAGGGAGCGCGAGGGGGGCGGGGCCGCAGGGTTTGCAGCTGCTGTGTTTAGAGGAACCGGCGAGAGCTGGAAAAGAAAACTTGCACAATTAAAGCGCAAATACAAAGTGGAGCACAAAATGGGCACAGTTTAGGGTAACAACAGTATAAAAAAAGAAAAAACGAATACAAGAAACGAAATACGAGCTATGGAATGAAATACAAGGTATACTAGACACGCCTACCACTAGGCACCACGGATGAGGCGCAGACGGGTGCTTGTGGGTGGTGGAGGAACTCGACCTTCTTATGCAGCAAAAACTGCAGGGTCAGGGGCACGGAGGCAGGCTGGTGGAGCTGAAGTGTACTCCTGGCCCAAAGCAGGTCAGGGGGTCACCTGACATGTTGTTGTGTATGATGTGCTATTGGTATACAAGTTGGCAACGTGGATGTAAATTATATATAGTGGTCCATAAGCTGTGTCCTTCAATTGTCACATTCAAGTGATGGGGCTATTTGTGATGTGTGTGATGGTACCAGTTTACTCTTACACTTCACATGCCACTCATGCCACTTTTCTTGCACTCACACCAACACCAACAACACCAACAAGCACTACAACAACACCAAACCCCCCAATCACCTCAACTGCATCCTCCTTAACACCCGCTCCGTCCACAAGCACGCCATTGAGCTTTGGGACCTACTCGCCACAAACTCTCCCGACATCGCCTTCCTCACTGAAACATGGATGAACTCCTCATCAGAACCCGACATCGCCATAGTCATCCCAGAAGGATGCAAAATCACCCGTAGAGACCGCACCAACAAACCAGGAGGAGGAATTGCCATTATACACAGAAACTCCATCAAGATTTCCACCAACACCAACAACACCCTAGACACCACAGAGCACCTACACTTTCAGGTACACATCAACACCAACATCACTCTAAGAGGAACCCTCATCTACAGACCACCAGGACCCCGCCCCCCATTCTGTGACACCATCACCGACACTATCAGCTCCCATGGCCTCAACTCTACAGACTACCTACTCCTTGGTGACCTTAACTTTCACCTGGAAAGCAGCCACGACTGCAACTTTACGGCCCTGCTGGCAACCTTGCAAACCTCAGCCTCAAGCAACTGGTCACCTCACCCACCCACTCAGCCGGACACACGCTAGACACCATCTTCACCTCCAGCAGCCACATTACCTTCACTCACACCACCAAACTCCACTGGACTGACCACCTCTGCGTCCATTTCTCCTTCCTGAAATCCACCACCAACAAAATCCTACCCCCTCCAGCAAGTGGAACAAGATCTCCAAAGAACAACTGATCTGCAACCTCGCACAAGCTCCACCTCCCAGTACCAATGACCCCAACGCCGCCGCCCTCAACCTCACACGATGGCTAGAAACATGCACAAACTCCCTCGCCCCATTCAAAATAACCAACAACACCTGCCCCATCAAGACTGCCCCCGGTTCACCACAGAACTTCAGTCTTCAAAATTAGAATGCCGAAAAATTGAGAAAGCCTGGCGGCAAGAACCCTCAGTGAGCAACTTCTCTGCCCTCAAATCAGCCATGCGCAAACATCACCAACTCATCCGGACCACCAAACGATCCTTCTACAAAGAACGCATAAACGCCAACACACACAACAACAAGGAACATTTTGCCATCATCAAAGAACTCACCAAACCCAAATCCTGCACCATCGACCATCCACACTCCCAAGACCTCTGCAACTCCCTCTCCAACTACTTCCACCACAAGATCGCAGGCATACACAACAGCTTCACATCATCATTACCCACCATCACCACTACCGACACAACAAACACCACAGCACCCTGCTGCATCAAGCTACTGACCACCTGGACCCCCACCAATGACAAAGAAATTGGCAAAACCATGAGCTCCATCCACTCAGGCTCCCCAACAGACCCATCCCCCCACCACATCTTCAACAAGGCCATCCAAATCATTGCTCTCCGACTCCGGGCCGTCATAAAGAGTTCCTTCAAGACCGCAACCTTCCCAGATATTTGGAAACACGCCAAAGTTAACTCTCTTCTAAAAAAAAACAAAGCTGACCCATAAGACCTCACAAACTACCAACCCATCTCTCCACTCCCCTTTCCTGCAAAGGTCAAAGAGAAGATAGTAAACATACAACTGTCTCGTTTCCTAGAAGACAACAACATACTTGACGTCTCCCAGTCTGGATTCCACAAAAACCACAGCAAGGAGACCGCCCTCATCGCCTGTACAGATGACATCAGGACCAGATTGGACAAGAGGGAAACTCTCGCCTTCATCCTCCTAGACCTCTCCTCAGCTTTCGACACTTATGCTGCCAAAGCCAGGCCTCTTCGACACCAGAATTCGCCACAAAGCCCTTGACTGGCTCACCTACTTCCTCTCAGAAAGAACCCAAAGAGTTTGCCTCCCTCATTTCCAGTCTACAGCCACCAAGATCATCTGTGGGGTCCCCCAAGGATCCTCCCTCAGCCCCACCCTTTTCAATATCTACATGGCACCACTCACCAACATCATCCGCCCCCACGGCCTCACCATCATTTCATACGCTGATGACACCCAGCTCATCATCTCCCTCACGAGGAACTCATCCACCGCCAAGAATAACCTACACGCTGGACTCCTCACCATCGCTAACTGGATGACAGCAAGTCACCTCATATTGAACTCAGAGGAAACCGAGATCATCGTCTTCGGTCCCAACAAGACAGCCTGGAACGACTCTTGGTGGCCCACCACCCTTGGACCCCCCCAACACCCACCACCCACGCATGCAATCTCGGCATCATACTGGAATTATCTCTCTCCATGACTCAGCAAATCAATGCCATATCATCTTCCTGCTTCAACACCATTTGCATGCTACGCCAGACTTTCAAATGGATTCCTTTATAAACAAGAAGAACGGTCACCCACGCCATCATAAGCAGGAGACTGGACTACGGCAAAGTCCTCTACGCAAGGACCACAGCCAAGCTTCAGAGAAAACTCCAGCGAATCCAGAACGCAGCTGCACATCTCATCCTCAACCTCCCTTGCCACGAACACATCTCCACCCACCTCAGATTCCTACACTGGCTGCCCATCAACAAAAGGATCATTTTCAAAATCCTTGTCCACGCTCACAAAGCCCTCATTGACATCGGACCAGCCGACCTCAACAAATGAATCAACTTCCACAAACTAACTCGACAGCTCCGCTCCGCCGACCTTGCCCTCGCTACAGTACCCTGCATCCAACGCACCACCTACGGTGGCAGATCCCTCTCCCACCTTGCCGCTAAAATCTGGAACTTCCTCCCCACCAACCTACGCAAGACCCAGGACCTCCTAACCTTCAGAAAGCACCTCAAAACAAGGCTTTTCGAGCAGTAACCCCCCCAGCGCCTCAAGACCCTACCAGGTGAGTAGTGCGCTTACGAAATTTGTTTGACTGATTGATTGATTGACATGTGATGTTGCTACAGTACTCTTCAGATTTGTATTTGTGGCATGCTCCCTGAAGTTAGACTCATAATCCTAAAGTATATGTTGGAGAGATTGAAGACACCAAAGCCAGATTATGTGGATGAGTGAGATGTTTATTGACAAAATTTACAAGCTGATTTACGTGATGATTATGTGAAGAAGTTCTGTACAATTTGCAGTCTGCGGCGTATACCAGCAGCTGTGTTGTGGTCTTCCCCCTTATTTACTTCTCCACCATTGTCCTCCTCCTCCTCAGGCAGGCTTTCAACCTGCTCATATAATGGTACATTCATCCATACACATATGGTGTGCAGCATGGCACAGGTCAATATGATCTTGCAGACCATTTTTGGGGCATATAGGAGGCTGCCTCCTGTGATGTCCAGGCAACTGAATCTCGACTTCAGGGTGCCAAATGTCCTATCCACAATGGTCCGTGTCCTCCGATGTCCCTCATTATATGCATGCTCTGCTGCTGTGCTTGGGTTGTGAAATGGGGTCATTATTGATGGCTGTATGCCATAACCCAGATCTGCTGCAAAAGATTACAGGAGTAAATCATTGTGAGGGCTTGCAAGATGTAAGTCATGTAGCATGGCAGATGATATAATGATCTGGTTGTGGGTCATATTAAGCTGTGTTTTGGTGTGAGTTCCTAACCTTGTGGGATCTTTCCACAGCACTAGGTTGTGGGACATGACAATCTTGTGTATGGGTCAAGGACCTAGAACACTTGATTTGCATTCCACAATGATAGTCATTCTGTATGTACCATGTGTTTTGCAGTGCATTTTTGTATCAGTGTGCTATCAGTGGAGGGGACATGACACATCCTGACAACACAATGGTTTCAGATGTGGTAGCAACATGGTGGCACTACAGTGCCTTGACATCCCACCCCTTTTGACATGTGTCATTGCAGATGAGATGTGAAACTTAGGGCCAGATTTCTGAAAAGTTAGCGCCACGTTTACGCCATTTTTTGACGCAAAAGCAGTGCAAATATTATATTTTGTAAGTTTGCACCACTTTTGCATAAAAAAATTACGTTAACACGGGGCTAACGTTTCATAAATCAGGCCCTTAGGGCATATGAAATTGGTTACTGTGACTGCACAACATGTCTCCTAAATTGGCTGCTGTAGCTTGCAACATTTCAACAATGCAAGGATGCCCCATGTGTGACATGTTACTTGGCAACCCTTTGTTGTCCCCAGCGCTAGTTGCACATGTGTAGCCATGCACCAATGCTACCTACCCTACACCAGGGTACTTGGCTATGTGCCATGAGGAGGTGGATGCATCTGTGATGTACGGTACACCGCCCTGGACATATGCTTTTTTGATGGCCAATTGGCTCTTTGTGTGTGTGCAGCCGTGTGCAGCATTCATTTGTGCCACATTCATCTGAGTTCTTAGCACCGTCTACCTTGTATTTGCCAACTGCATACTGCACCCCTGGGGTGGTATTTTTTTTTGGGCACTTCCTCAGGTCTTAGGGGACAGCAACATGTGAGTCTGCATCTTCATGCTATGTATCTTGTAGTGACAGACCTGTAGCAAGAAACATTGTACACCCCTTCCATGCTTCATGTAGCATAAGAGGGTGGCCAATTTAGAATGTGGCTTAACCCCTTCGTTGCCAGGCCTTTTTCCCTCCTGTGCCGTGCCTTTTTTAGGCTATTTGGGGCAGTTTGCGCTTAGGCCCTCATAACTTTTTCTCCATATAAGCTACCCATGCCAAATTTGCATCCTTTTTTCCAACATCCTAGGAATTCTAGAGGTACCCAGACTTTGTGGGTTCCCCTGAAGGAGACAAGAAATTGGCCAAAATACAGCAAAACATTTTTTTTTTCAACAAAATGGGAAAAAGGGCTGCAGAAAGCTTGTGGGTTTTTCCCTGAAAATGGCGTTTGTGGTGTAAAAATCACCATCTTCCCAGCTTTCAGGAACAGGCAGACTTGAATTAGAAAACACAATTTTTCAACACAATTTTGTCATTTTACTGGGACATACCCCATTTTTACTATTTTTTGTGCTTTCAGCCTCCTTCCAGTTAGTGACAGAAAAGGGTGAGAAACCAATACTGGATCCCAGAAAGCTAAACATTTTGGAAAAGTAAACAAAATTCTGAATTCATCAAGGGGTCATTTGTGTAGATCCTACAAGTGCTTCATACACAAACTAACAGCTGAAACAAACAAATATTGAAATTAAGGTGAGGAAAAGAAACAATTTTCTCTACGTTTTACTCTGTAACTCTTTCCACCGATGTCATATTTTTGAAAGCAATATACCATTACGTCTGCTGGACTCTTCTGGTTTCTGAGATTTATAGGACTTGTAGGTTCATCAAGAACCCTAGGTACCCAGAGCCAAAAAATGAGCTGCACCTTGCAATGGGTTTTCATTCTGGACCGGGTACACATCAATTCATTTGCTGAAATATAAAAAGTGAAAAATAGGTATCAAGAAAACCTTTGTATTTCCAAAATGGCCACAAGATAAGGTGTTGAGAAGCAGTGGTTATTTGAACATCTCTGAATTCCTGGGTGCCCATACCAGCATGTGAATTACAGGGCATTTCTCAAATAGACGTCTTTTTTATAGACTGTCTTACATTTGGAAGGAAAAAATGTAGAGAAAGACAAGGGGCAATAACACTTGTTTTACTATTCTGTGTTCCCCAAAGTCTCCCGATAAAAAAGGTACCTCACTTGCGTGGGTAGGCCTAGCGCCTGCAACAGAAAATGCCCCAAAACACAACGTGGACACATCACATTTTCATAAAGAAAACAGAGCTGTTTTTTGCAAAGTGTCTAGCTGTGGATTTTGGCCTCTAGCTCAGCCGTTACCTAGGGAAGCCTAGCAAACCTTTGCAGTTTTGAAAACTAGACCCCTAGGGGAATCCAGGATGGGGTGACCTGTGGGGCTCTGACCAGGTTCTGTTACCCAGAATCATTTGCAAACCTCAAAATTTGGCAAAAAAAAAAAAATTCCTCTTATTTTGGTGACATAAAGTTCTGGAATCTGAGAGAAGCCACACATTTCCTTCCATCCAGTGTTCCCCCAAGTCTCCGGATAAAAATGGTACCTCACTTGTTGGAGTAGGCCTAGCGCACGTGACAGGAAAGGCCCCAAAACACAACGTGGACACATAACATTTTCACATAGAAAACAGCTGTTTTTTGCAAAGTGCGTAGCTGTGGATTTTGGCCTCTAGCTTAGGGAACCTAGTAAACCTGTGCAGTTTTAAAAACTAGACAACTAGGGGAATCAATGCAATAGAATAGAATGCAGTGGGAGAAAATAGGTCTAGGGGCAACACAAACAATATACTAAAAAAGTGGAATGTGAATCACAAATTCCCCCCGAAACAAGTGTAGTATGTGCAGAATCGCTGGGAGTGTAAGAGTACAGTAAAGGTAAGTAAATTACCCCACCCCAGAGCCCAGAAAAGCAGGAGTAAAGTACTACAAGTTTCATTAGGACACACTGCACCTCGTTTTGGGGATTTGGCAGCAACCAACCAAGTCTGCAAAGAACAACTGCTGGATTATTGGACCTGAAGTCCTGCAAAGGAAGGGGACCAAGTCCAGAAGTCGAAAGACGTTCCAGGAAGGACAGGAGCCCCAGCCAACCCAGAAGAGGGTGAAAAGAAGAGTCCCTGGTTAGTTGAAGACTGCAGGAATGCACCTTAGGAATATGCCAGTGGATTCCTGCATGATGCAAGAGATGTCCCACTGTGTGAAGATTGTTGCAGATGAGATTTAGTGTTGGAAGGCGGCAACAAGCCTTGGCTTCGGCAAAAGTGCATTTTTCATTAAAATGGCACTGGATGGACCCAAGAGGGACCTGGAGGCCTCAACTCTGTGTGAGGAGAAAGAGGGGGCTCTCAGCACTTTAGAGAGCCGCAGGGTCTGGGTTCAAAGGAGGTGCAAAACATGGTTGATGCAGCACAACAAAAGAAGGTCCCACGCTGCCAGAGAACAACTCAGCGAGTTGAGCATCACAGGGTGGAGTGCTGGAGACCTGGGTCAGGCTGTGCACAAAGGAACTTTGCAAAGAGTGCACAGAGGCCTCAGGAGACAAAGAAGACACAAAACAAAGGGGTACTGTCGTTCTTGGGGAAGGCAAGGTCTAACCTCCTCCAAATTGCTTCAGCAGGACCTCAGGACAGTCTATGTTGATGATGTCCACCCTTTGTCTCCTTAGGAGCAGGCTTGTTGCCATGAGAGGAGTCCCAGGGTACCAGTAGTCACCTTGGAAGATTTCTTCGGTCCTTCTGGTACAGGATGAAGACAGGGAGTCCCCAGAGCATGCACACAATGGAAACTGTTGCAGTTGCTGACTTGGAGCTGAAGTTGCTGAAGAAAAATGGCCCTTGTAGACATTTTGTTGCAGTTACAGCGTTTCTTGGAGCAGGCTGTGGTTGATCGGAGGTCAGAGGATGCTGAAGTTGTTGCAGAGGATTCCTGAAGGAAACTTGCAAGCAGAATCTGAAGAGAACCCACAGGAGAGACCCTAAATATCCCTGAGGGGAGATTGGCTACCTTATCAGGTATGGACCTATCAGGAGGGGTCTCTGATGTCAACTGCTGGTACTGTCCACTCTGAGCCCTCCAGAGTGCCCCCACACCTTGCAAAGCAAGATGGCTGAAGTCTGGGACACATTGGAGGAGCTCTGGGCACCACCCCTGGGGTGGTGATGGACAGGGGAATGGTCACTCCCATTTCCTTTGTCCAGTTTCCAATCAGAGCAGGGGACAAGGGGTCTCTGAACCAGTATAGACTGGTTTATGCAAGGAGGGCACCATCTGTGCCCTTCAAAGCATTTCCAGAGGCTGGGGGAGGCTACCCCTCCCCAGCCTGTAACACCTATTTTCAAAGGGAGAGGGTGTAACACCCTGCTCTCAGAGGAAATGCTTTGTTCAGCCTTCCTGTGACTGGGCTGCCAGACCCCAGAGGGGCAGAACCCTGTCTGTGAGGTGGCAACAGCTGTAGCTGCAGTGCAAGCCTCAGAGAGTTGGTTTGGCAGTACTCAGGGTCCATGATAGAGCCCCCAGGATGCATGGAATTGGCTACCCAATACCAGATTTGGAATGGGGGGGGGGAATTCCATGATCTTAGACAGATTACATGGTCATATTCAGAGTTACATTGTGAAGCTATATATAGATATTGACCTATATGTAGTGCACACGTGTAATGGCGTCCCCACACTCACAAAGTCCAGGGAAATGGCCCTGGACTATGTGGGGGCACCTTTGCCAGTGCAAGGGAGCCCTTGCACTTAGTAACTTTTCACCTACCCTTCAGCAAGTGAAGGTTTGACATATTGGTGACTTATAAGTTACTTAAGTGCAGTGAAAATGGCTGTGAAATAGTGTGTGCACTATTTCACGCAGGCTGCAATGGCAGTCCTGTGTAAGTGTTTGTCTGAGCTCCCTATGGGTGGCAAAAGAAATGTTGCAGCCCATATAGATCTCCCGAAACCCCAATGCCCTGGGTATCTAGGTACCATATACTAGGGACTGATAAGGGGGGTCCAGTATGCCAATAAAAATTGTTAAATTAAGTCACTGGCCTACAGTGACAAATTTAAAAGCAGAGAGAGCACAAGCACTGAGGTTCTGGTTAGCAGAGCCTCAGTGACACAGTTAGACACAGGCATACATTTTAATCCACAAACTATGAGCACTGGGGTCTTGGCTAGCAGGATCTCAGTGAGACAGACAAAACACACTGACATATAGGTTTTTATCTATGAGCACTGGGGTCCTGGCAAGCAGGATCCCAGTGACACAGTGAAAACACACTGACACACACTCACATACAGGCCAATAGTGGGGGTAACCATGCTAGAAAGAATATACTTTCCTATAGTAGGCCACGAAAGGAACTGCCCCAAAACACTATCTGGACACATCAAAATTATCAAATACAAAACTACCTGTTTTTGCGGGGGCACCTGCGTTTTTGGTCCTGGGCTCAGCAGCCATCTATGGAAACCTAACAAGCCCAGACATATCTGAAAACTAGACCCCCGAGGGAGTCCAGGGAGGTGTGACTTGTGTGGATCACCCTAATGTTTTCTTACCCAGAATCCTCAGCAAACCTCAGATTTAGCTAAAAAATCAAAAGTTTCCCACATTTCTGTGTGGGATCACCGCACTGGGAACAATTTCATACCACCCAATGTTCCCCTCAGTCTCCCGGTAAAAATGATACCTCATTTGTGTAGGTTGGCCAAGTGCTTGAGACAGGGAAGAGCCAAAAGCATGTCAAAATTGAGGGGGAACCAAAGCGGGTCCAAAAGTGCTGTTTGAAAAAAAACATTTTTAGGCTGACTAGTGCAGCAGAATTTTTATTGGTATAGATGAGACAATGCTGGGTGGTAGGAATTTTGTGGATTCCTGCAGATTCCGGAAGGTTCCATCACAAAAATATGGGAAAAATTTGTGATTTCCAGCAAAGTTGGAGGTTTGCAGGGCATTGTGGGTAAGAAAATGGTGAGGGTGCACGTGAAACACCCAGATGTTTAGTTTTCAGATGTGTCTAGGTCTTGTGGATTTTTCTACATGGCAGCGTCCCAAAGTCCATAAAGTGCAGCCCTCACCTTTCCAAGTGGGACGATTTTGAGAGTTAGCCAAACTCTCATGGCCCAAATGTAAAACCAAACCCAAAATAATCAAATGTCTTCTTGCTTGCTGTGGGATAAGATGTTTTACTGTGCAGGGGACAGCTGAAAGAGTGTTACCCCCTTCAGTTGGGGTGGGGCATAACCAGGCCCACACTGGTTGGTAGCCACTACCCCACTATTTTCTTTTTTAATTCCCTGGCATCTAGTAGACTTTCTGCCCCCCCCGGGGTGTGAAATAGAGGTAATTACCCCATATGGCCACTGGTGGGCAGAACAACTTTGGCCCCATTTATTTGGGGTGGAGGTATGGCCATACCCCCACCCTTTTCTTTTGGAAAAAAACTTCCCTGGTCTCTGGTGGGCTTTCTGCCCCCCCCCCCTTGGGGGCAGATGGGCCTTCCAAAAATAGGTGGGCAGATATGGCCAACAGTAATGTGCCCCGATGGGGAGCGACCCTTACCGAGGGGGCTGTCCCTCTAAAGAAAACACACACATACACACATACAAATCCCTGGTGCCTAAGTGGTTTCTGCCCCCCGGGGCAGATCAGCCTAATAGAAATGCACCGATCTGCCCCCAAGGGGAGCAGAAATAGCCAAAAATAAATTTGCCCCCAAGGTGAGCGACCCATAGCTAAAGGGTCGCTCCCCTTGTGAGAAATTGGTGCAAAAAAAAGTTGCTGGTGCCTAGTGGTTTCTGCCCCCTTTGGGGGAAGATTGGCCTAACAAAAATCAAATGATCTGCCCCCAAGGGGGCCAGAAATGGTCTAAATAAAATTTCCCCCTCAGGGGAGCGACCCTTGCCTAAGGGGTAGCTCCCCACCTCTAAAAAAAAAAACAAAAAAAAAAAAAAAAAGATCCCTGCCACCTAGAGGTTTCTCACCCGGGGGCAGATTGGCCTAATAACAATAGGCCGATCTGCTGCTGGGGGGCAGAAATGGCCTAAAATAAATTCGCCCCCTGGGAGGCGACCCTTGCCTAAGGGGTCACTCCCCTTGTGTGAAATTGGCACAAAAACATAAATCCCCGGTGCCTAGTGGTTTCTGCCCCCGTTGGGGGCAGATTGGCCTAACAAAAATCAGCCAAACTGCCCTCACGGGAGGCAGAATGGTCTCAATACAATTTGCCCCCCAGGGGAGCAACCCTTGCCTAATGGGTCGCTCCCCACCTCTAAAAAACGAAACAAAAAATTGATTATCCCTGGCGCCCAGAGGTTTCTGCCCCCCCCGGGGGCAGATCAGCCTAATAACAATAGGCCGATCTGCCCCCAGGGGGGCAGAAAAGGCCTTGAAAAAAATTGCCCCTCCGGGGAAGAGACCCTTGCCGAAGGGGTTGCTCCCCTTATGCCAATTTTTATTTACAGAAAAATCCCTGGAGTCTAGTGGGTATTTCAGAAGCCAGATCGCTTCACGATCCGGCTTCTGAAATGCTTTGAGAGACTTCAAAGGGAAGGAGATTCCTTTCCTTCCCTTTGAAGCCTCCCAGGCCCCATTACATGATCGGAAGAAAAATGCTTTGCATTTCTCTTCCGATTGCGCTGGAAGCTGAGCTTCTAGTGCGAAAGAGAAGTGGCCTCTGATGAGATCAGCGAGCGAAAGTGCAATGATGTCATCAGACGTCACTGGGGGGGCCGGAGTGGAATGGGAAGGGCTTCTCCTTCCATCCCTGCCTTGTGGGGGTGGGAGGGAAGCCTAGCGCTCCCTCCGATCTCCATGCTGAAGGCGTAATGGTTATGTCCTTCGCACAGGAGCACTGTGCCGGTGGATGTTACTGTTACATCCCGGGCACAGAAGGGTTTAAAGTAATGTAGAGATTGTCATCTGCCAAGATGTACATACAGTGCAGGCCATGACTATGAAACTGTGGGCTATAACATTGTTCCCTTGGTGTTCCAGAGTGGCAGCTAATGTTTGTGTCAGCCATGAGGTGTCCAAGGGTGTGTCTCCCATTATCACTGGATAATCAACATAAGTATCAGTGTCTCTCCTATCTTCCAAACCAATACTGTGCATTTCTACTGTCAACACATGCACAGTGCAGGCTATGGGATGTAGCTCAGCTATTTAGCAAATATGTCCCTTGGCACAGTGCATGTGGGGTCAGTGATGTCCTGTTGTCTCCTACTGGGTCCTACTATGACATCCATGATCTGCACTGTCTGACTGTGTCTCTGCCCCTTTTAGGCCATTTCTTATATTTGGTACAGACATGATGGTGGTGTGAGTCAGTGAGTGTTGCATGTGAGGTTGCACTACATTGACTATGGTTCTACTTCTAACACATCTGGCACATGGTATGTGTTGGTGATTGATCTCATATTTCTATGTGTGTGAGCCACTGCGTCAGTCAGTTACCTCTACACACTACAGGTAAGTTAGGTATGTGTTGATGAGATGCAGTAGGTATTGGCGCAATTTGTGTGGTGTTTGATATTTGTTCTGGCAGTGATTAGCACAATATAACTTGAGACATCTGTGCCTATTTGGAAGTTACATGACATGGGCATGGTGCTATTGTTTGTTCGGTGTAATGTGTGTGTGATGTGTACATAGTGGTCAACCTGAGGCCACTTGTAATGGTCGGTGTAGTTCTGCTGTTTTCAAAGTATACATGTCTGCACCTGTCCTTCCTGTGGTATGCCTGTGAAGTTGTGGGTGTGTTACGTACATGTGGTTGTGTGTATTGGTGTTGTACACTGATTGTGCTGTACTAGAGCATGCTGCATATGTGTTATCACCTGCACATGTGCGTTACCCTGGCCATATGTTACTGCAGTGGTGTTTGTCTTGTGTGTCCGACAGGGTTGGGGTGTTGTGTGTACATTACTAGATTTGTAGACTTACCCACAAGTAGGCCATTTCCAAATTGTCCATTCTGGAACTGTTCATTGATCGTGCTGTGCAGTGAATATGTAGGAGTCATGGACACTCCCAAGATTCTTTGCCAAAATGGATATGAATAATCCACGGTAGTCCAGTATGCCCTGCACATTAATGGAATGCCTGTGCTTGCGATTCTGGTATAAGTGCTCTGTTGCTGCAGGTGGTACGAGCCGGACATGGGTGCAGTCCATTGCACCGAGCATATGTGGGAAGCCATAGATTTGATAGAACCCCTGTTTGTTCTCCTGCTGCTTTTACTGGGTGTTGGGGAATCTGATGTGGCGGGGTGTCAGGGAGGTGATGGTGTCTAAGACCTTTGGCAGGAATTAAGGGAATGATGGCTGCGACACACCACCAACCAGTGCACCCATTGTTTAGAATGAAACACTTTCCAGCATGTGCAGAACAGCAAGCAGCTTTGTTATAGGTGGTATGTTGTGTGGGGTCTACAGGCTGGCTGCAATTTGCGGCTCATCGTGGTGCAGCAGGTGTATTATGGCTTGCCGGTTCAGTCTATAAGTCCGAATGATGTCCAGGTCCCTGAGGCGAAGGTGTGTTGTCCTGGTTCTGAAGACCCTCTCCTGCCTTCTGTGTTGCCTTTGTGGGCTGCGTTGTGGTGGTGGTGATTGCTGGAGTTGTTGCTGTCCTCTGCGCGTCTAGCAAGCTGTATCAGTATCACCTCCATCTTCTCCTGTGGGTTTTGATGTTGCTTCTGTTTGTTTTCCATAAGTAGTGGTGTGTTTGCTCCATTTCAGCACCTGCCCTGACCCAGGCATTACATTTTGATCCCCAAAACCCAAATCAGGGTTTGAGTCATTTTTTGGGTCCGCCTCCAACCCGTGCATCTTTTTTGACCGGGTGGATAAATATGGCACTAGGGTGTTTGAATCATTTTTTGGACAGGTACGCCTACCTTGCATCTCATTGATGCAAGGAGGTTTCACCCATCCGAAAATTTGCGTTAACACCATTATTTGGATGTTAGAGGGGTCTAGCGTCAAAATATAAATAAGGAGTTAAGTTTGCACTGGATTGGCGTAAAAACAAATTACGCAAATCTGGCACAAATAGAGTATAGCTATGCCCCTATGTTTTTCTGTTATTGTGAATGGAGAATGCATGTGTATTTATTTTGAAATGACACACACTAAGGGGACATGTGACCTTCATACATCCCTGAAATGTTTGTAGTTCACCAGTGAGTATTATGTTACATTCTGGGTAAAACCACCTGTAGCATGTTGTAGTGTTTGTGCTACATTAGAAAAGTCTTTTTTGGGTGAAATTTGGGGTTAGTTTTCCAATTGTCACTTTCAATGTTTTGGTACATTCTTGCACACACCTTTGCAGACACATTCCTATTTGTGATTGTTAAGACTTTTTGTGTAGGTTTCCATTGCTATGTAGGCAATCCACCACTAATTGGTGGGTGCTACTTATGTCCCGGGGTCTGTTCTGATCAATTTCATACTTCAACAATACACACTTCTGCATTGTGTATCATCAAGATAGTGTTTATAAAGATTTTGAGGCATTCACAAGTCCAGTGTTGCTATGCAGCTACAAGTCTGAGGGTAACAGAAATGTCTGTGCCTTACCTCCTGTTCCGGGGACGACAGGATTGATTTCTATCTTGGACCTTGCCCAGGAGCAACATGAGGACTGGTTGCAGTGAATTCATGGCAACAAGATACATGGAAAGCTTTCAAAAGGTAGGTTTTGTGTTTATATAGCTGCCAATCTGACAGCTCAGGTGTGGAGGTGTAGCCACCACAGTTACGTCAATGGGACTGCGCATCATGATTGGCGTATTAGTAAAAGGGGCGGTCGTTCTGCTGCCAGCTGCTCTAGCCTATGGTGGGGGCGACGCAGTGACTGATTCTTGGCGGTGATGGTGGACCGTTGATGCTTTTTCACCCATGCTCTGGCTGATATCTAAATAGGGCGGGTGGACCATCAAACCAGTGGGTGGTTTTACCCCTGAAAAGTTGATTCAGAACTATTTCCGCCAACATGTAAATCAGGCCTGTAGCGTCTTGCATGTTTTGGTATGGGACTTTTCTGGCTTCAAACAGACTGTGTATCAGTGTGATGTTATCATTAGAATAGAAAGTAATGAAAATGTTGTTTAGAATGTTGGGGGGAGTTCAAGGGTACAAGCAGAGGAATAAAGATGTGTGATCGACAGTTCCATGTGTGGCATATTCATTGGCAGGTACCCAGGCTGGGTAGGATGCTACAACTGCTGCCAAGCTGAGCTAAAGGAAAAAACTGATACACACTAGCAACACTAATAGTGGATGTGCTCTTTGCTATATGAAATATAATACTTTCTTAGAACCCTTTTTCTATGTTTTATCTAGTTCCATCCAATTATAGACATTTGCATGCCTAGTTTCCCTTTGTAGTACAAAAATATTGAACTGCCACTTACTTCAAATGAAGATTCTCTCAGAATGTGTGTTTTTCACCACATAAAACAGGTATTTTTTTAACATATATTTATTTATTGCCTTCCTTATCTAGGCCCTTATATAAGAAAAATGACGCACAACTGCGCCAACCCAGATGTGCGTAAAAAAATACTGCCACCTAATGACATTCCCTTGCGCCATCCGTGCACCATATTTAGAAAATGATCGGCGATGGTTCAAAGGAAACGTTAGCGTAAAACAAATTGCGCTAACTATTGCAACGTCCTGTAAAGAAAAATGTTGCTAATGCTGCAAAAGTGGCATTAGAACAATTAATGGCACTTTTTTTTACAGTACTTGTGTTAGCACCAGATTTTCAGCATTAGCACAACAAAAAGCCTAAAAAAAATAAAAAAATAAAAAGAACCCAAGATGGAGAATGCAGGCCACAAGAGACTCCAGAGAGACCCCAATCAGCCCAGTACAAGCCAGGATGTACCAGCAAAATCCCAGGAGGAGAAAAGGAAACATAAGTGTTGCTTCAGTGAGGAGGAAAATGACATTTTGGTCGAAAGGTGACAAAGCATCAACACCCGCTCTTTGTCGCCTCCAAAGTGCCAGTAGGTAGGATGGAGGCTGTATGGCAGGCAATAGTAGATAAAGTCAACAGTGAGGCAGAGGTGAAGAGGACAGCCACGGAGTGTAAGAAGCACTAGGTTGATTACAAGTGCAGAACTAAAGACCAACTGGCCAGGAACCAAAAGGCAGCACTGCAGACTGGAGGTAGAAGTTCCGAAACCCAGGAGGGCCTCGATGAGCTGGAGGAGATGGTGGCAGCAGTCATGCCAGAGGAGCTGGTCACCAGAATAGCAGGACAGCGCTGACTTCCAATACCTACCACAAATGCACGGTAAGTTGCAGTGGGGACAATCGTGAAATTCCAAAATGGCAGAAGGGGGAGGCACATAGGACACACTGAATGCATGCAATGGGGTCACATCAGAACACATAGGCCCTCATTATGATCCTGGCGGTGAGTGATAAAGTGGAGGTAATACTGCCAACAGCCTGCCAGTAAGTTCTGCCAAATTATGACCATGTCGGCGATAACTCCCATAGACAGCCAATGTACCACACCAACCGCCACGGCGGAAACACCAATCACCACGGGGGTAGTCAACAAAAGCCAGGCGGGATACAAAGTACCACCCACCATATTATGACACACAAAACTGCCACCTTTTCCTGGGCTGTACCAAAGCCAACAAAAGCCTGGAGGAAACAGAGCTCAGAAGTGAAAGGACTCACCATTGAAGACACAGGGAAGAACACACGCCATGGAACCCGAACTGCAAGTCTTCCCGGTGATCTTCTACATTATGCTCCACCTGGAACACCAACGCTGACGAAGACGAGGACAGTGATTACAGGCACCTAGCACACAAGGAAGGGTGGGAGGAAAACAATGACACACAAACGCACAACGCACACCCGACACACACACACACACCATACAAACAACCAGCTGCACACGTAAACCAATGGCACATGACACACGGCATAATAATACAAGGACTACAATGCTGGAGTAACAACAATGTATTAGCATAGCAAAACCCACCACACAAAGCAAGTATAATAATAACTTTTATTCGGTATGAAAAAATTCATCTATTACAATAAATAATCTCCAATACATTTGTTAAAATTAGCAATAGAACCATAAATAATGAGAACACCCATCAGGAATAAAAACATATATAACCACATACGTAAAAACAATAAAATAGAAGGATTCATTCTAAAAACTCTACATTGTTACGCCAAGTAATAGCTCCCTTCAGGAATGATCCCAGCCCCTTCCACACCAATACATCTGAGGCCATCTGCAGGCACATAAAAGCCGGACGATATTGCACAAAACCCTTGGGCTTTAGGAGAGGTAATAGAAAACAAGTTCTGAATGGTGCATAAAAAACACAAAACAAAGTAAAATGGGGCAAGGTCTGTTGGGACACCCCATCACAGGGGCAGGGTCTAATACATTTGTCCCCATACTGACCTAACAGGAAACACAAATTACTTCTAATGATCCCCAAACAGAAACAGGTTATGAGAGACCTTTCCCTCACATCCTTAATCTCTAAGAGATAGCGCTCAGGTCCTACCCACATCTTTAGCATAATGAAATCCCTGATCGATTTTTTCCCTAAGGCCTCCCCCTCCCTCCTATTCTTCTGGATTTTTTAAAAATTCTCCTTAACCCATTTCTTATCACACCTGGTCAGGCCTTCAGGATAATCAACCAAATCAGGCCGCCCCAAATCATGAGCCATCTTCCTTATGTGCATCAGCCAGGGAATATTCTTTACATTGTCACAAGCCAGACAATCCTTTAAGATATTCCTATTCAGAGTGGCATGCTCATTAGTCCAAATTGAAATCCATAGCAGAAGGGGAGCCAACTGAATGGTGTCCTGGACAAACTCAAGCTCCAGCTCCAAGTGAAGGCTGAAACCAGGGATATTTTGTCCAACTCCCAATAGCCTTCTACAGAACCGATTTTCTTCCACCGTAAGGGGTCGGGAGTCCCTATACCCCCAAAGTGCAGCACCATACAGCAGGACGGGGAGGAATTTCCGCCTATAAATTTCAAGCCAGGGCTTGATGGGTTTACTACCTACCCTTACAGCAAAGTCAAAAGTTGTGCCAACTACTGCATGAAAAAGCGCACCCCTTCTGGCAATACAAGGTTTCCATGATCCTTTCTCATCAAAAATAATCCCTAGATATGGAAACTCATGGACCCTACTAATAATTTGATCCTCCACCCTTAGCTCCCCCACACTACTCAGGGGTCTTCCACACACCATAAAATGAGATTTCTTAAAATTGACCTCTAAACCCAAAGCTGACGTAAAGGAGGCATAAGCTCTAACTGATTCCCGGAGACCATTCATAGTACGGGCCATAAAGACTGCATCATCCGCGTACGTTAGTACAGGGATATCAGTACCATTCACCTTTGGAACATCCCTACAATGTTTCATCAGAAAATCAGACAATCCATTTGTATATAGAAGGAACAAAGTAGGAGCCAGAACATACCCCTGGCGCACACCCCTTGAAAGCTTAAAGGCCTCTGAGCATTCCCCATTCAACCCTACCCTAACATTAGCAATCGTCCCAAAATGTAAGTCTCGGAGCATCTCTACAATATTAGGATCCAGCCCTAGCTGATTTAATCTTTCCCATAATATAGACCGGTTCACCTTATCAAAGGCAAAGCTAAGATCCATAAAAGCAAGATAGAGCGTACCTTTCCTAGCCTGCGTGTATTTACCGATCAGCATCAATAGATTAAGACATTGATCTCGCGTGCCAAGGCCTTCCCTGAAACCATACTGATCCCGGCTTAAGATATCATTCCCTATCATCCAGGACTCCAGGCGCCTTAAAATAATCCGTCCCAAAATCTTCACCGAAGAGTCCAGTAGAGAAATAGGGCGGTAGGACTTAGGATCATTCCGGTCGCCCTTTTTAAACACCGGGACAATACATGCCAGTCTCCAAGAGGCAGGGATACCCACAGTAACTGCTGCATTAAGGACATTTAAGAGAACAGGTGCCCATAACTGGGGGTTCGCTTTATACAGATCCATAGGGATCGAATTCGGGCCCGGGCTTTATTGCATGCACTACTCTGTATCGCATCCATAACCTCCTGGAGCGAAAACCTAATTGCTAGGTTGGGAGCCATCTCATACTCATTTTCCTGATTATTTCTCAGGGGAGAACCCTCAAAGATACTACAAAAGTGAGTTACCCATGCTTCCGGGGCGATGTTACAGCCAAGGCCCTCAGATGTGTCTGTTCCAAAGGAACCTCTATTTACCACTCTCCAAAACAAGCCAGGATCCTTCAGAGCTATGGCACGTTCTAACTCTTCCCAGGCTTTATGTTTATGTTTAATCTTGCTATCCCTCAGGGCCCTCTTGTATTTCATTCTAGCTTCTTTTATGAGGACCCAATCTCTAGGATGTTTCTTAGTGGCCATCTTCAGGTTTGCCCTTGCATCATAGCAGATCTTGTCATACCAACCACAATTACGTTTACTAGGTTGGCTGCTTACTGAAAAAAGGCAGTCTCTCACTGCTGCATTTACTATTGTTATTGCATTCATAACAGTTTTAGGATTAGGGGCCTCCGTCAAGAGTGTGTCCATAAATAGATCTAAATTTTTCCCCACCACCCTTTCAACAATTTTTAGGGAACCCACTTGCTTCCACCCAAGCCGCCTACCCTGGTCCTTTAGCTCCACTACTACCGGCCTACCTCGCCCCAAATTACGTAGGGCCCCAGGGAGTTCAAAGGATACTATAAGGGGATTGTGATCACTGAAACTCTCCCCCATCACCTCTCCCCCAGTCACCAGGTCTTTCATACGTGGAGACATAAAGATATAGTCAATAGTGGATTCAAATCCTCTTCCCACATAAGTTGGGAGTTGATGAGTGCCTGCGGCTTCTATATCACACACATTCAGAAGACCCAGCTTCCTGAGTTCCTTGATTAGAACCCTGCCTCTGGCGTCCTGCAGACCGTCCACTAAATAATCCTCACAGTTAAGAATAAAGGGATTAACCACAGTACTGAGCCTCCCCAGCTTAGCATTAAAGTCTCCAGGGACAATAGCACAGAATTCTAACCCCATCTCCTCCATTCTGTATTTCAAAACCTGAAGAACGGAAAACAGGGCCCCAATTTGGCATCCCATATCCCATACAGCATTATAAAAGTTAACCAGTAAAATATTAAAATCATTAGAGAAAATTACCCATACCAGCAATATACCTTGGTGATTGCAGTTAATTTGAAATGCACCCACTATCTTAGAGAGGCGAATTAGGGTAACCAAGCCACCTTTTGAGCGGCCACCAAGAGACTTCACAGCTGGAATTGCAAATCTGTTGTACCCATCCCACACAGACAACCCCTCTGACCAGGTTTCCTGAAGCATGATCACATCAAAATTCGTCACACACCTAATCCACGCCTTACCAGATAATTTAGCATTATAGCCCGCAATATTCCATGAGATAAGTTTACACTGTGGGGGCACCTCTTCCCGTATAGCCAGGGTCTTGGCGCATTGTCAATCCACCCCTTCCAAGGATAGATTACTGTTAGTGACAGGCCTTCTGCTGGTTGCCTGGTGACTATTCTGACCCAGGGGGGGAAACCTGCCAAAGCCCGAAAAAACCCCGGCACTCAATCGCATGTGGTCATAAAAATAACCCAAAAGGACCATGCCAATTGTACCAGGTCTAAATACAGCAGGGTGGTAGGTAGAAAGGAGCCTTTGACTCAAGGCTGGGTATCTGACATTTATAATAATACAATCATCATCCCCCACCTTATTTTGGGCCCAACCCATCCAATTCTTCCTGCAAACAGAATATCGTTGAAATCCTTACATGAGAAATCACAATTCTTACACAACCAATATCCAGCCTTGTTTATGAGTTGAGCCGTGGACTCAGTAACCCCAGGGGCAAGAGCAGGAACATTTGTTAATACCACCACATAAGGGGCACAAGCTGGGGGGAGATCCAAACAGGTCACTTAAGGCCTGGCTGTCTGGAGATTCAGATTATTATTCCCAACCAGCTGTTGGTCAGCCCCCCCCTGTTGCCACAAATTCAGGATCAGGCTGCCTACTACAGCTAGGCCTATTGACAGTCCTATCCGCCCTTAATAAAGAAGTCGGTGCAGCCGGTGCAATCTCAGCATGAGCGCCCTGTCCCCCAGAATTTCCAGAATTACCCAATAGCTGAGATGATTTGCCCAGAGGCCCCAATGGCCCTGCAGCATCCTCCGGTAGGAGCAACTCCTCACAAGGATGAGATCGTCTGGGCGGGGCCACACATCCATCAATACAATGCCTCCCCTGACTACCTTGCACAGATATCAAAGAAACTGCCTTTTCTATGGCCCATAGTTTCACCACAACGGGGGATAAAATCTCCAGGATCATTTCACAAAATGTTGAAAAAAAAATAGTAACATCACAACCCAGCTGCTGGCAAGGTGCAGGGTCACTACTCGTACCCTTAGGGAATTCCAAGGGGGATGTTTTCGATTTGGGAATCGATTTCTTTAAGGCCTTTTTTTTCCTTGGGGGTGGCCTGCATTTTTCCAGGGGGCAGGCCGGGGGAGAAGATAATAAAAGTCTTTTGCTTCTTCTGGAAGGGCCTTGGCCACCAGAACCCTCTATAGTCTCTATTTGCTCAATTTGAGCAGGTTCAGCAGTAACCATAGCAGTACCTTGGTCTCCCGCCGGATAAGTCACCTCCACATCCACAACTTCACGAGTACCACTATCTATTGGGGCCAGACGCCAGTCCTCCAGTTCCATTGATAACCTCCTTTCTGCCAGATCAATCTCCTTTGTTACGACCCCGACAGCTCTTGCAAGGAAGGAGTCCAATGTGGTGGTACCACTTCCCTGTCTACTGCTGCCACAACCCCCTCCCATGGGGCCAGTTAACGGACCTTTTTTCCTGCCCATATTAGCATAACGTTACAATAACGAAATAACAAAACAAAACAGACTAAAAAATTGAAAATATTAAAAAACCCACTAAGACTCACTAAGAAGGCTCCAAAATGATCCCCAATATATAGTGAATATACAATAGTCAACCTTTCACTGGAGAGGAAAGAGGGGTGGCCCAGCGGGCGATGCGGGAGCGCGAAAACAAATTTAAAGGGCTCCTGCCCGAGTCTGTGGTGCTGCTGGTCGCCTCCTCCTTCTGACGTGCTTCCCGCGGATGCGGGAGCGCGAAACAGATTTAAAGGGCTCCTGCCCCGAGTCTGTGGTGCTGCTGGCCGCCTCCCCCTTCTGACGTGCTTCCCGCGGATGCGGGAGCGCAAAAACAAATTTAAAGGGCTCCTGCCCGAGTCTGTGGTGCTGCTGGCCGCGTCCTCCTTCTGACGTGCTTCCCGCGGATGCGGGAGCGCAAAACAGATTTAAAGGGCTCCTGCCCCGAGTCTGTGGTGCTGCTGGCCGCCTCCCCCTTCTGACGCGCTTCCCGTGGATGCGGGAGCGCGAAAACAAATTTAAAGGGCTCCTGCCCGAGTCTGTGGTGCTGCTGGCCGCCTCCTCCTTCTGACGCGCTTCCCGCGGATGCGGGAGCGCAAAACAGATTTAAAGGGCTCCTGCCCCGAGTCTGTGGTGCTGCTGGCCGCCTCCTCCTTCTGACGCGCTTCCCGCGGATGCGGGAGCGAGAAACAGATTTAAAGGGCTCCTGCCCCGAGTCTGTGGTGCTGCTGGCCGCCTCCCCCTGCTGATGCGCTATTCGCGGATGCGGGAGCGCGAAAACAAATTTAAAGGGCTCCTGCCCGAGTCTGTGGTGCTGCTGTCCGCCTCCTCCTTCTGACGCACTTCCCGCGGATGCGGGAGCGCGAAACAGATTTAAAGGGCTCCTGCCCCGAGTCTGTGGTGCTGCTGGCCGCCTCCCCCTTCTGACGCGCTTCCCGCGGATGCAGGAGAGCGAAACAGATTTAAAGGGCTCCTGCCCAGAGTCTGTGGTGCTACTGGCCCCCTCCCCCTTCTGACGCGCTTCCCACGGATGCAGGAGTGCGAAAACAAATTTAAAGGGCTCCTGCCCGAGTCTGTGGTGCTGCTGGCCGCCTCCTCCTTCTGACGCGCTTCCCGCGGATGCGGGAGCGCGAAACAGATTTAAAGGGCTCCTGCCCCGAGTCTGTGGTGCTGCTGGCCGCCTCCCCCTTCTGACGCGCTTCCCGCGGATGCGGGAGCGCGAAAACAAATTTAAAGGGCTCCTCCCCGAGTCTATCGTGCTGCTGGCCGCCTCCTCCTTCTGACGCGCTTCCCGCGGATGCGGGAGCGCGAAACAGATTTAAAGGGCTCCTGCCCCCAGTCTGTGGTGCTGCTGGCCGCCTCCCCCTTCTGTCACGCTTCCAAGTATATACTTGCTTTGTGCAAGTATATACACATGTCCATAAAGGGCCAATGCCCAGTCCAAAGTCATCAGGGCACACAAGGCCACAGTGCACAGTCCAAGGCCCAACCTGTATCCTTACACATCCAGAGAGAAGAGTGCAGGGGCATCATTTTGCAAGTGGGAAGGCACCTCAGCGGGATGGGGGGATACCTCAGCCGATTATGGGAATGTCCCCACTGGTTCTGGAGGGGGATCCTTGCCCACTGCTTTGTCCTGGGAAGTGCAAGGCCACAGTCTCTGAAGTGGGTGATTTGCCCACTGGTTCTGGAGGGGGGCAACATGCCCATTGCTTTGTCCTGGGGAGTGCAAGTCCACAGTCTCTGAAGTGGGTGTTTTGCCCACTGGTTCTGGAGGGGGCTCCATGCCCATTGCTTTGTCCTGGGGAGTGCAAGGCCACAGTCTCTGAAGTGGGTGACTTGCCCGCTGGACCTGGAGGGGAAAGCCCGCACAGCAGCCCCTGGAAGGTGGCCTACATGGCATCCGCTGGGGGTGACGGCTGCACTTTGGTGGTGTTTGGAGGAGCCTCCTGTGCAGCCTCTGTACTGTCTGATGGCTGCACTCCGGTGATAGTTGGAGAAGCCTCCAGGGCAGCCTCAGCACTGTCCGATGGCTGCACTGTGGTGGTGGTTGGAGAAGCCTCCTGGACAGCCTCTGCACTGTCCGTTGGCTTCACTGTGGTGGTGGTTGGAGAAGCCTCCTGGGCAGCCTCTGCACTCACTGATGGCTGCACCTCCACAGCTGATGGTGGGGGCCCGTGACAGCTGGTGGTGGTGGCAGTGTCAGCCTGACAGGTTCCGCTGGCGCAGAGTGCCTCGTCTCCTCCTGTACATGGGGCGTGGATACTGGTAGGGTGGATGGGATCTTCCACTCTCTGCCTGCTGGTGCAGGCCCCTTCACACTGTTCCCTGGTGGTGCAGGCCCCTTCACACTCTTCCCTGGAGGTGCTAGGTCCTTCCCCTTCTGTGATGGAGATCTGGTATCCTTACCATCATGAGGAGGTGGTGCTACCACTGTCCCCGTGGACTGTTTGGCTGAGCTAATGGGCTGTGACCATGGTACCCTGCCCATACATGCAGGATGGGGGGAGGGGCAGGGAAGACGTCAAATTGGGAAAGAAAAAGCTTTTTAGGGATGGTGGGGTGGGAGCAGGGAGGAGAAATGGGAGTGGAGGATGAGGGAATGTTTGTTGGAGGTGTATGTCTGCTGGACTTGGGTGCAGGTGCATGGGCAGTATGCTGATGTGAGATGGGTGGCTGTTGGGTGTGTGAATGCTTGCGTTTGAGTCCTTCGGGGGGTACAGACAGGGTGGGAGAGGACACAGGGGACGCGTGCATGGATGTTGTGGAGGTGTCTGCTAGTGAGGTGTGTGTGCTGCTTGGTGTGGTGATGCTGGTGGTGGCTGTTGGTGCAGTGCATGCAGGTGTGAGTGTGGGTGTGACTGGGGGAAGGTGGAGGAGGAGGTGGAGGGGGAGACAGTGGAGGCAGTGGATGTTGTTGTGTTTGCAACTGTCTGTTGTTTGTGTGAGTGCCTGTTGGATGAAGTGTGGAGCCTGTGTTTGCCTGTGCCACTCCTATGTGTTGTCTTGTGTGCATGCTCATCATTCTGTGTGCATGGGATGGGTTGGGGTTGAGGAGACTGGGACTGGGAAGTGGTAGTTGGAGGGCAGACGGTAGAAACAGGGACAATGGCTGCCATCAGAGAGGAGGCATAAGCCTGAATCAATCTCTGTTGGCCCGCCAATCCACCATGGAAGCCCTCCAGAAATGGATTGCATTGCTGCATCTGGGATGCCAGCCCCTGGATGGCATTCACAATGGTTGATTGCCCAACAGAGATGGATCTCAGGAGGTCAAAAGCCTCCTCACTCAGGGCAGCAAGGCTCACTGGGGCAGGGTCTGAGGAGCCTGGGGCGAAGGTGATGCCCACCCTCCTGGCAACTCGCTGATGGGCTAAAGGGAAGGCGGTGCTGGTACGGGGGTGGCAACTGTACCTGCAGCTGGGGTGGTCACAGAGATGTCCGACACCACCAAGGAGCTCTCATCGGAGGAGGTATCTGAGTCTGTGACGTCTCCTGTCTCCAAAGTGGTGCTCCCCTCGCCCTCCATCCCACTGGTTCCCTCAGCGTTGGTGATTCTTCCTCCTGGGTCCTGTGGGATGCAGCTCCCTCTGTCGCCAGTTCTCCTGCTCCTCCACCAGATGATGATAATGCACACAAGGACAGGACAACAGAACAAAAAAGGGGGAGAGAGAAAAAGGAAACACTGGGTCAATTACTGCACCAACACCACCGTTGGCGTACACAGCACCCTCACACAAGGGGAACAGGCCTAAGAAATATAAATTGCATTACCAGTGAAATGGCTACTCACCAAGGCATGATAAGAAACACACACCACCAACTGCAGCACACCTGGGACCCACGATGCCCTGCCTGAAAGTAACTACTAACAAGCTAGGTTACCTGTATTTGACATGCAACCGTTACCCTAGAGATGACCCACGCTGCAATGTATGGCCTGCGTAGGAGGCTGGCCTGGCTTATAGTGGGTACCCGATGGTACTTACACCTTGTGAAAGGTCCAGTTATCCCTTATTAGTAGATTAGTAGTGTTCTAGCAGCTTAGGCTGATATAGGTAGCTATAGCAGAGCAGCTTAGGCTGAACTAGGAGACATGCAAAGCTCCTACCATACCACTTATATCCTATAACATTGTATCATAAGAAACACAACACTCAGAGTTACTAAAAATAAAGGTACTTTATTTTAGTGACAATGTGCCAAAAATATCTCAGAGGATATACTCCCTTAAGAGGTAAGTAAAATACACAAAATATACACACAAACCAAAATCAGGTAAGTAAACAGTTAGAAAAGTAGTGCAAACATTGTAGAATACAATAGAGTGCAATAGGCCTAGGGGCAACACAAACCATATACTAAGAAAGTGGAACACGAACCACTTAGGGACCCCTGGCCTAGTGTAGTGTGTAGAAGGTCGCAGGGAGTGTAAGAAAACACTAAGGGCCATATTTATACTTTTTGACGCAAAACTGCGCCAACGCAGTTTTGCGCCAAAAAAATTAGCGCCGGCTAACGCCATTCTGAAGCGCCATGTGGGCGCCGTATTTATTGAATGACGTTAGCCGGCGTTAGCCGCCGGCGCTGTCTGGTGTGCGTTAAAAAAAACGACGTACACCAGGCAGCGCCAGCGTAGGGGGAAAATGGCGTATGGGCGTCCACAAATGGTGCAAGTTAGGCTGAGGCAAAAAAATCGCCTCAACCCGATTTGTGCCATTTTTTTACGACGCCCAACCCCCATTGAAATGACTCCTGTCTTAGCAAAGACAGGAGTCATGCCTCCTTGCCCAATGGCCATGCCCAGGGGACTTCTGTCCCCTGGGCATGGTCATTGGGCATAGTGGCATGTAGGGGGGCACAAATCAGGCCCCCCTATGCCACAAAAAAAGTTTTAAAAAAATACGTACCTGAACTTACCTTAATGTCCCTGGGGTGGGTCCCTCCATCCTTGGGTGTCCTCCTGGGGTGGGCAAGGGTGGCAGGGGGTGTCCCTGTGGGCAGGGGAGGGCACCTCTGGGCTCATTCTGAGCCCACAGGTCCCTTAACGCCTGCCCTGACCCAGGCGCTAAAATCCGGCGCTAATGCGGGTTTTTTAGACCCGCCCACTCCCGGGCGTCATTTTTGCCCGGGAGTATAAATACGACGCATATGCATCGGAGTCATTTTTTAAGACGGGAACGCCTACCTTGCATATCATTAACGCAAGGAAGGTGTTCACGCCAAAAAATGACGCTAACTCCATGAACTTTCGCGCTAGACGCGTCTAACGCCAAAGTATAAATATGGAGTTCGTTTTGAGTCGAATTTGCGTAAAAAAAAACGACGCAAATTCGGCGCAAACGGAGTATAAATATGCCCCTAAGGGTGTCAAAGATAGCCCATCTCAAGACCCTGAAAAGTAGGAGTAAAGTTACCCTACTTCCCCAGAAACACATTAAAGTCGTGATAGGAGATTTTGCAAAGACCACAACTGACTGCAAAGCACTGAAGATGGATTCCTGGACCTGAGGACCTGTAAAGGAAGGGGACCAAGTCCAAGAGTCACAAAAGTGTCCAGGTGGGGCAGAAGCCCACTAAACCCCGGATGAAGGTGCAAAATGGCTGCCTCTGGGTGGAAGAAGCTGAAGATTCTGCAACAACAGAAGATGGAACTTCTTGTAGGAAAGAACCATCTTGCCTGGCATGTTACCCCCATATTTCACTGTATATATGTTGTTTTAGTCTATGTGTCACTGGGACCCTGCCAGGCAGGGCCCGAGTCCTCATAAGTATGTGCCCTACATGTGTTCCCTGTGTGATGCCTAACTGTCTCACTGAGGCTCTGCTACCCAGACCCTCAGTGGTTATGCTCTTTCTGCTTTCCAAATTTGTCACTAACAGGCTAGTGACTAAATTTACCAATTCACATTGGCATACTGGTACACCCATATAATTCCCTACTATATGGTACTGAGGTACCCAGGGTATTGGGGTTCCAGGAGATCCCTATGGGCTGCAGCATTTATTTTACCACCCATAGGGAGCTCTGACAATTCTTACACAGGCCTCCAAGTGCAGCCTGAGTGAAATAACGTCCACGTTATTTCACAGCCATTTACCACTGCACTTAAGTAACTTATAAGTCACCTATATGTCTAACCTTCACCTGTGAAGGTTGGGTGCAAAGTTACTTAGTGTGTGGGCACCCTGGCACTAGCCAAGGTGCCCCCACATCGTTCAGGGCAAATCCCCAGACTTTGTGAGGACGGGGACACCATTACACGCATGCACAATACATAGGTCACTACCTATGTATAGCGTCACAATGGTAACTCCAAACATGGCCATGTAACATGTCTAAGATCATGGAATTGTCACCCCAATGCCATTCTGGTATTGGGGGAACAATTCCATGATCCCTGGGGTCTCTAGCACAGTACCTGGGTACTGCCAAACTGCCTTTCCGGGGTCTCCACTGCAGCTGCTGCTGCTGCCAACCCCTCAGACAGGTTTCTGCCCTCCTGGGGTCCAGGCAGCCCTGGCCCAGCAAGGCAGAACAAAGGATTTCCTCTGAGAGAGGGTGTTACACCCTCTCCCTTTGAAAATAGGTGTGAAGGGCTGGGGAGGAGTAGCCTCCCAAAGCCTCTGGAAATGCTTTGATGGGCACAGATGGTGCCCATCTCTGCATAAGCCAGTCTACACCGGTTCAGGGATCCCCCAGCCCTACTCTGGCGCGAAACTGGACAAAGGAAAGGGGAGTGACCAGTCCCATGACCCGTACCTCCCAGGGGAGGTGCCCAGAGCTCCTCCAGTGTGTCCCAGACCTCTGCCATCTTGGAAACAGAGGTGTTGGGGGCACACTGGACTGCTCTGAGTGGCCAGTTCCAGCAGGTGACGTCAGAGGCTCCTTCTGATAGGCTCTTACCTCTCTTGGTAGCCAATCCTCCTAACTTGGTAGCCAAACATCCTTTTCTGGCTATTTAGGAACTCTGCTTTGGAGAATTCTTCAGATAATGAATGCAAGAGCATCTCCCTCTTCACCTTCTACCAAAGGATCGACCGCTGACTGCTCCAGGACGCCTGCAAAACCGCAACAAAGTAGCAAGATGACTGCCAGCAACTTGGTAGCACATAATCCTGACGGCTTTCTCAACTGTTTCCTGGTAGTGCATGCTCTGGGGGTAGCCTGCCTTCACCCTGCACCAGAAGCTCCAAAGAAATCTCCTGTGGGTCGACGGAATCTTCCCCCTGCTAACACAGGCACCAAAAGACTGCAACGCTGGTTCTCTGGGTCCCCTCCCATCCTGACGAGCGTGGTCCCTGGAACACAGCAACTCTGTGCAAGTGACTCCCACAGTCCAGTGACTCTTCAGTCCATGTTTGGTGGAGGTAAGTCCTTGCCTCCCCACGCTAGACTGCAAAGCTGTGTACCACGTGATTTGCAGCTGCTCCGGCTCCTGTGCACTCTTCCAGGATTTCCTTTGTGCACAGCCAAGCCTGGGTCCCCGGCACTCCATCCTGCCGTGCACAACCTTCTGAGTTGTCCTCCGGTATCGTGGGACTCTCTTTTGTGACTTCGTGTGGACTCCAGTTCACTTTTCTTCTAAGTGCCTGTTTGGGTACTTCTGCTGGTGCTGCCTGCTTCTGTGAGGGCTCCCTGAGTTGCTGGGCACCCCCTCTGTCTCCTCCTCCAAGTGGTGACATCCAGGTCCCTCCTGGGCCACAGCAGCCCCCAAAAACCTCTACTGCAACCCTTGCAGCTAGCAAGGCTTGTTTGCAGTCTTTCTGCATGGAAATACCTCTGCAAGCTTCATCGCGATATGGGACATCCATCTTCCAAATGAGAAGTCCCTACTCCTCTTCTTTCTTGCAGAACTCCAAGCTTCTTTCAACTGGTGGCAGCTTCCTTGCATCTTCAGCTGGCATTTCCTGGGCTCCTGCCCACTCTCGACACTGTCGCGACTATTGGACTTGGTCCCCTTGTCTTACAGGTTCTCAGGTCCGGAATTCCACTGTTGTTGCATTGCTGGTGTTTGTTCTTCCTGCAGAATCCCCCTATCACGACTTCAAAGCTCTCTGGGGGTACTAGGTGTACTTTACTCCTACTTTTCAGGGTCTTGGGGTGGGGTATTTTTCTAACCCTCTCTGTATTCTTACAGCCCCAGCGACCCTCTACAAGCTCACATAGGTCTGGGGTCCATTTGTGGTTCGCATTCCACTTTTGGAGTATATGGTTTTTGTTGCCCATATACCTATGTGCTCCTACTGCAACCTATTGTAATTCTACACTGTTTGCATTTGTTTTCTTGCTCTTACGTACCTAATTTTGGTTTGTGTACATAAAACTTGTGTATATTACTTACCTTCTTACTGAGGGTACTCACTGAGATACTTGTGGCATATTGTCATAAAAATAAAGTACCTTTATTTTTAGTAACTCTGTGTATTGTGTTTTCTTATGATATTGTGCATATGATATAAGTGGTATAGTAGGGACTTTGCATATCTCCTAGTTCAGCCTAAGCTGCTTTGCCATAGCTACCTTCTATCAGCCTAAGCTGCTAGAAACACCTCTTCTACACTAATAAGGGATAATTGGACCTGGCACAAGTTGTAAGTACCTTTGGTACCCACTACAATCCAGGCCAGCCTCCTACACTTCTTCTTTGTCCCATGGCATGCTGGAGGATACAGAGTTGTTTCCATGCAGAAAGACCACAAACAAGCCTTGCTAGCTGCAAAGGTCGAAGAAAATGGGTGCTGGCTGGGCCCAGGAAGGACCAGGAGGTCTCCCCTTGGAGGAGGAGACAGAGGGGGTGCTCAGCAACACAGAGAGCTCATGCAGAAGCAGGCAGCACCCGCAGAAGTACTTGAACACGGATTTAAGAAAACTGAGCATGGCAGTCATCTCAACACTACAAAGGAGGGTCCCACGAAGCCGGTAGTCAACTCAGCGAGTTGAGCAGGCAAGGACTTACCTCCACCAAATTTGGACAGATGGACCATTGGACTGTAGGGGTCACTTGGATCCAGCTCCTGTATTTACGGGACCATGCTCGTCACGATGAGAGGGGACCCAGACGACTGGTGAAGCAGAAGTTTGGTGCCTGCGTTAGCAGGGGGAAGATTCCGTCGACTCACAGGAGATTTCTTCTTGGCTTCCAGTGCAGGGTGAAGACAGACAGCCCCCAGAGCATGCACCACCAGGAAACAGTTGAGAAAGCCAGCAGTATTAGATGCTACAATGTCGCTGGAAGTCTTCTTGCTACTTTGTTGCAGTTTTGCAGGCGTCCTGGAGCAGTCAGCGGTCAATCCTTGGCAGGAGTCGAAGTGGGAGATGCAGAGGAACTCTGGTGAGCTCTTGCATTCGTTATCTGAAGAGAAGCCCACAGGAGAGACCTTAAATAGCCCTCAGAGGAGGATTGGCCACCTAGTCAGGTAAGCACCTATCAGGAGGGGTCTCTGATGTCACCTGCTGGCACTGGCCACTCAGAGGCCTCCATTGTGCCCTCACAGCTCTGCACTCAAGATGGCAGGGGTCTGGGATACACTGGAGGAGCTCTGGTCACCACCCCTGGGGTGGTGATGGACAGGGGAGTGGTCACTCCCCTTTCCTTTGTCCAGGTTCACACCAGAGCAGGGGCTGGGGGTTCCCTGAACCGGTGTAGACTGGTTTATGCAAGGAGGGCACCATCTGTGCCCTTCAAAGCATTCCCAGAGGCCAGGAGAGGCTACTCCTCTCAGGCCCTTAACACTTATTTCCAAAGGGAGAGGGTGTAACACCCTCTCTCAGAGGAAATCCTTTGTTTTGCCTTCCTGAGACTGGGCTGCCCAGACCCCAGGAGTACAGACACCTGTCTGTGGGTTGGCAGCAGCAGTAGCTGCAGTGAAAACTCCAGAGAGCTGGTTTGGCAGTACTCAGGGTCCATGCTGGAGCCCGGGAGGTGCATTGGATTGGCACCCCAATACCAGATTTGGCATGGGGGGACAATTCCATGATCTTAGACATGTTACATGGCCATGTTCGGAGTTACCATTGTGAAGTCACATATTAGTATTGACCTATATGTAGTGCACGCGTGTAATGGTGTCCCCGCACCCACAAATTCCGGGGAAATTGCCCTGAACTATGTGGGGGCACCTTGGCTAGTGCCAGGGTGCCCTCACACTAGGTACCTTTGCACCTAACCTTTACTAGGTGAGGGTTAGACATATAGGTGACTTATAAGTTACTTAAGTGCATTGTAAAATGGCTGTGAAATAACATTGATGTTATTTCACTCAGGCTGCAGTGGCAGTCCTGTGTAAGAATTGTCTGAGCTCCCTATGGGAGAAATGCTGCAGCCCATAGGGATCAACTGGAACCTGAATACTCTGGGCACCTAGGTGCCATATACTAGGGAATTATAAGGGTGTTCCAGTTTGCCAATAAGAATTGGTAAAAATGGTCACTAGCCTGCAGTGACAATTTTAAAGGCAAAGAGAGCATAAGCACTGAGGTTCTGATTAGCAGAGCCTCAGTGACACAGTTAGGCACCACACAGGGAACAAATTCAGGCCACAACTATGAGCACTGGGGTCCTGGCTAGCAGGATCCCAATGACACAGGTAAAAACAAACTGACACACAAGTAAAAATGGGGGTAACATGCCAGGCAAGATTGTACTTTCCTACAGCCTGTCCTTAGGGGCACCCACTAACACACAACCACCACTCGGATACCACCCCACCAGCCCAAATATGTGATGATACCCACTGTACTTACCCCCTTGTGACTGCTGTGATTTCCCTCAAGCGTCCATCCAGCTCAGGGTAGGCCACCGCCAGTATGTGGGCCATCAGGGGGGTCAGGGTCCAATGGGCACCCTTTCCTCATTGGAAGGCCATCCCCAGCTGGGCATCTGCAATCTTCCATGCCCAGCGTCTCAGGTCCTCCCACCGTTTCTGACAGTGGGTGCTCCGCTAGCCATAGACCCCCAGGGTCCGCTGCTCCTTGGCGATGGCTCACCATAATCCCTTCTTTTGATGAGCGCTGACCTGCAGGGGCAATGAAGATCTAAGAATACCATTACAGTAAACATCCAGCCTGTCACACACATGGCCCACCATACCTGTTTCCATCACCATTGGCACATACATAGCCCAGCTCACAACATGTACACTGCCAATAGATAATCCCCCCCTTACACAATGCCTTCACACACATCTCCATGCATCCATGCCTCCTGCATCGTGCCCACAGTGTACTTACCTGTTGGTCTGGAGGCCAATACAGCAGTCCGTACTGGGGTAGGACCCCATCCACCAGTTGCTCCAACTCCTTCGATGTGAAGGCTGGGGCTCTTTCCCCAGTCACAGGGGCCAGGGTAGGTTCCAGACACAGGTCACAGCAGCACATGCAGTGTAGGTCTTCTCCTGTTGAAGATCAGGAAACAAGTGAGGAATCAGATAGAAAATGGCAGTCATGTCCACGCGGTGTACACCGTCACCGCCGGCATACATCCCCATTGGCCACTGTACTCCATAGGGATAAATATTATCCAATGAGAAATTGCATGACGGCGCACAACAGCCAACCGCCACGATGGCGAACGTCAGCGGAATTACCTCACTTCCACCTGTTCCTCCACAGAGGACAAGTTACCATTTCAGGGGGGATGAACATGCATATCAAGAATTGCTGAGTCACAGGATAAATAGGCACATACTTTGAAATTTACACTGTCCCAATACATAAGTGCACGATGTGGACTGCTGTTGTGGTTTAGTTGTTCCAATTGTGACAGCCTACTCACTCTTGTGTCCTTTAGATACCTACTGCTGCAGATGAATAGGAGGTGGAGACATGCCTCTGTCTACAGACCCCTGGTGAACATGGCTACACTGGAGGACAGGCGCATTCTTCTCACCTATAGACTGGACAGGGCCACAATCACAGAGCTGTGTGCCCAGTTGGAGCCAGACCTGTTCTCATCTATCCGTCATCCGACTGGGATCCCCTCTCTTGTGCAAGTGCTATCAGTTCTCCATTTCCTGGCAACTGTTTTTTTTCCAAGTGACAGTGGGTTTGGCAGCAGGAATGTCACAGCCAATGTTCTCAATTGTGCTGGCAAGAATGCTGTCTGTCCTAGTCAAACACATGTGCAGCTACATAGCTTTCCCCCAGGTGGAAGATCTGGGCACTGTGAAGCCCGGATTATATGCAATGGGACATAACCCCAATATTATTGGGGCCAATTGACAGGACACATATTGCATTTGTCCCCCCGTCAGAATGAACAGGTGTACAGGTATCGTAGGAGTTTCCACTCCATGAATGTGTAGATGGTGTGCCTAGCGGACCAGTACATCTCCCACGTCAACGCTAAATATCCTTTGTCTTGAGGAATAGCAGCATCCCAAATGTGATGGCCCAACTACAGAGGCACAGGATGTGGCTTACAGGTGAGCCTTGGACCCCACCCGCTGTATGTTAGTGTATGCCTCTGATGTTAACCTCATAGGATAGTGTGTGGTTAAATGTTGTCCCTCACTATTTGCAGGTGACTCTGGCTACCCAAACCTAGTGTGGCTGCTGACCCTGTGAGGAATGCCAGGACAAGGACTCAGGAACGTTTTAATGGGGCACATGGGCAAACAAGAAGATCATTGAGAGGACCTTCGGTCTCCTGAAGGCCCGGTTCAGATGCCTTCCTCTGACAGGTGGATCCCTGTGCTACTCACCCGAGAAGGTCTGCCAGATAGTAGTGGCATGCTGCACAACCTAGCCCTCAGATGCTATGTACCTTTACTGCAGGAGGAAGAGACTGGAAATGCCCGTTTGGCTGAAGTGGACCCTGAGGAAATTTAGGATGAGGAGGCAGAGGATGAGGATGTGGACAACATAACATCAGTTGTCCGTCAGTACTTCCAATGACACACAGGTGAGACAGTGCAACTTCACATTTCCATGACTATTGATGTATTCTGTGTGGCTGTGGCATGATGGCATTACCCACTTTTCACCTCTACTTGCTGTCACCAATGGTTTATCATTTTACAGATGTGGGTGATATGACACGAATGTCCTGATGTGCTGACTATAGCCAGCTACAGGTCATTATTTCTATGCTCTCACAATGTACAGTTCATTTGCAATGGATGTAGCTGTTTCCATCAATATACATTTTCAATACATGAAATACTAGTAGTCGAGTTTTGTCCAAGGGTGTTTACTGTAGTGCTAAGAAATTGAGGGGAAAGTGCAATGGAATGGGCTGATGATGGAGAAAAGTCCAGGGTATTGTTCCGGTCTGTTTATAGCACAGGTGCAGTGTCCAAGGGGACATAGAAAAGGGAGCAAGGGCAGTTCAAGGTGGACAAGGTGACTGAGTGGGACACAAGGGGGACAATTAGTGGAGCTCATTTCCTGGTGGTGGTCTTGGCAAGTGTCTCTGGCTTCTGTCTGGGTCACAGGGAACATTTGTGGGGTGGTTCACCTTCTGCGGGTGGTGGATGCTGGTGGACTGTGGGTTCTGTGGTGGGGCCTCCTGCCCACTAGCTACAGTAGAAGTAGAGGGCTGGTCAATGGAGTGGCTAGAGCTAGGGGCCCGCTGCTGTGCTGTTGCTTCCCTCATGATGTTGGCCATGTCTGCCAGCACCCCTGCTATTGAGATCAGGTGTTAATGGCCTGCAAGTCCTCCCTGATCCCCTGATACTGTCCCTCCAGCAGCCACCTGTTCTCTTGCACGTTATCAGGGATCTGGCCCATCGTGTCCTGGGAATGTTGGTAGGCTCCTAATAACTCAGAGAGTGCCTCCTGGAGACTCGGTTCCCTAGTCCTGTCCTCCCCCTGGCTCACAGCAGTCCTCCCAGTTTCCCTGTTGGCTTGTGCCCCTCTCCCCTGAATGGTGTGCCCACTGACCCCAGGTCCCTGATTGTCTTGGGTGTGAGGTGTGGACTGGGGTCCCTGTACAGGTGGGCACACTGTTGATAGACGTATCCTGGGAACAGAGGTGTGCGTACGCTGGGTGGGTGCTGTGGTGTTGGATCCTGATGGGGGATGCTTTGTGGTGGTCTGTGAGTGGGGTTGCGTGACCGTCTGTCAATTGGGCCCTGATGGGCCAGATAGGTCCTCCAGGTCCTGAAGTCCAGAGTTACTGTCATCATTGGGGGCTTCTTCTGTTGGGGGCCTTGATAGTGGTTGCCCCTCCTCTCCACTGACATTGACTAGGGTACCTATGGGGATGTAAATTATGTATTATGCTTCAAGTGTATTGTAGGAAAGTACCATCTTGCCTGGCATGTTACCCACATTTTTACTGTATGTATGTTTGTTTTTGCCTGTGTCACTAGGATCCTGCTAGCCAGGACCCCAGTGCTCATAAAGTATGCCCTGTATGTATTCCCTGTGTGGTGCCTAACTGTATCCTATCAGTGTTTATGCTCTCTCTGCTTTTAAAATTGTCACTGCAGGCTAGTGTCTAATTTTACCAATTCTGATTGGCACACTTGAACACCCTTATTATTCCCCAGTATATGGTACCTAGGTACCCAGGGTATTGGGGTTCCAGGAGATCCCTATGGGCTGCAGCATTTCTTTTGCCACCCATAGGGAGCTCAGACACTTTTTTGCACTGGACTGCCACTGCAGCCTGAGTGAAATAATATCCACGTTATTTCACAGCCATTTTACACTGCACTTAAGTAATTTATAAGTCACCTATATGTCTAACCCTCACTTAGGGAAGGTTAGGTGCAAAGTTTCTTAGTGTGTGGGCACCCTGGCACTAGCCAAGGTGCCCCACATTGTTCAGGGCAAATTCCCCAGTCTTTGTGAGTGCGGGGACACCATTACACATGTGCACTACATATAAGGTCAATACCTATATGTAGCATCACAATGGTAACTCCGAACATGGACATGGAACATGTCTAGGATCATGGAATTGTACCCCCAATATCATTCTGGTATTGGGGGGACAATTCCATGCATCCCCGGGTCTCCAGCATAGAGCCCGGGTGCTGCCAAACTAACTTCCCTGGGTTTTCTCTGCAGCTACCGCTGCTGCCAACCCTTAGACAGGTTTCTGCCCCTCTGAGGCCTGGGCAGCCTGGTCGCAGGAAGGCAGAACATAGGATTTCCTCTGACAGAGGGTGTTACACCCTCTCCCTTTGGAAATAGGTGTGAAGGGCCTGGGAGGAGTAGCCTCTCCTGGCCTCTGGAAATGCTTTGAAGGGCACAGATGGTGCCCTCCTTGCATAAGCCAGTCTACACCGGTTCAGGGATCCCCCCAGCCCTGCTCTGGCACAAAACTGGACAAAGGAAAGGGGAGTGACCACTCCCCTGACCAGCACCTCCCAGGGGAGGTGTCCAGAGCTCCTCCAGTGTGTCCCAGACCTCTGCCATCTTGGATGCAGAGGTGTGAGGGCACAATGGACAGCTCTGAGTGGCCAGTGCCACAGGTGATGTCTGATACCCCTCTCTTATAGGTGCTTACCTTTCTCTGTTGCCAATCCTCCTCTGAGGGCTATTTAGGGACTCTCCTGTGGGTATCTCACAGATAAAGAATGCAAGAGCTCACCAGAGTTCCTCTGCTCTTCCCTCTTTGACTTCTGCTAAGGATCAACCATTGACTACTCCAGGACCCCTGCAAAACCGCAACAAAGTAGCAAGAAGACTACCAGCAACATTGTAGTGCCTCATCCTGCAGGCTTTCTCAAATGTTTCCTGGTGGTGCATGCTCTGAGGGCTGTCTGCCTTCACCCTGCACTGGAAGCCAATAAGAAATCTCCCATGGGTTGACGGAATCTTCCCCCTGCCAACGCAGGCACCAAACTTCTGAATCACCAGTCCTCTGGGTCCCCTCTGATCCTGACTAGCATGGTCCCTGGAACACAGGAGCTGGGTCCAAGTGTCCCCGACAGTCCAGTGGCCCTTCTGTCCAAATTTGGTGGAGGTAAGTCCTTGCCTCCCCACGCCAGGCAGTAATCCTGTGTACTGCGTGAACTGCAGCTGCTAGAGCTTCTGTGCACTCTTGCAAGACTTCCTTCCGTCACAGCCTAGCCCAGGTCCCCAGCACTCCGTCCTGCATTACCCAACTCGCTGAGTTGGACTCCAACTTCGTGGGACAGTCTTTTGTTGTGCTGAGTCGACCGTTGTGCTCAGATCTTCCGAATGCCTGCTCAGGTGCTTCTGCGGTTGATGCCTGCTTCTGCTCTCCATGTTGCTGAGCGCCCCCTCTGTCTCCTCCAGCACACAAAACCTTCAACTGCTACTCTTCCAGCTAGCAAGGCATGTTTGTGGTCTTTCTGTGTGGAAACAACTCTGCCTCCTCCAGCACACCGTGAGACATCTTCTGACCAAAGGAGAAGTTCCTGGCACCTTCCGTTGTTGCCGAATCTTTTTCTTCTTCCACCCGGAGCAGCCCTTTTGCACCTTCATCCAGGGTTTTGTGGGCTCCTGCCCCCCCTGGACACTTGCTTGACTCTCGGACTTAGTCCCCTTACTTTGCAGGTCCTCAGGTCCAGGAATCCGTCTTCAGTGCCTTGCAGTCAGTTGTTCGTCCTTGCAGAATCCCCTATCGCGACTTTACTGTCTTTCTGGGGTAGTAGGGTAACTTTACTCCTACTTTTCAGGGTGTTGGAGTGGGGTGTAATGGACACCCTTAGTGTTTTCTTACACTCCCAGTGACCCTCTACATACTACACTAGGCCTGGGGTCCATTTGTGGTTCGCATTCCACTTTTGGAGTATATGGTTTGTGTTGCCCCTAGGCCTATCTTTCCCTATTGCATTCTATTGTGTTCTGCAGTGTTTGCACTACTTTTCTAACTGTTTACTTACCTGATTTTATTTTGTGTATGTATAGTTTGTGTATATTACTTACCTCCTAAGGGAATATATCCTCTGAGATACTTTTGGCATATTGTCACTAAAATAAAGTACCTTTATTTTTAGTAACTCTGAGTATTGTGTTTTCTTATGATATAGTACTTTGCATGTCTCCTAGTTTAGCCTAAGCCGCTCTGCTATAGCTACCTCTATCAGACTAAGCTGCTAGAACACCTCTAATCTACTAATAATGGATAACTGGACCTGGCACAAGTGTAAGTACCACAAGGTACCCACTATAAGCCAGGCCAGCCTCCTACATGTATGACATTTGTACATCCCTGGCTTCCCCTCCATCATTGGTGTTGCCCTGCCACATTTTTCATGTGTATGGTGATGTATTGTGGGTATGTTAGTTTCCCTATGCTGTGCATGCTTTAGTGATGGGTTGCCATGCATAGCTAGGAGGGGTGTCCATGCATTGGTATTGCATGCAGGGCTTGGCATTGGGGTTAGTCATATGTGTAGGTGCAGTGTGTGGGTTGGAGTGGAGTGATGGGAATGAGGGTGTGGGTGTGAGATGGCATGCAGGTATTGGGGGGTGATCAATAATAAATGTTGGCTCACCAGTGTCCAGTCCTCCAGCAACTCCAGTGAGTCCCTCAGGATGCAGTAATGCCAGTACTTTCTCCTCCCATGCTGTGAGCTGTGTGGGAGGAGGTCGGGTTCCACTGCCAGTCCTCAGTTTGGTGAGCTGGTGTCTTGCTGCTATGGAACGTACCTTCCCCCGCAGGTCGTTCTAACTATTCCTGATGTCATCCCTTGTTCTTGGGTGCTGTCCCACGGCATTGACCCTGTGCACGATTCTCCGCCATGGGAATCCATGGGCATTCTGGGCCCCATGGCAGTGGCAGGACTGATTACCATGGGTGTTCTGTGCGGGCCCAATGTCTTCCATTGCTTTTTATGCCTGGACTAATCATGATGACCATTGTTACCAATGATGTCTCCCCCTTGTCACACATGTTCCATGAAGCCATTGCAACTCTTACACTGAGTTGTGACAGTGTTCTGTTCCAACATTACTGTCTTTCTAATTTTTTATATCCACTACCTCATGTGTGAGTCCCTTGCTTATCTCCTATTTGACTCACAGCAAAGAGAAACCAAATACGCTGTTTGTCACTACCAGGAGAGGCCACGCAACCAGGCACATGTCCTGCCTTCTACATACATAGCACCCTGCTCTTAGGGCTAGCTAGGACCTACCTTAGGGGTGACTTACATGTAGTAAAAGGGGAGTTCTGGTCCTAGCAAGTAAATTTAGATGCCAGGTCCCTGTGGCAGAACACTGTGCACACAGGCCCTGCGCTACTTCAGTGGGTGGCGCAAGCAGCGCTGCAGGCCCATTAGTAGCATTTAATTTACAGACCCTGTATAAAGAGATACCACTGTACGAGGGACTTTCAGGTAAATTACATTTTCCAATTAGGTATAAGACAATCATACCAACTTTAGAAGGGAGAGCACATGCACATTAGCACTGATCAGCAGTGATAAAGTGCTCAGAGTACTAGAGCCAATTGCGGGAAGACAGAAAAATAGGAGGAAGGAGGAAAAAAGCCAGAGGATGAACCTGCCAAAAGGGCCAGGTCCAACACTGGGTGTTGGGGAAGCTGATGTGGCAGAGTGTCAGGGAGATTATAGCGTCTAACACCTTTGGCAGGAACACAGAGAATGACATCGTGAGACACCAGCAACCAGGGCATCCGTTGTTTGGAATGAGCCACTTCCCAGCATGTGCAGGACAGTTACAGCTTTGTCATAGGTGGTATGTTGTGTGGGGTCTGCAGGCTGGCTGTGACTAGTGGCTCAATGTGGTGCAGCAATGTATGGTGTGGTATGGCTTGCCGGTACAGTCTGAAGGTCCTTATGATGTCCTGGTCCCTCAGGCCAAGGAGGGTTGCCCTGGTCTGAAGACCCTCTCATGCCTTCTGCGTTGCCTTTGTGGCCACGTTGTGGTGGTGGTGATTGCTGTAGTTGTTGCTGTCCTCTGCGTCGTCTCGCAAGCTGGATCGGTAACCCCTCCATTTTCTTCTGTTGGTTGGTAATGTTGCTTCTGTGTGTTTTTCTTAAGTAGTGATGAGTTTGCCTCATTTTCATGCCTGGTCTGACCCATGCTTCAAAATTTGATTGAAATTGGGGTTACTGTCATTTTAGGGTCCACATCCCACCAGTGCGTCTTTTTTGCCCGGGTGGATAAATATGGAGCTAGGGGCTTAAAGTCATTTGTTTGACGGGAACACCTACCTTGCATCTCATCAACACAAGGAGGTTTCACACATTCAAAAAATTACGTTAACTCCAATATTTTGATGGTAGATGGGTCTAGCGTCAAAATCTAAAAAAGGTGGGAGGTTTGCGCTGAATTCATGTAAAAAAAATGACGTTAATTCAGCACAGAGTATAAATATGCCCCAAGTCTTTCTGTACATCTCTACTTGGGGTGTGAGCACAAATCTGGAACAACGCCCATGGCATGCAAATTTGACACAGTCAAGTCAATGAAAGAAGTACATATGTTGAAGAACATGATTAAACAATCAAGGTGGGGGTAACACACTGGGAACTGTGGACTGGCAGATTGTTCAAATGGTGACTCCACAGAAATGATGCTCAGGTGGCACAGTGTGCCATTAGGGGGTCCATAAATATGTGCCTTGATGTGGGGGTCAGTGCCATGTCACTGAGCCATCGGTAGCAAGTAAATGATAAGGCATGACAACAGCCACTACAGTCAAAGATTGACCTTTCATTTTCCCATTGCAGAGGATGATGCCTTACCTCATATGGACATCCAAGTCTTGAATTTCACAGACAATATGGATGACCAACTGCCTACCATCAATGCTGACACTCTCCAGGATGTCCAGGGATCCTTCCAGACACCATCTCTAGTCACAGGGAGGACGCACAGCATTGTGTAACCTTTACATGAACCGCCCAACTACCAACACATAGCATGACCAGTCCTGCCACAGCCCTTGACTCTGAGGCCTCAGACATTACCTTTCAGAGGACAGTGGTAGGAGTCCAGTGGGAGCTGGCAGAGCAGGTGCTGGTGGGGATTGAGACCATGGCGGCAACGTAGAGGGAGTGCAGAGGTGCCTCAGTCCAAATAAGGACAACTCTGCTGCCATCAGAGGCACCCACTCTCCACTATGTGGACACCAGCAGGTCCTGGCCAACATATCTGCTGTTATGAGGCAGAGGCTCGACCAATTGCCCTCACAAAGTGCCAGCAGCATGATTGATAAAAAGCTGGAGGCTATACAAAATGTCCTGGAGTCTGTGCAGTACGATCTGGCCTCCCTCTGTGAAAACTTGGCTACCTACCACCATGAGGTAGCAGCTGAGTAGCAAAACCAGCAGTTCTTCCTTGCTGCAGTGATGCCTTATGCATTCCTAAAAATGGCAGCTGCTAGGACCTTTGATTCCACATCTCTATCACCTGATGTGTTTGTGCCCCCCCTTAATTTCAATAACAGCACCACCCATGGCATAGGAGGTACAATACACATCAGAGGATGAAGATGTGGAAGGAACATCTTTCACACAGAAAACCACCCAGTAGCTACAGTCTGTGCCACATGGACAGTATCTCTTTATTTCTCTGCTTAAGATCATGCCAGTGTTGTGACAGCTGGCAACATGCCCTCTTCACTCTAGGACTGTTGACTTATCATGCATGGACTGTCATTGTCTCAATCCCTACCTATTGTCAGTTTGGACAACTCCTAATGCTCACCTGTAGAACACATGTCTTATTACATATCCCTCACCCTTGGACTCTGACTGGACATTCAATGGCTTGAGATCTCACATGGGGTCAGTGAACAGTATATTGTACATAATTGGAAACAAGACTTGCATATGTGAATAAATCATCATAATCACATGTGTCCTGCTATTTTTCAGTGTGCCATCAACTGTTACAAATGTATGCATTGTGTGAAGCTATGTAAAGGATTATGGAACCAAAGTAGATGTGTGGCTTTCTGACAGACACAAAGGCACACACTAGGACTCAAACATAATTAATGTGACTGATAGCACTGTTGACTACAACCAACTGTCTTAGTCTTCAAAGCATGTATTAAACAGGTATCCATGCAAGTTGACATATGGCATGTGTGGTTCAGAACACAAGTGTCTGGAAATTTCTCTAATGATTTTACCAGCACAAAATTAATGTGATCAACAAATAGGCATATGTAAGACTGTGAGGGTCAGGCGTTAGTGTGCCAGTATCCATTCCCCAAATAAGGTTGAGTGCATTGTGCTAAACGTTTCAAGAATGATTGTTACAGACCATAGCACTAAAAATAGATGCTGCACGATTATCTGTATAATAATTTGTATCCAGACACAATCCGAGTGCCAGGAACTGCGAGGAAAAGTGTATTGAGTAGCTGATGACATACTGCTGACAATCAGACAGGTCCTTGGTCATAGGGGATACACATAGTCACACATGTAAATCAATACTGAATGTATACCCAAAAGTATTTGTCTAACGTGGCCAGTGCAGCCACCTAGACAGTCAATCATCATGGACACCATATTGGTGAAAACTAACATGATTTATTAATACTAAAAAATACTACCTATTAAAAGCCTATACCACACAGTAACCTACACTAAGCTAACCTATACTAATTTATCTTAACTTATTCCTACAGCTATCTATCCTAATCTAAACTTACCTTATACATGTAATGCCACACAGTAAACATTGTCCCCCCACCCCCCTTTAGAGACAATAGAGGAGTAGTACAACATGAACTAGAGCTACACATAGACTAACTATACCTATTGCCTAAACAAATAAAACATTTTTTTATATATATATTTATATATATATATATATTTATATATTGAAATATAGAGCCCCACACATAACCTCCCTCACTCCCCCAAAGCAAAACAAATACTTCAATCCCACCCCCAACTATTCAAACTATGTCCTACAACTAACCTAATCTATGCTACCAAACCTATGCCTACCCAACTAAAACCCACTAAAACAATTTACAAAGGAAACTAGGGGAAGGGAATGAACTGGGAAGCAGTAACTGTTCACAATCATAGTTTCTTTAGCTTCTTCTTGATGTATTTCAAAAGTTTGAAGTTATGGGCACTGTCCACCTCCAGTTTGGTCAACCTTTCTGTGACCTCTGCTATGTCCTTCTGCATATCTGTCTCAAATGTAGAGTCCATGGCAGTTGGTGGTGGCTGCTGCTGGGCTGCTGGTGTTGTATGTGCTGTGGATATGGAGGGGGTGGGCCGTGCTGAGGCACCCCAGACCCTTGGTCTTGAGAACGCACCTTTTTTGGCACTGGTTGCAGGCTTTTTCACTGGTCCCCCGTATGGGAATGCCAGTCACAACCTCAATGCCTTCTCCTACGGTACCTCTTGGGCATCAAGCGGTAACCTGTCTGGACTTCACAGATGTGATGGAAATTCTCAGCCCTCTTATCAAATGCAACTGTTCTGTGCAGAGAGCATTGCGGCTGCTAAAACATGAAGAGAACATGTAATCAAAAATTGTGTTGGGTAGAGGAAGAACAACCATGCAATGTCCACAGTATCTTCACACGACACCTGTTGTCCACCAGACATACTACAACAATGTCAAAAACCATGTCTATACAAATCTGCCTACCAGGCATCTACGGTATCATGTTCATGTCACAGGGATAACGGCTATCCAATGTTGCACACTAGCGCCCAGATTTAAGAGTAACTAGCGCCTCTTTGCGACACATTAGCATCATCATTATTGTGACGCTGATGTGGCCCAACAAGGCCAAATTCCCTGTGCCATATTAACAAAGTTGCACAATGCATGGATTGTACCACTTTGTCACCCCTGCTGTCACATTATACCTCAGCCAGGAGTAATGTATGCAAGGGGGGTTCCCCCTGTAGGGAGGCCTAAAAAATGGTACAGGGGAATCTAAGAGATTCCACAGCATCATTTATTTCAGCTACCTTTAATACCTGCTCAGAGCAGGCATTACAAGGGGGCATACCATTGGTTACAATAGGCACCTATGTGCAGTTCAGGGTTAGTGGCAAAATATTATGGCCCTCATTACAACCCTGGCGGTCGGTGATAAAGAGGCGGTAATACCGCCAACAGGCCAGCGGTAAGAAAAACCAGTGCTAAAGTGCAAGTGCTCCTATACAAAATGTGTATGTAATTGGTTTATCCATGAATGGCATATTTCATTTACTGGTAATTCCCTAGTACAGTGCACTAGATGTGGCCAGGGCCTGTAAATCAAATACTACTAGTGAGCCTGCAGCACTGGTTGTGCCACCCACAATAGTAGCTCTGTAAACATGGCTCAGACCTGCCACTGCAGTGTCTGTGTGTGCAGCTTTAAACTGCTAATTTGACTTGTCAAGTGTACCCACTTGCCAGGCCTAAACCTTTGCTTTTCTTACATGTGAGATACCCCTAAGGTAGGCCCTAGGTAGCCCCATGGCAGGGTGCAGTGTATGTATAAGGTAAGACATATACTAATGTGTTTTAAATGTCCTGACATTTAAATACTGCCAAATTCGGTTGTTACTGTTGCAAGTCCTATCCCTCTCATAGGTTAACCTGGGGGCTGCCTTTAAATATGATTAAAGTGTAGATTCCCTTTGGGAGCGGATAGACATGGAGTGTAGGGTCTCTGAGCTCATAATTTAAAAATACATCTTTAAATGAAGTTGGTTTAGAGACTGTGGCCCTGATTCTCACCCTGGCGGTAATTACCGCCAGGGCGGAGGTCGGCGGTAGCACCGCCAACAGGCTGGCGGTGCTCCGCCGGGCATTCTGACCGCGGCGGTACAGCCGCGGCCAGAAGCGGAAAGCCGGCGGGGTACCGGCGACTTTCCGCTGCCCGTCTGAATCCTCCATGGCGGCGGAGCGCGCTCCGCCGCCATGGGGATTCAGACACCCCCTACCGCCATCCTGTTCATGGCGGCTCTCCCGCCATGAACAGGATGGTGGTAGGGGGTGCCGCGGGGCCCCTGGGGGCCCCTGCAGTGCCCATGCCAATGGCATGGGCACTGCAGGGGCCCCCGTAAGAGGGCCCCGCAAAGTATTTCAGTGTCTGCTTTGCAGACACTGAAATACGCGACGGGTGCAACTGCACCCGTCGCACCTTCCGACTCCGCCGGCTCAATTCTGAGCCGGCATCCTAGTGGGAAGGTTGATTTGCCCTGGGCTGGCGGGCGGCCTTTTGGCGGCCGCCCGCCAGCCCAGGGCAAATGTCAGAATCACCGCCGCGGTCTTTCGACCGCGGTGCGGTGTTCTGACGGCGGTACCTTGGCGGACGGCCTCCGCCGTCCGCCAAGGTCAGAATGACCGCCTGTGTGTTTGAAAATGCCACTTTTAAAAAGTGCGCATTTTCTTGCTTAAACCATTCTGTGACTCTACCTGTTTGGGGATTCCCTGTCTGGGTCAGCTTGACAGTTGGGGTGTTTGTACCTCTTTCTAGACAGAGACACAAAGGGAGCTGGGGTGTAGGCTGCATATTCTGATGAGGGATCTGTGCTAGGAGGGAGGGGAGGAGTAGTCACTCACACCTGAAAGGGCCGTGCCTACCCTCACACAATGCAGTCTCCAACCCCCTGGTGTGTGTCTGGGGCCTGGCCTGGGCAAGGCAGGATTTCACAAACAAGAGAGACTTTTCCTTGAAGGAAGGCTACTCCAAAGGCCAAAATGGGTATCAGAAGGGCACCCAAAATTACAGACTTTTGATCACTTCTGGACATCAAGAGGAACCTCTGCCTGCAGAAGAGCTGAAGAGCTGAGGAGAAGTGCTGCCCTGTCTGTGAATGTGCTTTGTGAAGCTATCCTGCAGTTGCTGCTTCTGCCTGGTGAAAGGGGACAAGGACAGGACTTTGTTGAGCATTCCTGCTCGTGAAGAAATCTCGAAGGGCTTGTCCTGAGTTTGCCTCCTGTTGTTTATTTTGAGGGCCACCAAAGTCTTCCCCTGCCAGCACCTGGACTTACTGCTGAGACTCCTGCCCTGCCAAGTGGTGCCCTATCCAGTTCCTGGGGCCTTGACAGGTGAAGCTGTCAGACCAAGATTGAAAATCCACGCATAGACCACCGTGTGGGGAAATTACTGATGGAACCTCTGAGAGTGGCTGAAGAATCGACGTACCACCTGCAGTGCGGCTGAAAGATCGACACGTGGCTCAAGAAATGCCGTGCCGCATCGCTAACAGAGACTGGTAATATCTCAACCCACACAGTGCAGTTTTGCTCATGCCGTGCAGCAGAATTTTTGACGCAAACCTTGCTGGGCGCAGAAAAATGCTGCAACACCTGCCCGGACCCAAGTGCTGCCCGGATCGATGCATTGCTCTCCTGCGGAGAGAAAAAATGACGCACGCCGACCCAACCGGAGAAGGAGAAACAATGCACGGTCACGGTCTCGCTTGCGGTCGATGCACTGCTTACCTTTTTTGACACACACTCACCAATGCATGTTATTTTGACGCTGCTCAGGTACTCTTCAACACTAACAGTGTTTTACCTGTTTACAAAAGGATTTAAGACTCTTTTTGCTTTTAAAATTAATAACTTGTCTTGTGTATGTTGGATTTTTGTCGTTTTGGTCTTGTTTTGTTTAGATAAATATTTCCAATTTAGTTAAAAACCTGTGATGTGTCATTTTGTAGTGTTTTCACTGAATTACTGTGTGTGTTGGTACAAATACTTTGCACCTAGAACTCTGAATTTAAGCCTGCCTGCTTGTGCCAAGCTACCAAGGGGGTGAGCGGGTGTTAACAGAGGTTGATTCTCTTTTACCCTGACTAGAGTGAGGGTCCTTGCTTGGACATGGGGTAACCTGACTGCCAACCAAAGACCCCATTTCTAACAATGACAAATATGTTGGCAACATCCATACAATTCTATAAGGCAGCACCTCTGACACATATCTTGACTGACATCACTGTGTTTGTGGGCATAATTACCTTTTCCTAAGACCCACAAATTCATTGCAGCACACGTTGGCATCTGGGCATCATTCAACTCATTCCACATCCTCAACATAGGATCAGACATGATGTCGATATCCAAACATAGATGATGGTGTCTTACTTGACACACATGCCATTTAACATGGCATTTCACACATCATACCCTCTCACACACAACCCTGGATCTACACATGTGGCATACAAAGTGATACTTACTGGCTGCATCGGTGGCTTCAAAGAGAAAAAACTCTCCAATAGTGTAGGATAGAAGTCCACCTGCAAGACCTGACTGGAAAACATAGCTTTGTGATTTTTGAACAAATAAAAGCATGGACAACTGTTACACATTTCACTTGTTTAGCTGAGTCAGCTAGTCAACTTAGTGTTAGGAATGAACAACTGTCACCTATAACATGTCAGTGAGAAAGACATAGTTAGCCCACAAAACCATGTACAGATATGGGATCTACACATACATACATGTCTCAAATACATATGTTACACATTTTTTGGGAACAGGATATTGTCCATTACCAGATGCTTAGAACTTTGTAGTTAATCTATGTGAAAATGGAGCAATCACTCAGATGCTTGACTCTTTGCCACCCCCAATATGTAACATATGACATACTATGTCACATGTCAGGGCACTGACATTGTAAACTATGACATGATGGTGGTACTTGGCATGCTTTGAACCGTACATGAAGGTGCTAAACCTTCTAAGTAAAACTAGGCATTTTGATAACAATAGAATTGTCATTTTACCAATCTGCTTTAGGCACAAATACAAGTTAACTCCAAAAATGGCACAGTGAAACCAAGTTGATTTCAAGTTTAAAGGTTCTTTTTTCATGTGCCACCTACGGCAGGAATACACACCTTGCATTCTTCAGACCTGGCACTGCCATTATGCGGCACCACGCTTTAAAACTGCCACAATGCTTGCAAAGCACAACTTTTTATTTTGTGTTGTAATACTTGCCTCCATCAGCCACAATACCTTGAAAAACAGTGACACTGATGTTGCATTAGAAGCCAATTAGTCATTCTTACATTTGTTATCTTGTTGTGTCACTCTGCACATACATGACTCAAGGAACACACACACACCGATGACTGCCAGTACTTCTGTGTTATGTTTATCATCACTTAAACATTACTTAACACATTTCCACAGTAGTAAAGCCCATGATCCACATGTACAGTTGTGACGGGAAACATGAACCCTTCCACCATTACACATGTGTATATCATTTTCAGCACTTCAATATGTATATGTGATACACAAGGTACACAGAGAGGAATGTGCAAATTGTCTACAACAGGTGCATTGCTGACCTCTCATAAATGCAGGTTGGTTGAAACACAAAACTTGCTGTCCTTACCCTTGTCATGACATGCTACAGTTATCCTTATGTACTACTGTCATGCAAATTAGGATGTTAAAATGTAAAAGGGGTACTTATCAACAGGCCCACTAACCTGAATCACCAGGTGATCCAGGAGACCCCCTTCACGGGCAATGACGTCGGCCCACCTGTGTTTCAGCTGGTGGTCCTTGCGCTGAACCGAGAAGACCCTATAAAGCTGGTAGAGCACCTTGCCCCACCACAGCTTCCTTGACTCTGTTCGGTAGCCCATGATACCTGGCCACCCATAGATCACCATGCTGGGGGAGGTAATGGCACACCAGCCATATGAACCCTCCCAGTTTATCACCACCCATACGATGTGCTCTTTACTTTCCTGACATCTTCTAATTTCCCTCCATTGCAAAATACCCCAACAATAATAAAACTATACTCCACCTAACCCCAAATACCCCAACAAACTAATCTACCCCAAGACAGACACCCGACCATACTTATACAATAACAGGACAACAATGTACACAAAACTTACTAAATGGACTAGACATAGACAGGATACAACACAAAACACTCTAAAACCAACACTCCTCACACCAGCACAAGTACCACACAACCTCTCTCAAGCACAGACTACAAGAATGTAAAGTAAAAGTGAAAGTAAATTCACTTTTCCTTGTGTGCAGCAAAGAAGTCACTTCCAGACGTATGCGTCTTGTTTTCTGATATGCGTACTTTTTTGATGCATGACAGCAATATTTGGAAGTTTTCTATTATGTTTGACAAGGCTTGTTGGCTTAGATTTGATGTGCAGGTGCAAGGTGTTATTTTTGGCATATGTGATGTTTGTAAGACTACGATATGTGTCATTTTGTATTTTGGAGGGAAGGCTGAAAAGGCAAGACGATTTACAGTAGACGGGCATGGTGCCAGGCGTCATTTTAGTGATTTGCGATATATGGAGAAGTACTGTATGCATAATTTTTTGCTATGCATGACGGCCATGACAGTGCACCCAGATTCACATACCTTGTTACAGGGGCTATGCATCTATGTTGTTTATATGGTATGGACACATGTGTATGTGTGTGCATTTCAGTGTACCAGTAACATAGGAATGTGTTAACATATGTTTGTAGGTATGTGTGATGCATAGGAGGACTGATACTGTTTGCAAACGTTCATGTGTATGAAGAATTTTTTCCTCATTCATGTTTACACATGCGCACTGAGTGTACATATGTGATGTTACTCATATTGTGGGTCCACCACATTGTCATGTCAGAATTCCAACTGTACGTTTCAAAACACAACATAAGATAGGATGAGCCATGTGCAATTCATGTTCATGCGTATGATACCCTTGACAAATCTTTAGCAAAGGATGCTGTTGACTAAGTCTGGGATAAGATCCGATAAGCCATTCCAATGTGAGTGCAAGTATGTCCACACGTTTTGACACAGGTTGACTGTGATCACCTCAGCTCAGTTCACTGTGCACAATCAGCAGGCCCCTGACTGTGTCAAGAGTCAATGTATCCTCCAATGGGGTTTGAGGGGTGTTGGATGGTGATCTGCCATCCTCATGATCGATCATCAGCACTGCGATTCACATTCGCCTGCAGACATATACCTGCACATTTGTGATACCATGGCCAAGTATGTTTTGTTACCTTTGGGGTTCTTGATGTCAGGTTTGCCCTATCATATGCTGGGGACTGGCAGCTTGTTTGTGTAGGACATGCCTCAGCATTTACCATGGTTTTACACGACTTGGCATAAATAGGTGAGATTATTCCTATGATGCTTGGCTAAGTCATTGATAGATTGTGGAACTGGGTCATGTCTGTAGACTTAGGGTACAGATACTGTCATTTGTCACTAGCTTCTGTCACACTTGTTTGTGCTGGCCAAGCACATAGTTGTAGTCATTGCCAATATGACTGGAATATGTACTGACCTACACATTCTCTGTAAATACGTGTCTGGTGTTACAAGGAAACATTGTTGTGTTATACAGTGAGTATAGGTCTATATGTGTTCCTTCAAACACATTGAAGGCATATCTTGTCATGTATGGTACTAGTTCAACATTGCTGGCTTAATTTCTGCTGATTAGCCTTAGTACCCATCTTCATCATCAACATTGTTTCTTCATTCATGCACGGCATACTAAGTCATGAAGGAGAGCTGCCTCGAGCTCAGCTCGGACAAGACTGAGCTCATCATCTTCAGAAACTCCACCTCAGCCTGGGACGACTCCTGGTGGTCAAAATCAGTCAATGGACCACCTACTCCAACTGACCACGCCTGCAACCTAGAAATCATCCTTAACTCCTTCCTATCTATGACCCGACAGGTAAATGCAGTTACCTCTGCCTGTTGGCACACCCTCTGCCAACTCTGCAAAATCTTCGAATGGATCCCGGTCAACTACTGCAAAATAATCACCCATGCCCTATTCACTAGCAAGCTCGACTACTGCAACACACTCTACGCTGGCACCACAACAAAGAACATCAGGAAACTACAACTCTCCCAAAACTCTGCAGCAAGACTCGCCCTGAACCTCCCCTGCCAAGAACAAATCTCCCAAAACCTGAGCTGGAACAACCTGCCAACGCACCTCAGAGAAAGCCCATCTCTCACCATCTTGAGGAAGAACCTCAAAACATGGCTCTTTGAATGGGGCCCAGACCCACCACCAGTGCCTTGAGACCCTCACAGGTAAGTAGTTGCACTTTTACAAAAATTGATTGATTTATTGATTGAAGTCAGACTTGTGTACTTTGTAGATGGACACAGCTTCTTCTACAGGCTAAGTAATAGTATCTCATTTCTAGGCTTTACTATATCACATGACTGCCCCCACACATCAAAGAACACCAGCCGCAGCACTTGCGTAGTGTCTGAGTGACCTCCAGATGTTGGATCTCAAAATGACGTAAGGGAATCTCTCAGCAGTCCTTTCACATCATTTAAAAAAAAAAAAAATTGTCTTTTTATTAACACTTTGGCAAGAACATATCGCATACATTCAAATGCCTTCTAGATGGAGCCTAGCCGCAAGCAACAAGCACAATCTGTGGCATCGCTGTCATAACAAATCTTTCCTTTGGACATGTAGAATTCCCTCTTCCACCCCTCCCGGTCAACATGCGGCTCACAACGGTTCCCATCCAGGACTGACATTACTTCAGTGAGAGGGCTAATACATATATTTCCCCTGTAAGTGGTCCAGCGACCCCTGATGTTTACCCATTTCCGGGGGCAGACCCGGCCTTCGTATACCACTTTTTCAGCCAGTTTGCACCAGTCCAGAGATCTCTCTTACAATGGCTGACTTCGGGCACAAGGGACGCCCCCTATAGTCTCACAATACTTCTTTTTGCTATCATCAATCCAAGCATCGACCATGACACAGCCACCCTCCCAAGACCTGTATCCTCCCAGACGTTTAACAGACACCATTTGGATGAACCAACTATTGTGCCACCCCACACCTTATTCATGCAGGCAATCACTGAATTCCAATAGTTTTGTATGGCAGGGCACTCCCATATAATGTGCCAAAAAGATCCCTCAAGACTGCACCCCTTCAGACAGCGAGCGTTGCTTCTTTAATCTATTTTGGCCTTAACCGTGCCTGCCAGGTAGGACCTATGCAAGATCCATAGCTGTACCACCTGAAACTGGGCTCTAATTCCCACCTCCCATGGGAAAGCCAGCACTGGGTACCATTTGTCCTCATCAAGACTTCCCACAACCTGCTCCCATCTTCCCTTGAGGTGTGTAAGTGGGTCTGGTGTAATATTGACTAGCTTTTGATAAGTTATGGATATTACTTTTTTATGCAGGTTTTGTTCAAGCAGTCTTCTCTCCAGGGGGGAGGAGTCAGTTGGTCTTCTTCCCCTCAGAAGCACCGACCGAAGAGCGTGACGCACCTGAAGATAGAGGCAGTATTCGATTGGAGCCAAGGCATACTCGGCCTGTAGATCTAGAAAGGGAACAACCTGAGCCTTTGACCATAGGTCTCCCACTTTTGATATGCCTATTAGATCCCATTTATCAAACCCAGGCAAATCTATCAGGTTACCAAGTGCCCCAGAATCCCATAGAGGGTAGCATGTGTAATTTTACCTGCCAGCCCAGGCCCCGAAGTGTGATGCACCATAGTGTGAGTGTTTTTGCTGTTGGTCCACCAGTGTGCATCATCTTGGGGTGACATATGGGGTTCTCAATTACCACCCCGGGTTGTATCAGCCACCTATCCATACGGTAGGTCGGGTCATCTGGGGATGCGTGCATACAGAAATTTATGGTTGTGAGTTGTATGCCCAGTTATTTTTCTGATATCAGGAAGGGAAATCTCACCATCATACCAGCTCCTAGTTGTGCCTCCATCCCATAATAGATTTCTGAGTTTGCTATTTATAATGCTATGGTATGATAAGGGTACTGTGAAGGAGGTATTATGCAATAAGCATAAAAGGGGTGGGAGGGAGATCATCTTGAAAAGAGCAGCCCTGCTTAGCAATGACATTATTGAACGTCATGAGTAGAATCCTATTGGGTCTTCAGTTATATAAAGGCTGAGGTATTTAAAGCCCTCCGTCACCACCTCAGCTTTTCAGTCGCACAGCAGTCTTTGGAGAGCTCCTTTGAGGATATAGATAGTATATTTAGGCCCTCATTATGACATTGGGGGTACATCCCATTTACTGCCATGCTGACTGCTGCCAACATACTGCAGCGGATATGCGTTCACCATATTATGACAACCACACACCAATCTGTCACTATTCAGCCACAGACACAAATCCGCCACACCAAAGGTCAGTGATAAACTGGCGGTATCAAAACCCACACCGTTACGCCAACAGAACTATGCCTACCACATTATGGCCCATGAATCACCATGACGGACATCTAATGGTGGTAAACCATTGGCGGTACACACTGCAGCGCTCAAAATAGACACACACAAACAAAACAACACCACATTGGACAATTTGAATAACACACACCTGAAACCCATACACACACCACACCCACACCACTATAAAACACAAACCCACATTACCCACAACCCTTTACGACTACAAACAATTGCCACAAGATAGACACCATGACCACAGACAAGACCAGAGCCACACACCACCATCACAAATACACCACCCACGCACTTCACAACACACACCCCAACACATCACCCTACACACCCTCACCTACACACCTCACACAACACCCATGGCACCACAACGACACCCCAGATTCTCTGAGAAGGAGCTAAGGGTCATGCTGGAGGACATCATCCAGGTAGAGCCACAGCTTTTTGGAGCACAGGTGCAGCAGATAGTCCATCGTGGACAGGGTCAACGCAGTGGGACAGCACCCAAGAACAAGGGAAGAGGTGGAACGACCCACGGGTGAAGGTACGTTCCATTGCAGCAAGACACCAACTAGCTGTACAGAGGACTGGCGGTGGACCCCCACCTCTTCCCCCACAACTAACAACATGGGAGGAGCACGTCTTGGCAATCATGCATCCTGAGGGCCTGGCAGGAGAAGCAGGAGGATTGGAGTCTGGTAAGTCAACTCTATACTACTACAACCCCCCTACATGCATGCCATCACATACCCCCACCCTCACATCACTCCCATCAATCCACCACCTCCCACACACCCCACCATCACATCTCACTCATCCCAATCCCAAGCCCTGCATGCTGTACCAATGCATGAACACCACTCAAAGCCCTACACGGACACCTATCACTAAAGCATACACACTGGAGAGAATCAGCTAGCCCACCCCATACCAACTCGCACAAGTGAGAGCTGCCAGGGCAAATACAAACAAAGAGGGCAAGCCACCCATGCACAATATGTCACACACATAAACAATAACAATGCATTTACATTCTAACAGGTATCCCAGCCAATGTCACCGGAGAAGAGGTGCCAGCACTATCCAGTCCCCCCATAGAAGAGGCCCACAGAGATGACAGCAACTCTGCTCGCCTGGATCTGGATGACCAACCTGCCCCATCAGGGATCTCCGGACAGTCGGTTACCCAGCCGCAGTCACACACCACCATAGAGCCTCCCCCATCAGGAAACGCCACCACAGCACAAACCCAGCATACCCATACCTCTGTCCCCAGGACAGGTGAATCAGCAGTGTGTCCATCACTACAGGGACCCCAGGGCACACCTCATACCAAAGACCTGGGGTCAGTGGCAATGGGCACATGGTTCAGGGGACAGAGGGACAGGACAACAGGGAAGCTGGGAGGAGTGCTGTGTGCCAGGGGGAGGACAGGCCAAGGGAACCGACTCTCCAGGAGGCACTCAACGAGATCCTGGGAGCATACCAACATTCCCAGGATATGCTGGCCCAGATCCTGGCCAACGTGCAGGAGTACAGGCAGCGGCAGGAGGGACAGTACCAGGGGATCAGGGAGGACTTGAAGGCCATTAACACCACCCTGGTCTCCATTGCAGGGGTGCTGGCAGACATGGCAAACAATATGAGGGAGGCAGTCTTACACCATCAGGCCCCTGCCACTAGCCAGACATCTGAACAACCTTCCTCCTCCACTGCTGCTAGTGGACAGGAGGCCCCGCCACAGGACTCACAGGCCCCCAGCACCCCTCCCCCTGCAGAGGAGAACCACCCCATAAACGTTCCCTGTGATCAAGGCAGAAGCCAGAGACTATTGCCAAGACCCCCACCAGGAAATAAGACTCTCCTGATTGTCACCCTTGTGTCCTACTCCATCACCCTGTCCATCTTGACCTGACATTGCCCCCCTTCATATGCCCCCTTGGGCAATGCACCTGTGCTTCAAATAGACTGGAAGAAAATCTTGGAATTTCCTCCATCATCACCCCAGCCCATTACACTTCCCCCTTTTATTCTTAGCACTGCAATAAACATACTTTGAAAAAAACACAAGTATGGAGTATGTCAAATGACTTGAGTATGTATTCATATAACAAGGTTCAAACATTGCAAATCAACTGTACAGTAATGTGCACATAGGATAGACATGTAGCTGGCTGCAGTGAACACACCAGGAGCGATAGTGGGGCACCAACATCTGCAAAAAGATTTGCCAAAGGGTACAGTGAGTAGGAATAGAAGTGGGAAATACCTGCCTGCCAGTGACAAAGTTAAACAAAAAAGTGACAATGAAATGTGAATTACCACTGTCTTACCTGTGTGTCATCAGAAGTATTGTCGAATCACTGCAGTTCTATTGTCCTCATCCTCTGCCTCCTCATCTTCACTGTCCACAGGGTCCACTGCTGCCACACGCCCATTTCCAACCTCCTCCTCCTGCAAAAAAGGCACATTGCGTCTCAAGGCAAGGTTATGCAACATGCAGCATGCCACAATTATCTGGCAGACCTTCTTGGGTGAGTAGCTTCAGGAGGCCAAAGGTACGTTCAATGATTCTTCTAGTTCGCCCATGTGCCTCATTGTAATGTTCCTCTGCCCTGGTCCTGGGATTCCTCTTAGGGGTCAGTAGCCATGATAGGTTTGGGTAACCAGAGTCACGTGCAAATATCGAGGGACAACATTTAGCCACACACTGTCCCATATGGCCCACACCGTACCCATACACCAACATCCACTGGGTGGGAACCAGGACTCACCTATTAGCCACACCTTGTGCCTCTGTAGTTGGCTCATCACATTTGGGATGCTGCTATTCCTCAGGATAAAGGCATCATGCACCTAAACACGATACTTGGGAGATGGACTGGTCCGCCAGGCACACCATCTGGACATTTAATGAGTGAAAACTATTTCGATTTCTGTACACCTGTTCATTTTGGCGGGGGGACAAATGCAATATGGGTTCCATCAATTGCCCCAATTATGTTGGGGATATGTCCCATTGCATAGAAGTCAGCCTTCACTGTGGCCAAATCTTCCACCTGGGGAAATACAATGTAGCTGCACATGTGTTTTATCAGGGCAGACAACACTCTTGTCAGCACTATTGAGAACTTTGGCTCTTACATTCCTGCTGCTAAGCCGACTGTCACTTGGAAAGAACCAGTTGCCAAGAAATGGAGCACTGATAGCACTTGCACAAGAGGGGGGATCCCAGTGGGGTGACCAATAGCAGATATCAGGTCAGGCTCCAGTTGGGCACACAGCTCAGTGATTGTGGTCCTGTCAAGTCTGTAGGTGAGTATTATGTGCCCATCCTCCATTGTTGCCAAGTCCACCAGGGGTCTGTACACTGGGGTATGTCTCCATCTCCTATTCATCCGCAGCTGTTGCAATATATGTGGCAAAAGAGTGAGGAGCCGGTCATAAACTGTACATTGTAGCCACAACAGTATGATGTTATTTTGAAATGTATATGTGACATTTGCCCTGTATGTACAATTGTGAACTGTGACGCAGTTATCATCCAGGGCCTGCCCCCCCCTGAAATGGCATCTGCCTGTCCTGTGTTGAGCGACAAGTTGAAGTGAGATAATTCCGCTGATGTTGTGCGCCGTTGCGGGAGGCGGTCAGGAACCGCCGTGCAATGCCTCATTGGATAATATTGGGCCCTATAGGGTACAGTGGCCAATGGGGATGTATGTTGGTGGTGACGGTATGCACCAACACGGACGTAACGCCACTTTCTATCTGTTCACTCCCTTGCAACATGACCTTCAACAGGAGAGGACCTACACTGCATGTGCTGCTGTGACCTGTGTCTGGAACCTACCATGGCTCGTGTGACTGGGGAAAGGGCCCCTGCCTTCACCTCAGCGTAGTTGGAGCGACTGGTGGATGGGGTCCTACCCCAGTATCGACTGCTGTATGGGCCTCCAGACCAACAGGTGAATACACTGTGAGCACGATGCATGGGGCATGATTGCTGGAGTGGTGTGTGTGAAGGCCTCATGTGGGGGGGATTAGTGGATGTCCCCTGGGTGACGTGCAGCTTGTGTGCTGGGCCATGTCTGTGCAAATGAGGATGGGACGGGGTATGGTGGGCAATGAGTGTAACAGGTAGGACGGTTTTCTAATACCTTTCCCTTTGTGTATTTTCTCTGCAGGTCAGCGGCCATAAAAAGAAGGGAATATGGCGTGCCATCGCCACGAACGTGTGGAACCTGGGGGTCTACGGCAGGCACAGCACCCACTGTCAGAAACTGTAAGAGGACCTGAGACGCTGTGCATGGAAGACAGTGGAGGCCCAGCTGGGGATGGCCTCCCAATGAGGAATGGGTGCCCATCGATCCATGACACCCCCTGATGGCCCTCATACTGGAGGTGGCCTATCCGGAGCTGGATGGGCGCTTGAGGGCACACAGCAGCCACAAGGGGATGAATACATAGCCCATCATAGCCTATCATAACAACTTACGCATGGTAAGGTGGTATCCGGTGGGGGGATAAGTGTCTGTGGGTGACCCTAGGCCAGGCCTGACATTGCAGAGTAGGTCCCATGTTGGGCAGGGTTCTGATGTGATATTCCTCCCACCTAGCTAGTAGGCATCCACTACTGGGCAGGGCGGTGTGGGCCCCAGATATTGCAGTTGGCGGTTTGTGTCCCTCTTCATGCCCTGGTGACTAGCATTGTTACTGGTAGTGCCTGCATAGAGGATAGGCCTGTTCCCTGTGTGTGAGGGTGCTGTGTACACCAGCGGTGGTGTTGGTGCAGCCATTAACCAAGTGTTTCCTTTGTCTCTTCCCCCCCTTTTTGCTTTGTCATCCTGTCCTTATGTGCATTAGCATCATCTGGCTGAGGAGCAGAGGCACCGGTAATGTAGGGAGCTGCATCCCACAGGACCCAGGAGGAAGAATCCACTGATGGTGAGGGCGCAAGTGGGACGGTGGGTGAGGGGAGCACCATGGCGGAGACAGGCGGGGACAGTTCGGAACCAGATACCTCCTCAGATGGAAGCTTCCTAGTGGAGGCCAACACCTCTGTGACCACCCCAGTTACAGCCGCCACCCCGTACCAGCACCGCCCTCCCAGCAGCCCTTCTGCGAGATGCCTGTGCCCGCTCACCCAGGAGGGTGGGCATCTCCTTCGCCCCAGGCACCTCAGGCCCTGCCCCAGTCAGCCCTGCTGCCCTGAGTGAGGAGACAAAGCCATCCAGGGGCTGGCAGCCCAAATGCAACAAACCAAACCATTTCTGGAGGGTATTCACACTGGCTTGGGGCCCAACATAGATCAATGTAGGCTCTGGCCTCCTTTTTGATGGCAGCTATTGTCCTTGTTTCTATCGTCCCCCTCCAACTTCCTCTACCCAATCCCATTTCCCTCAACCCCAACCTATCTCAAGCACACAGGCAGACGAGCCTGCACACAAGACAACACACAAGAGTGGTTCAGGCAAACACAGGCACCACACTTCATCCCACAGGCACTTACACAAACACCATCCAGATGCAGACATACCAATATCCACTGCCTCCACTGTGTCCCCCTCCTCCTCCTCCTCCACTTCCCTCCCATTGCGTCTACACTCACACCTGCATGCACTGCATCATCATCCACTAACGCCATCACCAGCACACCTATCAGAACACACACCTCACTGGCAGACACCACCCCAACATCCATGCACATGTCCCCTGTGTCCTCTCCCACTGTGTCCTCCTCTCCCAAGGTACACAAACGCAAGCACTCAGACACAAAAGCCATCCACTTCCCAACAGCATCCAGCCCATGCACCTGCACCCAAACACAGCAGAGAGACACCTCCTACAACCACTCCCTCTTCCTCCACTCCCAAACCTTCCCCCTCTTCCCGCCCCAATGTCCCTAAGCAGCTTTTCCTCTCCACCATTGACCTCTTCCCTATCCCTCCCCCCTATCCTTCACGTCTGGCCAGGGTGGGTAAAACCCAGGCAAGCACATCAGCGACTCAGGCCATGGGCCCAGTATTGTCCACAGCAACTTGTGGTGTGAAAGGATCCAGGGCACCAGGCGGCCTGACGGAAAGGGAGCCTACCCCAAGTGCTGCCCAGAAGGGCAAGGAGCCATCCCCAGCTGCTGCCCGGAAGGGCAAGGAGCCATCCCCAGCTGCTGCCCGGAAGTGCAAGGAGCCATCCCCAGCTGCTGCCAGGAAGGGCAAGGAGCCATCCCCAGCTGCTGCCAGGAAGGGCAAGGGACCTGCACCAGCTGCTACCCTGAAGAGCAAGGAGCTATCCCCAGCTGCTGTCAGGAAGGGCAAGGGGCCTGGACCAGCAGGCAGGAAGGACAAGGGGCCTGGTGCAGGGACTCAGTCAGAGTCCCCACCAGGGGATGGGCAGGTGCTTTCCCCCACCACCACCAGAAGCAGCAGTGGCAAGGCCACCACAAGTGGTGAGCCATCTGAGGTTGCAGGGGATGGGCTGGAGCTTCCCCCCACCACCACCACCAGCAGCAGCACCAGTGGTCAGCCATTCGAGGATGCAGGGGATGGGCAGGTGCTTCCCCCCACCACCAGCAGCAGCACCTCTGAGCAACCGTCACCTCAGGTAGGAAGTCTGTAGTCCAGCGTCCATGGCCTGTTGTGCAGCCTACACCATGAAAATCCAATGGGTATGCCACCCAGCTGAGAGACTGTGACCTTGCACTCCCCTAGATCTGCATCACAGGGCACAATGCCACCTCCAGAACCAGTGGGTATGGTACACACTCACCCTATCCTCAGCAGGATCTGAAGCACAGGGCACAATGCCCTCTCCAAAACCAGTGGGTATGGCACTCACTCACTCACCCTATCCTCAACAGGATCTGAAGCACAGGGCACAATGCCCCCTCCAGAACCAGTGGGGATGACATCCACTCAAGAGACTGTGGCCTTGCACTCCCGAGGACCAAGCACAGGGCATGTTGCCCGCTCCAGAACCAGTGTGCAAATCACCCACTTGAGAGACTGTGGCCTTCTTCTCCCCAGGACCAAGCAGTGGGCAAGTCACCCATTTGAGATACTGTGGCCTTGCACTCCCCCAGACCAAGCACAGGGCATGTTGCCTCCTCCAGAGCCAGTGGGCAAGTCACCCACTTGAGAGACTGTGGCCTTGAACTCCCGAGGACCAAGCAGTGGGCAAGTCAACCACTTGAGAGTCTGTGGCCTTGCACTCCCAAGGACCAAGCACATGGAATGTTGCTCCCTCCAGGACCAGTGGTGTTGCTCTATCTGCTGGCTGAGGTGCCCCCCCAGTTCTCCCTTCCCCTGAGGTGCCTGCCTATTTTCAAACTGATGCCCCTGCAGTGTTCTCTCTGTGTTGCTGCAGGAGACAAGTGGGGCCTTGGAATTTGTCATGTGGCCCTGTGGCCCATGCACATTGAGGACTGGGCAGTGTCCCTTGATTTGTACATATGTATATACTTTTAGATTGGATGGACATATTTTTGATGTATTTTTATTATTACTATCACTTTCATCTATTCCTGTAGTCCTTGCATTATTCCAGAGGGGTATATGGTAAATATGTTTTCTTACAACATTTGATTGTGTGTATGGTGTTGAGGCTGGGAGTGTGTGTTGTGCGTGAGTGTGTCACTCTCTTTTTCCTGCCCCCACCCTGTGTGCTAGGCGGCTAAACTCACCGTGGTCATCTTCTCCGCCGTTGGTGTTCGTGGTGGAGCAGGACGTAAAATATCATTGTGAAGATTTGCAGCTCGGGCTCCATGGCAGCGTGCTTCTTTCCTGTGTCTCCAGAGGTGAGTTGTTTCCCTTCTGTGCAGTGTTTCCTCCAGGCTTTTGATGTCGTTGGTCCCACCCCGGAAAAGGTGGTGAATTGGATTGTCATTATACAATGGGGAGAACATTGTCTTCTGTCTGGCTGTAGTTGGCTACCGCCGTAGTGGCTGTTGTTGCCACCCTGGCGATTGGTGTGGTAAAGCGGCTGTCTAGCTGAACTCTTTCCACCATGGTCATAATTTGGCGGTATTTACGCCAGCATGTTGGCGGTATTACTAACACTTTATCACTGACTGCCAGGGTTGTAATGAGGGCCTTAGTCCAGTTAATCGTATAGCCTGAGTACTGGCCAAATTGCTTCATTATAAGCACTATGCGGTCTAGGGTCCTGGTAGGGTCTGCCCCATAACACAAAATATCATCAGCATACATTGATATTCTGCCTTCCCGTTGGTTGGTCTAGCTGAAGCCACAGATTAAGGGATCATGATGCACCCAAGCTTCCAGCTGTTCTAGGACCAAGACAAACAGGAGGGGAGAGAGTGGGTACCCTTGCCTCATACCCCGGTGAAGGGCAAATGGTTCAGACCAAGTGCAGGTCACTACTACGTGGGCATGGGGGCTGTATATAGGAGTTGTATCCGGCTTAGAAAGCGGGGGCCGAAGCCCAGCCTCTCCAGCACTGCAAACAGGTGTGCTATTCTACTTTGTCAAAGGCCATGCATACATCAAGGGACAAGATCACAACGCCTTCATGAATGATGCTCTCTGGCCTAGTATCACGTGTAATCTATTGAGCTTAAGAGCCATATTGCGTCGTAGCATGAAGCCTGACTAGTCTGGCCTGATCAAATTGTAGACTACGTGGGTCAGCAATCCATTTATCTGCTGCCTCCTTCCTGTCCAGCCAGGCCAACAATTTTCCTATCTTGTCCCCCATTTCATAAATGCAGTGCTGTCGCCCTTTGGTGCATTTTAGCAGCTTCTTGGGCCATGTCTCAGTATTCCTTTTGCTTAAGGGCTAGGATGTGGGCTTCCTCTCATCCCTCCTCATCTTGTAAGCCGGCCTCAAGGGTCAATAACTCATATTTAAGAGCCTCCAATTTGGCCCTTTTTACTTTTTTCCTCTGCCATCATGGAGAAACCTACCCCCTTGATTACTGTCTCATAGGCCTCCCACAATGTGAGTGCAGACTCGACTGAAGAGCTGTTTTCCTTAAAATAATGGTATCTTGCGGCTAACATTCCTTTTCTAATTTTTGGCACTTTAAGGCACCAAGGGCTCAATATAATGCAGTTTTCAGCCTCTCCCACAACCATACACCAGCCACAGGGGAGAATTGTCAGACATACTCCTAGCTAAGTTAGTAATCTCGCTGGCTTGTAATATCTGGGGAGCCGGAATGAGAAAGTGATCAGTTCAGGAGAGACTATCATGCACCCCTGAGTAAAAGGTAAAATGTTGGGTTACTGGGTTAAGGGTATGCCATACATCTGACAGTCCCTGGGCAGTCAGAAAGTATGCAAATAATCATCTAACTGAGTCCAGGGGCCTGGGTGATGTCAGTCCATGCTATCACTCATTGATGTGTTAAAGCCCCCTCCCATCATCAATTCCCCATCTGGAAGACTGTGGAGAAGAGTGGTCAGGGCCGGTAGTACCAAGTCGTGAAGCCATGGTGGAATACATGCTGAAAGTATGTTTAAGAGGCCCCCTCCCAGGTCCCAGGGAGCGCTACATAGCGAGCCTGCTGATCTGGCTATATTTGCAGAATGACCAGGGGCGTGGATCTCCTCACCAAGATTGCCACTCCTCTAGAGGATGTGGTATGGCTCGCATGACCAGCCATTTTATATCCCCAATGGTCAAGGGTGTGACACCTAATACCCAGGAGGTCAGTTTTTTTGTAGGAGAACTATGGTGGTCATTATGAACATGGCAGTCTGGACTGTCACGCCATGGTGGCGGTTATTGCCCCCAACGGCCTGGCAGTCCAGACCAACATATTCTGGACACAGTAGTGAACTGGATGCAAAGCAGCCAGTTCACTACCACCCACCACCAGGCCAGATTCGACCACCGAGCCGACTGTGGGCACATTCGACCAGGCGGCAGAAGCTGGACAGGCGGTGGGATAATGATTCCATTTCCATCAGGGATTCCCCGGCAAGTTACCCTGCCAGGTGATCGCTGGTGGACAGCATACGGATGACAGGAATAATCATTCCTGTCACCTCTATGTGACACGCCAGGCCCCTCCCCCTTTCTCACAACACCTACCCACCCCTGCATGCCCCTAGAACAGCCCCCACCCTCCACCCTCCGAAACCCGAAAACCGACCCCACAACCCTCCAACCCCAGAACCCCATGAAGGTCCCTCCAACCTGACCCTCACCATCCCCCACCCCCACATCCACATGCACCCCTTCACCTACATGCCCACATGCATACATGCACTCAGACATACATCCCCCCACACATACACTCACACACACTCCCATTAACACACACACACACACACACACCCCTCCACCCTTCCCTCTCAGGCAGCACTTAACTTTTCCATTGCGCTGCTCCAGGAGGGTACGGGCTCCTTGGATGCTGCTCCGCCATCATCGTTGCCTCTACATACACCGCCATGCCTATGAATGCATCATTATAGGTGTGACAGGGTATGGACTGAAGTGGCAGTGAGGGTGGAGCAGCATCCACCCCCCGCCACCGACCGTCAGCATTGCGCATGGCGGCCCTCACTGCCATCAATGACGGTGAGGCTCCATTCGTCATTATGTGGCGGGATGCCAGCCACCAACACTGGCGGTCTTTCATTGACCATTGGCACGGTTGACGGCGGGGCATCCCGCCATTTCCATAATGACCACCTATATCTGAGGAGTACCATTTGATGTACTGGAGCACCACTCCCCGGTTGATATTATTGCCTAGGCCATTAACAGTCCAGGATAGTATCCTTAGGGTTTGAGGAACCAGGAAAGATAGAATCCCCACCCGGGGTCTTCTTCCCAGCAGCGGAGGGACACCCTAGTCCTCAGGGTCCGTTTAGCAGAGAGTTCACAAATCAGGCGGAGTCACCAACTGGAGGAATAAAGAGAAGTTTATTACATGGATTATAGCTCGAGGTAATACAGAGTCCCAGGACAGTCAAGTGACTATCCTACGGAGGCTGCCCCTTCACTCCGGGGCACCCAACCTTATATACACACAAAACTGCTTAGTCAGAGGACAACTCCACCCCTGACGAATTCAAGGTCCTCTGCGGCCTTCAGAATATTTCAGGGTTACACATGTGGTGGGAGAAGGTACAGATGCAGCTGGCAGGAGGTGGCAACGACCTGTACGAACCTGTTCTGGCAGTTACTGATTAAGCACAAAAATTCTCAGAACTACGGTTAGAACAAGTAAATTACAGCGATAAGCAGATTGCAGCCCAAGGCTGCGAACACAAGGTCAATCATCAAAGTTCAGGAGGTTTGTCGAGCACATGGCAACATAATAAAGATAAACAGATGCCTAGCAGCTATGGTGTATGATTAAGTTTATGTACATTTTCCCAGGTTGACATACTAACTTTGGCCATCCCACTGTATGGTTAACAGATCATACCCAGGTGGTGCCGGGACATTACTGGGTGGTGTTCGGAATGTGAGAGTGAATGTCCTGTGTGCTTCAGCTATGTTGGCTGGTGCTATGAGTCTTGCCTGAACATAAACGACAACAATAATCCAATAACGCCTCTTCAAACATGAATCCTCCCTCCCTGATACATTGTACTGCGGAATTCAAACTGCCCAACCTCCACAACTGCGCAGAGTTCCTGTTGCCCCAACTAAACATACTACTAGCTAGGAACTGTAAATACCACCTTCTGGCCCCCCCACCCGGCCCCTTACTGGAATGTCTTTGCCGTGTTGGTTTCTCATATGCTCAGTCTCTATTTTGCCCCTAATCACTGATTAAGGACCATCGAGGGCTTCTCCCAGCTGATAGACAAGACGCTCCAGGTGCATCTCCTGTGCAACATTCTCATTCCCACGGGCACCTCTTGTCTCCCCATGGGTCCTAAGCCTTGTCCTGGGGATCAGGGTGATGCAACGGGCTAGGTGAATCATTTTAGCCCTGCATATGCTCTTCAAGTGTATCACAATTCTCCGTTGTGGTGCTGCCACCCCGTGCCTCTTAGGGCAGTCACAGTGTCTTGAATCTCCTGACATCTGCCATCCATCCAGCCAATCCAAACCAGCTTCTGCCGCTGAAAAAAGTGAGTTTTGTCCAATGCGACTACTCAAAGCTGCGCCGGGAAAATCATTTAATACTTGAGGTCCGTTCTCTCAGAGCCCTCTTCAGCCTGAAGGAGCTGTGGCGCAGCCTCTGGACCCGAAGAGTGAAATCGGGGAAGAAGGTAACCTGAGCGTTACCTATATACAATGGACGGGCACTGCGAGCTGCTTGGAGAATCATATCCCGGTCTCAGAAGTTGAAGAGTCTTGCTATGATGGGACGAGAAGGTGTGTCAGCTTTGGTGATGCACCTGAGATGCGGTGACATCGCTCCATCACAATGAATTTGGAAAGTCCACGTGGTTGCAGCTGTTTCAAGATAAGATCCTCCACAACCAGGTTTATGGCTGGCCCCTTAGTCTTTTTCAGGTACTTCTTTTATTCATAGGTTATTTCTGCAGGTCCGGCCCTCCAAGTCTTCCAACTTCTCTCTCAACTTTTCTGCTGTAGCTTTGCATCATTTATTAAACATGGGTGCACACTCACATCTGCATTCCACAACCTATGTTGCATTCACCACAAGTATATTTTGGTACTGTGATTACTCATGTCACATATGAGTAGAAGAAATGGCACATTCATGCTTTCTGTGTCTTTCTTCACACATAAAATTTGCGGCCTGTGACTTGTTTGGAGATTGCTTGACTTACATGGACATTCCTAACTGGATTGTGTGTGATACTCCTAGACATTTATGTGTATTGGTCCCTGTATGTCGCTTTCTCTTGGACAAACATGTGAGTGGCACTGATAAGTATGTTCTCAGTACTCACATGTGATATCGTCATTCAGACTTTGCTTGGTTACCTAGCAGACACAAAGCTGCCATTGTAAGTAATTTCTAGTCTTTTTCTGCCTAGCCCATACATCTGTACAGCAGTCTTCATGTATATTTCCAGGACTGCTACAGGCATATGTCAAACCAACACACTTGTGTAAAATGTATGTGCCAATGTAAATGTAGTTGCTACAGATTATGCCTACATTCCACCCATACATTTGTGTGGTAGTGCATTCTTTTAATGTGTTTTTTGTTTCTCGCTATGGGGCAGATTCAAGAAAAGTGGTGCTGCACTAGGTGGCGTGCCACTTTTCCTTCGGCCCTTCACGTCCCCTATTGCCACCAGGTTTGTGCCATATTTAAAACAGGGTGCATCATGGCACAGGGTAGGGGGCAATTGTTAGAAATGGGGTCTTTGGTTGGCAGTCAGGTTATGCTCTGTCTAAGCAAGGACCCTCACTCTAGTCAGGACAAAGGAGAAACACACTTGATTAACCCCTATTCACACCCTGGATAGCTTGGTATGAGAAGGCAGGCTTAACTAAGAGGCAATGTGTAAAGTATTTGTACCAACACACACAGTAATATAGTGAAAACACTACAAAATGAACACCACACCAGTTCAGAAAACTAGGCAATATGTATCTAAATCAAACAGGATGAAAATTACAAAAATCCAACATACACAAGTTGAAATATGAATTTTCAAAGGAATAAGAGTCTTACTCCATAGAAAACAATGCAAAGGATGTTTTTGCACAAAGTACCTGGTTAGCGTAAAAAATAAAGATGCACAGACGAGCGTGTGTCGAAAAAGGTAGCAATGCATCGATTTCTTCCTCGTGAGGGAGGCCGTGCATTGTTTCTTCTCCAGTTGGATCGGCGATGCATTGTTTTGCTCCCTCGTAAAACAGTGATGAGTCGATTTCTGGACGGGGCGTATAGGATCTGCGCAGAGTCAGATTGACTTTGATGACCAGGGACGATGCGTGGAAATCCTGTTGTACGGTGTTAGAAAACCACGCTACGTGAGGTTTGTGTCATTATCAGCAGCTGCAAGCGGGTGTTGCACTTTGTTTCTTCAGCCAGGATGCAGGTGGAGCATCGATTTTAGCCACGAAACCGGCCTGCGTCGTTTATCAGCCACGTTGCAGATGGTGCATAGAAAATTTCCCCGCATAGTGTTCTGTGCGTGGATTTTCAGCTCTTGTCTGCCAACTTCAACTTTCAAGGGCCCAGAGAGTCCAGATGTTAGCAGAGGAAGTCTTTTATGTCTCTGAAACTTCAAAACAGGAGGTAAGCTCAACTCAAGCCCTTGGAGATTCTTCACAAGCAGGAATATACCACAAAGTCCAGTCTTTGTCCCCTTTCACAGGCAGAAGCAGCAACTGCAGGATAGCCCAACAAAGCACAGTCACAGGCAGGGGCAGCACTCTTCCTCAGCTCTTCAGCTTTTTTCCTTGGCAGAGGTTCGTCTTGGTTCCAGAAGTGATCTCACTTTCAGGGGTTTTGGGTGCAATACTTATACCCCTTTCTACCTTTGAAGTAGGCCTACTTCAAAGAAAAGTCTCTGTTGTTCACAAGATCCTGCCTTGCCTAGGCCAAGCCCCAGACACACACCAGGAAGTTGGAGACTGCATTGTGAGAGGGCAGGCACAGCCCACTTAGGTGTAAGTGACCACTCCTCCCTCCACTCTAGCACAGATGGCTCATTAGGATATGCATGCAACACCCCAGCTCCTTTTGGCTCACTGTCTAGAGGGGATTCAAAAACAGCCCAACTGTCAAATGGACCAGGCAGGGAATCCACAAACAGGCAGACTCACTGAATGGTTTAAGCAATAAAAGTGGCATTTTCAAACTAACAATCTAAAAATCAACTTCACTACCATATGTAGTTTTAAATTGTGAGTTCAGAGACCCCAAACCCCATATTTCTATCTGCTCTCAAAGGAATCTGCACTTTAATAAGACTTAAAGGCAGCCTCCATGTTAACCTATGAGAGAGATAGGCCTTGCAACAGTGAAGATTGATTTTAGCAGTATTTCACTATTAGGGAATGTAACATACATCAGTAAATGTCCCACCTTTAACTTTCACTGCACCCTTCCAATAGGGCTACCTAGGGCCTACCTTAGGGGCGCCTTACATGTATTGAGGGAGGCTGGCCTGGTTTGTAGTGGGTACCTTAGGTACTTACACCTTATATCAGGTCCAGTTATCCCTTATTAGTGAAATGTAGGCAGTATTCTAGCAGCTTAGGCTGTCTATAGGTAGCTGTAGCAGAGCAGCTTGGGCTGAACTAGGAGACATGCAAAGCTCCTGCAATACCTCTATAGTTACACAGTACCTATACACAATAAAAGACAATACTCAGTGTTACCAAAAATAAAGATACTTTATTTTAGTGATACAAGGCCAAAAATATCTTAGAGGCAATACTTCTTCTGGAGGTAAGTATTATACACAGTACATACGCTAGTAACCAAAATCAGGTAAGTAAACAGTCAGAGAATAGTACAAACAGTAGAAATACAATAGATTGCAATGGGCCTAGGGAAAACACAAACGATATACTAAGAAAGTGGAATGTGAATCATGAATTCTCCCCTTGGTAAGTATAGTGTGTAGAGGGGCGCTGGGAGTGTAAGAAAACATCAAAGGTAAGTAAAGTACCCCACCCCAGAGCCCAGGAAAGCAGGAGCAAAGTACAGCAAGTTTCCTCAGGACACACTACAAGTCGTGATAAGAGATTTTGCAAGAACCAAGCAAGACTGCATTCAACAAACAATGAATTCCTGGACCTGAAGAGCTGTGGAGAGAGGAGACCAAGTACAGAAGTCGATGAAGAGTCCATGAAGGACAGGAGCCCCTGCCAACCTAGAAGATAGTACAAAAGTGGATTCTCCGGTAAGAAGAAGACCACAGAAGAACACCAAAGAAGATGGCTTCAGGTTCATACATGGTGCAGGAGATGTTCCACGTCGAGTTATTGGATGTAGGCTGTTTGCATCGCTGGATTCCGCCAACAAGCTTTGGATCACGCAAGTATGCAGTTTGCATCAAAATGGACCTGCCTGGACCCAGGAGGGACCTGGGGGTCTCAATTCAGACTGAGGAGACAGAGGGGGCCCTCAGCATGTCAGAGAGCCCACAGAAGACCAGGCAGCACCCACGGAAGTCCCAGGACACGGGGACAAAGAAGATACAAAGTGCGATTGTCGCAGCACAAGAAAGGAAGGCCCCACGCCACCGGAGAACAACTCAGCGAGATGTGTGTCACAGGACGGAGTGCTGGGGACCTGGGCTACTCTGTGCACTAAGGATTCTTGGAAGATGTGCACAGAAGCCCAAGGAGCTGTAGATGACACAGTGCATAGGGGTACTGTCGCAGCATGAGGAGGCAAGCTCTTACCTCCACCAAATTCAGACAGCTGGACCCTAGGACAGTCTGAGTGATGTTGGTCCACCACCTGTGTTCCAGGGAGCATGCTTGTCATCAGGAGAGGAGTCCCAGAGTACCTGTCATCACAGAAGGGTGCCTGCAGAAGCAGGGAAGTGACTCCGTCACTTCAAAGGAGATTCCTTCGGTTCTTCTGGTGCAGGGTGAAGATAGGCAGTCCTCAGAGCATGCAGACCTTGGAAACTGTTGCAAATGCTGGCTGAAGCTGAAGCTGCAGGTCACAGGAGTCATCCTGGAACTTTGTTGCAGTTACAGCGGTTCCTGGAGCAGTCTGTGGTTGATCTGACGGTCAAAAGCTGAAGCAGCAGATGCAGAGGATTCCTGGGGGAGTCTTGCAAGCTGAATCTGAGAAAACAGCCAGAGGAGAGCCCCTATATGGCCCTGAGAGGGGGATTGGCTACCTACCAAGGTATACACCGATCAGGAAGGGTCTCTGACGCCACCTGCCGGCACTTGCCACTCGGAGGTCTCAAAAGTGTCCCCACACCTTGGAATCCAAGATGGCTAATGCCAGGGACACATTGGAGGAGCTCCTGGCACCACCCCTGGGGTGGTGATGGACAGGGGAGTGGTTCTTTGTCCAGTTTCACGCCAGAGCAGAGACTGTGGGTCCCTGAACCGGTGTAGACTGGCTTATGCAAGGAGGGCACCATCCGTGTACTTCAAAGCATTTCCAGAGGCTCTGGGAGGCTACCCCTCCCAAGCCTGTAACACCTATTTCCAAATGGAGAGGGTGTAACACCCTTCTCCCAAAGGAAATGCATTGTTCTGCTTTCCTGGGATTGAGCTCCTCAGTCCTTAGGAGGGCAGAAATCTGTTTGTGAGGAGGCAGCACTCCCGCTTCAGACAGTAGAGTTTGATCATCTCTTCTTCTCTGAGGGCAAGGATGGTTGTGCGCTGTTGAAATATCCTCCCCCGCCTTCTGTGTGTGCTGCCTTTGTGGCTGTTGTGATGGTGTTTGTGATTGCTCCGGTGGTGCCAGTGGTACTTGGCGTCATTGCTGTTGTCTTCTCCAGGTGCCGAGCTGAAGCAGTAACAGGTCCATTTTGTCCAGTTGCTTGCCAATGCTCCTTCAGTAAGTTTCCCTTATATAGTAGTGGGTGGCTCTCATTTTAACGTCTGGTCTGACAAGGTGTTAACATTTTGACGCTAATCAGACTTAGGATAATTTTTTTGGACCCAGTCCTTTGCGTGTGTCTTTTTTCCATTGGGTTGTAAATATGGCGCTAGTGGACTAGCCTCATTTTTCGGGAGGGAACTCTTACCTTGCATATCATTGTCATAAAAACAACACAAGGTGAGGTGGCGCTCCTAAAAAATTATGCAAAGTCTGAAATTTTTTCACCATATTGCTCTAGCGACAAAATCTAAATATAGCATTGTGTTAGCGCTGCTTTGCATAAAAAAATGGTGCAAAGGCGTTGCTAGCTTTTCTTAGATATAGGCCCTAGTTTCTTAATTTTGCAAAACGACTGTGGAAAATAAGGTGTACCTGTCCCTGAACTGAACTGAAACTGTGATAATAATTTTGAATGTTTTGCTTTTTGTCAAAAACACAGGGGCATATTTATGAGAATGTTGCACCACCGGAGCGTCACTGTTTGTGACTCTCCAGCGCCACAAACCTGTCAACCGTATCAATGAGGACACGCAAAGCATGGCTTTGAATGGCCTCATAGACATGGAGTAGGACAAAGCAGCACAAGTAGCTGCGTTCCTTCACTCTGCACCAGGGAGGCATGCCATGGGCAGTTGGGTGGGTTTTTCCACGTAACACCCATAGATTTTGATGTGGCCCCAGATTTACTTATTCACATAAATCTGGAAAAGCACCAAAACCTTCATCCTCCCCCAGAGAGGCAAAACATGGAGGAAAATGCCTCTCAGGCGTCCTTCCAGCACAAAAACAATTGTGCAAGCAATACAGACACCCTTGCTCCATGGTGCAAGGGTGCCTGCTTTGGCACTAGGCAGTCAGTTGTGCACAAGCACCGAGGAAAAGGACAGGTATGCAATGTATTGCATACATTTGGTGCATTCTTGCCCATTCACATTGGCATAGGGCTTTGCAGCAAGCAGACTTGCGACACTACCCTCCACCAATTCCCCGTCCATAAGCGCCAAAGTATTTATCATGTTTCTGGCCTCTAAGGTTTTGACTATGCGATAGAAATAGTTAAGTGTGAGGCCCGAGAGGCAGGTATTAACAATTCCAAATGATATGTCTACATCTAACTATGCCTGTTATAAGATAATTTCCACAGAATTTGGAAAACTGTGCCGCCCAAGTTTTTCCATATTACCCCCAGCTCTGAGTAGGTGGTAAGTGTGTTTCTCATTTCTTTGTTCATGTGACAGCCAACTTCGTGCCCAGCCATATGCCTTGTCACACCTATCTTAGGAGCTGAAAATGATTGAGTTGATGCCTCATTTACCATGACACAACCACCTTCAGAACACGATTGCAACAGCAGAAACAGCAGAAACATAACAGCACACTGGGTAATGACTGTCTGGCTTTGCCAAGTAATATAATGCACTTTTCAATACTATTTCAGAAGAAAAGCAGATTATTAACATTACAGACAATGGGGTTGAATTACAACTATTGCTCTGTAACTGGATATATTGGCATTAGTGAATTCCAAATTTTACTACACTCATTGACCACTGTAAAATTTAAATGAATTAGTGCAAGACTGTTAGAAATGGGTCTTTAGTTGGCAGAGGTATCCACTGTTGTCCAAATAGGGACCACAATACTAGTGAGGGTAAGTCACACACAATCCAAATTATCCTGTGCCCACCCTCTGGTAGCTTGGTGAGCAGTTAGGCTTAACTTAGAAGGCAATGTGTAAAGTATTTGTGCAATAAATCAGACAGTAACACAGTGAAAACACCACAAAAATACACCACAAAGATTTTGAAAAATATATATATAAATTAGGGTAAAAATGATAAAGATTTCATGTGTGTAGGAAAGTACCATCTTGCCTGGCATGTTACCCCCATTTTTACTGTATGCATGTTTGTTTTTGCCTATGTGTCACTGGGATCCTGCTAGCCAGGACCCCAGTGCTCATAAAGTGTGCGCTGTATGTGTTCCCTGTGTGGTGCCTATCTGTATCACTGAGGCTCTTCTAACCAGAACCTCAATGTTTATGCTCTCTCTGCTTTAAAAATTTTCACTGCACTGCAGGCTAGTGACTAATTTTACCAATTCAGATTGGCTCACTGGAACACCCTTATAATTCGCTAGTATATGGTACCTAGGTACCCAGCGTATTGGGGATCCAGGAGATCCCTACGGGTTGCAGCATTTCTTTTGCCACCCATAGAGAGCTCAGACAATTATTACACAGGACTGCCACTGCAGCCTGAGTGAAATAACGTTCCCATTATTTCACAGCCATTTCACACTGCACTTAAGTAACTTATAAGTCACCTATATGTCTAAACTTCACTTAGTGAAGGTTAGGTCCAAAGTTACCTAGTGTGAGGGCACCCTGGCACTAGCCAAGGTGCCCCCCACATTGTTCAGGGCAATTTCCCCGGACTTTGTGAGTGTGGGGACACCATTACACGCATGCACTACATATAGGTCAATACCTATATGTAGCGTCACCATGGTAACTCTGAACATGGCCATGTAACATGTCTAGGATCATGGACAGCCTAGTCCCAGGAAGGCAGAACAAAGGCAGAACAAAGGATTTCCTTTGATAGACGGTGTTACACACTGTCTCCCTTTGGAAATAGGGGTGAAAGGCCTGAGAGAAGTAGCCTCCCCTGGCCTCTGGAAATGCTTTGAAGGGCACAGTTGGTGCCCTCCTTGCATAAGCCAGTCTACACCGGTTCTGGGATCCCCCCAGCCCTGCTCTGGTGTGAAACTGGACGAAGGAAAGGGGAGTGACCACTCCCCTGACCAGCACCTCCCAAGGGGAGATGCCCAGAGCTTCTCCAATGTGTCCCAGACCTGTGCCATCTTGGATGCAGAGGTTTGAGGGCACAATGGACACCTCTGAGTGACCAGTGCCAGCAGGTGATGAAAGAGACCCTTCCTGATAGGTGCTTAACTTTCTCTGTAGCCAATCCTCCTCTGAGGGCTATTCAGGGTCTCTCCTGTGGGCATCTCACCAGATAACGAATGCAAGAGCTGACCAGAATTCCTCTGCACTTCCCTCGTCGACTTCTGCCAAGGATCGACTGCTGACTGCTCCAGGATGCCTGCAAAACTGCAACAAAGTAGCAAGAAGACTACCAGCAACATTGTAGCACCTCATCCTGACGGCTTTCTCGACTGTTTCCTGGTGGTGCATGCTCTGAGGGCTGTCTGCCTTCACCCTGTACTGGAAGCCAAGAAGAAATCCCCAGTGGGTCGACGGAATCTTCCCCCTGCCAATGCAGGCACCAAACTTCTTCATCACCGGTCCTCTGGGTCCCCTCTCATCTTGACGAGCTTGGTCCCTGGAACACAGGAGCTGGATCCAAGTGTCCCCGACAGTCCAGTGGCCATTCTGTCCAAATTTGGTGGAGGTAAGTCCTTGCCTCCCCACGACAGACAGTAATCCTTTGTACTGCGTGAACTGCAGCTGCTAGGGCTTCTGTGCATTTTTGCAAGACTTCCTTTGTGCACATCCTAGCCCAGGTCCCCAGCACTCCGTCCTGCATTGAACAACTCACTGAGTTGGACTCTGACTTTGTGGAACCCTCTTTTGTTGTGCTGAGTCGACCGTCCTGCTCAGATCATCTGAATGCCTGTTCAGGTGCTGCCTGCTTCTGCGTGGGCTCTCTGTGTTGCTGGGCGCCCCCTCTGTGTCCTCCTCCAAGGGGTGACCTCCTGGTCCTTTCTGGGCCCTGGTAGCACCCAAAACCTTCAACCATGACTCTTGCAGCTAACAAGGCTTGTTTGTGGTCTTTCTGCATGGAAACAACTCTGCATCCTCCAGCACACCATGGGACATCTTCTGACCAAAGGAGAAGTTCCTGGCACCTTCCGTTGTTGTAGAATCTTCGGCTTCTTCCACCCGGTGGCAGCCCTTTTGCAGCTTCGTCCAGGGTTTAGTGGGCTCCTGCCCCCGGGACACTTGCATGTCCTCAGGGCCAGGAATCCACCTTTAGTGCTTTGCAGACAGTTGTTGTCCTTGCAGAATCCCCTATCTCGATTTTACTGTCTTTCTGGGGTAGTAGGGTAACTTTACTCCTACTTTTCAGGGTCTTGGAGTGGGGTATCTTGGACACTTAGTGTGAGGGCACCCTGGCTCTAGCCAAGGTGCCCCCACATTGTTCAGCGAAAAATCCCCGGACTTTGTGAGTGCGGGGACACCATTACACGTGTGAACTACATATAGGTTAATACCTATATGTAGCATCACAATGGTAACTCCGAACATGGCCATGTAACATGTCTAGGATCATGGAATTGTCACCCCAATACCATTCTGGTATTGGAGGGAAAATTCCATGCATCCCCGGGGCTCCAGCATAGAGCCCGGGCACTGCAAAACTAACTCTCTGGGATTTTCTCTGCAGCTACAGCTGCGGCCAACCCTCAGACAGGCTTCTGCCACCCTGGGGCCTGGGCAGCCCAGTCCCAGGAAGGCAGAACAAAGGATTTCCTCTGAGAGAGGGTGTTACACCCTCTCCCTTTGGAAATAGGTGTTAAGGGCCTTCAAAGAAGTAGCCTCTCCTGGCCTCTGGAAACACTTTGAAGGGCACAGGTGGTGCCCTCCTTGTATAAGCCAGTCTACACTGGTTCCAGGATCTCCTCAGCCCTGCTCTGGTGCGAAAGTGGACAAAGGAAAGGGGAGTGACCACTCACCTGACCAGCACCTCCCCAGGGGTGGTGCCCAGAGCTCCTCCAGTGTGTTCCAGACTTCTGCCATCTTGAATGCAGAGGTGTGAGGGAACAATGAAGACCTCTGAGTGGCCAGTGCCAGCAGATGACATCAGAGAGCCCTCCTGATAGGTGCTTACCTCTCTCTGTAGCCAATCCTCCTCTGAGGGCTGTTTAGGGTCTCTCCTGTGGGTTTCTCATCAGATAACGGATGCAAGAGCTCACCAGAGTTCCTCTGCACTTCTCTCTTTGACTTCTGCCAAGGATCGATTGCTGGCTGCTCCAGGACGTCTGTAAAACCACAACAAAGAAGCAAGACGACTACCAGCAACATTGTAGCGCCTCATCCTGCTCGCTTTCTCGACTGTTTCCTGGTGGTGCATGCTCCGAGGGCTGTCTGCCTTCACCCTGCATTGGAAGCCAAGAAGAAATCTCCTGTGGGTCGACGGAATCTTCCCCCTGCCAACGCAGGCACCAAACTTCTGCATCACAAGTCCTCTGGGTCCCCTCTCATCCTGACGAGCGTAGTCTGTGAAACACAGGAGCTGGGTCCAAGTGTCCTCGACAGTCCAGTGGCCCTTCTGTCCAAATTTGGCGGAGGTAAGTCCTCACCTCCACACGCCAGGAAGTAATCCTGTGTACTGCATGAACTGCAGCTGCTAGGGCTTCTGTGCACTTTTGCAAGACTTCCTTTGTGCACAGCACAGCCCAGTTCCCCAGCACTCTGTCCTGCATTGCCCAACTCGCTGAGTGGGATTCCGACTTCGTGGGACCCTCTTTTGCTGTGCTGAGATGACCGTCATGCTCAGATCTTCTGAACACCTGTTCAGGTGCTTCTGCGGGAGCTGCCGGCTTCTACATGGGCTCTCTCTGTTGCTGAGCACCCCTTCTGTCTCCTCCTCCAAGGGGCGACAACCTGGTTCTTCCTGAGCCCTAGCAGCACCCAAAACCTTCAACCGCAACTCTTGCAGCTAGCAAGGCTTGTTTGCGGTCTTTCTACATGGAAACAACTCTGTATCCTCCAGCACGCTGTGGGACATCTTCTGACCAGAGAAGAAGTTCCTGGCACCTTCCGTTGTTGCAGAATCTTTGGCTTCTTCCACCCGGAGGCATCCCTTTTGCACCTTCATCCGGGGTTTAGTGGGCTCATGCCCCCTCTGGGCACTTGCGTGACTCTTGGACTTGGTCCCCTTCCTTTACAGGGCTTCAGGTCCAGGAATACGTCTTCAGTGCTTTGCAGTCAGTTGTTGTCTTTGCAAAATTCTCTATCTCAACTTTACTGTCTTTCTGGGGCAGTAGGGTAACTTTACTCCTACTTTTCATGGTCTTGGGGTGGGGTATCTTGGACACCCTTAGTGTTTTCTTACACTCCCAATAATCCTCTACACACTACACTAGGCTGGGGTCCATTCGTGGTTCGCATTCCACTTTTGGAGTATATGGTTTGTGTTGCCTCTAGGCCTATTGTCTCCTATGGTATTCTGTTGTGTTCTACAGTGTTTGTACTACTTTTCTGTTTACTTATCTGATTTTGGTTTGTGTGTATATTTTGTGTACTTTACTTACCTCCTAAGGGAGTATATCCTCTGAGATACTTTTGCCATATTGTCACTAAAATAAAGTACCTTTATTTTTAGTAACTCTGAGTATTGTGTTTTTTATGATATATTGCTAAGTGATATAAGTGGTATAGTACGAGCTTTGCATGTCTCTTAGTTCAGCCTAAGCTGCTCTGCTGTAGCTACCTCTGTCATCCTAAGTGGCTAGAACACTTCTAATCCACTAATTACGGATAACCGGACCTGGCACAAGGTGTGATTACCACTAGATACCCACTATAAGCCAGGCCAGCCTCCTACAATGAACACAAATTGAGAAATCACTTCTGCCATGTTAAAAATCTGAAATCTTAGAAATCAACAGTTGTCTCTTGTATGCACAAAGTACCTGGTTTGTGTAAAAAATAACACACACGGAGACCACAGAGGAGGAGATGTGTGGAAAAAAGGGTTTGCTTTGGATTTTCCGACACGGCATAAACGATGTGATATTTTTGAAACCCAGAGACGACGCGGGGAAATCCTGGGTGTGCGGGAAGAAGTCACAGGCGTTGCATCGAACCCGTATGAGATGCGTTGAATTTTCTGTCTCACGACAGGCACTGCGTCGATTTTAAACTGGGGAATTGGATGCGTCGTTCGGGTAGAACTGTGCATCGAATTTCCGGTCGTAAAGTAGGCACTGCGTCAAATCTTCACTCCGGAAGTCGGGCTGTGTCATTCCGGCTCGGCTGTGTGGATATTCCTCTGTCGTAAAATGGGTGTGCGTCATTTCCGGCAGGCTGTGTATTGATTTTCGGTGCACAAGGAGTTTCCCGAAGAGATAAAGAAAACAGTAGGCAAGATCAATCTAAGCCCTCAAAGAGCACTTCTCAGCAAAGTCAGGGGGCAGCAGGGCAACAGCAGGGCAGCAGTCGTTCTCAGCAAAGCAGTCCAGATGAGTCCTTTGGGCAGCCAGGCCATTCCGCTTGACAGGTTGTAGGTTCAGGTCCAGAAGTGTCTGATTTGGTGGGGTAAAAGACCCAGTTTCTATACCCAAAAATGCCTTTGATGTGGAGGAGACTTCAAAAGTGGTTTTGAAGTGCACAAGGTCCCCTTTCTGGACAGGTCTGTCTGCCAGGGTCCCAGAAGGGGGTTTGGCAGTCCTTTGTGTGAGGGCAGGCCATTAGACTTTAAAATGTAAGTATCAAGCTCTCCACCTTTCCAGCCCAGGAAGACCCATTCAGTATGCATATGAGTGCAGGTGTGACTGAGTATCCTGTGTTTGTGGTTGTCTGGGTGAAATGCACAAGGAAGCTGTCAACCCGCCTAGCCCAGACATTGGTTGGAGACAGGCTGTATGAAAGTGGCATTTCTAAAATAGTAATAGGAAATCCAACTTCTAGCCATACTAAATATGACCTGGTTACTCCTGTCTGATCGGAATCTACCACTCAAACAGTATATGAGGGTAGCACTAATGCTAGCTTATGAAAGGAGCAGGCCTCACGCTGGAAAATGGATTTAGGAGTTTCCCACTACCAGGGCATATAAAACACACAGGTACATGTCCTGCCTTTTACCTACGTAGCACCCTTCCTTATGGGTTACCTAGGGCCTACCTAAGGGGTGACTTATATATAGAAAAAGGGAAGTTTTGGGCTTGGTAAGTACTTTTAAATGCCAAGTCGAAGTGGCAGTGAAACTGCACACACAGGCCTTGCAATGGGAGGCCTGAGACATGGTTAAGGGGCTACTTATGTGGGTGGCACAACAAGTGCTGCAGACCCACTAGCAGCATTCAATTTACTGGTCCTGGGCAAAGTAGTGCACTTTACTAGGGTCTTACAAGTAAATCAGATATGCCTATTGGGTATGAGCCAATGTTACCATGTTTTTAGAGAGAGACCACATGCAGTTTAGCACTGGTCAGCAGTGGTAAAGTGACCAGAGTCCTAAAGCCAGCAAAAATGAGGTAAGAATAAAAAGAGGAGGAGGGCAAAATGGTTGGGGGTGACCCTGCAGAGAGGCAATTTCCAACAAAGACTAACATTTGTATTAGCTGATTATGCCATTGGCACTGGCAATTCCATCCCCCAGCAGTCAGTTGCACCAGAACTAGAATAATGGGGAATACTTTTAATGGTGCAGCCAGCTTATTTAATGTGTCCATTTTACTAAATTATGCAGTTTCAGTTTGTGTAATGTGGCCCTGTATCATAGCCTTACGAGAAAAAAGGGACATATTTACTGAGGAGTTGTGTTGCTCTTGCATGACCCAAGTCATTGTCAGGCAATGAAAGTCATTAACTGAGATTTACTAAGCAATGGAAAGCCACTTAGTAAATACAAAGTAATACAACCTAGCGCAGAGTGTTATCTTACGTTACTTTGTATCAAGTAGGCATTACATGGGTGGAGCATGAGCACTGTTATGCATTCACCAAAATATATTTTACTGCAAACTGAGATTTACAAAAACTTGTAAACTTGGGTTCAAGCCAAAATTATGTGCTTACCAAAGGCTGGTGTAACAAGAAGAAATATCTTTATTTCTCCTTGATACTTCCTCTTTACATGACTACTGCATTATGAGCACACATTGAAAGTGGAATATGCCTCTAAGGATTGTTTTTTGTTGGAGGAAGTTGTTCCTTCTTGCACAAAAACAATCCCAGCAGTAATGCAGGCATCCTTGTACTATGGTGCAAGGATGCCTCCGTCTGCGCTAGGCAGAACACAGTGGACCAGAAGAAATGCTTTATTTCTTTGTAGATAAGGAGCAATTCTGCTCTCTCCCTTTCATGCAATGCAGGGTTAAATTCCCCTACTGCACTGTATTGCGTGAAAGAATGGTAAATCTGCCCCAGAGTTCACAACAAAAACAAAGAAGCAAGGCAGACACTTGTACCACTACACAGCCCCCTTAAGTGGGTAGAAGGGGTCAGCGCTCTCACTATGCAACACACCCAAATAGATTACAATGGAAATCATAGAGTGCATTAGTGTATGTCTATGCCATCTGAAAAGACATCTGCAGACAAGCAAGGGGTTGCATATGCTTATTGATCACAATCATAAATTGGCACTTTGACTTGCAAAGCATCATTAATCATTATTAACATGAAACATCCTTGACTGTAAGCATTTACATATGAACAACTGTCATTTTCAAAATACTAAGGCCCAGATTTATGGAGGTCTTGCGCCATTCCAATGCCACCTTAGTGTCATTGTTTTACGCTAATGTGGAATTGGAAGGGCAGAAACGCTGTGCCATAATTACAAAATGGCGCAATGTTTGCATTGTGCCACTTTGTAACCCCTTGCGTCAGGCATAATCTATGCAAGGGGGGTATTCTGGCACAGGGGTGGCATAAAAATGTTGCAAAGAAATCTATGAGATTCCTTTGCGCCATTTTTATTGGCATTGTTTAACACCTGCTAAGGGGAGGGGTTAAAAAGAGGCTCCCATTGATTACAATGGGCCTGTGGGTGCTTTTCAAGGTTAGCATCAGAGGGGCATATTTATGATCCCCTAGCGCCACCTTGTGCCACATTAGCATCATTATTTTTTACGTAAATGTGGCCCAACGAGGCAGAAATCACCACACCGTATTTACAGAGTGGGGCAGTGCATGAATTGCGCCACTCTGTAACCCTTTGCACTATATCATGCCTGTGCGACGCATAATGTATGCCAAGGGGATGTTCCCCCGTTAGGGGTGCCGAAAAAATGGCGCAAGGAAATCTAAGAGATTTCCTTACGCCATTTTTTACAGCACTTTTAACGCCTGCTTAGAACAGGCGTTAAAAGGGGACTTCCATTACTTATAACGGACCCCTATGTACTCAACATTTTGGCACTACTCCTGCAGAGTACATCAATAGCGTCACATTGAATGACGCTATTGCCACCTTCCCTGCGCCATGGTACGCTGTATTGTAAATAAGGCGCACACATGGTGGCGGTAGGGGGGCGCTAATGGGCGCAGGGAAAGTGGCGCTGCACTTGGTGCAGCACCACTTTCCATAAATATGCCCCATAATTTTTTACGCTAATCCTTCAAGCTTCGGATTAGAGTAAAAAATTATGACTGTAGTCACCCTAACTACCCCCATGGTGCACCGTATATTAAATACGGCGCACACATGGTGGCATTAGGGGGCGCTAAGGGGCTCAAGAAAAGTGGCGCAGACTTTTTATAAATGTGCCCCTTAGTGTAAATCAAGCGTGAAGAGTTTATTTGAAAAATGTAGCTTCAAATAACTTTTTTTATTAAAAAAAATACTCAGTCAAGTCTCTTCCAGGCGAGGGAGGAAAGCAATGAATGATTGAACACTAAGTAAAATACACGGCATTTGAAAATGCTCTTCTCTTATCTTTTGGTTATGAGCAGGGTGCTGCTCTGGACTACAGTGATACGAAGATAAAGTTATAAATGACTCTAATCTTCAGTGGCTGCCCTTGTCCAAGACATGCACTCTTACCTTTCTTTCCATGTAGAAGAAAGGCGACTGATCTATCATCTAGGACGTATTTCAATTCAACACACAGAAGACCGTCTAAAATTGATTCTAGTTACTTCAGCTGCTGAGGCACTGCGGCCATTGAGAACTTGTGGTATCTGTATTCTCTGCACGCGACCAAGCTTGCAGAAATGTGTGCGTCAGGGCGAACAAGGCTTATCGGCATCTCATGGATGTCTGGATATTATTTGCTTCAACGTTTTGCTATTCAACATCGATCATACATTAATTTTATAAAGTGCTCGCGACCAAACGACACGTGGAGTAGTTTACTGCACAAATGGAGTGCATTACAATGCACAGTTTTGCACAATTCATCGTCCAAGCAGTGCGATTAGAGGGGTAATTTTGGAAACATGAGTATGCAACTAAATGTCAATAGGTGGAGATTAATATAATCTAAATTACATATGCTAATCTTCACTGTAAATACTACTCTTCCTCCTCACTACCTACAGGCATAGCCGCTGGAATTATGAGGTAAAGAAAGACCAGTTTATGTATAGTTTCACTGAAATATGCTACAAGAAAAGGTACATTTTGATAATGCAACACATTTCGTATCAATGTTATTATTACAGTTTTTTAAATCATTTTTAGGTACTTATTCCTGTCTCGTTCAAGGTTCAAAGTGCCAGTGAATACAACAGTAAACATCTAAAAAGTGACCAGTTAACCTTTGCATTCGGCCTGCCACTGCACCGCACCACTTGTGACATTTTTTCAGTAATTTTAATCAGTTTAGCTAGAAACTAGAGGGCATATTTACAAGTAGCTTGCACCACTTTTGCATGATTTTTTTTAAGCTTCAGGGCGCAAGTAGGACTCACTATTATATAAGGTGATGCATCTAGACCAATGCGTCACTTTCAGGAGGACTGCATTGAAATTTACATGCACCTGAACCAGCTGCATCATGCAAATTTTAATATGTGCAAGGTAGGCGTTCCATCGTAAATCTCAACATATAACATACGTAGTGTTATTTCTGAGTTTAGGCGAAAAGAGTGATGAATTGTCATAAAGCGGCACGCAGAGCCTGAAATGTGTCAAAATTCCAGAGCATCAGGATCCCAGGCTTAAGAAATGACACATTGGCACTGGTATATAAACAGAATATACTCAAACCACTACGCAATGGCAGTGCTAATACTCCAACTAGGAGTAGAGAGAAGACCCCCAACATATCAGTAGAGCAAAAGACGGGACCATGTGTGCCACCAGAGGACTAACCTCATTGACTTCAGGGAGGAGGAGGTCATCACTTATTAAAGGATCTGGAGAGGATCCATCATACGGCTCCTGAACCAGATTGCAGCAAAGCTGCAGGCAACATTTCAGAGGTCCACCAACATCTCCCCACAGGTCAAGCTGATGGTAGTCATCCACATGCTGACATATGGGTAATCCCAGGCCATTACAGCCAAAGTGGCAGGAATCTCCCAGCCATCTTTTTCCACCTTCCTACCCTCTGAACTGAATGCCATCATCAGGCTGACACCCCAGTACCTCATGCTCCCTGTTAGACTTGGAATCCTTGGCGTGGTCTCCCCTAACTTTTTGCCTCTGTTTCCCAGGATGTTGATGTATGCTAGACTCTGTTTTTGCTGTTTTTGTTACTCTGGGCACTTTACCACTTCTACCCAGTGCTAAAGTCCAAGTGCTCCTATATAAAATGTAGGTGTAATTGACTTTCCATATTTGGTATATTTGATTTAATAATAAATCCCTAGCATAGTGCACTAGAGGGGCCCAGGGCCTGTAAATCAAATGCTACTAGTGAGCCTCCAGCACTGGTTTTCCCACCCACATGATTAGCCCTGTAAACGTGGCTCAGACCTGCAACTGCAGTGTCTGTGTGAGCAGTTTTAAACTGTCACGTGGACTTGGCAAGTATACCCACTTGCCAGGACTAAACCTTCCCTTTGTAGACATGTAAGGCACCCCTAAGGTAGGCCCTTAGTAGCCCCCGGGGCAGGGAGCAGTGTATGTTAAAGGCAGGCCATGTACTTATGTGCTTTTCATGTCCTGACGGTAAAATACTGCCAAATTCGGTTTTCACTGTTGCAAGTCCTATCTCATTAAAACATTAACAGGGGGCTGCCTTTAAATATCCTTTACACTTGATAGACAGATAGACATGTGGAATTTGGGGTCTCTGAACTCACAATTTAAAAATGCATCTTTTAGTAAAGTTGGTTTTTAGATTGTGTATTTGAAAATGCCACTTTTAGAAAGTAGGCGTTTTCTTGCTTAAACCATTCTGTGACTCTGCTTGTTTGTGGATTCCTTGTCTGGGTCCGTTTGACAGTTGGGCTGTTTGCACCTCTCCTGTAGACAGTGACACAAAGGGAGCTGGGGTGTACCTTGCATATCCTGATGGGCCATCGGAGCTGAGGTGGGGGAGGAGTGGTCACTTACACCTGAAAGGGCTGTGCCTGCCCTCACGCAATACAGTATCCAACCCCCTTGTTTGTGCCTTGGTGCCTGGCCTGGGCAAGACAGGATCTGGAAAACAACAGAGACTTCTCTTTGAAGTAGGCCTACTTCAAAGGCAGAAAGGGGTATAAGGAGAGCACCCAAAACCCCTGAAAATCAGATTACTTTTCCTGAAAGGTGTTGCGTCCGAACCCATCTAGGTGACTTGGCGTCCATCACCACTGATTTGCTGCCTGGCTGCCTCAGTATGCTGCTGATTCAAAGTAAATAGAGATGAGTGGGTGGAGTAACTCAGGAGCAGTCAGATGTCAGTGTATGGTAAAGCTTTCTGCTTTCATCATTTCTGCAGCTCCAGCATCTGCTTGACTTACCTTGTGACCTCTTCTTTGACTCCTCAGGCCTTTCAGGACCTCGTCTGGCTGAGTCTGCCCAAGTGGGACATATGGAGGCATTGATGCCAGCTGGGAGGCTGTTTGAGAACCATTCTTCTGCTGCCTGCCCCCTCTGTGGCCATCTTTGAGGCACCGTACTGTGCTCATGCCCCCACTAGAGCGGTTTCTCTCTACCTCCCTCTGTTTGTCTGTTTTTACTCAGGGATAATGATTTGGAGGTAAGAAGTTTTTTTTCTCGCCTGCAAACTGTTTGTGGGGTAAGGGACGTGGGTGGTAGCAGCTAATATGGGAGTAGGGTAGATCTGCCTTTTTTAAATCCAATACTGGAGTAGCTGAGGACGAGTCGAGGAAAGAAAAACAGTAAAAAAAATAGGGGCAAAGAGAGAACAAGGAGGACTAGTACTAACAGGTACTCAGGACTTTTCAATTAGAGAGACAGCCCAAACTCTCTGTGCTCTCTGCTCCATATGAAGCCCTAACCCACTGGTAAGCTCCAGCTGGATGTGAGGCAATTACTTTCTAGTCGAAGTTTGGGCTTGCCTCTGAATGCAGCCACAACTACGCTTGCAGCTCGATCACGAGGGAAACAGACGATGCATACAACTTTAACGCAGCCACAATTATGCATGGATTTCTATTACCAGCTGATTTGGGCCGGGTATGGTAAAAAGGAAAGTGCCTTAGGAAAATCCTCTGTCTAAATCCAGAGTCAGAAATCAGCACCTCCTTCAGCTAGCCCAAGCCCTTAGACTCAAGGCTCCGTCCCCCTGCTAACTCTATTTTGGGCTCTCAAAGGGAGACTACAACAGTACTAAGAAGTAGGGGTACAATGGCAGAACGCACTGAGGTGGAAATTACTAGTGGGGGACATGTGGATGAATTCTTGCAGGTTAGCCCCCAGCTACTTTACAACCCATGGCCCCACAAACAGAGGTGTGGTTGGGAATGTTAACATAAACACAGTAGAGGGTATGCTCTGCGACCACTTTTGAATTATCTGGTTTTGTCAATTCTTGCCAAACAATTTATCTGGCATCGGAAAAGCCGAAAAATAAGAGCAAGCCAATGCTGGTGGAAGTACAGAGGAAGAAATCACATGCCACTGCCTGCAACTGCGGCTAGTGGGTGCTGCAAAGAGACAATCCAGCCAATGGCACCTTTAAAAAATGTCAACAGCGAAGACCTAAAAGGGGTTAATATATATGTACTTATCTATGTATTGTTAACATCAGGTCGAGACTGACAGCTAAAGCTATCTGCCAGTGAGTTCTAGATAGAGCCACTTTGCTGAATATATTCCATTAGCAGAGTTAAGTTGTTACCTCAAAGAGCGCTATGAAAAGGAACCAAGACATGCTCTTTGAAATGTGTGAATGAAATTACAAGTCATGCAGAACACAACATTGCACAGCAGATATTTTTGACAAGGAGTGATTATTGTTGCAGCTTTTAGAAAGCATTGTGTCTGCATGCTTTTACTTTGTTACTAGAAGAAGCAGTAAATCCAACAACATATTATCGTGACAGCAAAATAAAACCAATCCCTGTGCAAGATTGACAAGTGAATGTACATCTGGGGCTAGATGCATCAAAGCTTTTTGCATTCGCAAACGGTGGGAATCGCAAAATTCCACCATTTGAGAATGCACAAATGCCTTTCTAATTTATGAAAGGCATTTGCAGTGCAATTTCAAGGAATCACTAAAATAGGGATTCTCTGAAATTACGACCCCATTTAGGGAATGGCAAATTGTGATTCCCTAAATAGGTAATCGCAAACAGGGAATACCTATTTGCGATTACCAGTGCACATGTATCATGCATTTCCTAAATGTGAATTTGGTATTTAGGAAATGCAATTACCACAAATTAATGTTTGGTGGTAAGCATGTGCAATTTTGAAAAATGCATTACAAATGCATTTTTAAAAATGACATGTACCACACATATGCCACTAGGACATGTGTGTGCTTTACATGTCAACAAATATTTTTTTGGGGAGCATCAAAGGGGGCCTTAGGTCCCCAGCACCCTGGGGTTTGAATTACCTAATTTGGGAATTTCTAACAGGAATTCACAAATTATGTAATGCAAAACCATTCTCACCTATGAGCCTACAGGCTAATAGGGATGAATGGAGTCCCATTCCCTAATTGCAATTCACTAATAGCGATTGTGACTTTTAAGAAATCGCTATTACTGAATCACAATTTTCATCCATCCCATTTTGCATTTCTTAAATAGCGATTTCTTAAAATTCGCTATTTAAGAAATGCAAACCGGGAGCTTGATACATCTAGCCCCTGGTGCCTGATGTTGTTTAGCTCAAGGTGTTTTTTGAAGTGAATAAACTGACTAACAACCCATAACCTCATCGGCAAGCACAAGTTAGATAGTTGGTAATAGTTATTAATTTATTTGCTCAGCATGTACGCCATTACTTTCTAACAGAAGTACAATCACCTACTTATTAAGATAGGCAGAAATTGTGTTTAACATAAATGAGAGTGGTGATTGAGGTTTTGAGCAAAAATGGTGTCTTGTGATGAGGAGATAGCAAGAGATTTAAATAAAACATGGAGAAGTAACATGGTGTAATGTCATGATAAGCATATTTAAAATGTTGATACTTACTGTATGCAGTATGCATTGTTCTTTAGTTCCTACTATAGAAGATGGCTTTTCAGGATACTTATTAACTCATTAAGTGATGGACAAGCTTTTATCTCAGGTTGTAGTGAATTCCAATGGTGGGGATCTAGGAAGTAGAGAGACTGGAATCTGGACTCAGCAGAATGCAGTTTAGGCCTGGTCAGCATGCTCTGTTTGGTGAGTTATAAGTTCCTAGAGGTTGTATAGTGGTTAAATATAATGGAGTGACAGTCTGTCTAAGGGCCCAACTACACAGTGTTGGAAAATGGGTTATTGGTAAGGGCAGGTAGGTACCTACACTTAGCAATAGGCCACTAACCTCCACTAAGGTCCAGTTAGGTCTCAGTAAATTAAACCCAGCTCAATCCTTGGTAGCTTGGCAACGAGCGTCAAGGCTTAACTTAGGAGACAGAGTGTAAAGCATTCAAATATCACAAAACAGTAATTAAATAAAACACAGGAAACAGTTTAAAAATCCAAAACCAATTTATAAAAATAGATTATATTTTTATCTTTAAAATGACACCAAAACGAATAGAATTGGATAAGGGTAACCGGAGATATGAATTTGTAAATAATTTTTTTTTTTTTAGCACCTAGAAACAAAAAGCGCCAATCGGGTCATCTGGTTGCACCTCGACCGGGGCAAAGTCAAAGTTTCAGGCCGACTGCGATGGAGCCCTGCTCGGCTACAGGCCGCGGGAGGCCTCGGTTAAAATGTTACCTTCACACTTAGGGGGTGATTCTGACCCCGGCGGTCTTAGACCGCCGGGGCCAGGGTCGGCGGGAGCACCGCCGACAGGCCGGCGGTGCCCCGCAGGGCATTCTGACCGCGGCGGTAAAGCCGCGGTCAGACCGGCAACACTGGCGGTCTCCCGCCAGTGTACCGCTGCCCTGTTGAATCCTCCAAGGCGGCGCAGCTAGCTGCGCCGCCGAGGGGATTCCGACCCCCCCTACCGCCATCCAGTTCCCGGCGGTCCGGACTCACATGTAGGAATTTTGACGTCCGCAGGCTTGGGCGTCAAAGTTTAAATATGGTGCAAGGTTTGCGCCAAATGTCCGTCAAAAATTTTGATGCACATTAGGCACAAACAGAGTATAAATATGCCCCTTAGTTACTCCCAGTTCGGCAATAGATTATCATTTTTCTTTTAACAATCACATTTTTTTTTAGACCTGGGTGGGTTCAATTCACTGCTCATTATTTGATTTTTTTCAAATCTAGGTGACAGAACATTTAGATATCTAATAACTTGGATCTCTTGTGCAGAAGGACTCTTTGCAATGCATGTAACTGAACTGTGTCATACTCATTCCTTCATTTCCTTCCTCAACAGATTGATGATAATATGCTGCTCATCACTCTGATAAATATTGTTCTTATGTTGTGTTTGTCTTTGTCACACCTTTCCCCGAATCTCATTTCCCAAAAATTCATCAAACCCCTAAAAGTCTTCTGCCGGGCTGTGTGATTTATCGAGGTGTGATTTCATTTACATCAAATGGGTCACACACTTGGTGGGACGGGTGTGGTGAAATGTGACACTAACTCACTGCAAGATCCTCTATTACCTGAGCAATATCTCACATCAACCCACTTACTCAATCATGCGTAAGTGACATCACTCGTCAACATAATCATTCAGGCCTCTGTTATGAGTAAACGCTTGACATTGACAACTACAGACTTTGAGTACACTTTTCCTGACTTAGGGATTTCATAACTTTGTTTTTTTTTAAATTCCATGCTCACCATTGCTTAGAATAATTTATTACTGCTAGTTTTTGTTATAATATCTGGTATTCTTTGATGTGCCATGGTGGTAGTAGTCTGTCCTTGGTCTTTCTAAAGATATTATAAAAATGTGTATGTGTAACCCACTAACTGTGTTTCTCATTCAATTTAGTTGTCTGTGATGGATAATCGTTTTGATTAATCCTACAGTTGGAGATCACCTGGATGGGTGTGGGACCTCACTTATGAAGCCTTCCCTGTCAGTGCACTACCACTACCATTAAGAGGGCATGTCGTGAATCCTACCTTGTTTTAGTGGGAAGCCGCAGTTAACTTAGACTTCTGGCTTGTAGACTCGTGCCCCATTTTACCCTACTTAGTTTGCTCTGTTTAAGCACATTTGTTTAATTATATTTTTCAAGATGGCTGCATTATTTTTAGTTCGGCCAATGTTTTAGTTTCATATTATCAGTGCCACCATGCTAAGGCATCACTATCAAGAGAAAAAGATAAACAAGCTGAATGTATTCACTTTAGGTACTTTCCCACTTGTGCACTTTCAAGGGAATTGTTTATATAAATTGCCGTCCCAAGCATAACTTGGTGTCTATTGTTTGGGAACAGACATACATCAGGGGTCCGATCAGATCTGTATAAAAACATCACACACAGATAGATAGTCAGAGGGATTTCGACCAGATGCCATTGCTGCTATCGATGCTGCATGTCGCCCTGATGCTGACCCAGTCTTCATGTCCACATGGAGTCTGAGCTAGAGATCTCATTCCAAGGTAACAAGGGTTGGGGGTTCTTCTCATGGATCCCACATTGGCAGATTAGGTTTATCACACTTAGCTCTCTTTAGATTAGGGGTTAGGTTTATCATGGTAGGGTATTAGGATATATTTCATGTCTCATGTCATTTCATGTTATTGCAAAATGGTGTGGGTCTTCGTACTAATGACTGTCGTTTTCACAATTCTGTATCTTGCACTGTTCATTATGCTAATCATTGCAGACCATGCAATTTTTCATAGTTTGCTGTATTGTTAATAAAACCTATGAATACTTTTACAGTTGCGACTTGTTGTAGGACAGGCATGGTCACCTACAAACATAAGTACTGTCCTACTGAAACTAGCAGTCTTGCCTAGAACAAGAGTCAGACAATGACAGGCACCTTGGGAAACCCTCCAGTAAGGTGATGGAAGATTAAAAGAGGCAGCAGCCATCACTACAACTATTCAGGTAAGAAAACTATGCAGTGAAGTGAATTACGTTAGTTAGTATGTGACTCCTACTGCAGATAAGGTAAGTACTTGTTTATCTACGTTTCTGTGGGCAGTACATGAAATGGCAGCATACCCTCCTAACTGGCAACAGGCTGTGCGAAAGAGCATCAGTACAAAGTTAAAGTTAAACACAATGGGTATTCTTGAGACATAAAGTAGATAAGAATGATTTACTCTCACTCTACTACCATAAAACTAAACCCACCCTCAACACCCCTCCCCCACATCTCTCCCCATCCCCAAATAATGTTCAAGTTTATAAGATTTGTAAAGTTTAGTTTATAAGATTTGTAAAGCGCATGGCGACCCGAAGGCATCCCAGCGCTAAAAGCAGCAACGAACAAATAGGAGGGGGGATCAATGCTAATTACAGAATAAAAAAGTTTTGAGCTTTTTCCTAAAGAGGTGCTCGGAGGATTCATAACGGAGCTCCAAAGGAAGGGTATTCCAAAGGTGGGAGGCCTTACTGGAATAAGAATTGTTGCCCCAGGCTCTCTTAGATCGAGAAATGTGTGCATACCTAAGAGAGGAGGAACGTAAGTTCCTAGAAGGAGTATGCAGGGAGATCCGTTTCCTTAGAGAGATGGGACCTTTACCATGTAGGGCCCTATGGACAATGCAGAGAGATTTAAAATGGATCCGTTCTTTGATGGGGAGCCAGTGGAGGGTGGAGATAGCCAATTTGGCGGATGAATATTTTGAGGAGTGAGTAAGAAGCCTGGCAGCTGCATTTTGCACTCTTTGCAGCTTCTTTATAACATAAAAAGGGGAGCTAAGGAACAGAGAGTTTCCGTAATCCAGACGGGAAAGAATTAAGGCTTGGATGAGAATTCTTCTGGCTGTAGGAGGAAGAAGAGAGAGAATCTTTCTGAACATGTGCATAAGACCAAAGCAGGTAGAAGAAACTTTACTGGCTTGAGAGTCCATAGTAAGCCTGGGGTCAAGCATCACACCTGGAGTTTTAACCTGAGATTTGGAGGGAGGAAGAGTACTGAAGGCATCTGAGAGCGAGGGAAGGGGAAGAGTGGGGGGGGCGTTGCCCAAAACCAGGACTTCCGATTTTCCATTGTTAAATTTGAGTTTGAACTTGGTCATCCATTTGGCGATGTCACTCATACAGCGAGAGAGATTGGTCACCGGCGAGTCTCCAGAGCTGGAGAGGAATACCACTAACTGGGTGTCATCTGCATAGGTGACCAAGGACAGATTATGAGGGGCAACTACTCTAGCTAAAGGTGACAAGTAAACGTTAAAAAGAGTGGGGCTAAGGGACGAGCCCTGGGGGACTCCACATGCCAAGGGGAAAAGGCCAGAAAAGAAGGTCCGGTCCAAGACTTAGAAAGATCTGTCTCTAAGGAAGGAGGAAAACCAAGAGAGGGCGAAACCTCCGACTCCTACATCCGATAGTCTCCGACAGAGAAGATCATGGTCGACAGTGTCGAAAGCTGCACTTAGGTCAAGCAGGATGATGGCTACGTGAGACCCTAGGTCTAATAGCTGGCGGGCCGTCTCAGTTACTGAAAGGAGAGCTGACTCAGTACTGTGCAAGGCTCTAAAGCCCATTTGGGTGGGATGAAGAAGTTCATTGCTTTCGAGATAGTTGGTTAGTTCAGTGTTGACATGTTGACAAGGATTTTTGCGGAGATAGGGAGGAGGGCAATAGGTCTGAAATTTTCCAATAAAGTGGGGTCAAGTTTGGGTTTCTTCAGAAGGGGCTTAACCACAGCATGTTTAAATGACTGGGGAAGGGAGCCCGAGGATAAGGAGCTGTTAAGAATTTTAGTGAGAGGAGGAGCAATGGTGCCTGCTACCTGCAAGAGAGCAGAGGGAGGGGCGGGGTCCAGAGGGGAGCTGGATTTAATTTTGGACAGGAGATTAATGGTCACCTCCTCGGAGAGAGGGGGGAAGGAGGTTAGAGAGACTCCTACAGGAAGGGAGTCAGTGTCATTACAAATAGAGGGATCCTTCATATAGACGGGAAACCCAGAGTATATACTGATGACTTTGTCCTGAAAAAAGGATGCCAGTCGATCACTGTGGGAGACGGAGGCTTCCGTCATAGGGGAAGAAATGGGAGGGGAGGTAAGGTCTCTAAAAATTTGAAAATTTTTCTTCTGAGGACATGTAGAACATTCTATTTTTCCACCATAAAAGGTAGACTGGGCAGTTTTGATATTGTGGTGATAGGTTCTGACTGATTGCTTGTAGATCTCTCTGTTAGAGAGACTGTAGTTTTTACGCCACAGTCTCTCAAGTTTTTTACAGTTCTTTTTGAGTTCAAGCAGGTAAGGGATAGAACCAGGGTTTAGATTTGTGGGGTGAGGGAACCACTCTGGTTCTGATGGGTAGAACAACATCCAAGCAGGATGAGATCCATTTATCAAAAGAGTCTGCAGTTTCTGGGGCAGATGAATGACCGGTTTTGCCATAAGTCAAGAGGGCCTTACGCCATTCTTCCGGGTCCAGTTTTGACCAAATGCGTCCAGATGTGGTGGTGCTGGGGAGGTGCCCTTGGGTGGCATCATACGGGAAAGTGAAAGTGAGAAGGGAGTGATCGGTCCAGAGTAATGGCAGGGGAGGGGCCGTCAGCAAGTTGGCAATATTGCTGAATATAAGATCCAACGTGTGACCCTTCTGGTGGGTAGGGCCAGATACATGCTGAATTAGTTGGAGTGCTGCGAGAGAGGTTGCCAGTAATTTAGCCGAAGGGTAGTCGGAGTTGTCGAGATGAATATTAAAATCTCCTAAAATAGTTAAGTTGAAGAAATTGCAGATATGACTGGCTGCAACCTCCGGAAGAGAATCCAGGAAACGTAGCACAGGTTCAGGTGGTCGATAGAGCAGAATTCCTGAAAAGGTGAAAGTGGGGGACAAACATAGTGAGAACATTAGGCTCTCACAATCAGGAATATCTAAGGGTAAGGTGGTGCATTTAATAGTAGTTTTATGAATGATAGCTATTCCACCACCTCTGGTGGAGGGCCTATCTAGATGAATCATGGAATAAATGGAAGGCAGAGAGTTACAGATGTGTACTGTAGAATCTTCATCGAGCCAGGTTTCAGTAAGAAACAGTACATCAGGCAAAATATCTTCAAGGAGATTATAGATGTGTAGAGAATGAGCAGGGAGGGATCGGCAGTTAAGCAGCATCATTCTTGCTGGGTGGGGAGAAGGAATTTCAGAGGACGTGGAGGGCAGGGCGGTCCAACCACAGCGTGGGCAGGAAAGGAGGAAGGGGAAATGAAAGTCGCTTGAATGGGTGAGACAGGGATTAGAGGTCCTACAAGCCAATAGCTGCGAAGAAGAGTAGACTAACCTCATTGGGGAAAAAAGAACAGCATCTCTGGGCTCAGAATGCTCAGGACGCTCCAGGGCGTGGACGGGCGCAGACGGGCTTGCCTTTGGCGCACCTTCGGCGCACCAGCGGCGCGGCCGGCTCCCCTCTGTCATTAAATACTGACGAGAGGCAGCCTGAGCAGGCTTAGGGTAGAGAAAAAGACTATACCGTCAACCTAACAAAATGGCGTTATAGAAATGTCCCAGACAGGAAGAAGGGTAAAAGAAAGCTGAGCACCCGGTAGCCACTAACTACGGGCTCCGGTGCTTAAACACGGCGTGAATAAAGAAACAGAAGTCAAAGGTAGGTTTAAAAGGCCCAGAGTGAAAGACCCATGAATAAAAAGTAATTATTTAAAAATCGTAATTCTTTTTAAAAAAGCAGTGAAATTCAACAAAAAGTAATTATTTAAAAATCGTATTTTTTTTAAAAAGCAGTCAAATTCAACAAACAGTAATTATCACAATCATCAATGTTAAAAAATGTGAGCCTACTCGTGTGTCACTCGCTGCGCGGGCGGCTCCCCTCTGTCATTAAATACTGACGAGAGGCAGCCTGAGCCGGCTTAGGGTAGAGAAAAAGAATATACCATCAACCTAACAAAATGGCGGTATAGAAATGTCCCAGACAGGAAGAAGGGTAAAAGAAAGCTGAGCACCTGGTAGCCACTAACTACGGGCTCCGGTGCTCAAACACGGCGTGAATAAAGAAACAGAAGTCAAAGGTAAGTTTAAAAGGCCCAGAGTGAAAGACCCATGAATAAAAAGTAATTATTTAAAAATCGTAATTCTTTTTAAAAAAGCAGTCAAATTCAACAAAAAGTAATTATTTAAAAATCGTAATTTTTTTTTAAAACAGTCAAATTCAACAAACAGTAATTATCACAATCATCAATGTGAAAAAATGGGAGCCTACTCGTGTGTCACTCGCTGCGCGGCCGGCTCCCCTCTGTCATTAAATACTGACGAGAGGCAGCCTGAGCCGGCTTAGGGTAGAGAAAAAGACTATACCGTCAACCTAACAAAATGGCGGTTTAGAAATGTCCCAGACAGGAAGAAGGGTAAAAGAAAGCTGAGCACCCGGTAGCCACTAACTACGGGCACCGGTGCTCAAACACGGCGTGAATAAAGAAACAGGAGTCAAAGGTAAGTTTAAAAGGCCCAGAGTGAAAGACCCATGAATAAAAAGTAATTATTTAAAAATCGTAATTCTTTTTAAAAAAGCAGTCAAATTCAACAAACAGTAATTATTTAAAAATCGTAATTTTTTAAAAAAGCAGTCAAATTCAACAAACAGTCATTAGAACAATCATCAATGTTAAAAAATGGGAGCCTACTCGTGTGTCACTCCATAAATAAATGCCCAAATTTCTGAATAAAAATGCCCCACCAAAATTCCCAACCTCTCCAACCACAACAAAACTGCTTCCCACCAAAATTAAAAAAGGGCTAGAAGAGGGAATTCTTGATGAGGGTCTGGAGGTGCTGGATCTGGGCCTCGCGACATGCCATCCTACGGCCCAAGTGTGTCAGCTCCTCCAGCACTCAGCGATGGTGTAGCTGGTCTGAAAGAAGAGCTGCAATGGTGGCACAGGGTCAGACATGGGCAGCTCCAATCTGCCGGCAGCACTGGTGTGGCCTGGACATGCAGGCGATTGGTTGGTGGAACTGGGTCCCGGAGCAGGGGCATGTGTCTGGCCCTCTTTATCCACCAGCCACTGGTACTGGCCCCTGGTGGTGTCCAACCTCTGCCACCAGAGCAGGGCCACTATCTCCTGCCAGGACCAGCAGGAGTAGCTATATCAAGAAAGAAAAATAAATAAAATCAATATGTATTTGCACAGCGTGCCACTGTCACCCTAGGAGTATCTGGGCAGTGGGGTGTGATGTCTCTGTTGAACAGCCAGGTCATGAGTTTCCTCCTGAAATCCACAAGGGAGGGTGATGTTCAAAGGTGGCATTGCAGGTTGTTCCAGGTCTTGGAGGTGACATTACCAAAATAAAAGACAACCTTTAAAGAATGCTCTGTGAAAACACTTGGGCCCATATTTATACTTTTTGACGCAAAACTGCGCTGGCGCAGTTTTGCGTCAAAAATATTACCACCGGCTAACGCCATTTTGATGGCCGTGCAGGCGTCATAATTATACTTTGACGCACGGCGGCGCAAACAACAGGTGGGAGTCATTATTTTTGATGCACACCGCGGCGTTAAGTCATAAAGGAAAACGACGTTAACGCGGCGGAAATGACTGTGGGTCGACTTACGACACCGCAAACTGGATATTTGCTGTTTTTTGACGCAGTAGCATCAAAAAAACCAGCGAACACTGCCAGTTCACCAGAGGAGAGCCAAAATGGATCCCAGATGCCACTACAGACCCCACGAAGATGACATCAGACCAGGAACCAGCCAGGAGGATCCATACAAGTACCAGGACACTTTTAAGAAGAAAAGAAAGTGTCGCTTCAGTGCAGAGGAGCAGGAAATCCTGGTTAAAGAGGTGACGGAACACCAGCACCAACTGTTTGTCACCTCAAAGTTGCCAATCAGTAGGAGAGAGGCTATATGGCAACAAATTGTCGACAAGATTAACAGTGTGGCTGAAGTACGCAGAACAGTCATCGAGTGCAAGAAACGTTGGCATGACTGCAAGCGCAGGACCAAGGAAAAGATGGCCAGGAACAGGAAGGCAGCACTGCAGACTGGAGGGGGGAGTCCAGCACACCAGGAGGCCCTGGACCACATGGAGGAGATGGTTGCAGCTGTCATCCCTGAGGAGATCGTCACAGGGATTCAAGGACAGGACAGCGCAGACTACCACGAGACAACGCACATGCAGGGTAAGTCGCATGGGGAATTGAAATGCACTAATGTCAACTGCAACCGGGGGGGGAAATACCTACTACACATTGCATGTAAGTCATCATATACATGGAGTGGCATGGGTAAAGGTGCACGGCATGGGGGCATGGCCTGGACAAACATAAGCTGGGGCACACCATTACACTACACCAACAACAGTCCCATGGGGGCATGCTGTCATGCCAACGATGGAGCAAAGGGAAAGCCACGACAGGAGGGAAGGCCACTACGTCAAACTGACATCCTGGCACTCGTCAGCCAACATACCTCCTACATTAACTAGGGCCCTACTAGCAATCCTCTAGCCAAACCAACAACTGCAATGTAACTGCAACAACAGTTGCCACTACCACCTCTGATCTGTGTGCAGCTCAAGTAGCCAATGGCAGTAATCTCCCCATGGAACATACATACCTAAATTAGGGGGTGAGGATGACATCTGCAACAATCTCCTGAAACAAGACAAAGGCCCCAGTACACTCAAATGTCAATTCCCATAGTTGTCACAAACATCAGCCAATGTAAACAACAATAGGAGTGACACAGCACTAAGGACACACCCATGCTGCATATGTCAGGGTCCATCCTGTGCCTGGGTAACAAGGCAACATCACAAATGTCATACTGCTCAGACAAGAGCATTGAGGAGGGGACACATGTAACTGGTCACTGAAATACACCTGCACAGTCAGAGGAGGAAATACGACACTGATACGACTATCAGGGCAATCCAATGTAACACACATTACCCAACATTAGCAGGACACATTAACAATGTCAACATCCATATCACATCATAACATTGCCATGCATAGGATATGCAACATGTCAATTACAATTAAGTCGATGTGAACGATCAGGGATTGGGGCAGGTCCTGATAGTTAAGTGTGCTGCCAGGGCCATCAGAACACCCACAGCTAGTGAAAGGTCTCACCATGAGAATGGATATACACGGAGGGTCGAGTAGGGCAAAAAGGTGGCAATTCTCTATTTGGCATAAAGCAACACCTAGAGCCAATGAGGCTGACAAGTCTGATAACTCAATAACATACATGTAACACACAGGTGGGCCATAGGCCTGAAACAATGCCCATCTGAACGACTGCAGATATTAATACAAAACAAGATCACAAAGTGAATTCATCAAAAGGCAGGCACGTCGCGTCAAAATTGTCACAACACAGACACACTAATTGTACCCTGTTTCATTGCAGAGGAAGGTGGATCTCCTGCCGATAAGCCTGTCCCAGATTTCCCTGATGACATGGATGACGAGCCGATAAACATTCCCCAGGAGACCATCCAAAAGGTCCTTGAAACCCTCCAGACCCCACCTTCAGTCACAAGGAGGAGCACAGAACAAGCAGCCATCGCAGAGGAACCACCCACCACCCCAATTGTAAGACCTGCCAGCTCCAATACAGCTGAGGACTCAGACAACACTGGCACCAGCTTTGAGAGAACTGTAGTTGGAGTACAGCGGGAGCTGGCCAAAGAGGTGCGGGTGGGGATGCAAAATATGGCAGCCAGCCCTGAGGGGGTGCGTTCGTGCATGATGTCATCTGTAGATCAGGCAGCAGCTATGCAAGCCCTAGCATCTATCTTTCAGGAACTGCAGAAAACCCAGAAGGAAATCAGCACAGCTGTAATACAGTTGACCCAACACCTACAACAGCAATCCTGTCAACGCGTGCACAAGTGCAACATTGAACCCCTCAGGGCCGACCTGGCTGCCTACCATCGTGATGTGGCTGCTATTCTAAAGAACCAGCAGATCCTCCTTGCTGCAGTACTGCTCTTAAGAACTTCACAGGGAGCAGCGACCGGGATGTCTGACTCCATGTCTTCTAACACTGAGGTGTGTGTTGCCCCTTCACAACCAACAACAAGGACAAAGCAGGCAAAACACACATCAGAAGAAGAAGACATGGAACAGATCACATTCACAAGGAAAAGTACCCGGAAGCACTAGTCCCTGCCACATGGCCGACATTTACCAAGGTCCTGCGCTTTGTAACTTGCCAGTCTTGCAACAACTGTACTCAAGCACTGTTCTGCAAACCACTGCATATCTTGTCACCCAGCCCAGTGATTGTCTCTCTCCTACTCATTGCCAAATCCTGTCCCTCTGCACTGTCTGAAACAGCAACCCCAGCATGACAAAAGCATTTTGGTAAACCCTTGTGTTCGATCCCAATTTAAAATGTCACTATAATGGACTCACAGTCATGGACAATGTACATATAGCACTACAGCACTTTTCAATAAATAGCACTTAAACCAAAAATCTGTCTCTGGGTAATGTGACATATCAACTGCGCAGTAGATAATTGGAATGTCCCTACTGTCAAATAACGTAGCTTCTCAATACAACTGTCCAGATATTATGTATTTAGAGAAATCTGCACAGTGACCATGATTGCATCATACTCTGCCCATCCTGAGGGAATAATCTGATGAAGTGAGAAACCATAGACCACAATGCCGTGTTGGACAGAAGAATGCTTCCTCAGGGGATAACTAAGTCATCAAATAGTGCCCACTAAATGTTGTCAACATGCAAAAATAACACAATAAACATGCCACACTAATCTAAGTAAACACTAAAAAAACTGTACAAATGAAGGTGTCTGAGTTAACATACAAATAGGTAATCATGCCGAACTGTGTCACAAATGATGTATGAGGGTCATGAAGACAAGATTACAAGATTGCCAATGAGAACTCATCTTATAAGGGTGTGCATGATCATCACACTGCAGTCAGACCTAAAACTGTTTCCACAATATCAAGTCTGGAAGCACTGTTAGTGACTTTGAAAACACACTTATCAACAGAAACACATTGTCATCCATATTAACTGTGATTGGTGGTTGCAACAAAGGGTAGACACTTTGCAAGGTAGCTCTGGGTTAGCTGCCAATCCTACAGCTCAGTTGGGATTTGTTTGTAGCATAGGACACAGATGTTATAATACAAAAGAGATGTAAACGGAATCCAAACCCACAATCAAGTACCATTCAACACATACTATTAAGGGGTAACCAAATATTTATTAAAAGCTAACCATAGTTGAGGAAACTGATGGAAAAATCTTACCTACCCTAATCTACTCTGACAACTCATTACCCACAACTGTCCCTAACTAACCTAAGCTACACTTATCACATGTAACGAAACGTTCTAAACATCTACCCCCCCAACCCCCTTATGAGATGGGACACATTGAGGACAACACATACTAACCTAAACACATACTATACTATCCTATACAAATATATATTTTTTGGGTAAATTATTTTTTTTTATTTTATTTTTTTTGTGTTTAAAAAAAATAATAATAATTCACACAAGAACCCCAACATAGCCCCCCACCCACCCATCCACACATGTAATAAGTCAAAAAAGAAACAAGCAGGACCCCCTACCCCCCACCCACTAACACTAACTCAACTAACAGCCTATACTAACCTAACACTAAGCCCCCTAAGCCCACTAAGTATAAGAACAAAGAAAGAGGAGGGATGGGAGGGTATCATGTCCATCTAATCAACTGTCTACAGGTTGGCCCTCCGGAGGGTCCTCTTGATATCCTTCACCCGCCGTTTAATGTGCCGCACATCCCAGATCAGGTGGCTCACCTGGCGCAGCACTTTGTCCATCTTGTTTTCAAGTCTATTGAAGGCGGCAGGGTCAACAGCTGGAGCAGTGGCAGTCTGGGTACCGGTGGAGGAGGTCTGTGTGGGCTGTCCTGCACCAGTGGCAATGCTGGGGCCAGGAAGTCCAGCAGATGTAGATGCAACAGAGGCAGCTGTGGGTGGGGCCACCTGGCACTTATTGGTGGTTGTTTCTGTGTTGGCTCTGGTGGGCACAGTAGGCCCACCCTGTGGGAAGGCTCGCCATGCCCCGGAGGCGCGTTCATGGCGATATCGCCGGGCCATCCTCCGGAACCCCGACTCCACCAGCAGGATGTGCTGGTATTGCATGGCCCGGCGCTGAAATTCACGGACCTGGTCTGGAGTCATGTTAGCTGCTGTGAAGACAAATGCAGATATGCCACATTAGTAACTGCATTGTGCGAAACAGCACAGCAAGTTAATCAGACAATACATCTACTATACTTCTAACAGCTCATATCACGATACAGAGCATCGAATGTCCTTGAGGAAATACATGGTAGGCCAGACAACAAAGGTCACATCACACAAAGCGCATTCATAACCCACAAGATGGGTAACAACCGGCCTTGACTTTCAATCTGATTTCTGACAGTTATCAGCTAAGAATCATGCTGCATATCCTCCACCAAGAGCTGGGCTACAAATGTCAGTGTACGGAAAGGAAAACTAAAGCCACATGGTCTGCAAGTTGTAACTGGAATTTCCAGTATGGTACCAAGTGCCAAACCTGAGTGTGTATACTAGTATGCAACCAAAACGACACTTCTTCACAGGTATGTGTAACATACTGGTAGCATCAATACTAGGTATCCCATTCACAAACCCATGGCCGTGTTTGTGGGGGGCGGTGGATATACAACTATAATTTGCCTACAACATGTACACCGAGGAGTGTATAGGCTAATACACACATGTTTGTCTCTACAGACACACCACAGGTAAGGTCTATCTACATTTTGGAGTCAGCAAACCCTAGAGCACTCATAGGGTCAGACATGTCAGGAAAATCTGAACTTAGTACACAACATATACTTCCAGTGAAGCCTGACTTACATCAGACACAGAGGGAGTTATTCTAACTTTGGAGGAGTGTTAATCCGTCCCAAAAGTGACGGTAAAGTGACGGATATACCACCAGCCGTATTACGAGTTCCATAGGATATAATGGTCTCGTAATACGGCTGGTGGTAAATCCGCCACTTTTCCGTCACTTTTGGGACGGATTAACACCTCCTCCAAAGTTAGAATAACCCCCAGAGTTGCTAAAACACCCAGGAGCATGAATTGCATGCACACCTAGGCCATTACACTCAGGTTCCACAGACTTGATGCACTACATGTGGAAGTACATGATGCTAGGAGGTTCTACCTACTGTTTCAAAATTACGTAGGTAAATAGTGAAGCAGATGTCTATTGGGAAGCTATTAGCTCCACCAATCTTAGAGAATGTGGGTCTGACAGGCTGACTAAATAGGGGCTGACTTCCATTGCGACTCTTGGTGATACAAGTGTCAGACACATGACTATCCCCTGTACTCACAGTGGGGCCTACAGGGATGTCCTACAATCCCTACATGATACCATTGGATACGCATTGGCTAACTCCAAACATGTGAAAACTGCATTCCCACTCATGGGACAAGTGAAAAACTTGACCCCAGCATCACACCTTGGTATGCGTCCAACTCACACGAGTCCATAACCAGCAAACACAATACATAACAGACATATCAACAGTTACTGGATTGGTCGCGTCCTCAAATGTCACCACCTCTCCCACAGTTGAACAAGATGGCCACAGCACACAGAATATATAGTCCAATGGTGTGACAGGGAGAATATCCCTGAAAGTATATTGTTGAAGTGAAAAGTAGACTGGAGTCCAAGTTCTTTGTTTTGCAGATGTTGCCTTTAATTGTAGATGCCAGAAATCATTGTGTCATCAACGAGATACAGCCAACACGTGTTTCGTCACACAAGTGACTTCATCAAGGCTGCAAAACAGTAAGGAAATACAAAAAAGAAAAAGGGGGAAAGTTCTATTGTTTTGGCAAATATAAGTGTATGCAGTTGAGCATGGGCTCATTAAGTGAGCACACGGAAAGACTCCAAGCAGATGGATGTCACAACCCAGTGATTTGTATGTGAGTTCAGTGGACATAATGTAGTGAGTAGGTGAGTGTTGAGAAAACACAGCAAGCAAAAGTTTGTGATAGGGACCATAGGTGTAGAGCATAAGAAAGAAAGTGAATCACTTTGGTATAAAACTAAAGTAAAAATGGACAGGTTGGCCTCTGCACTTCCCATTGCATCTGGGAACATCATAGCCTCTGTGCTGTATATTCTCGCAGCTGTTCAGCACACACGGCCCATCACTATGTTGTGCACACTGTGATGCTGTGTGTGAACTGTCATGGTCCTGATATTTGTGTATTAGTCATGTACATTATCAGAGGTTGCTGGTTGTGCTGAAAGCCCCGTACCCAAGCCCTGCCTATGACCCTGGGACACTGTCACACTTTGTCAGTCATGCATAAATGCAACCCAGAAAAGGGATGGGCTATGAATTTTGCATTTCCAAAAGGATTGAACGCAAATGGTACAGTTAAAAGGCAGATGATGCTATACAATGTATTTGTGTATGCATGGTAGAAGCCCATGCCCAATGCCCCATGATGAATGGCAGGTTTGACACCGCAAGTGTGGTACATATGTAGACACAGGGATACTTTAGTGTGATGCACTGACAGTTGCCAGTCAGGCTGACAGAATGCAAGATGATTCAGGAGCCAGCTACTGGACAAGTTACATAATCAGTGGTCTGACGGAGACTGTTTGGAGGACAAACTAGACAGTTGACATGTCCATCTGTGTATGTCCTGTGTTTTTGAAGCTGACAAATGAACCCAGTGGCTGTGTTACACGGCTAAATTAATATAAATGGTTGACGATGTATTCGACATCATGGCTACTACTATGCTGTTCCAGGCATCATCAGGGGCAGTGCTTTTTGTAATGGGTGGTGTGCATGGAGGTATTCACAGGTGTGGGCTGCATCTATTTCTCACCAGTCCTGTATGTGAGACTTGCATTCTAAGGGCCAACAGACATTTTCACAAAGGGAAGCAATCTACATGTGCTAACAGGGCTTTGAAACTAGGAGGCAGTGTACAAATTGACCTGACGTCCATGCAGTCAGATGTTCTTTGACAATGGCATACCTTAGGAAAGGGTGTAGCACACTGGTTTGCTAATCTTGGTCTGTGTTTGTAGAGGAGGTATTATCAGGGTACACATCTTAGTATTCTAGGGACCTCTTCCGGCAGGTGGGTTGTGACCAGGTGCATGGGTGTGTGATGAGTTAGGAAATGGGCTGACATGTACATGGAATGTCATGTGTGCAATGCATGTCATATGTGTGGCACTTGTGCTGTCTATTTTCTGCTTCTATGGAACTCTAGTCACAGATATTCTTTGCAAATATTGGATGCAGTTGGACTAACTGCTGTCAAGGGTCTTGTCAGACATTCATGTTAGCGATGCCAAAGAACATTGACTGCCTCATGTATGAGGCTTGTATTCCCCTTATTGAGTGATGGTGTCATAGTTGTGTGCCATATGCTGCGTTGAACCTTGCTTTCAACATGTATGTGTGAAATAGTTGTGGTCCTTTGCTATAGGCCTTCAAAGGAGATATGTACATGATATATGTCATTAAGAGTGTATGTGTATGTGACCATTGTATGTTAGGCATCACATAAGCTCTGGGATGTTCCGTGTCCTACTCAGTATCTCAGCAATGCTCAATGAGGCAATACTCTTATTCTGATAAGTAGAGATGAAGCTGTGTAAAAAGGAATAGCCAGACCATGATATGGTGATTATAATAGGTGTTTATTTAAAATAGTTAACTAAAGTGGTGAAGGTGATCATATTCAAAATAAATTATTTACAATCTGTTGCCGCCTGCGTATACCAGCAGCTGTGTTCTGTAGTTCCCACTCCTGTTGCAGGCCATCATCCTGCTCTTCCTCCTCTTCAGGCATGTGTGGCTCTGGTTCCAGGAGGGGAATGTTTCTTCTGACACAAATGTTGTGCAATATTGCACATGTGAGGATGATCCTACAGACCATCTCGGGGGAATATAGGAGGCTACCACCAGTGATGTCGAGGCAGCGGAACCTTGACTTGAGGATGCCGAAGGTCCGCTCGACAATGCTGCGTGTCCTCCTATGGGCCTCGTTGTATGCACGCTCTGCAGCTGTACTCGGGTTGCCAAATTGTGTCATAATCCATGGCTGGATGCCATACCCCTGATCAGCTGCAATAGAAAATGAATGGGATCATGTTGATGTAGCTGGCACTATTGAAAAGACCTTTAATGGCAGTAGTTGTCTTGTGTTGTCTGTGTCTCTTTTGTGTACTAATGTGACATCCTATGCTTGTAGGCTATACCATCTGCATTGTGTTGTTTCCTTGGCTGAACAAGTGTTTGTCTGCTAACTGTTTGTCAGCAATATGTTTTGGGATTTTCAGTACAGTGTGCCCTCCCTAGCATTGTGACTTGTGATACAGGTGTCCGTGTGTCTTCACTGGGGGTGAGATGATAGTTCCATGCAGAGTTAAAATTGAAAGTGTCCCATACCTTTAGACTTAGGCAATGTATTAATGTAAAGATCATTGGGACACTTACAATTTGCAGGGTGACATTTAGGCAACCACACTCATTGACGTATTCACAGTAGGCTGTACAGTAATTTCCGATGTGTGACAGGTTCAATGGTGAGTTAGGAAACATGGCTAGCGATGTCACGACCTCAGTGTGTTCCTGTTGACATGTTGCTGTTGTGGTGTATGTGTTGTGTGTCCTAGTGGGTTGCTGTGCAGTGTATATATCTGTAGGTTTTTGTACTTACCAACAAGTAGTCCATTGCCATAGCGTCCATCCTGGAAGTGGTGATTGATGGTGCAGTGACGGAAGATGTATGAATCATGTACACTCCCAGGATATTTAGCCACGATGTTGGTGATCAATCCCTGGTGATCGACAAGGGCCTGCACGTTGATGGAATGTGTGTGCTTCCTGTTGCGGTAGAGGTGTTCAGTTGCAGCAGGTGGCACAAGGCGTACATGTGTGCAGTCGATTGCACCAAGGACGTGTGGGAAGCCACTGATTGCGTAGAACCCCTGTTTAGTTTCCTGCTGCTTCTGCAGTGTGTTAGGGAAGCAGATGTGGTGGGGTGTCAGTCGAAAGATGGCATCCAGTACTTTGGGCAAAAAGGCGGAGAATGATAGTTGTGATATTCCGCCTACCAGGGCACCAGTTGTTTGAAAAGAGCCACTTGCCAGCATATGAAGTACGGCAAGCAGCTTGGTTTCTGTTGGGATGGTGTGGGGTGTCACCAAAGTGAGGGCCAACTGCTGTTCAATGTTTCGCAGCAGCTGCTGAATGGCCTGCCAGTTCAACCGGTACCTCTGTATGATGTCGTGTTCCCTGAGGCCCTGAGGGGTTGTTCTTGGGCGGAATATCCTCTCCTGCCTTCGCCGCTGCCTTTGGGGTCCCTGCTGGTGTTGTTGTAGCTGCTGTTGTTGTTGCTGGGCGTGAATGCTGGATTAGAATGACCTCCATGGCTCACTGTTGCTGCTCTGCTGCTCTGCTGTTTGTTCTGTGTGTTCTGATTAAATACAGGTGTGTTTGCCCCATTTTAACGCCTGCCCTGACCCAGGTGTAAATTTTTTACGCAAATCGGGCTGTGTGTCATTTTCTGGCTCCGCCTCCCGGGCGTGCGTCATTTTTGCCCGAAAGCATAAATGCGACGCACGGTCGTTTAAGCCATTTTTTGGACGGGAACACCTACCTTGCATATAATTAACGCAAGGCGGGTTGCCGCATCCAAAAAATTACGCACATGGCGAATTTTGACGTCCGCGGGCTCGGGCGTCAAAGTTTAAATACGGGGCAACGTTTGCGCTGATTGTGCGTCAAACTTTTTTGACGCACAAACGGCGCAGACGGAGTATAAATATCCCTCCTGTTTTTTTAAATTATACAGTGGCACAATATACATATAGAGCTGGTCCCCTAAGGCTATTGGAATTTTTGATGTGAATAGTAAAGTCAAAGTGACATGAGTTTACCAACACAAGCCTTACATAAAAGCACTGAATGGCTGAAAGGAAGCAGCATTAGATTAACAAAACACATAGTTATTTTTTTCTTGTAAAGGATTTCTTGAAACAATTAAGCCGCACAGAGACTTTGTTTGAAACCAAACTATGATGAATGAGTAAGGCATCATCCACTACGGAGTACAAGTATTGTATTCTTGTTTTGCTAAATGACTGGAGATGTACTAGCTAGCACATCGGATACAAATGTGCTACTCTCTGCAGTCTGCAGGTGGGACAGCTGCAGTGGACAAAAAATGATCTTTGATTCCAATGGCCCTACGCTTCTACAAATGCCTTTCAATTCTATCCTGACTCCAAATAGGCAGATGATTAATAACATGTCATACACTCCATGTATAACATGCAGATAAAGGAAAGTGATGCACTGCTGTACACGGAAAGGAACAGGATATAGAGATTTTATTGGACACTTTCATCACAGCGTATCCCATCTGCAAAACACAAAATTGCAGACACTTAATCCCACTTTAATTCCTGACTTCACCTTCAAAAACAAAGTTATTTTAATCAAACACATTCACTTGGCATTAAGGGAAGGAAATTTGACGTAGGGTCTGATTTAGATTTTAGCAGACAGATTACTCTATAACAACAGTGAGGGATATCCCGTCCCCTGAAATATAAATCCCATTATTTCATATGGAATTTATATTTTGGTAGCCAGGATATTCGTCACCATTGTGATAGAGTAACCTGTCTAACGAAGTCTAAATCAGGCAGAGGGAAAAGGCAGAGTAGGTACAGGATAGGTTTTGCTATAAAACAGTGTGAGGGGGGTCGCTGATGATGTGGCTAAGCTTAGGCTTAGTCATCACTGCAGTTGAAACTGAAAGTTGATGAATGTCAAAAGGGAAAGCTTTGTTAATGCCACATTAACAGAAGCAGATGCACGTTGCACAGCTAACACTGCAGTGCTGAATTAAACCATGCTGCAGTTAGGTGATGTCATGTCCCATGGTTCGCAAAATGCCATGGACAGGGAGGTCATGGATGATCATGGTGGGATCTGCCTCACTTAACAAATACAGGGCATATTTAAGAAAAGTGGCACTGCACTGTGTGCAGCACCACTTTTCTTGCACCCTTTAACACCCCCCCACTGCCACCATGTGGGTGCAGTATTTAGAATACGGTGCACCATGGCACCAGATAGGGGGCAATAGCATCATTTTTCGTGACGCTATTGATGTACTCCACAACAGTAGCGCCAACATATTGGCGCTCTGGGTAGGTGTTAAAGGTGCCAAAAAAATGTTGCAAGAAAATCTGTTAAATTTCCTTGCAACATTTTTTCAGCCCCCCTAACGGGGGAACTTTCCCTTTGCATACATTATGCCCTGCACAGGGATAATGTAGGGCAAAGGGTTACAAAGTGGTGCAATGCATGCATTCCGCCACTTTGTAAAAGTGGCATGAGGATTTTGGCCTCATTTGGCCACATTAGCATAAAAAAAGTAAGGGTAATGTGGCACAAGGTGGCCGTAGGGGCTTATAAATATGCCACACTGTGCGTACACTAATAACTCTCAGATTCAATAACCAAGCAGTTACTGACCAGCATCTGTCCCGGCTGCCGCAGACACTCCCTCTTCAGGAGCTGCTGCATCATTTCGTGCACTGGTGCTGTCCCCAGCACTGGTGGTCTGTGCGGTGAGAAAAAAACATTACACATTTAAGATGCCAGATACACCTCTCGCTTTTTATTCAGTTCACAGTGTCTCTCCCATCTAAAATATTACTTTGTGCATTTTGTTGGTTGACAAAACAGAGAGCGGCAGATCTCCACCCAGGCCGCAGAGAATGTCTTGAGGGGGAGCTAGCTCCTCTGACACGGTGGGCAGCATCCCCACTGACCTGGGTTCATGCTTAGGTGCTTTACAGTCGGAGCAGATATTCATCAAGCATTAGGAACCAGTCTACTTTTGACACAAGCAGGTGAGTGTATAATTTCCCCAAGATCATATAGAGTTTCTCAGGGAGAGAGGAGCCTGCTCCTTTGTGTTGGTGGACATTGTCCCCACCATTCTAGGCTTGTGATTAAGCGTGCTCCAGTGTCAGGGGATCCCCTTCAGCCCATGGGCTGGCATCCAATATCTCAGGCTTTAGGGGGTTAGTCACCAGCCCAAGGTCCAAATGCCTTTCTAGTCTAGTGTCACCAGCACTTCTCAGGTCTCCGCCCCAACCGCACAATCCAAGTGCCACCAACTGGGGGCATATCTCACACCTGACAGACAAAGCAACCTTGGGCCAACTCACACCCGATGGACAGAGCACCCTTGGGTCACCAAAGCTATATTTGCAGACTTCCAGTTCAGGTCTGGTGAACACCACCAAGTGCCATCGTGTGGCAACTGATGAGGGACAGGAAGAAGAGAGTGACCCTCTCCCTGATCTCTTCTCCACCACTGAAGCTGATGGCTTAGTGGAAGGAGTAGTACTGACAGATTGTCTTACTGCTGAGCAGAAAGATAACTGTGTAAATCTTTTAAGTCAGTTTTCTGAACTCTTCTCACTGATACCAGGTACCACTACTTGGTGTGAGCATTCAATCAATACTGGAGACAGTTTACCTGTCAAAAGTAAGATTTATAGGCAGCTTGACCATGTCAGGGACTGCATTAAACAAGAGGTTAAGAAAATGTTAGATTTAGGAGTGATTGAGCCTTCAGAAAGCCCATGGGCCAGCCCAGTGGTACTTGTTCCAAAACCTCACAGTAAGGATGGTAAAAGAGAGATGAGGTTGGTGTTGACTATAGAGGGCTCAACCGAGTAACCAAAACAGATGCTCACCCTATACCTAGGGCAGATGAGCTGATTGATACATTGGCATCTGCCAAAAATCTGAGCACTTTTGATTTAACTGCGGGGTATTGGCAGATTAAATTATCAGAAGATGCTAAACCCAAAACTGCATTTTCAACCATTGGAAGGCACTATCAATTCACTGTGATGCCCTTTGGTCTGAAGAATGCACCTGACACTTTTCAAAGGTTGGTGAATACAGTCCTGCAAGGGTTGGAAGCTTTTAGTACAGCATATCTAGATGATGTAGCTTTCTTCTGCTCCACCTGGGATGATCACCTGGTCCACCTGTGGAACTTTTTGGAGGCCCTGCAAAAGGCAGGCCTCACTATCAAGGCCTTAAAGTGCCAGATAGGGCAGGGAAAAGTGGTTTATCTGGGCCACCTGGTAGGTGGAGAACAGATTGCACCACTGCAGGGGAAGATCCAAACTATTATGGAATGGGCTCCCCCTACAACTCAAACCCAAGTGAGAGCCTTTCTAGGCCTCACAGGGCACTACAGGAGGTTTATTAAAAATTATGGCTACATTGCAGCTCCTTTTAATGACCTCACTAGTAAGAAAATGCCTAAAAAGGTATTGTGGACAGCTAGCTGTCAAAAAGCTTTTGATGAGCTCAAACAGGCCATGTGATCTGCACCTGTCCTATAAAGCCCTTGCTACTCGAAAAAGTTCATAGTCCAGACTGATGCTTCTGAAATATGGGTTGGGGCAGTGCTATCACAGCTTAATACTGAGGGCCAGGATCAACCTGTTGCTTTTATCAGCAGGAAGTTGACCCCTAGAGAAAAGCGTTGGTCTGCCATAGAGAGAGAGGTCTTTGCTGTGGTCTGGGCACTGAAAAAGTTGAGACCATACCTGTTGGGTACTCACTTTATTGTTCAGACAGACCACAAACCTCTACTTTGGCTAAAACAAATGAAAGGTGAAAACCCTAAATTGTTCAGGTGGTCCATATCCCTACAGAGAATGGACTATACAGTGGAACATACACCTGGGAGTACCCACTCCAATGTTGATGGACTCTCCAGATATTTCCACTTAGACAATGAAGACTCGTCTGGGCAAGGTTAGCCTTAAGTTCCCTCGTTTTGGGGGGGTTGTGTAGGAAAGTCCCATCTTGCCTGGCATGTTACCCCCATTTTTACTTATATATATGTTTGTTTTTGCCTGTGTCACTGGGATCCTGCTAGCCAGGACTACAGTGCTCATAAAGAATGCCCTGTATGTGTTCCCTTAGTGGTGCCTAACTGTATCACTGAGGCTCTGCTAACCAGAACCCCAGTGTTTATGCTTTCTCTGCTTTTAAAATTGTCACTGCAGGCTAGTGACTAATTTTACCAATTCTCATTGGCACACTGGAGCGCCCTTATAATTCCCTAGTATATGGTACCTAGGTACCCAGGGTATTGGGGTTCCAGGAGATTCTTATGGGCTGCAGCATTTCTTTTGCCACCCATAGGGAGCTCAGACAATTCTTACAGAGGACTGCCACTGCAGCCTGAGTGAAATAACGTCCATGTTATTTCACAGCCATTTTACATCACTTAAGTAACTTATAAGTCACCTATATGTCTAACCCTCACTCAGTGAAGGTTAGGTGCAAAGTTACTTAGTGTGAGGGCACCCAGGCACTAGCCAAGGTACCCCCACATTGTTCAGGGCAAAATCCCCGGACTTTGTGAGTGCGGGGACACCATTGCACGTGTGAACTACATATAGGTCAATACCTATATGTAGCATCACAATGGTAACTCCGAACATGGCCATGTAACATGTCTAGGATCATGGAATTGTCACCCCAATACCATTCTGGTATTGGAGGGAAAATTCCATGCATCCCCGGGGCTCCAGCATAGAGCCCGGGTACTGCCAAACTAACTCTCTGGGATTTTCTCTGCAGCTACAGCTGCGGCCAACCCTCAGACAGGCTTCTGCCGCCCTGGGGCCTGGGCAGCCCAGTCCCAGGAAGGCAGAACAAAGGATTTCCTCTGAGAGAGGGTGTTACACCCTCTCCCTTTGTAAATAGGTGTTAAGGGCCTTCAAAGAAGTAGCCTCTCCTGGCCTCTGGAAAAACTTTGAAGGGCACAGGTGGTGCCCTCCTTGTATAAGCCAGTCTACACTGGTTCCAGGATCTCCTCAGCCCTGCTCTGGCGCGAAAGTGGACAAAGAAAAGGGGAGTGACCACTCCCCTGACCAGCACCTCCCCAGGGGTGGTGCCCAGAGCTCCTCCAGTGTGTTCCAGACTTCTGCCATCTTGAATGCAGAGGTGTGAGGGAACAATGAAGACCTTTGAGTGGCCAGTGCCAGCAGGTGACATCAGAGAGCCCTCCTGATAGGTGCTTACCTCTCTCTGTAGCCAATCCTCCTCTGAGGGCTGTTTAGGGTCTCTCCTGTGGGTTTCTCATCAGATAACAAATGCAAGAGCTCACCAGAGTTCCTCTGCACTTCTCTCTTCGACTTCTGCCAAGGATCAACCACTGGCTGCTCCGGGACGTCTGAAAAACCACAACAAAGTAGCAAGAAGACTACCAGCAACATTGTAGTGCCTCATCCTGCTAGCTTTCTCGACTGTTTCCTGGTGGTGCATGCTCCAAGGGCTGTCTGCCTTCACCCTGCATTGGAAGCAAAGAAGAAATCTCCTGTGGGTCGACGTAATCTTCCCCCTGCCAACGCAGGCACCAACCTTCTGCATCACAAGTCCTCTGGGTCCCCTCTCATCCTGACGAACGTAGTCCGTGAAACACAGGAGCTGGGTCCAAGTGTCCCCGACAGTCCAGTGGCCCTTCTGTCCAAATTTGGCGGAGGTAAGTCCTCACCTCCACACGCCAGGAAGTAATCCTGTTTAATGCGTGAACTGCAGCTGCTAGGGCTTCCGTGCACTTTTGCAAGACTTCCTTTGTGCACAGCACAGCCCAGTTCCCCAGCACTCTGTCCTGCATTGCCCAACTCGCTGAGTGGGATTCCGACTTCGTGGGACCCTCTTTTGCTGTGTTGAGATGACCGTCATGCTCAGATCTTCTGAACACCTGTTCAGGTGCTTCTGCGGGAACTGCCGGCTTCTGCGTGGGCTCTCTCTGTTGCTGAGCACCCCTTCTGTATCCTCCTCCAAGGGGCGACAATCTGGTTCTTCCTGAGCCCTGGCAGCACCCAAAACCTTCAACCGCAACTCTTGCAGCTAGGAAGACTTGTTTGTGGTCTTTCTGCATGGAAACAACTCTGTATCCTCCAGTACGCTGTGGGACATCTTCTGATCAGAGGAGAAGTTCCTGGCACCTTCCGTTGTTGCAGAATCTTCGGCTTCTTCCACCCAGAGGCATCCCTTTTGCACTTCATCTGGGGTTTAGTGGGCTCCTGCCTCCTCTGGGCACTTGCGTGAATGTTGGACTTGGTCCCCTTCCTTTATAGGGCTTCAGGTCCAGGAATACATCTTCAGTGCTTTGCAGTCAGTTGTTGTCTTTGCAAAATTGTCTATCTCTTTACTGTCTTTCTGGGGCAGTAGGGTAACTTTACTCCTACTTTTCAGGGTCTTGGGGTGGGGTTTTCTTACACTCCCAGTGATCCTCTCCACACTACACTAGGCCTGGGGTCCATTCGTGGTTCGCATTCCACTTTTGGAGTATATGGTTTGTGTTGCCCCTAGGCCTATTGTCTCTTATTGCATTCTATTGTGTTCTACAGTGTTTGCACTACTTTTCTAACTGTTTACTTACCTCATTGTGGTTTGTGTGTATATTTTGTGTATTTTACTTACCTCCTAAGGGAGTATATCCTCTGAGATACTTTTGGCATATTGTCACTAAAATAAAGTACCTTTATTTTTAGTAACTCTGAGTATTGTGTTCTTATGATATAGTGCTACGTGATATAAGTGGTATGGTAGGAGCTTTGCATGTCTCCTAGTTCAGCCCAAGCTCCTCTGCTATAGCTACCTCTATCAGCCTAAGCTGCTAGAACACTACTAATCTACTTATAAGGGATAACTCGACCTGGCACAAGGTGTAAGTAACACAAGGTACCCACTATAAGCCAGGCCAGCCTCCTACAATGTTGGAATACACCTTGAAGTCAATACTCTGGCTGATGAAGCAGCTAAATCAGCAGTAGCCCTCGCTTCGGTTGCTGCAGTAACTCATTCTAAACTAAAAGTGGATGATGAAACACTGGCGGCTGTGAAAGCTTCAGCTGACGGCACGCCTTTACCTAAAGCGTATCCTGCTAAATATTCCAACCGGATGGCAGGATTGTTTGATGCACAAATAAAAATACCAGGTGTGGGAGTTCGAGTAATTCCCAATAAAGACCTAAGACCTGAATTAATAAAAGCAGCACATGAGGGAGTTGCTTCTGCTCATGTTGGTGTGGCAGCTACAATTTCAATATTACAATCACGTTATTGGTGGCCACATCTCTACAAACAGACCAAGCAGTATGTCCTTTGTTGTGATATTTGCCAGCAAATAAAAGGGTCCATCGTGAAATGCCCACCGCAGACACCCCTCCTAATTTTTAACAAACCTTTACAATGTGTTTACCTGTAGTTGCTGTTGACTCATGCTCCAGATTTCTATGGTTCTGGCCACAAAGCTGGGCTGACACTCAAACTATTATTAAAGATTTGCGAGTCTTTATCAGAACATATGCTGTTGCAGCTTTCCACTCAAACCGGAGCCCTGCTTTTTTCTTAAAGGGCTTACAGGGACACCATGGCTTCGTTAGGGGTCCAACTGCATTACTCATCTCCATTTCATTGCAAGGGAAATAGTGTTGTGGAGCGACAAAACTGAGATTTTAAAGCAATCCTTAACATCTAGAGATTTAGACACAGAGAGTCCATAGAGCACCTAACAATCTGGCCAGAGGGTTCCTGGCGGGGGGGCATGCGTCAAATGAATGCCTCTTGGGAACTTAAATGTATGTTCTAGATCTTGATGGTCCTGGTGTGGAGGTGGCAAATACACACTTTGACATAAATGATCATGTCACTGTCTTGCAGGACTTACAACAGTTCAGTGATCACAACGCATCTGCCAATGCTGCCTCCTTTGGAATCAGGGATTTACCACTAACATCTACAGGCTGGATTCCAAAATTTGGGGATCTAGTGCGTGAACAGATTGCTGTGAAAAAGGAGTTCCGTCCTTCTTATCGTGTACCAGTTCCAGTCCTGGGAATACACGGTACCAGAACTGTGATTCTACCAATGCTGCCTGGCTTTAAAGAAAATCGCTTTGTCTCCATCGACAATGTCAAGTTACACCATTCCTACACTGTAGACTTAGAGGACTCCTGAGTAGTGCCCAAATCCCTCCCACTAGAGATCAGGAAGTTCCCCTACAAGTCTTCAACAGCAACATTGATACCAGTCCAAGCTTACAGGAGGGTGGAAAATGAGTTTTCATTGGTTCCGCTGAAAACTACTTCTACAATCAGTAATGAAAATAATGAGCAATTTCTTACAAATTCTACACAAACGTCTGTCGTAATTTACTATGAACCAGCTAGGGAGTCTTCAGCAAGTTCTCCTCATCAAAACACAGCTCCAGTTTTTGCACAAACAGATTCTGGTTATTTTGTCAACGTAAACAACACCTTTAGTGACTCATCTGCGTCTACTGCAACAGAACTGTCGAGCATGTAAGCTCATACATTGGCTTAAAAACATTTATTTCATTCGTCCATGGATTTATCTATGCCTCCTATTGACTGCACTTGCCTTCCTCCTTTGGACTGGGTTTGTTACTGTTTTCTTTCTCCTTATCCATGGTCATTTTCTTCCTGAACGCTCTACAGTTGAACTGGTGGATGAGGACCTAAATCCACATTTTTCATCGCATAAAATTCGTAGAGACTTGTCCCTAGTGAGCATTACAGCCATACCAATTCCTGATGGAATTGTTTGGGACAAAGTATTATTCAACAAATATGGGCCTACTGAGGTAATTCAAATACCATACGTATTCAAACTCTCTATGACAGATGTAATTACACCCGGAGTGGTTTCTGATGATTGGTATGCAAACACTGTTGATGCAATGATGTCTGATCTACAGTATTATACAGTATTTGAAAATGAAGATGTGTACCAGTTTAAAGGAAATTATAGAGATATGTTCTGTTATAATTATTATGGACATTATTTCATTCAAAGAGCAAATACCCCAAAGACTATTTTTAAATATACACAATGGGAACACTGTCCGACTCCACCGGTAGGCAGTTGTAAAATGTATGTTGGAAACTTTTTCTGGGAATAATGTTAAGAATGCTGAGTCATATTATTTTAAACTGCCAGAAATGGAAAGTCAACATGTTTTATTGACAGATACAAAATTGATTTATTCTGATTCCTTTGTTTCCCTATTGTCTATAGAAGGCTATAAGAACTTGTTGAAGTCGATTGACTTAAAATGTGTGTGGGGAGCAAACAATTGGCAAATAAGAGGAACAGAAGATTTATTTAGAGCATGTATGATTCCTGTTCAAATGATATTTCTAAATGACACAGTACAACAAACATGCTGTTTAGGCTTAACAAACATTAAGGAACTGAGGCCCTGATTTATACTTTTTTTGCGCCGGATTACTGTCATTTTTTGATGCAAAAGTGGCGCAAATTTAAAAAATACAGTTGTCTTTTGTAAGTTTTCTCCACTTTTGCATCAGTAAATGAGGGTAATGCGGTGCAAAAAAAGTATAAATCAGGGCCTGAATGCACCCAGTATTCCCACCCCTGCTAAATTTTAAAATGGCAGAAGTATACAAATGTGTCTGAAGATCAGCTCAATGAATGGGTCCAGAATGGTACATTTAATACATCAGTTTCACGTCCTGGTGGGTAGTTACTGTGGCCTGTAGACACCAATGGGTGCCATACTCATTTTGTTAACTCCTCGGTGGGTTTTAGAATGAATAGGCCAGACCCTCGTTATGTGTCCTCAGAACACTCAGGTATAGTGACAGCATATAGTATAGTGAAACTATTCCAGCAATGGTTGAAGGGTTCCTCGCTGGATGCTGTCAAAGAACATCTAGGTCTCCTGTCCAGTAACAGAGATTTACAGGATCTCCTGTTAGGCCCCAGAAGACAATGCAGAAAACTCTTCCTCTATGCTGCATATATTGAAATATGGAAGCTTCCCCATCAAGAAGCGGCTGCCCGGTTTGGGCAAATGGATCAGGAAAACTTACAGAAAGAATTAGCCGTTGTAGATATAGGGAATTACTACCTTGTCCGAGCAAATATACACCTTGAATAACATTGTATCTTCTGCAATAGATATAGTACAGAGTGACATGTCATCTTTACACCATGGACAGAGTCAGCTAAGGTCCATTATGCAGTTAAGTTGGACAATACAAACACTGAAAGCAAGTCGTGTTCCTTGGCAAGGGACATTTTTTCAACATTCAATTTAACATGATAACAACAAATATTGACTAAGATGGAAGCGACTTACGTTATGGTAAACATCAAGAAATTCCAAAAGTTGCCTTTTACAGTGACTGAAATACCATCTGCTGAATGGCTAATGCACTGGGTTATAAATCTGCTTATTTCAACACTTCAATTCACATCCTGTTTGAAACACATTCCAGTAGGAAGATATGAAAGGCTGGAGATAGTTAAATACATGAGGTGTGGGAGCTTCCTTTTTTGTACAAATGTTTAAATGGCATAAAAGAGGTCTTTCTTAGCAGCAGTGACTGCGATATTTCTTTGAGACATTCACTGGTTTGTAAACAGATGTACTTGCACGGGGCATGTAATGGCTCCTTTGCAAATTTGGCTTGTTATCTGAAGGGAGTCCCAGTCCCCTTAATTAGACCTGCTTTCCAGGTGCTCTCAAATGGCAGCTATGTGCTCCTTAACAGTCAGAGCTGTTGTGGAATGCAAGCCGGAATAGCTTATGTCATTTTGGTCTCCCAAATTGTTACGTGTTGCTGGAATGTCCTTTTTCCCCCTACAGAGTTCCAAGGAGTAGAAGACTTTTGGCCTCATATTGCTACTTCTGACAACTCATATTGCTAATGCTACTTCTGACAGCTCATATTGCTACTGCTCAACGTTTGACAAGTTGAGCAGACTAAAGGCTTTCTTGTTTCAAAAACATGTGTCGCTTACATCCGCACGCAAGACCTGTGTGCTGAAGGTTGCGAGGTCATCAGCGGAGATTCAGTCCCTTTTAACTACACACTTTCCGAGACACTTAGGTGAACTCGTGGGACGAATATTTAATGTGTCCAGTACTACTGGAATCGCCCAACTTTTTAAGGCTGTTGGTTCTGGTTATGTTCACACCTTCTCCTCTAGATTCGGTTTAATACCATCAGCCATACATTCAGTATTTTCTAGTGTTTTCGGGTGATTTCCAAATACTTTGGCTATAATAGGTGGCATTTTGCTGTTGCTACGTTTTCTGAGCAATGGCTGTCCTGTCACAGCAAGGAGTACTGAAAGTGCTACCACCACACAACTGTGTCGTGAACAAATGATGCAGTATTTCGGAGCACCACTCCTGGAACGACTGGAGTGTGACTGGTCTTTGTCATCCTGACCGGATTAGGATTGTGTGCAGTCCCTATTTTGATGGTTCTGGTTCCTCTTTGAATGTGCACTAAAAGTCTGTCTTTCTATGCAGTGATTACTTTCACTGGACGCTGATCTGCTGATATTCTCGACGAGGGCTCATTATCAGACATGCGCATTGAGGGTGCTTGTGAGAAAGTAGCCTCTTTCTAGAATGGTTACCCCCACTTTTGGCCTGTTTGTGAGTGTGTGTCAGTGTGTTTTGCCTGTCTCACTGGGCTCCTGCTAGCCAGGACCCCAGTGCTCACAGTTTGTGGCCTAATGTGTGTGTTGTCAGTAGTGCTTAACTGTGTCACTGAGGCTCTGCTAACCAGAACCTAAGTGCTTATGCTCTCTCTGCTTTTAAATGTATCACTGTAGGCAAGTGACTTCATTTACCAATTTCAATTGACACCCTGGACCTCCCTTATAAGTCCCTAGTATATGGTACCTGGGTACCCAGTGCATAGGGGTTCCAGTAGATCCTTATGGGCTGCAGCATTTCTTTTGCCACCCATAAGGAGCTCAGACAAACCCTTCCACATGCCTACCATTGCAGCCTGTGTGAAATAGTGCACACACTATTTCACAGCCATTTTCACTGCACTTAAGTAACTTATAAGTCACCTCTATGTCTAACCTTCATTTACTGACGGTTAGGTGCAAAGTTACTAAGGTGGTCATTACAACCTCGGCGGTCTTTTTGACAGACCGCTGAGGAACCGCCGTGCTGAAGAACGCCAGTGCAGGCGGTTTTCCGCTAGGCGAATTATGACTGCTAGCAGCCCTCTGTCCTTTTTCAGACGGAGAGCCACTAGCAGCCATACTGGCGGTCGGCGGGGAAGTGGAGGTTGTTCCACCTGATCTGTGATTCAGCGTGGCGGTGTTCTGGTGACGTGGAGCAGCCCCCATGGATCCCGTCCCCTCCCGGAAGATCAACGGACAAGGTAAGTTGATCGTCCGTTAGGGGAGGGGGGTGTTGTGTGTTGTGTGCGTGCATGGGGCTGTGTGTGTGAGTATGTAGAGGGTGTGTGTGAGTGCGTGTATATATGCGGGGGTGCTGTGTGGTTGAAAATGTGCACGTTTGTCTCTTTGTATGTCTGTCAGTATGTGTGCGTGCATGGCTGTATGTATGTGTGCGTGTATGACTGTGTGTGTGTATGTTGGTATGCGTGCGGGTATGTGTATTGGTGGTGTCTGTATGCGTGTAGGGTGGGGGTGTGTTGCAATGTTCGGGGTAGGGGTGGGGAGGGGAGTCCTGCCACCTTTGGGGGGTGGCAGCAGGGTGGGGGTGAGGACTCGGCGGTGGGGGGGGGTGGGAGACCCCTATCAGTGCCAGGGAAGGGATTCTCTGGCACTGATTGTGCCTATCTCCATGGATTTCATGGCGGTTCCAAACCACCTGAAATCCATGGCGGTCAGCAGGGTCGTGATACCGCCGGCAGTCTTGTGACAGCTGCCGGGCTGGAGACCCAAGTCTCTGGCAGTCGGAATGGAGAAGTGGTGGATGACCATGGCGGTAACCGCCATGGTCATAATTCCATTTATTTTTCTGCCAGCCTGTTGGCGGTAATACCACCACTTCTCCACCGACCGCCAGGGTCATAATGAGGGCCTAAGTGTGAGGGCACCCTTGCACTAGCAAAGGTGCCACCACATAGTTCAGGGACAATTCCCGGGACTTTGTGAGTGCGGGGACGCCATTGCACACATGCACTACATATAGGTCGATACCTATCTGTATCTTTACAATGGTAACTACGAATATGGCCATGTAACATGTCTAAGGTCATGGAATTGTCCCCCTATTCCAAATCTGGTATTGGGGAGCCAACTCCATGCATCTTGGGGGCTCCACCATGGACCTCCAGTACTTCCAAACCAGCTCTCTGAGGCTTGCTCTGCAGCTACAGCTGCTGACAACTCACAGACAGGGTTCTGCCCTCCTGGGGTCTGAGCAGCTCAGTATCAGAAAGGCAGAACAAAGCATTTCCTTTAAGAGGAGGGTGTTACACCCTCTCCTTTTGGAAATAGGTGTTACAGGCTGGGGAGGGGTAGCTTCCGCAAGCCTCTGGAAATGCTTTGAAAGGCACAGATGGTACCCTCCTTGCATAAGCCAGTCTACACCAGTTCAGGGAGCCTCAGTCCCTGCTCTGGTGCAAAACTGGAAAAAGGAAAGGGGAATCCTCTGCAACTACTACTTTATCCTCTGACCTCGGATCGACTACAGACTGCTCCAGGAACTGCTGTAACAGCAATAAAGTATCCAGAAGGGCTACTTTTCCTCTGCAACTTCCGCTCCAGCCAGCAACTGCAAGAGTTTCCATGGTGTGCACGCTCTGGGGACTCCCTTTCTTCACCCTGCACCAGAGGGACCAAAGAAATCTCTCGTCGAGTGACAAAGTCACTTCGCTGTTCATGCATGCACCTTCTAAGTCGATGACGGGTTGTCTTGGACTCCTCTCCTGATGATGAGTGTGCTCTTTGGAACACAGGTGGTGAACCTCTTCAGCGCAGACTGTCCTGAGGTCCTGCTGTCCCAATTTGGAGGAGGTAAGACCTTGCCTTCCCCGAGTACAACAGTACCCTTGTGCACCACGTCTTCTTCACCTCCTGAGGCCTCTGTGCACTATTTGCAAAATTCCTTTGTGCACAGCCTGGCCCAGGTCCTCAGCATTCTATCCTGCAACGCTCAACTCTCTGAGTTGACCTCCGGCGGCGTGGGACCTTCCTTTGTAGTGCTGCACCAACTGCATTTTGAACCTTATTTGTCCCCATGTCCTGGAACTCCTGTGAGTGGTGTCTGGTCTTCTGAGGGCTCTCTTAAATGCTGAGAGACCCCTCTTCCTCCTTACACAGAGTTGAGGCCCTCAGATCCCTCCTGGGTCCAGACAGTGCCACTTTGGTGCAAAACGCGACTTTGCTAGAACCAAGACCTGTTGGACGAATCCAGTGCCAAAACTCGTATTCCTCCAACATCTCTTCGTGGGACATCCATTGCATCATGCAGGAACCCGCTGACATCTTCCTTGGGTACATTTCTGCACTCTTCGTTCAACTTGGGACTCTTCTTTTGCACCCTCTTCTGGGTTGGAAGGGGCTCCTGTCCTTCCTGGAACTTCTTCCAACTTCTGTACTTGGTCTCCTTCCTTTGCAGGTTTTCAGGTCCAGGAATTCACCATTTGTTGTTTGTAGTCTTGCTTGGTTCTTGCAATAACTCTAATCATGACTTGTAGTGTGTCCTAAGGAAACTTGCAGCAATTTACTCCCACTTTCCTGAGCTCTGGGGTAGGGTAATTTACTTACCTTTACTGTATTCTTACTCTCCCAGCGATTCTCTGCACACTACACTTATTGAGGAGGGAATTAGTGGTGCGCATTCCACTTTCTTAGTAAATGGTTTGTGTTGCCACAGACCTATTTTCTCCCATTCCTTTCTATAGCATTTCCTATTGTTTGCACTATCCTATGTCTAATTACTTACCTTTGTTTTGGTCTCTAGTGTGTATATTGTGTATAATATGTACCTCCAGAATGAGTATTGCCTCTAAGATATTTTTGGCCTTGTGTCACCCAAGTAAACTACCTTTTTTTTTGGTAACACTGAGTATTGTCTTTACTTGTGTATAAGTACTGTGCAACTATAAGTGGTATTGCAGGAGCTTTGCATGTCTTCTAGTTCAGCCTAAGCTGCTCTGTTATAGCTACCTCTATCAGACTAAGCTAATAGAACGCTACTACATTTCACTAATAAGGGATAACTGGACCTGGTATAAGGTGTAATTACCCAAGGTGCCCACTAAAAACCAGGCCATCCTCCTACAGTGTGTTTTCTGCGGGAAGCCGTTCACGAGTTGCCTTTTGTAGATTCAGCGACTCTTAACTCCATGGAGGGCATGACACAGAATGCTGCTGCCTCGGCCGGAGCTCAGGTTTTGGAGCACAGGTGTTCTGTGGCTTTCCTTAGATATGATCTGGATATTTTGCCACCTGCCGAAGTAGAAGACCCCCTGGCTTCAACTGACCCGGATGTAATTGCCCATTTCCAAAGTGACACTGACTATTGAATTTGGATTTCTTAATAGTGTGTTCAAATAGTCCTTTTCATGCCCCAGTGTCTATTAACTTGTCACTATTGACATATTTCTTTTACTTTGAACTTCTAAACCACCTTTGACCGGCAAGGGGGGGCTGTTGAATAGCTATCTTAGCCATGATTTATACACGTTGTTTTAGCATAATAGGCCTGCTGCTGTGCACTTTAATCCAGTTACATTTTATTCAGCATTGCTTTATTTTTCAAAGCAATAGCCACATTTGTGGTGCTGTTTTATTTATTTTATCTCATTGTACTTTCCACTAGGAAAGCATCACTTTCTTAGTAGGACATTTATTTCACTTTGTGCTTTCTCTAAGGCTACAGACAGATAAGGTTGCCGACAAACGTGGTATGCAGTGTCTCCAACATTCACAGAAAACAAACACTCATACATGTGGACTATTTCTTAGAATGTCAGCTGTTTTAATATGAAAACACCCCTTTGACCTGGACATGTTAGAGGGAGATTCCAGCCAGACTCCGACGACAGTATGCTGATTACTTCGCTGCAGTTACCTGCCTAGACGACCGGATCCCTGATCCACATGGGAATGTTGTCTGTCTAGACTACAGGCTTCTTCCTCCAGGTATGAGAGATCAAGGACCTCCAGGGGAAAACCCAATGGGCAGATTAGGCTTATAATACTGTGCTCAAATATAGTGCAGGTAGGAGAAATATATGTATCACTCCTAGTGACAGTATGGTAGGACTGATCTTTTGTTTTACTCTATTAGTCACCTGCTTGCTTTTATTATGTCTTATCATCCTAGTTATTGCAATACCTGACTTTTTATATAAGATGCAGTTACTTCAATAAATTTTCATTGAACTATATTCTGCCTCTGTTGTCTTTACCTAAATGAGACTTTCTGTGACTGAGAGAAAGGAATGGAATCTGATCGACCATGATTCCCGTGAGGAGTCTTTCTTGCTCGGTTGCCAAAATCATCTCGGCCAGAGATGAGCTGTTGCTAGTTAGCCGGAGAACCCGGATTAGTCTGAAAGGAGTCATGTGGTGTGAAATCATACTTAGTACCCACAATCTATGTGATCCTGTCTCCCAAATCCAGTCACATCATTAGCATAATGAGGACCTACGTGACAGCTGTGAAAAGGCCCGAATGCAGTTTGTAATGCACACTCCAGCTGAGAGACATGGATAGACTGATGCTGATACACACATACATTAATAGGCGCATATGGACAGACACTGGGATTTAGAGAGATAGACACAGGGCATAAAGACATAAACAGGATGTCACTAGAACTTAATACAGACATGGAGCAGAAAGGCAAGGGGGACTCACGGCAAAACGTTAGGACACAGATGTGGGGTATAAAGGTATGCATGAACTGCACTGACAATTACAAACATGGGGCAGAAAGACAGTAGCTGGAACTTAGAGAAACTTAGAGACATATTTAAGAAAAGTGGCACTGTACCAAGTGCAGCACCACTACTCTTGCACCCCCCGCCACCATGCGTGTGCCGTATTTAAAATATGATGCACCATGGCACAGGGTAAGGGACAATGGTGTAATTATTTTTTTTACACTATTGATTCACTCTGCAGGAGTAGCGCCAAAATGTTGGCGCTACTCCTGCAGAGTACATAGGAGCCCATTGTAAATAATGATGTGGCCCGTTACAAGTGCCAAAAAAAATGATGCAAGGAAATCTCCTAGATTTCCTTGTGATATCTTTTCAGCCCCCCCAATGGGGGAACGCCTCCTTTGCATACATTTATGCCTGGCACAGGCATAAAGTAGCGCAAAGGAGTTACAAAGAGGTGTAATGCATGCATTGTGCACCTTTGTAAATATGGCACAGCGATTTTGGCCTTCTAACGCTACATTATTGTAAAAAGCGATGCTAATGTGGTGTTAGAATGGTGCTACAGGCTCTTAAATATGCACCTTAGACTGGAAAAAGGGTGAAAGGCATAAAAAATGAATGTGATGTTGTATAATGTAACTTGTGCTCATGTCAAGGGCACAAATGCTTGTGGGTCGAGGTTGCTCTACATAAAACAGCAAAAATGAATTTCCACTTTCCACAGTTGTCAATGCCTTTGTACCTCTCTTAAACAGGATATACTGCTTCTTGCTGTGCACCAATCCAGGCAGTTTTTGCACTGTCACTCCACTGTCCAATATGAGAGAGAGACAGCCCGGCTAGGTGTGCACTGTAAGAGGCTGGCCTGGTTTGTAGAGGGTACCTAAGGTACTTACACCTTATACCAGGTCCAGCTATCCCTTATTAGTGAAATGTAGACAGTGTCTAGAAGCTAGGCTCTCTATGGGTATTGTGGATGAGCAGCCAAGGCCTTACACGGAGACATGCAAAGCTCATGCAATACCACTGTAGTCACATAGTACTTACACACATGAAAGAAAATACTCAGTGTTACAAAAATAAACGTACTTTACTTTGGTGACACACATGCCAAAAATACCATAGAGACTATACTCCCTTAGGAGGTAAGTAATACACAAATGATAAACACTAGTAAGCAGGAATTGCTGAAAACACCAAAGGTAAGTAATAGAACCCACCACAGAGCCCAGGAAATCAGGAGTAAATCATAGTAACTTTACTATAACACAAGAGAAAGAAGATTATGCAAGAACCAGAAGAGACTGCAAGACACAAATGATGGATTCCTGGACCTGAAGACCTGTGGAAGAAGGGGACCAAGTCAAAGAAGCACTGAAGAGCCCAAGGAGAACAGGAGCCCCTGCTAGCCAGGATGAAGGTGCAAAAGAGGAACCACTGGTGAGGAACAGCAGTCAGTAATGCATCCAAGAAGACAGATGTGGGTTCCTGATTGGTGGAGAAGATGTCTCATGCCAGACGAATGAATGATGTCTGGTTTGTGTGGCTGGATTCCACCAACAAGCCTTTGCACACGTAAAGCACGTAGTTAGAGGAAATTGTCACTGCCCGGGACCAGAGGGATCTGGTGGACTCTACCCAGGAGGGTGAGTCAGAGGTGGTTCTCAGCAACTCAGAGAGCCCTCAGAAGACCAGGAAGTGTGCACAGGAGTCCCACAAAATGGGGACAAAGAAGGTGCAAAAGGAGGCCCAAACAGCACTACACAAAGGGATCACACACCACCAGAGCACCACTCAGGAAGCTGTGCATCACAGGATGGAGTGCTGGGGGCTTGAGCTGCATAGTTCATGAAGAACTTAATGGAAGGATGCCAACAAGCCTTGGCAAATGCAAAACACACAGTGCATGGTAGTGCTGTCTTGTATGGGGAGGCAAGATCTTACCAAAGTTGGACAGTTGGACAGTTGGACGTCAGGACCATCTGTACCACTTCAGTCCAGTGTTTCTGGATCCATGCACTTCTTCAGTAGAGGGGACCCACTCCACCGGTCAACACTGCAGAGGGGTGCCTGCTGAAGCAGGGAAGTGACTCATTCACTTCAAGGGAGATTCTTTCATTCTTCTGGTACAGGCTGAAGACAGGCAGTCCTCGGAGGATGCATGTCCTGGAAACAGTTGCAGTTGCTGGCAGGAGCTGAAGATACAATGTTGCAGAAGTCATCCTTGCTTCTTTGTTGTGGTTTGTAGAGTTCCTGGAAGGCTTAAATGCAGTTTCTTCGGTAAGAAAGTGAAGTAAAGGATGCAGAGGATTCCTGCTGGAGTCTTGCAATCCGAGCCTGAAGAACCACCCAAGAGAGAGACTCTAAATAGCCCAGAAAGGGGGATTGGTCACTTACAACCTATCAAGGGAGGGTTCTGATGTCACCTGCTGACACTGGCCACTCAGATGTTCCCAGAGTACCCTGCCAACTTGGAATCCAAGATGGCAAAACCCAGGGACCCTCTGGATGAGGTTTGAGCACCACCCCTAGGATGGTGATGGACAGGGGAGTGGTCACTCCCCTTTCCTTTGTCCATTTTAATGCCAGAGTGGGGAATGGGGGTCCCTGAACCGATGTAGACTGGATGGTGGGAACCATCTGTGCTCTTCAAAGCATTTCCAAAGGCTCTGGGAGGCTACCACTCCCATACCTGTAACACCTCGTTCCAAAGGGAGAAGGTGTAACACCTCTCTCCCAAAGGAAATTCTTTGATCTGCCTTCCTGGGCTTGAGCTGCTACAGCAACAGGAGGGCAGAAATTGGTCTGTGAGGTAGCACCAGCTGGGGCTGCCTGGAAAACCTCAGAAGGCTGGAATGGCAGTGCTAGGGGTCCTCCAAGGAGCCCCCAGAGTGCGTGGACTCATACAACCTATGCTTGTAAAAGCCTTGGAGTATGATTCCAACATGTTGGATACCAAACATGGCCATATTCAGAGTTACCATTATGAAGCAGAGCATAGGTATTGACCTATGTCCAGTGCAAACATAAAATGGCATCCCTGAACACACAAAGTCTGGTAAAATGGTCCTGGAGGTCATGGGAGCACCTCTGCTAGTGCAGGTGTGCCCTCATACACAGGTACTCTGCACCCAGCCTTCGGGGCAGGAAGGCCTGCAATATGGGTGACTTATAGGTGACCTGGTGCAGTGTAATTGGCAGTGAAAGGGTGCATGCATCATTTCACACAGGCTGCAATGGCAGTCCTGTAGAAGCCTTGGCATGGGCTTCCTATTGGGGGCAAAAGAAATGCTGCAGCCCATAGGGTTCCCCTGGACCCTCAATGCCCTGGGTACCTATGTATCATATGCTAGGGACTTATAAGGGGGGACCAGCATGCCAATTTTGGGTGAAATGCTGGGTTACTAGTATGCAGTGACAAGATTTAGAGGAGAGATAGCATAATCACTGGGGTCCTGGTTAGCAGGGACCAGGAAACACAGTCAAACACATTGACTTCAGGCAGAAATTGGGGGGTAACATGCCAAAAAGAGGGTGCTTTCCTACGTGCACGTGCCCCCTGCCTGAATAAAACAACTAAAGAAGCCATCTGTGTTTTTCTGTTTATTGGAGACGCCACTATTTGCTGACTTCACATGATCAGGGGAGGCCAGGTTTGTTGTGAGGTCTATTTTCTTAATGGAACATGGCACCCACGTTTGTGGCTGCAATAGAGAAGTAAATAACATATTAACTATTTCAGTGTCACAAGAGACATGCAAGTCAGTCCCAGTTGTGCTGGTGGCCTAATCTTAGACGATGCACCAGGGCCTGCTGTGCAGTAATGACACAGAGACCCTGTGATCTTAGTGCTGGTCGCGACTGACATGCAGCCATGCTCCGCATGCCTTTATTTTCCGGTCCCGGTGCAGTTAGGGCACAGCCACTAAGCCCACGCATGCGGGGTCTCCTCTTTTCACTCCCCTCCGTAAACAAATAAGTGGTATGTTACACCACTCACTGCGACTCTGTAAAACAAATTGCCTGGCAGTACCAGTAGCAACTGTGCATGCAAGATTCTTTTTATGCAAATAAATGCAGCGCCTCATGATTTCACAAAATCAGAGGAGCTCCAATAATGAGTGACTAATGCATTTTGGTGCTCTGATGCACATATCTGGACTAAAATGCGTTAGTCTGACTCATAGTGCGTGCTACTCGGCAGGGCTAGACTCCCAGAAGCCCTCACCACATTCTGTAGAGGACTCCCATCAGTTTGCATTATACAACTGCTGTGGTTTGAAGTTTCTTCATAATGAGCTGTAGATGTTACCTGTGGTCAAAATCAGGAAAGACAGTCTATTTAAACTGGGTACATCTCATAACTGACAAAGTGAGTGCTGTATCTATAGAAGGATGATGGGTATAGCACACGTATCGTCTTTCTAAATGTTTTCTGTGAATACAACTTTTGTTACATTTATTGCAATTGTTAATTTAAAAGGATGGCTTCAGACAATAATAAGCGAAAAAGTGAGTGTAATCTGATATCTTTGTTCACGCTCTATCAAATTCTTACCAAGCAAATTAATGAAGAACTTTATGCACATTAGGTGCATTTTATCTTCAAGTATGTCGCCTACAATGTTTTATTAGATTCTGATTCAAATGGTGCAGCCATTACTAAGGAAAACATTTTACTTTAACGCGGAAGAGCTTTCGATGACGCAGTGCGCCACAGGGTGTCTAGTTTGCCGCACAGCAACTGCGATTAAATTATCAATAGTAGAGTATGGTTGTGCGGTTTGCAAAAATGTAACAGTAAAGGGAGAAAGGCGAGGTGCGTTAGCAAGTGAACTTTGGCATTGTTAAGTGTTTTTAGAGGGTACTAGGAAAACCACGTGCGTTGCCTTCTGAGGTTGCTTAATGTTGCCCTGTATTGAACGGATACATTATTTATCCGGGCAGGTATGGCTCATATAAATAGGCAAGATGAAATTCAAAACAAAAACACTTAAGTGACGGCGTCCCTGTCGAAAATAGACAAGCTTTTTCGGTGGTTCTAGCTCTTATGTGCGCCTCTACAGATTTAAAGCAAAGTGCACTTTGCAGAACATGTTCACTTGACTCACCACCTGTTTCTTAAATCACATACACTGCTTCCCGTCGCATTAGCAACAGAAGTAGCTGTGCGTCTAATGTTGAGGTAAATCATGGAAAAATCATTACTTGCTTACGCAGGTCTACTTTGTAGCACGAAATGTCGAAGCAGCAATAAGCTAAATCGAGCATTGCACACAAAATAGTTGTAAAATGCCATGAACTAGCAATGCAAGTATTAAAGAGCAGTGGAACATTGAATTCCTAGTCTACCTTTTACCGATGCGCTTGCAAAAACAGCTACAATATGCATTGATCTGCAACTAGGACTGGGCTAAATTCAAATTATGCTGGCACAATAGGTGAAGTTCACGAATTTCAGGTTTGGTGAAAATCTATGAAATTTCTCAAAGTTTTGGATTACATGATTTCAAGTAATATTCACCAGCGGGACATCGGGTAGAAATGGGTTTTAATGGTTCATAAAAACTCCAAAAAATAATAAAAGGTCAATCAGGTTGTAGACAGTACAATACAAGGCAGTTAACCTTAATACCTTCTCTTAAAAGACGGGATGAGCAATATTTCGCCAAATATGCAAACAGACCAATCATAAATTTAGACAAATTATAAATGCAAACTAACCTTGCCCCAAATCATTTGCAATCTTCCTTAGATTGTATGCAAATCGGCCCAATTGCCACTACTAGAATGTTCACTGAGCAGGACCATGTGAAAGTTGAACACATGTGATTCTAACATGCCAGGAGATCATTATCCCACATGCTCAACCAAGCGGCATGCTCAATTCACTACATTTTATCAGTATTAGGACCTTCACTGACAAGTATGATGTGCCAAATTAGGCAAAAAGTGCTTATCATTCCATCTTCATAAGGGACAAATATCAAGCAATTAATATTTAAGTGTTGTAGCCCTTATCAAAATATCCGGGCACCATCCAAACTTCATTATTCAATATTGGTACATTCACTCACAGGTATAATGTGCAACTTTAGGCAAAAAGTGCATATCAGTCCATCTGCATAAGAAGCAGATATCAAGGCAATTAATAATTAAGCGAATTCACCCTTACCAAAAAGCCCAGGCACTGGCCAAACTCCAGTATTAAATACTGGTACATTCGCTGACAAGTATAATGTGCAAAGAATGCATATTAATTATTCTTCCTAAAAAACAAATATTGGAACAGGAGTTAACTAAACAAAGTGTTCGGGCACCGACCAAACTAATTTGCAATATAAAAAGTTAAATACATTGTGCAAAAGAAGCTGTGAATGTTCCTAAGAGCACCAAGTATAAAACATCATCTTAAGATCTTGATTTTGGCAGAGATCTGGGCTAACAGCTAGATAAAGTGACAGGTGACTTAAAACTTTCCAGAAACTAAACCAGCCTGATATTTAGCATTTCATTCCTTAGATCAAATGACTCTACAGGATCTAATCCCCAGTACATTAAATTCCTTTTTCAACATTTTACTTTTCTGATTGGCCAGAGCCGGGCAAATACAGGTAATATGCAGCAACGTTTCAACAACCTGATGGCAGAAGCAGCATTTCTGATTTCCCCTTTGGACGTCCTCTTTCCATTTTGGCTAAAAATCTAGCGTTGGGATATCATCAAGTCCTAACTTTAAAAATCTCTGCTTTTTTTTTCAGGAACTAGAGGGAGACCAGAACGGGTGACTTTTTATATGCTTTATAAGATTTTTAAACCAGCCACCGTTGTGACAGCTTGGATAGTTCCTCCTTATGTGATGTCCAACTTTACAGCTTGATTGATTTATTTACTGCTTTCCGGAAGGCTGGCCCTGACATATATAGATCCCACAGGTCACCCAGATCCAGCAGTTTTATGCTTTTTTTGTGGTGTTTCTTATAGTCACTATTAACCCTTTCAAGATTTATTTCCAGCCATACTAGATTTGCCAGCATACTTTCTGCAGATTGCCGCAGTTAGTGACAATATTTTATAAATGCTGCAGGCCTGGCAAGCAACTGCCTTACTAGGAAGAATTCCAACCTGACTTGGGCTGGTGATGTCAACCTTGGTAACCGAAAGGCGTGTTTATATGATCTTATCATTAGTTTATCCAGAAGGGTTCTCTCCGTCCCCTTCATTATTTCTGTGCCATACGAAAGAATGGGTAATAGTTTAACCCTCATGACTGATGCTAACGGTTTAGGAGTATGCATACAGATAGTTCTTGCTAGTGTTCAAAAGGCACGATTGAGGGTCTGAGCTTTTTTCTTTATGACTTCCCTATGGGGTACATTTGTGCCTCTTGAGTCTACCTTGACCCCTAGATAGCTGTACGTGGCCGTTTCCTTGATTAGCTTCCCGTTTAGGTGCCACTTATGCTGTTTGGAGACTCGATGATTAAGGGCAATCACTTTTGTTTTATTTCAATTTATTTCCTAGTCATTGGTCTTTGTTAGAATCCTAGACAATTCAGCAGTCTTTGTACACCTATTCTAGAGTTGCTGAGCAACAACCGGTCATCTTCATACGACATGTTAGAGTGTTGGTGGCTGCCAAGGCCAGGTGCATGCACTGATTAATCATCTAAATCCGAGGAGAGGTCTGCAATATATAGATTAAAAAGAAGTGGTGTTAAAACACAGCCTTGTTTTAGGCCAGCTGTTGTTTTGACTTACCTAGAGAGGTGAGTACCCTCCCCAAGCTTGAACGTGTCAGAATAGAGTAGTCTGATCGCAATCAAAATATTTGAAGGCAATCCCCATTGCTGTAATTTCTCTCAGAGTTTACCATGAGGGACACAGTCAAAGACTGCTTTAAAGTCCACACAGCACATATAGAGTGGAGTCCCAGTGGCCTTTGCTCTATTAACGATCATACCCAGCACCAGAAGATTAGTTAGTTTACTTTGGTTCTTAATAAAACCAGTTTGATTGATGGGTAATCTGCCATTATCTACAGCCTATGACTCTAGAGCACAAAGTAGACACATAGAGAAATACTTGAGATCCACAACTAATCGTGCAATTAAGTGATAGTTACTTGGAGAGGGGATGAGGCCCCCCTTGTAAATCAGGAGAATCATTCATCCCTTCAAGCTAACTGGGATAACTCCAGTTGACAAGATATGATTGAACATTACTGCAAGGAAGATCACCCATCCTGATGTTGAATGTTTAACCAGTGCTTGTGGTAACTCATTGGGGCCTGGTGCACAGTCAGTTTGTGATTTTTCAATGATCTTAATTATTTCTGTCTGTGTAAATACAGAGGAATTCTGTTCCTCAGCTTTCCAGGTGCCCCTCTCCAATTGCACGAGCATGGCTTCATTCAAGGTACTTTAATTAAAGTGTTATTTTAAATGACCAACCCAAACCTCCTCACTATGTTTTGCTTATGTATATTATTAATACATTTCCAGACGCATTTTGAGTCGGCAGAGTTTGATGCATGCTGCAGTTTAACTTATAGTGTTTCCTGTTGGATTTTTTTGAAGGACCATATCCCTCTTTTCAGTAGCTTCCTTTCTTCACGGAGACTTCTTAATAACCTTTCATCCTCTAGGCATTCACCCATTTGCCTTAGAAGCATAAACACTGCAGATTTTCTGATGCGGACTGAACAAGGCATAGAAATGCCACTGCATTGCCCCCAAATGGGCTCCCTCATTCACTCCCTCAGATGAGCTTTGATTTATTAATTTGTTGGTGAAGATCTCCCATATAGACAAAAGATTTGAGTAACCTGTGGCCATGCACCTCAAGCTGGCCACTGTCTCCTCCACTTTGGCTTTAACCGAATGGGAGCTCCACTTCAGTCGCTTTAGGTTTTCAGTGCCAATCTTCCCCTTGAGGACTGCTGCTGGTTCCTGCTTGCACACAATTGTCTTCACCTTAATTGTCTGTGGAATATAGTCACTCTCCTCATAATCTATGCACCCTGAAATCACTTACTTGCTTTTTCAGTGCAAAGTTTACCAGCCTATAGTCTAGATACGAAACTGATTCACCCGGGGCTCTTGTCCATGCTGGTGGAATATGAGCTGAATCCTGACTATTTAAGGTAAACAGGCCAGATAACTCATGTCTCTGTTAACTTCTCTCAGAGCTTATCTTTCCTAACGTAAGATGGCATACTTTGACTTGGCACAGATCCAGATATTTCTACATGCTCATCACTCGGGCAGATTGAATTTTTTAAATGAAGCAAGTATGCTGCAAGATTATCTGCTGCAGCTTTCCTTTTCGGATTGATGTATACATTTATGAGAATGAGCAGTTTGTGTATGTTCTTTGCCCAGCCATCCCGGTGGACAGACAGGAAGGGCTGTTTGTCCATGTGACGTTCTGAGACCTTAATGGAGAGATTGTTATTAATATAACTCGCCAGACCATCTTTTTCCCTTCCAAATAGACCCCATGTTATTGTGGTCTGCTGTGCTGTTATTCAATTCTTATGGGTCATTCCGTGTTATAGCACTGTAGACAACCAGCTCCAGTTATCCTGATAGTCGCATATTATTATAATCTTCCTATGCTCCTCTTCTCTTGATATTTGGACTCTCACATTAGACTGACCTACAACTCCTTTATTGGCTCCTCTGGAATTGAATCTCCCATTTGTCCCTCGCAGAAAAGACCATGGTACATCTGTTTTCTTATCAGTGCCATGATCCTCTAAAAGCAGGTATGGATATCCGTCTTCTTGATAAGCTGTTACCTCAATGCCCCATGCCTTCAGAAGCTTTTTCTATTCCAAGATCTGGGTGGGGGATCTGGGACCGAGAGTGATACTAAGGTTGGGTCTGATTGCGGTCTTCCTCTTGCTTGTATGAACTTTATGACGAGAATATCTTCATAGAGCACATGATCTAGAGCAGATAACGCCTTTAATAATTTTAAGATTCTTGAGAGGTTAAGTACATCCTGGGGACCCCTCAACTTAAATTCAGAAATCCAAAGTAGCTGGTGCCCCTGCTCCAGGTTGGTCAACATTTGATGATTGCCAGTGCTCAACTCTTGCTGAGCCATGTGCATTCCTTTTAATGCAGTTGAATTGTTCTAAGTTGTAGGGCCCGTTGGACTCCAGATTGTGGGACCTGATTGCCCACTTACAGGGCCTCCACTTGCCTCTGGGGGTGCTTTTGCAGGTGACTGTGGCCTGGGTGCTTGAGGGACCTGAGCTGTCATGGGCGTTAATTCTGGCTCAGGCACATTGATCACTGGTGCCAGGACAAGTTGCCTGAAAATGCCATCTGACTTTTGCACTGACTTTGGCAACTTGCCTTCCTCATTGCCTTCCTCTATTGCTGTCACAGTTATTTTTGCAGCACCAATAAAGCTAAAATGGGCATTCTTCCTGCCCTTTCATGCACACTTCCGGTACCTCTTTGTCAAATACGAAAAAAAGTGCCGTTCTATTTCTGGTGGACTTGATGGGAAAGACGGGCCTCATGTACATCAGTGGCACTTTCTTGCTTTTGTTTTAAACTTGTCCTTGTATCAATTTCCTCTGTGTGGTCCATTGTTCCAGCTGGAGCTTCTTGTTCTGTGGGGTGACTATGCTCTGTTTGCCCCACGGATGGAGTTGCTGATGAGGTTGCTGATGGAAAATTGGACTGTGTGCCATCCTTTGCAGGGGTGTGTCAAACCTCTCCCAGTATTTCTTTCCTGATTTCTGGTAATTAACCCAATCTGTCCACTACCTCCTTACATGAACAGATAGTGTATTCATTGAGCTGATTTGTTCAGACTTTTGTTATCAAGGAGTTTGGTTTTTCAAGTTTGCCATCGATTTCAGAGACAAACACAGCCAGAGTATTTAGCAAATCCACCTGAATATCAATTTGATTTGAGTGGTGCCTGAGAGCTCTTCCTGTCCCTTGTATTGAATTCAAGATTGCAACCCGTATGTTGGTCAAGCTGTTTGAGGCTCGGGGTCATCTTCCTTTCTTGTAGAGTAAGTCCTTTGTTTTTCTGCTGGAGTTTCCCAGTCACCTTTTTGTGACTGGGACATATCCACTGTACCAGACCCTCTACTCTTGTCAGGCAGTCTTGAGTGAGCCAGCTCCAGCACATTATTGCTCACTCTAAAAACAGGAAAAGTATAGAGCTTAGTCATCAGACTCTTTAACAACTCATGATTTTCATCATTGACATCTGAATCAATGCCTAACTTACATTTGTATGGGTTGTGTGGGTTGTGCTGCTGTGCGCTTTTTTCTGACACTTGTGGGATATTTAGATTATTGGCGTAACTTGATGATGGTGGGCAGTAGTAGATGCAAACACACAAGCTCACCAATAGGGTCGCCGATAAGGTTGCCTCAGCTTATAGTCTTACAAGCTTACTGTCTTAAATGCTACAGAATTTTCAAAAGTAAAAAAAAATTCTGCTATTCAGCAATATTCAGATGCACTTTTCTCAGTTGTTGTTCTAGTGCTCACAAAGTGTCATAGACACTTGTCTTGTCTTAGGTACTTTACAGTACTTTTTTCCTCATATTGCGCATAACCAAAGTCATCCAGTAAGCCCATTGAGGCATCAGGCAACAAAGAAGGGCAATTACTGAGGCAACTACTGAGATGGTGTGTTGGTATATCAGTGTTCACTGTTCTATTCTCAAAGTTCAACATACAAGAAATGAATCGCACACACAGCCGATTCTAACCAGAATATGTAAATGCCATGAAACGATCGTGCAAAACCTTTGCCTATCGGTACACCAGGTTTGTCATGAAAGAAATGAATTGTGCACACAGCCGATTCTAACAAAGTATGCAAATGCCATGAAATGGTCACGCAAACCTTTGCTGATCCAAACACCAGGGTTGTCATGCAAGAAATGGATCGCGCGCACAGCCGATTCTAACAAAGTATGCAAATGCCATGAGACGATCGCGCAAATCTTTGCCGATCCGAACACCAAGATTAACATCAAAGCAATGCTTCGCGTACTCTGAAAGTTTTCAAGAATAGGCCAAAAATTCAAAAGTCTTTTTAGAGAGGGGTCGGGGCCCAGCCCGACCACCATCTTACCACCCTGCTCTAGAATCACCAAGATAATGCTGTGCAGGCCTGGAACTTCAAAGTAGGCCTATGGAACAGGAGCTCAGGAAATTGCTGCTGCTCTGTACCGGGACCTCTGAATAGTGAGCACGTGGAGCTGGGCTGGCTCCCTTATATAGAGTCTGGCCCAGCCCACAGACCACACTCAGTCATACTGCAGAGAAAACTTCTAGAAGGTCCTAGAAAGGAACCACACCCTAGCACACTCAATAAGTCTGCAGCAATACCTTGCAATTGAACAGGTGTTGCAAACATCATCAATAGTGTTTTTCAAGGTTAAAGTCTGCAATGCAAAAGGTTAACAAACTGCATATAAACACAATGCATGAATTATGCTCTTGCATAAATGCTGAGTTCTTGCATTTTCGTCACCCGTAGAGTGCACACTGTCCTGATGTTGACACGGAACAGGGACTTGGAAACTCCTTGGTCCCCACTGCCTCGTACATCTGCCCAAGTGACCTTCGTGCACTTGCTCCTGCTCACCTGGGCTCTTGTGCTTGCTCCACCTCCTCACTCAAGAATGCCAATAGTCCAGAATACTAAGGCGGTTTGATTTGAGAAGAAAATATCTTGCTGAGTAGAGACTTTATCTTCAAAAACAATTCCCCTCCTGGAGCCATATTGCAGAAGTGCCCTGGGGGTGCAACGGGTGTCGGTGCCCACCTTGTGCCCCCTCGGGGCACTTTAGTATGACAGAAGTGGCTGTAGACACTTGTGTGTCTGCTTCTGTAATACTGATAGCACTATCACACATGTAGTGCAGCGCTAGCTGGAGAGGGCATTCCCTCATTTGCAAGGGGATTTGGCCTCATGCAAATGAGGATTTTTTTTTGCATTTGCACCCATATCATATTATAGACATGGATGCAAAGGGAAATAAGCCATCAGCATGTGCACTGACAGTGCACCACAAAAAGGTGGCTGAGGGTCAGTGTCCCCCCCGAGAACAGCCATCTGAAGGAGACAGCATGTGGTCTCATGGACCCCTCAGACATCCCACTTCAAGTGGGTGAAGTCACTCAATGCACCCGGCTGCAGGGGGATCCCTGTCTCCTATTTATATTGCAGACAGGCACCCCCTGCACAGTGAAACACAGATCAGCTGACTAAAGCAGACACTCCCTATTTGATTGGATGAGCAGCTCCCAGGGCAGCCCTGAGTTCACGGTTGCCCTAAGGGCAGCACATTCATTGTAATCTGGCACTCTGTTCAACTTTGGGGCCAGGGTACCTGTCTAAAGTCAGTAGATATATAACACAGGCTCTGATCTGAAGTTTTCACTTGAAGCATGCACCTGAATGGTAAACGAGACACGAGTAAGACATAATGGCCCTCATTCGGACCTTGGCGGGCGGCGGAGGCCGCCCGCCAAAGTCCCGCCGTCAGGTTACCGTTCCGCGGTCGAAAGACCGCGGCGGTAATTCTGACTTTCCCGCTGGGCTGGCGGGCGGCCGCCTTCAGGCCGCCCGCCAGCCCAGCGGGAAAGAGGCTTCCACGATGAAGCCGGCTCGGAATCGAGCCGGCGGAGTGGAAGCTGTGCAACGGGTGCAGTTGCACCTGTCGCGTATTTCACTGTCTGCGCAGCAGACAGTGAAATACATTTAGGGGCCCTCTTACGGGGGCCCTGCAGTGCCCATGCCAGTGGCATGGTCACTGCAGGGGCCCCCAGGGGCCCCGCGACCCCCCCTACCGCCATCCGGTTCCCGGCGGGAGAACCGCCGGGAACTGGATGGCGGTAGGGGGGGTCGGAATCCCCTCGGCGGCGCAGCTAGCTGCGCCGCCTTGGAGGATTCCAATGGGCGGCGGTACACTGGCGGGAGCCCGCCAGTGTTGCCGGTCCGACCGCGGCTTTACCGCCGCGGTCCGAATGCCCATTGGAGCACCGCCGGCCTGTCGGCGGTGCTCCCGCGGTCCTCCAACCCGGCGGTCATGGACCGCCAGGGTTGGAATGACCACCAATTTCTGCTAAAGTGTAAATTGAGAAACTTGGATAAAATGTCCAAAAAATGTAACTTATTAACTTTGCACAACCATTTCTGGCATATCCTAATTCTTTCAAATTTCCTGCATTTTTTTAAAATCTTTTTTTTTATTTTTCAACATGTACAGGCTTGGATGCAATTTTCATAATTTCCCTTGTGGAAATTATGCACAATGCCCAAAATATTGTGCAAAATTCCTTAAAATTCGGGTCTGGCATGTAGCAATAGATTTGTTTGGTGCAAAGCGTATTCTTGCTCTGCCTTTTGCACCAAATGCATCCTTGAGGATGCAAGGCCCTTTTTTCTCTGAAATTAATGTAAAACATAATGTGAACTGTAACCTTTCAAAATATGTTCATTCTGATTGTCTCTGTGCTCCCACAATAAGATTTTTACCCAAGCAACATCTCCGTTATATGATATGACACAATTGCATAATCTCAGACATTTTGCATTACTAACATGACACAAATGCTGGAAATGATATATGAAGCCGTTTATAGGGGATCTGGATGAACTGTCCCAAGCTAATAATTTAATAACTATAATATGGGATTGGGTGTTAAAAAACCCAGTTCCCCTTGAAATTATCAAGAGTAAACTGATAAAAGTGGTAGATTTGCTGTTCTCCCTTTCCCAAGAGGCTAGAATAGAGAAAATTAAAGCCATACACTCTTTGTTATACCTGCACATTAGGGATATCAAGAATAAGCCAAACAGGGGTTGGGGAGGAATCTGTCAAAACCAGCAGTTTGGTATAATCAGGAATATAGGAAAGTGAAAGATGAGCTCCTATTTGCAGCAAAAGTTAATTCACATCAGGGTTTAGCGAGGTGCAGAGCTAGGTACAGATTGACTTTAGACGGCGCCAAGAGGCAATGGGAATGCTGGCTATGGTCCACTTGCCACAAAGCTCTGGTAGAAAAAGATAATAAGGCCCATATTTATACTTTTTGACGCTAAACTGCGCTAACGCAGTTTAGCGTCAAAAAATTTAGCGCTGTCTAACGCCATTCTGAAGCGCCATGCGGGCGCCGTATTTATGGAATGGCGTTAGCCGGCGCTAGCAGACCGGCGCTGCCTGGTGTGTGTGGAAAAAAAACACGTAGACCAGGCAGCGCCGGCGTAGGGGGAAAATGGCGTTAGGGCGTCTTAAAATGGGGCAAGTCAGGTTGAGGCAAAAAAATCGCCTCAACCCGATTTGCGCCATTATTTTCGACGCCCAGACGCCATTTAAATGACTCCTGTCTTAGTAAAGACAGGAGTCATGCCCCCTTGCCCAATGGCCATGCCCAGGGGACTTCTGTCCCCTGGGCATGGTCATTGGGCATAGTGGCATGTAGGGGGGCACAAATAAGGCCCCCCTATGCCACCCAATGTTTTTAAAAAAAAATAAAAAATTATACTTACCTGAACTTACCTGAATGTCCCTGGGGTGGGTCCCTCCATCCTTGGGTGTCCTCCTGGGGTGGGCAGGGGTGGCAGGGGGGGTCCCTGGGGGCAGGGGAGGGCACCTGTGGGCTCATTTTGAGCCCACAGGCCCCTTAACGCCTACCCTGACCCAGGCGTTAAATAGTGGCGCAAATGCGGGGTTTTTTGACCCGCCACCTCCCGGGCGTGATTTTTGCCCGGGAGTATAAATACGACGCATTTGCGTCGCCGTCATTTTTTTAGACGGGAACGCCTTCCTTGCATCTCATTAACGCAAGGGAGGCGTTCACGCAAAAAAATCACGCTATTTGCCCATACTTTGGCGCTAGACGCGTCTAACGCCAAAGTATAAATATGGCGTTCGTTTTGCGCCGAATTTGCGTCGAAAAAAACGACGCTAATTCGGCGCAAACGGAGTATAAATACGGGCCTAAATATTTTTGGAAGAAAGCATCATTATGCCTGAAAGACCCAAAGACTGCCCTTGAACTTACTGTCCAGCTGTATGAGTGGGTGAATCACTTTGGCAGATTGTATTCATGTGGAAGCAGTGGGGAAGAGAAAAACTGTACTGTTTTGGAAAAGGCTCCACTTAGCAAGTCAGATGTCAATGTACTTTTCCTTAAAGAAACTCACACAGCAATTAGTACTTTTATCCCAGCTAGAGCTCCTGGTCCGGATAGGATCTTGAACGATTTACATAGGGAAGACACAGAAGTGCTGGGTGCTTATATTAACCTCCTGTTCAATGCCATTCTTTTGGTACATGGAGAATCTCAATTCATGGAAGATGGCAGAGATTATACCAATCTATAAGAAGGGAGATAGGGTAGATCCTTGAAATGATAAGACCTATTAGTTTAATACATTCTTTGCACAAAATATTTTGCAAGCAAATATTATTGCATCTTCAGGAATGGATTTTTTAAGGAAATGTGTTGTCCGATTTTCAGGCTTGGTTTTGTTCCAATATCAATACCCTCAATCAAAACGTCTGTTTTATTTGTATGTATTGGAAGAAGTGTTAATAAATGGGAGCAAATTATTTGTAGTGCTCGTGGATTTGTTAACATCTCTTGACTTGATCCCAAGGGGCAAAGTCTGGATGGTGTTGGCTGAGATCCCAGTCAATTTATTGGATATTCTGAGGAGATTACATGCTGCTAGTATGGCCTAGGTCACGTGGGAAAAGGAGCAGCAACTAACAAAGTCTTTTCAGATCAGGCTTGGATTTAGACAGGGATGTGTTCTAGCACCGACTTATTTGTCGCTATTCATTAACAGAGTACTGGGATATCTTGACAGAGATGATATGATGCACTAAAAGTTGAAGGGAGAAGGAGGTATTTTTGTGATGAGCGAGACCTGGAGCTTAATGACAAAAATACAAAGTATATTGTCTTCTCAAATGGTGTTTTAAAGCCACACAAGAGATGTATGTTTGTAGGGGAGAATCCTATTAAACTGGTCTCCACTTTGACTATCTAGGTGTACAGCTCACCCACAATTGCATTGGGCTCCACATATCGAGAAAGCACATCTATCACTTATCCTGCAAGCATTACATATAACAAAGATTCATAGAAGAACTGTTTCTAGAAAAGTGGCCGCAGCACTTGAAATTTATAACACTAAGGTCCTAGGGTCAGTTCTGCATGGAGCAGAACTGTGTGGATGTGGGAACATTGACAGTTTATATGTGATTGAACATTGTTTTATAAGATCTCCAATCAATCTCCCGACAAGCACCCCTTTAACCCCAGTTTTCCTAGATCTGGCCCAAAGGAAGTTTGTACACAAAATAGATTGTAGGCTCCTAATATTCTAGCATCAGTTGTGGCCTACTGAAGTATTAGCGCCCCTTCTGTGTGGGACGTATGGTTCTTAGCCTATCTCCCCGTGTTAGCAAACTTTCTTGGTTACATTTCCCTGTGGCACTTCTGAGGAAAGTGGGTTGGAAACATACTGGACAGATCTAGAGAATATGCCCCAGATTTCCAGAGGCAGGGCTAAAGAAATCTACTGGGAATTTATTTTGGTGGAAAATGTGACTACAGCCACGGGATCGCTTACTGTAGTGTTAATAGATTTTAAACCTCACCCCTAATATTAACATAATATTGATGAGATTGTTCCAGCTATGGCACAACAATTGTTTCTCCAATTTAGATGCAGAATTCTCCCCACCAGGGTGTTCTGCAGTAGATGGTAAACTCAAGCCCCACTTGACGATTTGTGTCCAGCATGTGAAGAAGGACCTGAATCCCTGGTTCACTTATTATTTTCTTTGCCCTTTCTGAAAAGATTTGAGGTCCAAGTGGATTGTCCCTCTCTGCAGGTGTATTGTTCTAGACATCATCTTCAAGTGCTCATATTTCTTAGCACTGACACAAGGAGAGTTGTGATATTCAGTTTAGCAAAATCTCTGATGGCCCTATAGATTAGAGGTTCAAAACGTATTGTGTGATATCTCCTGTATAATTTTGTCACAGGTTTATTTTTCATCATTGTATTTATTCAGAGGCATGTTTTTAGACATTAAGCCTTTCCTTTTTAAAGATTTATGTTTGGACCGGGTTGTAGACCTTGTTTGTTACTTATTTTAAAACGTTCCCTTTTTTCTTTTTTCTTTTCTCTTTTTTCATTCTTTCCTCATTTTCAAATAATTTTTCAATTATGATTGTCATATTTGTATGTATTTCGTGAGATATACTTTACAAGATCCATGCGATAAAAAATGAAGTTTTATGATGATGTTGAATATCACAAGATTACATTGTCATAAACAAAATTGTATTCAGGCCCTGTAATACATTGAGTGGATACACAGAACAGAACAATTCTATGTGACAAATTGAGTACAAGCATTAGTCAATACTCACAACAAAAAGAATTCCAAAGCTTCTGCATACATAAGCATGCACACCCAAGACAATACACAAAAGATCCATAGATAAAAATCTTGGTCAATCACCTCGTCCCAAACCCTGAAGGTGTGAGTCTATTGGTCCTGTGTCCCTCATTGCCTGTATTTTCTGAAAGGGAACAATATGTGTTGTGGTTGCAATATATGTGGAAGAGAATTGCGTATGTGTCTAACTTCTCATTACAGATCTTTAAGGGCCTGATTTAGATCTTGGCAGAAGGGTTACTCTGTCACAATGGTGATGGAGATCCCGTCTGCCGAAATCTAAATACCATTGATTTTCTATGGTATTTAGATTTCGGAGGACAGGATATCCCTCACTATTGCGACAGAATAACCCCTCCGACGAGATCTAAATCGGGCCCTAAGGCTTTGATCCACTCACCAACCATGAGAATCGGGACCCTTAACCAGCACATTATAAGCTGGCGTTTGACTTGTAAGAGACCAGACATGCGCTGAGTTAATAACCAGAGTGACAACCTACGATGCACAATAGACATGTTGTATAATGTAGAACAAGATACAATGAAAGTAATGTTGACATGCAGCTGTATTGAATAATATATGTGTGTCCAATAATTGTGCAGTGTAGAGAATATGTATTTCACAAATATGAACCCCATTAAACAGTGGCTCCTCCATCTTCCACAGTGCCAAACCCAATGAGACTAACTTCAGATTTTGTTGACCGTCAAGTGGAGGCTTCTTTGAAGAAAAGTTTCTCTGGGATTGAACCTTGCCCTTCGGGCTGCCATTTATGCTGTCTATGCCTCTCAGTCCCTGGTTAAAGATTTCCATTCTTTGACAGAGGCAATCCAGAAAGGAGTGGAATGCTCCTCTCTTCTTTCTTCTATGGAGACAAAGGCTAAATGTCTGGTGGATGTTTCCTGTGATGGGTTGAAAGCTTCTGCTTCTGTCATGGCCTATTCCGTTTCTGCCCACCGGCTTTTCTATTTTTCTCATTGGAATGTAGACTTGCTCAAAAGTCAAGACTGTTGCATATGCCTTTCTCTGGCAGCTGTCTATTTGGTGATGATCTGGAGCAGATGATCCGCAAAGCCTTTAAAAATCAGAAGCATGCCCAGGTTTTTTGTTCTTGCTCCCTGCCTGCTACCTCTAGGATGGATCCACCTAAGAAGCGCACTAGGGGTTTCCCTGAATGGTTTCAGTCTACGCCTAAGCAGTCTGCCTCCTTTCCTGCTCACTCTTTTTCTAAGCCTGAGCCTCCCCCTGCTCCTAAAGACGGGAAGAGTTCCTGACTATTTCTCCATCCTGGTGGGGGGTCGTCTGGCCATTTTTCTTCTCATTTGGCAAAGGCATGTTTCATACACCTGGGATCAACAGATCATTTCAAACGGTTACTTCCTTGACTTTGTTTCTCATCCTCCCCCTACGGGCACCATAGATTCTTTCAACTCCTCCTCCGATCTTCCTGTGCTGTACCAAGAAACTAGCCAAACGGGCTGTGGTACCTGCGGGTCAGCGAGGGAAGGGGTGCTAATCTCTAGCCTTCCTGTTCTCTAAACCTACAGGGAAGATCAGGTTCATTTGTTGTAAGTCAGTAGCGATTAGATTAAGCATTAGCAGAAGACACCTTGTATTTAGCAACTATTGTGAACATTTCCCGGAATCCATTTTGTATTCATGGCAGCCATTTTTTCTGCCATGTGCTCGCCATGTGCTCTGTCCTATCTTTCTGTTAACTACTCTTGAAAATCTGTCTAGTGACAAGTTATATTTAGCATCTCCCACTTTCGCACATGCCCAGTAAGATCTGCAGCTGTTAGTAATCAGTAACAGACAGTAATGTGTCAACTAGTCCTTGAAAACTGTTAGCCCCACCTACCTGTCGACTGTGCATTTCCATATGACCTTATATGTTTGTAAGACTTGCTTCTATAATTGTACCACCTTCTTTTAGCCCCTGCGTGGGTATAAAAGGACCATGCTCTCTTAGTTCAGTGTGCTACTTCAAACATTACCGACGGGTGCTATTTGAACTGTAGTACCACCTCATGAGGTTTAATAAACTTTGTCTTTTATTTCAGTTTCTGTGCCAACTTCTTCCTATATGGTCTGAGGACTTTGTTCAGAGAAGGGCGAACCCCTTGCACTAGTAGGCCTTGCTGACGCTTACTTCAACACATTCTCAATCTCAGACATTTGAACCTGTTTTTGGAAAACCTCACTTCAAAATGGACACTCCACAGCACATTATTCCCCTCATTCGCCCAGTCAAGTGGCTGGCCTCCTTGGACTTGAGGGATGCTTAACTCCACATTCCCAATGCTCTGACACATCAGGGGTTCCTTTGCTTTTTTGTGGACGGTGTCCATTGTCAGTTTTGGGTCCTTCCCTTTGGTCTGGTTACCTCTCCCAGGGTGTTTACCAAGGTTATGGCCCATCTGGTGGCTTCTCTTTATGGTCTTGGGGTAATGATTCATCCTACCTGGACGATTGGCTTCTCCATCATCCTGTGCTGTCTGACCTCCACTCTCAGATTGTGCTGGTGTGCAAGACTCTGGAGGCCTTTGGCCTGCTTGTCAACTGAAAGAAGTCCCATCTGACTCTTATACACAGAATCTGCAGTTCAACAGGCCCATTTCGAGATGGCAGAAGATTCCGTCAGCCTTCCTCCAGACAGGGCGCAGCGATCTCCTCCTGGATCTGGGCACAAGAGATATGACGCCTGCTCGAGATTGGCTACATCTGTAGGGTCACACTGTAGGTTGTCTTTGATGTTCCCTGGTTTTGTCTCTGTCTGCAATCTGCCTTGAATTCTTTCTTTTTCTTTCAGGCATCCTGCGTCTTTGTCAATCTGGGGGTTCGGCTGCACTGGGTCCTCTGGTTCGTTATCTGCTGTTGCATTGGGTGCCTTGTCTGCATCTGCTGGACTTTCTGTTGCCTGTCTCCTGAAGCATCTGGCGCTGCTGCAGTGGTGGTTCGATCTCCTTCATTTGGCCAAGGGCTTTCCTCTGACGCTGCCCCCTCCCAAGGTGGTTACCACAGATGCCAGCATGTGAGGTTGGGGGCTACTCTGGGCACCCTTTCCATTCAGGGACGGAGGTCTCCTCAGGACAGCAGGCTGTCCTCAAATTGGAGGGAAATGAAGGCCGTCTTGCTGGCTCTGCTACATTTTGTTCCCTTGCTGAAGGGCCAGGTGGTGCTTGTACTAACAGACTAGCCAAATCCTCTGTCAACAGGCAGTCCAGGATGGGTTCTCGGGCTCTAGCCTCTTTTGCATTTTAGGTGGGGAGTTGGGAGGAATCTAACCTACTCTCCCTCTCAGCCACTTATATTCAGGGGAGGGACAATGTTCGGGCAGAGAGACTCAGCCAAGTTTTCCTTTCTTCTCTAGAATTCTGTTTGGTCCCAGATATTTTCACCCAGCTTTGCCACCTTTTTGGCACTCCTCAGGTCGACCTGTTTGCATCCATGGCCAATTCCCTTCTTCCCTGATTTTTTTCTGGGTCCCCAGAACAGGGTTGTTGGGGGATCAACTCTCTGTCCCTCCCTTGGCCAAACCTGATTCTGTATGCCTTTCCTCTGTTTCCTCTTCTGCCCCTGCTATTAGACAGACTTTGGAGAGAGTCCATTTCTCTCATTCTGGTGGTGCCATTTTGGCCTCGGATGGGTTGGTTTCCTCTGTTGTGTCCGATGTCGGATGCGCCAGAGTGGATTCTCCCATTCCACCCTTGTCCTCTTCTGACCCCCATTCTTCCCCGTCCATTTACCGCCAGATGTGTTTGATGGTTGGCTCCTGAAAGAGGGGCTTGATGTTGCATGGCCCTTCTGTTCCTGTGGCTGTTTCCATTCAGAACTCTAAGAAATGTTCCACCAGAAAAGGCTTACGCTCATCATTGGTCTTCCTTTGTTCAGTGGTTTATGGGTAGGTCTTTAGACCCGGCCTCTTGTCTTGCCTCTTCAGTCCTTCAGTTCCTGCAGGATGTTTTCCAGAAGGGTTTGGCTGTTACTACGTGGAGGGTCCAATGGGCAGCCTTTCTGGCTATTCACTCACATTTTGATTTGCCAGAGCTCCTTCCTTTGGGTTCCTGTCTCCTTAAGAGTTTTTCTTTACTGAAGCCTCAGGTTCCCCCTGTCATTCTTCATTGGGACTTGCCTCTGGTTCATAGGTCCCTTCCGTCTTCTCCATTTAAGCCCTTGGACACTGTGGATTTGAAGTTTCTTTCCTTGAAAACTGTTTTCTGGTGGCCATCACTTCAGTCCGGGGATGGGGTGAGCTGGGGTCTTTGTCAATCTAGCCTCTCTATTTGCAGGTGTTTTTTGACCGGCTGATTCTTCGCTTGGGTCCTGCATTCCTTCCCAAAGTTGTCTCCTTCTTCCACCGTCACCAGGAGATAATGCTGCCTTCTTTTTTCCAGAGCCTGCTACTCCTGAGGAGATTGCATTAAACAGTTTGGATGTGTTGTGGGCTGTGTCCATCTAGTTCTCTCATACCATGGTTTTTTGGCACTGTAAGGCCTTCTTTGTGAACTTTGGTGTGTTTCTTCATGGGCTGAAAGTTTCTACGCCACTTTGAGTCGATGGTTTCACTCTTTGATTTCCTTGTCCTATGATTCTCAGAATGTCTGTTTCCTGGGTGGGGCATGGTGGCTTCCTGGGCGGTGGCTTAGGGGGTTTCTCTGTTGGACATTTATCAGGCTGCGACTTGGGCTACTTCCTCTCTCTTTGTCTTCCATTAGACGTTAGATGTTAGGTAATCCTTGTTGCTCATTGATCACCTTGGACTTCTGTATGATGCGTTCTGGTTTGCATTAAATATTGTTTCTGAGGTATTCAGAGTTGGTGGCATTTGTTTTGTGGGGATCAGGTTGTTCTGAGTTTGCTTTGGTATATCCTCATATGTGTAAGTATTGGGACGAGAAATAGGGATGAGGAGGTAATTAATTCACTACTTACCAGTAATTCTCATTACTCCGAATACCCTATTTCTCATACCAATACTTATGTCCAACCCCCGTACTTCCCAGATCACAACCTGTTCACTTTGTTTCTTTGACTTCGAGATGTACAGGATGTCTTCTGGGCTCCATGCCTTTTATAACCAGATCTTGTAAAGAGAGTTTGGAGATTGAGGGTAGGGTAGGAGGGGCGTTGTGCAAAAATCTTTTGATTGGTTATGGCTATGGCACATGGGTCTAGGCAGAGGTGGAACACCTTGTATGTGTAAGTATATGGGTGAGAAATAGGGTATTTGTCAGTGTTGAAATGCTGTGAGATGTCATCCACCCATGTAAAGATAGATGTCAAGAAGACCTCACAGAGCTTTTGGAGTTGCCCAACACAAACCCAGTTCAGATACTGTAAAAGTGATACTGGGGACATGGTGACAATCATTTGGTAGTTAAAGTATAATGTCTCACTCCCTTTATTTCAAGTTTACATCTATTGAAATGTCCAATTGCAAATAGTGGACACAGTCACCACCTAAAGATCCATAAATCACATTAGGCTTCACTTTATAAGACATTAACATGCAAATAACACAAACAAGAAATTCTTCCAACACTATGGGGGTCATTCTGATCCCGGCGGGCGGCGGGAGCCGCCCGCCTGGAGGGAACCGCCAGAATACCGCTGCGCGGTCAAAAGACCGCCGCGGGTATTCTGGGTTTCCCACTGTGCTGGCGGGCGACCGCCAAAAGGCCGCCCGCCAGCCCAGTGGGAAACACCCCTCCATGAGGATGCCGGCTCCGAATGGAGCCGGCGGAGTGGAGGATGTGCGACGGGTGCAGTAGCACCCGTCGCAAATTTCAGTGTCTGCTAAGCAGACACTGAAATTCAGGGTGGGGCCCTCTTACAGGGGCCCCTGCAGTGCCCATGCCATTAGCATGGGCACTGAAGGGGCCCCCAGGGGCCCCACGACACCCCATACCGCCATCCTGTTCCTGGCGGCCGAAGCCGCCAGGAACAGGATGGCGGTATGGGGGTCAGAATCCCCATGGTGGCGCAGCAAGCTGCGCCGCCATGGAGGATTCTACAGGGCAGCGGAAAACCGGTGGGAGACCGCCGGTTTTCCCTTTCTGGCCGCGGCTGAACCGCCGCGGTCAGAATACCCTGGGGAGCACCGCCAGCCTGTTGGCGGTGCTCCCGCCGACCCCGGCCCCGGCGGTCAATGACCCCCTATATTCATACAGACATATAGAGAGAAAAAGATCCGTGAGCTAATGTAATCACAGTCCACAACAATGGTGAACGGTCTTATACATCACAGTCCTGAGAACATAATTCAGCCCTGTGATAGAGGGTGCATACAAGTCAAGGTCTAAATACTCTATGGTAAGGCACAAACAGTATGCTGAAAAAAAGATGAATCCTTCACATTAGATTAGTGCACAAATAGCACTTTTTTCAACAAAAAAATATGCACAATTCCTAAAGTGAATTACTGTTACAAAGAGGATCGCTTGTAGCCCAAATTTTCCCATAAAGAGTTAACACCATGACTTCCTCTTTGCCGTAAAGAGTTAAACTGTTCTTTCTGTCCATGGAATGGTAATTTGATGTTACAGAAGGAACAAGTGGGTGGATATTTTTACATGTGATCTATTGGAGGATGATACATGGTTGCATTTGTTCTTTATCCATTTTTTGCCATAGATAGCCTTTGCTTGTTTGCTTACAGGATTTATTGCTCTGACTTTGGCTTGCTAGATAAGCCACAGAACTGGTATTTAATTCTGAAGCTCTGTAATGTAGTTTAGACATTTGTGATGCAACCTCTTTTAAATGATCTCTATCTCTCTCTCTCTCACACACACACACACTTTTACTCTCCCTCCCTCTTAAAAGTCCATTCTTCAGCAAGAAAGAGAAGTCCTGACAACTCAGTTAGAAAAGTGACTAGACGACAACTTGGTTAGATAAGTGATCAGATTGTTTTTCTCGGGTGTTTACTATGAAATCCCACCTGAGGCGGTTGATTTCATAGATCCAGGCTGCGTTCATACCAGGGCACACTGCTGAGGCATCTCACAGTTTGCACTCACTCTAGTACAGGCTTCAAGAGGTAAGCATAACAAAATGTATTTCAAAACAGTAAGCGGTCTCAGTTTTGGAGGGGAATACCTATGTCATTACATCTCCTAGAAACATTGGTGGGGAGAGAATTATCATTTTATATTTTCCACTTTGGATTCACATTCTGCATAGCTTCCCTGCTATCACTCCTTCGAACATACCCAGTCAACTTACATACACTAACTGCATTTCTAATAACCCTTAGGGCCATATTTATACTTTTTGACGCAAAGCTGCGCCGGTGCAGTTTTGCGTCAAAAATGTTACCACCGGCTAACACCATTTCGATGCGCCGTGCGGGCATCAAATTTATACTTTGACGCACGGCGGCGCAACCAACAGGTGGGAGTCATTTTTTTGGACGCACATCGCGGTGTCAAGTCGTAAAGGAAAACGACGTTAACGCGACGTAAATGACTGTGGGTCGATTTACGACAGCGCAACCCGGAAAGCGACGTTTTTTTTTACGCAATTGCGTCAAAAATACCCGCGAACACTGCCCTTTCAGCAGAGGAGAGCCAAAATGGATCCCAGATGCCACTACAGACCCCAGGAAGATGACAGCAGACCAGGAACCAGCCAGGATGATCCATACAGGAACCAGGACATATATAGAAAAAAAGAAAGTGTTGCTTCAGTGCAGAGGAGCAGGAAATCCTGGTTAAAGAGGTGACGGAACACCAGCACCAACTGTTCATCACCTCTAAGTTGCCAATCAGCAGGAGGGAGGCCATATGGCAACAAATTGTTGACAAGATCAACAGTGTGGCTAAAGTACGCAGAACAGTCACCGAGTGTAAGAAACGCTGGCATGACTGCAAACGTAGGACAAAGGAAAAAATGGCCAGGAACAGGAAGGCAGCACTGCAGACTGGAGGGGGGAGTCCAGCACACCAGGAGGCCCTGGACCACATGGAGGAGATGGTCACAGCCGTCATCCCTGAGGAGATCGTCACAGGGATTCAAGGACAGGACAGCGCAGACTACCACGAGACAACGCACATGCAGGGTAAGTCGCATGGGGAATTATAATGCAATAATGTGGACTGTAAGCAGGGGGGAAATACCACTACACATTGCATGTAAGTCAGCATATACATGGAGTGGCATGAGTAAAGGGGCACGGCAGTGGGGCATGCCCTGCACAGACAGAAGCTGGGGCACAACATCACACAACACCAACAACAGTCCCATGGGGGCAACCTGTCATGACAACAATGGAGCTAAGGGAAAGCCTCGACAGGTGGGAAGGCCACTACGTCAAACTTACATCCTGGCACTCGTCAGCCAAAATATCTCCTACATAAACTAGGTCCCTATCAGTAATCCAGTAGCCAAAACAACAACTGCAATGTAACTGCAACAACAGTTGACACTACCACCTCTGATCTCTGTGCAGCACAAGTAGCCAATGGCAGTAACCTCCCCATGGAACATACATACCTAAATTAGGGGGTGAGGATGACATCTGCAACAATCTCCTGAAACAAGACAAAGGCCCCAGTACACTCATATGTCAATGCCCATAGTTGTCACATACATCAGCCAAAGTAAACAGCAATAGGAGCCACACAGCACTAAGGACACACACATGCTGCATATGTCAGGGTCCTTCACGTGCCTGGCTAACAAGGCAACATCACAAATGTCATACTGCTCAGACAACATCATTGTGCTGGGGACACATGCAACTGGTCACTGAAATACACCTGCACAGTCAGAGGAGGAAATAGGACATTGATACGATAAACAGGGCAATCCAATTAAACACACATTGCCCAACATCAGCTGGACACATTAACAATGTCTACATCCATATCACATCATAACATTGCCATGCATAGGATATGCCACATGTCAATTACAATTAAGTCAATGTGAACAATCAGGGATTGGGGCGGGTCCTGAGAGGCAAGTGTGCTGCCAGTGCAATCACAACACCCACAGCCAGTGAAAGGTCTCACCATAAGAATAGATATGCACGGAGGGTCAAGTAGGACAAAAAGATGGCTATTCCCTAATTGGTACAAAGCAACACCTAGGGGCGATTAGGCAGACAAGTCTAATAACTCTAGATCATACATGTGACACACAGGTGGGCCATAGGCCTATAACAATGCCCATATGAAGGACAGCAGATACCAATACCAAACAAGATCATAAAGTAAATTCATCAAAAGGCTTGCATGTTACGGCAAAATTGTCACAACACAGACACACTAATTGTACCCTGTTTCATTGCAGAGGAACATGGATCTCCTGTTGATATGCCTATCCCTGATTTCCCTGATGACATGGATGACGAGCTCATAAACATTCCCCAGGAGACCATCCAAAAGGTCCTTGAAACCCTCCAGACCCCACCTTCAGTCACAAGGAGGAGCACAGAACAAGCAGCCATCACAGAAGAACCACCCACCACCCCAGTTGCAAGACCTGCCAGCTCCTACACAGCTGAGGACTCTGACGACACTGGCACCAGCTTTGAAAGAACTGTAGTAGGAGTACAGCGGGAGCTGGCCAAGGAGGTGCGGGTGGGGATGCAAAATATGGCAGCCAGCCTTGAGGGGGTGCGCTCGTGCATGATGTCATCTGCAGATCAGGCAGTAGCTATGCAAGCCCTAACATCCATACTGCATGGACTACAAGAAACTATAAAGGAATTCACCACTACAGTAAGGTAGTTGCCACAACACCTCGCACCCCAAACTTTCCACTGCATGCACGAATGCAATCATGACTCCCTCAGGGCCGACCTGGCTGCCTAACATCGTGATGTAGCTGCTATTCTCAAAAACCAGCAGGCCCTCCTTGCTGCAGTACTGCCCTTAAGACCTTCACAGGGAGCAGCCACCGGGATGTCTGACTCCACGTCTTCTAACACTGAGGTGTGTGTTGCCCCTTCACAACCAACAACAACAAGGACAAAGCAGGCAACACACACATCAGAAGAAGAAGACATGGAACAGATCACATTCACACGGAAGAGTACCCAAAAGCACTAGTCCCTGTACCATGGCCTACTTTGACCAAGGTCCTACGTTTTGTCAATTGCCAGTCTCACTACAACTATACTCAATGACTGTTCTGCTAACCACTGTATGACTTGTCAGCATTGCCAGTGAATGTCTCTCTCCTACTAATCGGCAAATCCTGTCCCTCTGCACTGTCTGTAACATCACCTCAGCATGTCAGGAGCATCATCCACACCCCTTCTGTAGGATCACCATGTAAGAATGCACCAGAACGGACTCAGCAAACATGGACAATGTACATTTTGCACTACAGCACCTATCAATAAATAGCACTTGCACACCTAATATGTCTCTGTGTTATTTGACACATCAACTGTGCAGTAGATAACTCTAAAGTGCCTGTGTGACAACCATGTAGCTTGTCAATACAACTGTCCTGACATCATGTAGTCAGATACATCTGTGCAGTGGCCAGGATTGCATCATAGCCTGACCATCCTGAGGAGAATAACTGATGAAGGGAAAAACCACACACAATCATGCTGTGTTGGACAGAATAATGCTCCATCTATAGCAATCAAAGTCAACTAATGGTGGCTGACAAATGTAGGCACCATGCAATACTAAAACATGAAATTATGCAGTATAATCTAAGCAAACACAACTAAACACAGCATCAATCACCCTTTCTGAGTATACTTCCATGAAGGGAAGTCATGCTGAATTTTTGCACACATGATCTATGTCAGCAATGAAGACAACAAGACAAGAGTGTTAACAACACCTCATCTACAAAGATGTCCCTGAACATCACACTGCAGTCCGAACTAATAAATTACCTACAATACCAAGTCTGGAAGCACACTTTGTGATGTAGAATACATACTCATCAACACAAATCCTTGGTGATCCATGTAAACTACTAATGGTGGTTCTATCAAATGGTGGATACTTACCAAGTTAGCACAGGGGTAGCTGCCATTTTAAACCTCTATTTTCTTCGGTGTGTAGCATAGGACCCAAATGTCATAGAAAAACAATCACCTACACTGATGTCAAGGCCATGATCAAGTAGCAGTTAACACATAATGCAAAGGGTTAACTATATATTTATTCATATGTATTCACACCAGAGGCAACTAAGGGAAAATTCATACCTACACTAATCTAACCTGACTACTCCTAACCCACAACTGTCCCTAACTAACCTAATCTAAACTTACTCTACACATATAACGAATCGATCTAAACATCAACCCCCCACTCACCATTATGAGACAGGACACATGCAGGACAACACATACTAACCTACACACATACTATACTATCCTAAACAATCATATATATATATATTTTTTTATCTAAACAGACAGGAATCCCAACATTGACCCCCACCCACCCACCCACACACTCAAAAATTAAAAATAGAAAGAATTAGGACCACTAACACTAACTAAGCTAACAACCTATACTAACCTAACACTAATCCCCAAAACCCACCTATCATGATAAAAAGGAAAGAGGAGAGAGAGGAGGGATAAATTAAAATGAATAAAATAAGTCATAGAGGTTGGCCCTCTGTGGGGTCCGCCTGATGGACCTAACACGCTTCTTAATGTACGCCACATCCTGGCTCAGCTTGTCCACCTTACGAATGAACTTGTCCATTTTCCTGTCTAAAGCCTGGAATGCCGCAGGGTCAATAGGAGGGGCTGCTGCTGTCTGTGTGCTGGGTCCAGGTCGTGCTGCAGAGGCAGGGACAACTGTCCCCGCCGTTGCTGGGGCCACTTGGGGAGAACTGGTGGTGGCTGTAGTGGGCAATGTTGGGCCACCCTGTGGTGAGGCCCACCATGCTCCGGAGGCCCGATCCGCCTGGTATTTTCGGACCATCCGTTGGAACCCCGACTGCACCTGCAGGATGTGCCGGTATCTCATTGCCCGCCTTTCAAAATCATGCCTCTGTGTGGCACTCATGTTTGCAGCTGTGAAGAGAAAGGGCAACTATTTACCATAGGAAATGCATTGGGTGGAATAGCACAATGGGTCAATTGGACATTACTTTTACTGTAGTTGTAACAGCTAATTTCACCACATAGATCATTGAAAGTCTCAGAGGAAGTACATGGGAAGCCTGCATACAAAAGGGCATCTCACACCTAGCATATCCATGTCTCTACATGATGGGTGACATCAGCCTAAACTTCTCATCCAAATAATTGGTAATGCAGCTGACATTATGGCTGCACCTCCTCCGCCTACTGCCTTCACTACATATGTCAGTCTATGTGATAACAATCACAACCCTCAATATCTGCCATTTGTAATTGTTTTTGCTAGTATAGAAGTCATGTGCCATAACCAAGTGTGTACACTAGGTTCAAAACAAAGTTGCAAATGGTCACAAGTATGTGTAACATACTGGTTGCTACAGTCCTAGGTACCCTATTCCCAAACACATGGCAGTCTTTGAGGGTGGGGTGGGAAGAACAACCAACAATCCCATATTTAATGCACACCCAGGAGTGTATAGAAAGGTCAACAAGTTTTTGCCTCCACACACACAACACCAGTGAAGGGCTAGCAACAAATTGGAGTCAGCTAAACCTTGTCCTATCCAAGGTCCACACATGTCAAAATGTACTGACTCAGGCCAACATCACATACTACCAGTGAGGCATATTTTACCACACACACAGAGGAGCAAGAACACCCATGATCATGAGTAGAATGTACACCTAGGCCATTGCACTCTAGTCCCACACACTTCTAGTTCAACTTGTGGAAGTACATGCCCCCGGAAGATCCAACCTACAGTGTACTCAGTCCATCGTTAACTAGGGAAGCAGCATATTTCAGACAAGCCTTTTGCAGAAGCTATCTGGGAGAATGTCGGTCTGAAATGCAGACTCAGTCCGAGACAAGTCCCAGAGCAACTCTTACATTAACCAGTGTATTCCACATGACTCACCCCATTCCCCATAGCGGGCCCTACTGGAATGGCCTATAGACTCAAAATCTGAGAAATGGATAAGCATAGGTCTACTCAAACTGAAGTGATATTTGAAATCCCACTAATGGAACAATACTAATGAATGGGCAGCGCATCAAACCTTGAATTCTGTTGAACACACAGTAGTCCATCATGCATCACCAGCAAACATAAAAAATATCACACATGCAACACTCCCTGTAGGTGTCAGGGTCCGCAAAATGAGCCACCTCTCCCACAGTGTACGGTGCAGGTCCACCTGTAAAGCATGGAAGGAAGAATATACTCAGAATCCATGCACTGACAAACAATTGCAATTACAAAGACAATGTGAGAATATGACATGCGTAATGAAACACTTTCACACATGCTCATACTGCATGGAATAATTCTTGAGCAACATTTACATTGGATGAGTCTCCTGCTACAGATACACACCCTACTACACACATGCAGTGGCCTGGACAGTCATGTGGTGTCAAAGATGCACCTCCATTAGTATACCCCAACAATATAGGGGTGCATTCATCTCATCATGTGCATCCAAGAGAGACATCCAAATGCTGGTTACTTGAGGACTGCATGACCTCTCAAACTCAAACAGCCTATGTAGTCATTTTCTCCACACACCAACCAGACACACATGTGACATATGTGTGGACAACATAGCTAACTTCAATTGACGTGAAGGCAGCACTCATTTATAGCATCATATTGGGTTTACAAATGTCAGTCTAGCTATGGCGTCTACATATGTAGGTATGATGTTTCAACATCCATGTTTCACTGGCTATTGTGACCTGTAGAGTTCAAATTGAGTCCTTAACGTGTTGCTTGTCTGACACAAAGGCAGCACTACATTACATACTGCTACAGGCAACCGGTATGTGTAGAAAACATGAACTACCTGACTGCTAGCATTTGTCTTCCTTCACATTGTGCACCAATTACCCAGTAGGTTTCCCTAGCATTACACACAGTCAGCTACTTATCTGGCAGATTGGGTAACAATCATCACATGTCACCACACAGCTTTAAATTGTGCACATGTAATTGATGTGTACTCACCAACATGGCCACCAATCCTGATTCCCATGTGGTCCAGCAGATCTTGCTCCCTGGATATCAGATCAGCCCAGCGGTGCTTAAGTTGATGTTCATTCCTCAGGCTACCATAGACACGGACCAAGTGATGGCGCACCTTCCCCCACCGGACTTTACGGGCCTCCGTGTGATACCCCTGTATCACCCTACCCCCATCCTCCAGCATGAGTGGGAGGAAATGGCAAACAAGCCATATAAATCCCCCCAATTCCTCCTCACCCATCCTGGCAAGCCGTGGCCTTCCAGACATGTCAGCACTGACAAAGTGGAAAAAGTTGGAGAAAAAGGAAAAGGGGGAAATGGGGAAAGGTAGAGTAGTGAAAAACAAAGAAAACTTAAGAAGAAGAGCCCAACTAACCCCTAAATTACACTACCCACAACAGACTCCCTCAGACAATAAAAGAAACACTGGACTTGACAAAATAATACAACACAGACTCAGACTGTATTCGACAACACGACAATGATGACAAAAGCACAATTGAGAAGGTACACTGGACACAAAAGCACTAAAACACAGGACAACACTTTCCACACAGCCACACAGTTTAGAATAATCTGAGACTGCAAAGTGAAAGTGAAAGTACAGTACAGTACAGATTCTGTAAACAGGATATCCTATTACATCACTTCCTGCATAAAATGGCCGCCGTTTTTTTTCCGCTATGCGTAATTTTTTTCACGCAAACACATTGTGCGTCATATTTTTTGACGCATAGGAGTGCACATAATGCAGAGTCAATTTTTTTTTCATCATTGGTCCCTTATATTTGTTTGAGGCTTATTTTACAGTTCTAGAGTTGAAAATTAAGCCGCTGGCAAATATGATATCTAAATATGAAAAAAAAAAATACTCTGCATTATCTGCACTCCTGTGCGTCAAAAATTATGACGCACAAGCTGTAAGCATGTGAACTGCCTGATGTATGAGGCCTGTTTTCCCCTAGTTGAGTGATGGTGTTTTAGTTGTGTGCCATCTTCTGCGATGATCCATGTTTCCTACATGTATGTGAGTCATATGTGTGGTCCTCAGCTATTGCCCTTCAAAGGTGAACTGTACAGGATGTCTGTCATTTACATGGTGTGTGTATTTGACCATTGTATAGTGGCCATTACATTTGTGGTGTATTTTTTTGTGTCATGATTGTTATATCATTATTGCTCAATGAGACAACATTCTTCTTCAGATATTTCAAGCTAAAGGTGGGCAGAAATGAATAGGCCAAACCATGATGTGGTGTTTGTTATCAGTGTTTATTTACAATAGTGCATTAAGTGGTGATGGTGATAATTATGAAAATAAATTATTTACAATGTGTTGGCGCCTCTGCACTCCAGCAGCCGTGTTTGGTTGTTCCCCCTCCTGTTGCAGGCTAGCATCCTCCTCTTCGTCGTCTTCAGGCATGTATGGGTCTGGTTCGAGGAGGGGAATGTTCCTTTTTACACAAATGTTGTGCAATATGGCACATGTGAGTATGATCCTACAGACCATCTCGGGGGAATATAGTAGGCTACCGCCAGTGATGTCAAGGCAGCGGAACCTTGACTTTAGGATCCCAAAGGTGCGCTCGACAATGCTGCATGTCCTCTTATAGGCGTTGTTGTATGCCCGCTCTGCACCAGTAGTCGGGTTCCCAAATGGTGTCATTAGCCATGGCTGGATGCCATACCCCTGATCAGCTGAAAGAAAAACACAGAATGGGATCATGTAGATGTAGCTGGCACTATTGAAAAGACCTTTCATGGCAGTAGTTGTCTTGTGTTGTCTGTGACTCTTTTGTGTACTAATGTGACATCCTATACTTGTAGGCTATACCATCTGCATTGTGTTGTTTCCTTGGCTGAGCAAGTGTTTGTCTGCTAAACGTTTGTCAGCAGTATGTTTTGGGATTTGCAGTAGAGTGTGCCCTCCCTAGCATTGTGACTTGTGATACAGGTGTCCGTGTGTCTTCACTGAGGGTGAGATGATAGTTCTATGCACATTTAAATTTGAAAGTGTTGTTAGCACGTTCATTTCAAAGTACCCTGTACATCCCATCCCTTGAAACTTATGCAATGTATTAATGTAAATGTCATTGTGACACTTACAATTTGCAAGGTGACATCTAGGCAACCACACTCATTAATGTCTTCACATTAGGCTGTACAGTAAATTCCAATGTGTGACAGGTTCAATGGTGAGTTAAGAAACATGGCTAGTGATGTCAGGACCTCAGTGTGTTCCTGTCTAGATGTTGCTGTTGTGGTGTCTGTGTTGTGTGTCCTAGAGGGTTGCTGTGCAGTGTGTATATAAGTAGGTTTTTGTACTTACCAACAAGAAGTCCATTGCCATACCGTCCATCCTGGAAGTGTTGGTTGATGGTGCAGTGACGGAAGATGAATGAGTCATGTACGCTCCCAGGATATTTAGCCACGATGTTGCTGATCAATCCCTGGTGATCGACTATGGCCTGCACGTTGATTGAATGTGCGTGCTTCCTGTTGCGGTAGAGGTGTTCAGTTGCAGCAGGTGGCACAAGGCGTACGTGTGTGCAGTCGATTGCACCAAGGACGTGTGGGAAGCCACTGATGGCGTAGAACCCCTGTTTAGTTTCCTGCTGCTTCTGCAGTGTGTTAGGGAAGCAGATGTAGAGGGGTGTCAGTCGAATGATGGCATCCAGTACTTTTGGCAGAAATGCGGAGAATGATGGTGGTGATATTCCGCCAACCAGGGCACCAGTTGTTTGAAACAAGCCACTTGCCAGCATGTGAAGTACGGCAAGCAGCTTTGTTTCTGTTGGGATAGTGCGGGGTGTCACTAAAGTGGGGGCCAACTGCGGTTCAATGTTTCGCAGCAGCTGCTGAATGGCCTGCCAGTTCAACCGGTACCTCTGTATGATGTCGTGTTCCCTGAGGTCATGCAGGGTTTTTCTTGGGCGGAATATCCTCTCCTGCCTTCTGCACTGCCTTTGGGGTCCCTGCTGGTGTTGTTGTAGCTGTTGTTGTTGCTGCTGGGCTCTGCGTCTACGTGCACGCTGGATAAAGATCACCTCCATGTCTCCCTGTTGCTGCTCTGCTGTTTGTTCTGTGTGTTCTGATTAAATACAGGTGTGTTTGCCCCATTTTAACGCCTGCCCTGACCCAGGCGTTAGATTTTTTGCTCCGCCTCCCGGCCGGGAGTCATTTTTGCCCAGAAGCATAAATACGACACACGGCCGTTTGCGTCGTTTTTTGGACGGAAAAGCCTACCCTGCATATCATTAACACAGGGCGGGTTGCCGCATCCAAGGGCTCGGGCGTCAGTGTTTAAATATGGGGCAACGTTTGCGCTGATTGTGCGTCAAATTTTTTGACGCACAATCGCGCAAACGGAGTATAAATATGCCCCTTAATATCTTGTGGGCTTGAAAATTTTAAATAGCATCAAAGTGAACCTTGCAAAGCCAGCGTCCAGCAAACAAAACCTTACTTTGGAAATGAAAAGTGTTCGCAAACGAGAACATGTATTTAATTACGTGTTTATTTTTTGTAAAGTGCTACGTGTTTCCTTTCAGTTAATCTAGAGAACTCAGGATGAGGCCAGAAAAGTGCATCTTGAAGAAGAGAAGTGATGCTGCATTTCACAAGAGGTGGGAATCTGTGTCCAGTATTCTTCAACCATTACCTGTACGCAAAGGTCAGTTGAATGCAAGTCTAACAAGCATTTGCAATGCAACGGGTCTCGCGTTTGCTCATGTTAGAGCTGATAGCGTTGTAAACTCCTAACCTGACTTTTCACCTATCGGCAAAAGTGCATTTATCTACGTAACCCGAAAAAGTGCAATTAACTATGTAAAGCGCTCAACTTCTGCCAAGAGAAATTGCGCTAGTAAATTAGAGAAAAAGTAGTCCATGAGCCGGACAGAAAACAGCGAGCCTCCCATGTTTTCTGTACTTGGTCGATGCGCTCGAGGAGGGCTAGACACCGGAAAAGGCATGACGTAGACGTGCCTTCCACTAATGAAAGCAAGCAGATTTTACTAGGCAAGCCCACGAACCAATGAAAAACACTGACGTGACGTCAACAGAGCTCCGAGCCCTTTTCTAACCCTAAAGCGTCTCGCTTTTTCAAGAGTTTCCTGAGCAACATATTTTGGTTTGTTTTCAAGATGCGATTTAGAGTGTAGGTTAAAAATATTTGGGCTGGTGGTTAGAGTTACAGAACCGCTGCTGCATGAAGGTTTCAAGAAGTAGTATAAAGTCGTCCAGCTTTCTGGGCACAGCAGGTTTTAAGAATAGGGCAAGCAGGGGACCTTGAAGTTGATACTTATATTTACTAGAAACATATAGGGAGCCTTGAGGTAGCTGAATCCCTTGTTTACATATTGAGAACTGGTATTTGTTAGAAGACGCACAAATTGTGATTAATTGACCATTATGAAGCTCTGCAATTTGTTGTAACGACAGTACAATTTTATAAGATGCAATGGAGTGAATATGTCCCGATATAATATATGCTACACAACAGTTATAACATAATAAAAAGTTGTTTAAAACGATATTAGGTACACATAACAAATGCATGTACACTTAGCAGCAATACTTTAGAAAACTACTGAATTAAAATTTACAAAATACGTCAATACCCCAAAGTAACCCAATTTATGTTTAAGATAGATGTATTTGTTTAGCAATTTGTATCAGAAGAGTGATCACGTATTAAGCAAGACACATTTTTTTGACTACCTTGTTTGCCTACATGATGTTGCACACGCAGACTTTTTCATTCATCTATCTAAATAATGTCTTGTATTTTGCAATACATTCTCCTCAACTTTGTATTTACCTGCTTTTCAATGCGACTACATCCTACACAATGCCTTCACATAGCTGTATTTAAGGAAAGAAGACAGATGGATGGATGAATGGCCGGTGGACGGATGGACAGATGGCAATTAAAAATATATATTGTAAGAATGTTGACAATTTGATTTATTTTCATGTTGTTGTTTTCAAAGAATATAAGCCCATATTTATACTTTTTGATGCACAACTGCGCCAACGCAGTTGTGCATCAAAAAGTTTACCGCCGGCTAACACCATTCCAACGCGCCATGCGGGTGCCTTATTAATTGAATGAAGTTAGCCGGCGCTGCGGACTGGTGTGCGTCAAAAAAAATGACTCACACTAGGCAGCGCCGGCGTATGGGAAAATGGAGGTTGTGCGTCAACAAACGGTGCAAGTCAGGTCTGAGGCAAAATTCAGGCCTCAAACCGGATTTGCGCCATTTTTTTTTTACGCCCAGCCTCCATTGACATGACTCCTGTCTTAGCAAAGACAGGAGTCATGCCCCCTTGCCCAATGGCCCTGCCCAGGGGACTTATGTCCCCTGGGCATGGTCATTGGGCATAGTGGCATGCAGGGGGGCCCAAATCAGGCCCCCATATGCCACAAAAAAAACGGAAAAAACTACCCGAACTTACCTTTCCTTCCCTGGGATGGGTCCCTCCATCCTTGGGTGTCCTCCTGGGGTGGGCAAGGGTGGCAGGGGGTGTCCCTGGGGCAGGGGAGGGCACCTCTGGGCTCCTTCCGAGCCCACAGGTCCCTTAACGCCTGCCCTGACCCAGGCGTTAAAAAACGGCGCCCATCAGGCTGTGCGCCGTTTTTTAAGGTCCACCCCCTCCTGTGCGTCAAAATGACACCAGAGTATAAATAAGGGGCACAGGCCTTAAAGTCATTTTTTGGAAGGGAACGCCTACCTTGCATATAATTAACGCAAGGCTGGTTCCCCCTTCCAAACAATGATGCACATGGTGGAATTTTGACGGCCGCGTGGTCAGACTTCAAAGTATAAATATGGGGCAGGGTTTGCGCCGATTGTGCGTCAATAATTTTGACACACATTCGGCGCAAACATAGTATAAATATGCCCCATAATGTGTTACACCTGTGTCATTTTGGTTCCACTGTTACATAGTTACACAACATTTTAGGTAGGTAGCATTTACTTCAGGTAACCTTTGCTTGACATTTTCCTGGAAAATTGATGAGAGATGCACTTCTATAAGATAACTCAGAAATTACACCTCACTATGCACCATCCTTACACACTTAGGGGCATATTTATACTCCGTTTGCGCCGAAATTGCGTCGTTTTTTTTTACGCAATTTCAACGCAAAACTAACTCCATATTTATACTTTGGCGTTAGACACGTCTAGCGCCAAAGTTCATGGAGTTAGCATCATTTTTTTGCGTGAACACCTTCCTTGCGTTAATGAGATGCAAGGTAGGCGTTCCCGTCTTAAAAAATGACTCCCAGGCATGTGCGTGGTATTTATACTCCCGGGCAAAAATGACGCCCGGGAGTGGGCGGGGCAAAAAACCTTGCATTTGCGCCTCTTTTTAACGCCTGGGTCAGGGCAGGCATTAAGGGACCTGTGGGCTCAGAATGAGCCCAGAGGTGCCCTCCCCTGCCCCCAGGGACACCCCCTGCCACCCTTGCCCACCCCAGGAGGACACCCAAGGATGGAGGGACCCATCCCAGGGAAGAAAAGGTAAGTTGTGGTAAGTATTTTTTTAATTTTTTTTTATGTGCCTGATTTGTGCCCCCCTACATGCCACTATGCCCACTGACCATGCCCAGGGGACAGAAGTCCCCTGGGCATGGCCATTGGGCAAGGGGGCATGACTCCTGTCTTTGCTAAGACAGGAGTCATGTTAATGGCGTCTGGGCGCCCAAAAAAAATGGCGCAAATCGGGTTAAGACGATTTTTTTGCCTCAGCCTGACTTGCCCCATTTTTGGACGCCCAAACGCCATTTTTCCCTTTGCCGGCGCTGCCTGGTGTACGTCGTTTTTTTTCACGCACACCAGGCAGCGCCGGTCGGCTAACGCCGGCTAACGCCATTCAATAAATACGGCGCCCGCATGGCGCTTCAGAATGGCATTAGCCGGCGCTAATTGTTTTGGCGCAAAACTGCGTTGGCGCAGTTTTGCGTCAAAAAGTATAAATATGGCCCTTAATCAATGTAGTTTTCTTTCTTTTTACATCATGTGACCGAATTTCTCCATGGTCCTGACGAGTTGTGATGCATCCTGTATGATGTCTATCTGTGTGTGTGTTTTGGGTGGAAGGAGGGGGTGGCTGGGACGTATTAGTGTAGGAAATTGCCACCATTGAGCTATGGCAGTGCAAGGACTTGGGCACCTGTATTGAAATTACATTCTGAGAGTGGCCACACATAATACCGTAAAAAGAACAAGTGATGGACGGAATGGTAAACAATGTCAAACATTCACCCCCAGTAGAGAGATCTGGGCCTAAATCCATTGTTTTTTGCTGAACATGCCATTCCAATTTGGACCCAGCCATATGCAAATCAGTCTTGACCCTGTTCCCCATGGGAACAATCCAGTCCGAACTGCCAGGCCAAGTCTTCCCTGGACTGGAAACAAGCATCCTGGGACCGTTTTTGGGGCTTCACCCCTCAGCAGCCAGGCTAGCTTAAATCCAGGGTCATGGGAAGCACAGGACCCATGTCTGGGTATAGGGCGACAAATGCAAAAAAAACAAGTGATGGGCAGAATGCTGAACAATGTCAAACATTCACCCCCAGTACAGAGATCTGGGCCTAAATCCAATTTTTTTTTGCTGACCACGCCATTTCAGTTTGGACCCAGCCATATGCATATCAGTCATGACCCTGTTCCCTATGAGAACAGTCCAGCCTGAACTGCCAGGCCAGGTTTTCCCTAGACTGGAAATAAGCATCCTGGGACCGGTTTCACCCCTCATCAGCCAGGCTAGCTTGAATCCAGTGGCATGGGAAGCACGGGACCCACGTTTAGGCATACCCTTCCCACTTAGGGTGGCAATAGCAAAAAGAACAAGTGATGGACGGAATGCTGACCAATGTCAAACATTCACCCCCAGTACAGAGATCTGGGCCTAAGTCTATTGTTTTTTTGCTGCCCATGCAATTCCAGTTTGGACCCAGCCATATGCAAATCAGTCTTGACCCTGTTCCCCATGGGAACAATCCAGCCCGAACTGCCAGGCCAGGTCTTCCCTGGACTGGAAATAAGCATCCTGGGACCAGTTTTGGGGTTTCACCCCTCATCAGCCAGGCTAGCTTGAATCCAGTGGCATGGGAAGCACAGGACCCACGCCTGGGCATACTCTTCCCACTTAGGGCGACAAATGCTAAAAAGAACAAGTGATGGACGGAATGCTGAACAATGTCAAACATTCACCCCCAGTACAGAGATCTGGGCCTAAATCCATCGTTTTGTTTGCTGCCCATGCCATTCCAGTTTGGACCCAGCCATATGCAAATCAGTCTTGACCCTGTTCCCCATGGGAACAGTCCAGCACGAACTGCCAGACCAGGTCTTCCCTGGACTGGAAACAAGCATCCTGGGACCGGTTTCATGGTTTCACCCCTCATCAGCCAGGCTAGCTTGAATCCAGTGGCATGGGAAGCACGGGACCCACGTTTGGGCATACTCTTCCCACTTAGAGCGACAAAAAGAACAAGTGATAGACAGAATGCTGAACAATGTCAAACATTCACCCCCAGTACAGAGATCTGAGCCTAAATCCATCGTTTATGTGTTACTAATATTGCCCTAAGTGGGAAGGGTATGCCCAGACGTGGGTTCCTTGCTCACTGTGCCACTGGACTCAAGCTAGCCTGGCTGAAGAAGGGTGATACCCTGAAACCAGTCCCAGGTTGCTTGTTTACGGTCCAGGGAGGACCTGGCCTGGCAGTTCGGGCTGCACTGTATCCATGAGGAACAGGGTCAAGACTGATTTGCATATGGCTGGGTCCGAACTGAGGTGGCATGGTGAGCAAAAGAACGATGGATTAAGTCCAGATCTGTGACTGGGGGTGAGTGTTTGCATTGTCAGCTCTCCGTCCATCATCCTTTTGTGTTTCTAATGTTGTCCTAAGTGGAAAGGGTATGCCCAGACGTGGGTTCCTTGCTCACTGTGCTACTGGAATCAAGCTAGCCTGGCTGAAGAAGGGTGATACCCTGAAACTGGTCTCAGGATGCTTGTTTCTGGTCCAAGGAGGACCTGGCCTGGCAGTTAGGGCTGCACTGTTTTCATGAGGAACAGGGTCAAGACTGATTTGCATATGGCTGGGTTCAAAGTGGGGTGGCATAGTGAGCAAAAGAGTGATGGATTAAACCCAGATATTTGACTGGGGGGTGAGTGTTTGCATTGTCAGCACTCCATCCATCATCCGTTTGTGTTGCACATAATACCGTGCCATGTTGGAGTTTTTGGTGACATGTTCATAGAGGCAAGGTTGGTGTCAAGGGTGTGGCTGGAAAATGAGTGTTGGTTGCTGAATCCATCCAGATTCAGGCCATTGAGCTAGAACTATTGTTATTGTTAATGGTGAATAGGAGTTTGGAATTGTTGGGGTCGAGTTTCCTATACGTGTTTGTAACATTTGCAAATGGCTTCACGTTTAAAACTCCCATGAAAACAACATTTCCCCAACTCTAAAAGTCCTTTACAAGGCCAAACATGACACTATCTGCTGAATTTTTCAAAATTGTTAGTGCAATCTGCAGAAGGAAAGTTACTCTTATCTTAATTCTTAGGGGTAGTGAAATTACTTTGGATACTGTTTGGGCCATAGCTATGAGAAATTATGCACCTCTGCGCTAGCACAGTTGTGCATCATTTTTATTAACGTGAGCTATCATCATGCCCTAACGCCATCTTTGCACCATTTTATGAAATGACGTCGGATGGCATTAAGGAATGGATAGCATAACAAAAAAGGCGCTAACAGCTGTGCAATGCTGTAAGGAAAAATCATGTTAATGCTGCAAAAATGGTGCTACACCATTTTGCGGCACGTAAACATGTCGCAAAAGGGTAGCACCATTTTAACACCCCATTAGTATAAAAATAAAACACAAAAGCAGAAAAGAGTGCAATTGCAACAGAAGATGGAAGCAACAGGCCAGGGGAGACACCAGGGAGACCCCAAACATCCAAGTATCAGCCAGGAGGGTACACAAAAATCACAGGAGAAGGAGAACAGAAAGTGCAAGTGTTGCTTTAGTGAGGAGGAGCATGACAACCTGGTCATGGATCACCAACATCAACTATTCGTCTCCTCCAAATTGTCAGTTGGTAGGTGAGACACAATATGGCAGCAAATGGTGGACAAAATAAAGAGTGTCACTGAGGTGAAGAGAACAGTCACTGAGGTCAATGAAGAGCTGACACGATTGCAAGAGCAGGAATTAGGAGAAACCTGCCAGGAACCGTAAGCAACACAGCAGACTGGAGGTGGAAGTCCTGCATCACAGGAGGACCTGGATGGGCCAGAGGAGATGGTTGCATCGTTGCTCCCAGAGGAGCTGGTCACTGGAATTGCAGGACAGCGCAGACTACCAGGAACCAACAGAAATGCAGGGTAAGTTGCAGGTGGGGGATATCTGGAACTCCACTAATGGCAGAAGCGGGAGGCATATAGGACACAATCAATGCATCTGAAAGTGTTGCATCCAGACACATAGGCCCTGAATCCAGATGCACCATCCTCACCCAAGCCACATATGTATTGATGATCTGGTTGTGCTATGCATGCCAACATATACACAATATCAACAAAGGCCAATGACTGTACTCCACCATGTAAATATGCACCACATTGCTTGGTAGGCACGTGCAAATAGTGTGGCTGTCGCTGTGTCATTATAACACCCATTGCTTATAGTCAAATACCCTGTACCAACACAATGTAGACATCAGAGACTAGGACGGAAGCCACTTCCACCCCAGGGGGGGTGTCAGGGTGGAGTATCAGGCCAAAGTGCTTACTTACCTCAATGTTGCATTGCTTTTACTCAGGTGTGCTGCATGTTGCAGCACACATTGAAATGCTATCTCCCCCAAAATTGCTTGTACATGTGGAGGAAGGGACACTATTAGACCTGACAGCCTTAGAGTGGTCATCCCCCACTTTTTGCCTGCCTCCCTCCACTTTATGACACTGTTTTTGTTGGTTTAGGACTCTGCGCACTTTACCACTGCTAACCAGTGCTAAAGTGTATATGCTCTCTCCCTTAAATGGTGACATCAGCTCATATCTAATTGGCATATTTAATGTATTTGTAAGTCCCTGGTAAAGTGCACTGCATGTGCTCAGGGCCTGTAAATTAAATGCTACTAGTGGGCCTGCAGCATTGATTGTACCACCCACATAAGTAGCCCCTTTCCATGTCTCAGGCCTGCCATTGCAAGGCCTGTGTGTGCAGTTTCATTGCCACTTCGACTTGGCATTTAAAAGTACTTACCAAGCCTTGAACTCCCCTTTTTCTACATATAAATCACCCCTTCTGTAGGCTCTAGGTAACCCATATGGCAGGGTGCTCTGTAGGTAATAGGCCGGACATATACCAGAGTGTTTTATATGCCCGGGTAGTGGAAAACTCCTCAGTTAATTTTCTACTGCTGTGAGGCCGGCTCCTTTCATAGGCTAACCTTAAGGCTACCCTCATAAACTGTTTGAGTGGTAGATTCTGATTAGAAAGGAGTAAACAGGTCATATTTAGTATGGCCAGAATGGTAATACAAAATCCAGCTTACTCGTGAGTTTGGATTTTATATTACTATTTTAGAAATGCTACTTTTATTTATGTAATTAAATCCTTCTGTGTCTTGCAGACTGTCTCCAATCCATGTCTGGTCTGGGCTTGTTGATAGCTCCCTTGTGCATTTCATCTAGACAACCACAAACACAGGATGCTCAGTCACACCTGCACATATCAAAACCACTCTTTGAAGTCTCCCCCACTTCAAAGGCACTTTTGGGTTTATAAACTGGGTCCTTGACCCTACCAAACTAGACACTTATTGGGAAAGAAACTCTGCAGCAGAACCTGCAACCTGCCAAGAGAAGCTGCCTGGCTGCCCAAAGGACTCACCTGGACTGCTTTGCTGTAAAGGACTGCTGCCTTGCTGTTGCCCTGCTGCCTTGCTGGCCTCTGGCTCTACTGAGAAGTGCTCTCCAAGGGCTTGGATTGAGCTTCCCTCATGTTTCCTGAAGTTTCAGGGCCAAAAAGACTTCATCTCTGTAAAGAAACTCCTTGTGCTGTGAAAATCGACACACAGCCTGTCGGAATCGATGCACACCCTGTCCAACAGTGAAAAAATTACTGCATTGCCGAACCGGAACAACACAGCCCAGCTCCCTGAGTAGACATCGATGCAGCACCAACGTTGCGACCAGAACTTCGACTCATAGCCCACCAGATAGAATCATCACCGAACCAGAACAACGCAGCCCGACTTCCTGTGAGAGGAATCGACGCACCGGCATCCGTGCGGCAGAAATTTTGCTGCATCACCCACCAGATCCACGCTACAGCTGTGGCTTTGCCCTGCACCCCCAGGACTTCCACACATCATTCCTGGGTGTCAAAAGACCCCAAATCGCAAAGAGGATTCAAGCCTGCATGCCGGAATTTGACGCAAAGCCCTTGCTGCATGGAAAAAAATCAAGGCATCATTTGTGTGTGCCCAGAAATCCGACGCACACCTACCTTTTTCCACACATCTCCTACTCTGCTGTCCTTGTGCGTGTAATTTGATGCAAACCAGGTACTTTGTGCTTGCAAAAGACAATTATTGCTTTTAAGGACCAAAGACTCTTCTTATCATTACAAAAGTAATATTTTTAAATTGTGATTGTCAAATCTTGATTTGTTTACCTTAATTTTATCAGATAAATATCCTATATTTTTTCAAAACCTGTGTGGTGTCTTTTTGTGGTGTTCTCACTGTGTTATTGCATGTTTTATTGCACAAATACTTTACACATTACCTTTTAAGTTAAGCCTGACTGCTCAGTGCCAAGCTACCAGAGGGTGGGCACAAGATAATTTGGATTGTGTGTGACTTACTCTGACTAGGTTTATGGTCTCTACTTGGCAATGGTGTATACCTCTGCCAACTAGAGACCCCACTTCTAACAGATACCTCCCTGCACATGAACAAATCATCACTTTAAGTTAGCCACCCCGTCATCATGCTGCAACAATCCCTGAGTTTGGTGCAGGGAGCACAAATCTGAGCAGATGCAGGGGGAATTGCAGGGCTGTACTGTATATAGGTAAATGTGACACATCACTGTGTATTGAAACTGCTGCAGTGTACTGCAACACATCTTGCTGCTGCCCTGAGCCATGTTGTCAAATGAGAAAATATCAGCCCTGAAGCTTGAAACCTGTGGAACTTATCCCATACAGGCTGAGCCCACAACAACTCACACACAACCATAAGCATCATTTGAGAATGGCAACAAAATAAAATGCATACAACACATTGTGCGTGTATGTGAACATCATGTGTGAAGCTGAAAAGGTGGCAGCAAACTTCTCATTTGACAAGTTACAGGGCTAGATCAAACAGACAAGGATGGTGTGTGCTGCTGTGCAAAATTATGCAGCATTACGCACCGTCATATTAAAAAACACAGGGATGCACCATGTACATCAGAATACACCGCTCCCCTGTATATCTCCCTGTGCACGTGGTAATCAGATGTTGTGTGCCAGTGCAGCCACCCTTACACCATAGTGCAAGGATGGTTGCGTTGAGGTGGAGAATGTTCTTGTGCAGAAAGGAACACCATCCTGCACAACAACAACCTGAAAGTGTGAATTGCTCTCACTCTGTGTGCTGCGTAATGCAGCACATAGTAAAAGCAAGAAATGCAATACAAATGTAAGCATTACTCCTAGATTTTGACATGCTAAACCCACACCTGGGCTTGTGTCAGATATTGGCCCAGGGTACGGAAGACAAATAGTCAAAAATCTAAAGCAGTGTCAAAACGCAATGGGTATTGCTGTGGTGCACCTACTGTAACCCCCATTGCACACACCTTCCACGAAAAGTGTTGGTTGTGAAGGGTCCATAAATACAAGGTGCCATCAAGGCACATAAAGAGGCTTAATGCCACATACTACATGCGGGGTAAGGCATTGTGGCACCTGAGCCTCACCAAAACCTACATCCAGGTGGCTTTTGTGGCACCTACAGATGGCCAAAAATACCCATAGACATATTCATGGGCCCCAAGGGACCGGAGCATCACTTTTTGTGATGCTCCAGTGGCGCAATGCCCTGTACCATATTTACAAGGTGGTGTTAGGCCACTTTTTGTGCATTAATGCCACCCTGTAAATACGGCCCCTTTACACCCATCACTTTGTGTGGAAGGAGCGTGCAATGGGTGTTGTTGTGGGCATTCCACAGCAACACACATTGCATTTTAACGCTGCCTCAGATTTACGAGTATCAGTCAACATGTGACAGGACTAAAATCTAAGGCCACCCCAGGGGTGGTGTCAGCAAGGCCCAATAAGGAGGTATACATGTATTGCCCCTTGTTTATTCGTTTCTATGTGTGCTGCATTCTGCAGTACACAAAGAGGAGCCAAATCGCCATGAGTGATTGTGTATGTGCAGGAACGGACACCTTCCCACACATAAACAGTCAAACCTTACAAAGCAGACATCCTTGTACGATGGTGCAAAGATGCCTGCATTGGTGCTAGGCAGCTCTATGTAGTGCCAGCACAGGGGACAACACAGGTGTGAGCGGTATGCAATTGAATATGGCGCATCCCTGCACTGTGCAATTGACGCAGGGGGTGCTGCCACTCTTAGCGCATCGTTGCGCTCCATCATATTCCATTACTAGTGAGCTTGACCCATGTGTGATGCACAATGTTACACATAAGTACAACCACAACCTTGGGTCAATGACATGTCAGTGAGCCTCCTGTGGCAAATATATGATGTTCCATGTCAACAGCCCGTGCAATCCAATACTGATTTTACACTATCTCATTGTAGAGAATGATGGCTTAACTCCTGCGGATCAGCCTGTCCTGGATTTTCCTGATGACATGGATGACCAGCTGCACCCCTCAATGAACAGACCCTCCAGGATGACCTAGGAGCATTCCATACACCACCTCCAGTTGCAGGAGGACACACAGCATTGCGGGGTCTCCACATGAACCACCCAGCCACCAACATATGCCCCCAGCCAGTACTCACACAGACTTGAACTATGAGGACCCAGAGTTCAGCTTTCAGAGGACAGTGGTAGGAGTCCAGCGGGAGCTGGCAAAGCAGGTTTGAGATGGGGATAGAGACCATGGCAGGCAGCCTAGAGTGAGTGCGGAAGTGCCTCAGTTCAAATAAGGACAACTCACCTGCCATCAGAGGCACACACTCCCCGCTACGTGGAGTCCAGCAGTCTGTGGCGGACCTAGCTGCTGTCATGAAGGAGAGGTTATGACAAATGCCCTCCCAGCATGCCAGCAGCATGCAGAATACTCTGGAGTCCATACAGCAGGAAGTGGCCTCCCTCAGGGAGTACATGGCTGCTGACCACTGTGATGTTGCGGCTTTGAGGAATCAGCAGTTTCTCCTTGATGCAGTGATGTATTATGTTTTGCCACAAATGGCAGCAGCAGGGTCCTTTGACTCCACTTCTCTATCCTTTGAAGTGTGTGTGGCTCCCTCTAACTCTACAACAGCATCAGCCATGGCACAGAAGGTACCACACACATCAGAGGATGAAGATGTGAAAGGAAGAACATTTGCAAGGAAAAGCACCCAGTAGCACAAGTCTGTGCCGCACGGACAGTTTCTCCTTAGTTCTGGGCTTAAGATCAGGCCAGTGTTGTAACAGTATAAAATAAGCCCTCTTCACCTAACCACTGTAGAAATGTCTGCTATGTGCTGTGATTGCCTCCACCATATCAAGTGGCAAAGTTAAGCCCTCCTCACTAATGCACACTAACCCTAACCATGTCTCATGACATGTCCCTCAACCCTGGACTCCGATTGTGCTGCAAATGGCAAACTTTCACTCATGGGATCTATGAAATGGATATTGTATAGAAATCACAATAACAATTGCATCTGTAAACAAAGACCCTTGTACACATGTAGCATTTCTACGTTTACTGTGATCCATCTACTCAGCTAAACATTAGCATTGTGTCATTCCCGATCAATGTGTACAGAATATCATGCATGATTGTCAGACACTAAGCCACACGTTAGGTTCCAAACAAGAGGAAGCTGGATGATGGTTCTGTGGGCTACAAGCAACTAACTGTGTATACTAAGTACTTTGAAACCCATATCCTTTGAAGTATGGCTCATTCCCTAATCAATTATAATTTACCCAGATGGCAGTACCAGTACAACTGATTTGTGTGGAATGGAAAAGCTAACCTTATCAGTGATGGCCACCTGTTAGTGTTGCAAAATACAGTTCCAAAAGTGGGAGTTGTCAGATGTACCAAACTAACCTATATTGAATTAGTAGGACCCCACCAGTGACAGATGAAGTACCATATTTACCCATCCAAGATGAACAGTATTTATTTTTAAACCATCAAGCAAATGACAAGCTAAAACCTACCCTATTCTAAACTAACCTGTAGTAATTATCCTTAACCCCTTGGCTGCCAATACATAATGGTTACGTCAGTGGCTGCGGCGCTGAGGCACCACGGACGTAACCATTACGTCCTGGGACCGACCCCAAGGGCCACCCTCCACCCCCTCAGGTCAGGGTTGGAAGGGTAATCGCTTCCCTTTCAACCCACAACCCCCCCAGACCTCACCCACTCCCCCAGTGACGTCTGATGACATCAGCATGCCAACATGCACTGACCTCATTAGAGGTCAACCCCTGTTGCGCTGGAAGCATTGCTGATTAGTTTCTCCTCGGTATGGGGGACAGGGGAGGCAGAGAGGCATGAAAAGGGAAGGAAAGGCTTTTCCTTCCCTTTTCATGTCTCTCTGTGCATTCCAGCATCATGATCACATAGCTATATATTGATAAGGGGAGCGGCCCGTTAGGCAAGGGTTGATCCCAGGGAAGTCATTTTTTTATTAGGCCAATCTTCCCCCGGGGGGGGGGGGGCAGAAGCCATTAGACACTAGGGATTTATTTTTATTTATATTGATAAGGGGAGCGACCCCTTAGGAAACGGTCGCTCCCGGGGGGCAATTTGTTTATTAGGCCATTTCTGCCCCCCTGGGCAGATCAGCCTGTATTAATTAGGCTGATCTGCCTCCGGGGGGTGGGAGGGGCAGAAGCCACTAGGCACCAGGGATTTTTTAAATATTTATATTGATAAGGGGGGGCGACCCCTTAAGCAAGGGTCGCTCCCAGGGGGGTCAATTTATTTATTAGGCCTTTTCTGCCCCCCTGGGGGCAGATTCGCCTATATTTATTAGACCGATGGGCAGAGGCCATTCGGCACCAGGGATGATTTTTTAAAAATTTATATTGATATGGTGTGTGAACCCTTAGGCAAGGGTCGCTCCCCGGGGGGCAATTTTTTTATGTGGCCTTTTCTGCACCCCGGGGGCAGATCTGCCTATAATAAATAAGGCCGATCTGCCCCACCACTTAGTCACCAGGGATTGGTGTGTGTGTATGTGTGTGTTTTCTTTGAGGAGGCAGCCCCTTGGGCAAGGGTCGCTCCGCATGGGGGCACATTACTGTTGGCTATAATGGACCCCCTTAGGGGCAGATCGTCCCATTTGTGGAAGGGCCATCTGCCCCCCAAAGCCCACCAGAGACCAGGGAATATTTTTTTCAAAATAAGAGGGTAGGGGTATGGCCATACCCCACCCCCATATAAATGGGGCCAAAGTTGTTCTGCCCACCAGTGCGCAGATGGGCCAATTACCCCCCATCCACACCCAGGGGGGAGCAGAAAGTCTACTAGATGCTAGGGAATTTAAGCCCTCACCCCAACTGAAGGAGGTATCAGTCTTTCAGCTCTCCCCCTACACTAAAACATCTTATCCCACGACAAGCAAGAGGACATTTGCTTATTTTGGGTTTTGGTTTTACATTTGGGCCATGAGAGCTTGGGTAACTCTCAAAATTGTCCCACTTGGAATGGTGAGGGCTGCATTTTTTGGACTTTGGGACACTGCCATGTAGAAAAATCTGCAAGACCTAGACACATCTGAAAACTAAACATCTGGGTGAGTCCAGGGTGGTGTGCTTCACATGCACCCTCCACCATTTTCTTACCCACAATGCCCTGAAAACCGCCACATTTTTGTGATGGAACCTTCCTGAATCTGCAGGAATCCGCAAAATTCCTACCAACTAGCATTGTCTCATCTATACCGATAAAAATTCTGCCCCACTTGTCAGCCTACACATGTTTATTTTCTAATTGCTCTTTTGGACCCGCTTTGGTTCCCCCTCAATTTTGACATGTTTTTGGCTCTTCTCTGTCACAGGCACCTTGCCCACCTACACAAGTGAGGTATCATTTTTACCAGGAGACTGAGGGGAACTTTGGGTGGTAGGAAATTTGTCCCAGTGTGGTGATCCCACACAGAAATGTGGGAAAAATTGATTTTTTAGCTAAATTTGAGGTTTGCTGAGGATTCTAGGTTAGAAAACATTGGGGGATCCACGCAAGTCACACCTCCCTGGATTCTCTTGGCTGTCTATTTTTCATAAATGTTTGGGTTTACTAAGTTTCCCTATATTGCTGCTGAGCCCAGGACCAAAACATAGGTCCCCCCTGCAAAAACAGGTAGTATAGTATTTGATAACTTTGATGTATCCACATAGTGTATTGGGGCATTTCCTTTCGCGGGCACCAGCCCTACCCACACAAGTGAGATAACATTTTTATCTGGAGACTTTGGGAAACGCCGGGTGGAAGGAAATTTGTGGCTCCTCTCAGATTCCAGAACTTTCTGTCACTGAAATGTGAAGAAAAAGTGTTTTTTTCTCCAAATTTTGAGGTTTGCAAAGGATTCTGGGTAACCGAACCTGGTGAGAGCCCCAGAAGTCACCCCATCTTGGAGTCCCCTAGGTCTCTAATTTTCAAAAATAGGAAGGTTTAGTAGATTTCCCTAGGTGCCGGCTGAGGTAGAGACCAAAATCCACAGCTTGGAACTTTGCGAAAAACAGGTCTGTCTTCTTTGGGAAATGTGATGTGTCCATATTGTGTTTTTGGGCATTTCCTGTCACGGGCGCTAGGCCTACCCACACAAGTGAGGTATCATTTTTATCGGGAGACTTGGGGGAAAGCTGGATGGGAGGAAATTTGTGGCTCCTCTCAGATTCCAAAACTTTCTGTCAACAAAATTTGAGGAAAAAGTGTTTTTTTGGCCTAATTTTGTGGTTTGGAAAGGATTGTGGGTAACAGACCCTGGCGAGAGCCCCACAAGTCACCTCATCTTGGATTCCCCTAGGTGTCTTGTTTTAAAAAATGCACAGGTTTGGTAGGTTTCCCCAGGTGCCAGCTGAGCTAGAGGTCAAAATCCATAGCTAGACACTGCAAAAAACAGGTCTGTTTTCTTTGAGAAATGTGATGGGTCCATATTGTGTTTTGGGGCATTTCCTGTCACAGGCGCTAGGCCTACCCACACAAGTGATGTATCATTTTTATCAGGAGACTTGGGGGAATGCTATGTGGAAAGAAATTTGTGGCTCTGCTCAGATTCAAAAATTTGAGGAAAATTTTGTTTTTCAGACAATTGTTTAGGTTTGCAAAGAATTATGGGTAACAGAACCAGGTGAGAGCCCCACAAGTCACCCCATCCTGGATTCCCCTAGGTGTCTAGTTTTAAAAAATGCACAGGTTTGGTAGGTTTCCCTAGGTTCCGAGAGCCAAAATCTACAGCTAGGAACTTTGCAAAAACCACGTCAGATTTCAATGTAAAAATGTGATGTGTCCATGTTGCGTTTCCTGTCACGAGCATTAGGCCTACCTACTCAAGTGAGATACCATTTTTATCGGGAGACTTGGGGGAACACAGAATAGCAAAACAACTGTTATTGCCCTTTGTCTTTCTCTACATTTTTTCCTTCCAAATGTAAGACGGTGTGTAAAAAAGACATCTATTTGAGTAATGCCTTGTAATTCACATGCTAGTATGGGCACCCCGGAATTCAGAGATGTGCAAATAACCACTGCTTCTCAACACCTTAACTTGTGCCCATTTTGGAAATACAAAGGTTTTTTTTATACCTATTGCTTACTCTTTATATGTCAGCAAATGAATTGCTGCATACCCGGCAGATAATAAAAAGCCATTGCAAGGTGCAGCTCATTTATTGGCTCTGGAAACCCAGGGTTCTTGATTTACCTACAAGCCCTATATATCCCCGCAACCAGAGGAGTCCATCAGATGTAACAGTATAGTGCTTTAAACAATCTGACATTGCAGGAAAAAGGTACAGAGTAAAACACAGAGGAAAATGGCTGTTGTTTTTACCTCAATTTTCAATATTTCTTTATTTCAGCTGTTATTTTCTGTAGAAAAACCTTGTAGGACCTACACAAATTACCCCTTGCTTTATTCAGAATTATGCCTACTTTTTAGAAATGTTTAGCTTTCTCGGATCCAGCATTGGTTTCACACCCATTTCTGTCACTAACTGGAAGGAGACTGAAAGCACAAAAAATAGTAAAAATGGGGTATGTTCCAGTAAAATGCCAAAATTGTGTTGAAAAGTGTGGTCTTCTGATTCAAGCCTGACTGTTCCTGAAAGCAAGGAAGCTGGTGATTTTAGCCTCACAAACCCTTTGTTGATGCCATATTCAGGAAAAAAACCACAAGCCTTCTTCTGCAGCCCTTTTTTCCCATTTTTGTTTTTTTTTAAACAACATTTTTGCTGTATTTTGGCTAATTTCTTGGTTTCCTTCAGGAGAACCCACAAACTCTGGGTACCTCTAGAATCCTTAGAATGTTGGGAAAAAAGGATGCAAATTTGTCATGGGTGGCTTATGTGGACAAAACGTTATGAGGGCCTAAGTGCGAACTGCTCCAAATAGCCAAAAAATGGCCTGGCACCTTAGGGGGAAAAGTTCAGACAGCGAAGGGTTTAAATTAAAACTACACCTATCTAACCTATTTGAAACTTATTGAGATACAAGTAGGACAACATAAACTATGACCACACATGTACTAAACTAATACATGGCCTAAATAAATATATATTTCCTTGTTTTTTTTTTGTTTGTTTTTTTATACACAAATACCCAAACATAATCCCCCATCCAACCCTAAACAATGAAATAATGTAGGAAAAAAACACCCCCACTATACTTAACATTACCTATGCCTACCCTACACTAACCTAACACTACACATCTAAAACCCCATATAAAACTATACAAAACAGTAAAAGGAAAGGGAATGTACTGGGATGTTGTAAGATAATATAAAAGTTCATTTCCTGCTTTTTAAAACTTTTTCTTAATGTATCACAACAACTTGCGGTCCTCTACAGCATCCTCCTCCAATTTAGTAAGTCTGGCCAAAATCTGCCCAATATCTCTCCTGATGTCCTGCTCAAACTGATTTGGGACTACTGCTGCAGATGGCTGTAGTGGTGGCTGCGTGATCACTGGTGCAGCTGACATTGAGCTCCGTGGTCCAGCTGTGGCCCCCAGCACCCCTGATGGCTTGTCTCAAGTGTTCCTTTGTGGCTGTCTTGGAGGTCCCTCATGGGGAAAGGCAAGCTATTCCCCTGATGCTTTTACCCTTTGGAACCTCCTGTCTATTTGGCGATAGGCATTATCAATCTCTGTTTTGTGGCGGTATTGTTCGGTCCTCTTATGGAAGTATCGCCTCTGTGCTTCACTCATGTTGCCAGCTGAAATATGAGGAGAAGCAAGCATCAGTATCAGCATTGGGTGGTGGTTTGTACACTGCAACTGTAGATAACACATACAGTCCAACACACATTCCTCAAAAATGACAAACTCCTCATCCATCACTATGTCCTACCAGCCATCATCAGTATCATGTGCATGTCACTGGGATGATGGAAATTCATTTGAAACAACAGGGCCAAGAGCTGAGTGGACAAAAGTGTCCATGATCAACATTTATGTCTTCTAACTTGTGAGGGTCAAGTGCCCCACCAAGTCTGGATTTCCTGTGTGCCTGTGCATAAGGGGGGCTTTGTGACAAAGTAGCCTCTATCTAGTATCGGTATCCCATACGTGTGGCCTGTTTGTCACTGTTTGTGAGTGTGTTTTCACTGTGTCACTAGGATCCTGCTAGTCAGGACCCCAGTGCTTATAGTTTGTGGCCTACATGTCAGTATGTTTTACTGTTTTGTCTGTATCCTTCACTTTGTCACTGGAGTCCTGCTAATCAGAACTCCAGTGCTTATGCTCTCTCTGGTTCCAAGTTTGTACTTACATACTGGTAACCCAGTATTCCACTCCAGATTGGCATACTGGTCCCTAGTATATGGTACCTAGGTACCCAGGGCATTGGGGTTCCAAGAGATCCTTATGTGCTGAAGAATTTCTTTTTCCACCCTAAAGGAGCTCATACAAACACTTCTTCAGGACTGCCACTGCTGCCTGAGTGAAATAGTGCAAGCACTATTTCACATCCACTTTCACTGCACCAGGTAACTTATAAGTCACCTATATGTCTAACCTTCCATTCCTGAAGGCTAGGTGCAAATTTACTGTGTGTGAGGTCACCCCTTCACTAGCAGAGGTGCCCCACATTGTCCAGGACCAATTTCCCGGACTTCATGAGTGCTGGGACGCCATTATAAGTGTGCTCTACATATAGGTCAATAGATATATGTAGCTTCACAATGGTAACCCCGAATATAGCCATGTGATGTGTCTAGGATTCAGAAATTGTACCCCCAGGCCGATTCTGATATTGGGAGGGACAGTTCCATGCACCCTGGGGGCTCCACCATGCACCCCAATCCCAGGAAGGCAGAATAAAGCATTTTCATCTGGGACAGGGGTATTACACCCTCTCCCTTTGGAAATAAGTTTTACGGGCATGGGAGGGGTATCTTCCCAGAGCCTCTGGAATGCCTTACTTGCATAATCCAGTCTACACTGTTTCAGGGACCCCCAGTCCTTGCTCTGGCGTGAAACTGGACAAACGAAAGGGGAGTGACCACTTTCCTGTCCATCACCAGCTCCTCCAGAGTGTCCCTGGGTTCTGCCATCTTGTTTTCAGGATGGTCAGGGAACCCTGGGAGCATCTGAGTGGCCAGTGCCAGCAGGTGTCATCAGAGACCCCTCCTGATAGGTGCTTACCTGATTAGGTGACCAATCCACCTCTCAGGGCTATTTAGGGTCTCTCCTCTGAGTGTTTCCTCAGATTTGTTTTGCAAGATTCCAGCAGGGCTCCTCTGCAACCTCTGCTCACCTTCTACTGTCGAATCACCAGCAGAACTGCTCCAGGAACTCTATAACTGCACCAAATTATCCAATATGGCTTCTGTAACTCTGTAACTTCAGCTCCTGCCAGCAACTGCAACAGTTTCCAGGTTGTGCACTCTCCGAAGACTGCCTGTCTTCATCCTGCACCAGAAGGACTGAAGGAATCTCCAGTGGAGTGACGGAGTCACTTCCTTGCTTCAGCAGACACCTCTCTGCAGCGACAACTGGTACTCTGGGTCCCCTCTCCTGATGACGATCATGGATCCTGGGACACAGGTGGTGGACTGAAGTGACCCAGACTGTCCAAATGTCCAACTGTCCAAATTTGGTGGAGGTAAGAGCTTGCCTCCCTGAGCCAGACAGCATCCCTGTGCAATGCATTTTTCAGCTCCTAGGGCTTCTGTGCACTTTTCCAAGGAATCCTTCATGCACAGCATAGCCCAGTTCCCCAGCACTCTATCCAGCAACACTCAGCTCCCTGAGTTGTCCTCCGGCGGCATGGGATCCCTTTGTGTGGTGCTCCTTTATGCCCGTGTCCTGGGATTCCTGTGGGTGCTGCCTGGTCTTCTGAGGGCTCTCTGAAGTGCGGAGAGCACCTCTGACTCCTCAGGCAGAGGTGAGACCCCCAGGTCCCTCCTGGGTCCAGTTATCGCCTTCTTCCTCCAAACTCCTATTTTGCGTGAGCCAAGGCTTGTTAGCAGAATCCAATTATGAAAACCAGCCTGCATTCTTGTACTCGATGTGGGACATCTCTTGCACAAAGCAGGAACCCATAGCTGTCTTCTTTGGTGCATTCTAGACTTTTTCGTCTATCCGGAGAATCCACTTTTGCACCTTCATCCGGGTTAGCAGGGGCTCCTTATCTCCTGGACTCTTCAGCTGTTCTTAGACTTGGGGGTTCATTCCAACCCTGGCGGTCGGTGTTAAAGCGGCGGCAAAACCGCCAACAGTCTGGCGGGAAAAAAAATGGAATTCCGACCCTGGCGGAAACCGCCAACAGAGACCGCCACATTAACACACCGCCCGCCACGGCGGTACAAACAAACAGCGCGGCGGTCACCGCCAACGGACAGGCGGGAGACAATGTACCGCCCACTGTATCACAACCTACCAATCCGCCACCTTTTCCGGGGCGGTAGCCCCGCCGATAAAAACACGGCAGAAACAGCCATTTCGAAGGGAAAACGCACACCTCCATACACCCCACGAGGAATCAGGACAGCATGGAACCCGAACTCCACATACTCCCAGCGATAGTCTTCCTGCTCCTCTACCAGGAGCACGAACGCCGGCGCAGAAGACAACGGTGAGTACTGCACCTACTACACAAGGGAGGGGGGAAAATATTACGGGTACACACATACGCGACACACCCACCCTCACCCTCACCCACTACAACACACACATCAATGCATAGCAACACATCAGAGTTACACCCTCCAAACCCCCCAGAAGAATGTAAATACAAAAGGAAATTATTCTAAACATTGGAATATATTGTATTACTGTCAAAAAAATATATATACACATCAAAAACTCTTATATACATACATGTACAAGTCCGAGCATTGTAGCAGGCATTGTTCGTGGACCACTGGGCCCAAATCACATGGGCAAAGCCCACACAGGATACCTGACTCCCACGGAGAGAACACTGCAGGGGCATCAGATAGCAAAACTACAGGCACCTCAGGGGGAAGGGAAGGGGGGGCACCTCAGCCAGATGAGTGCACAACGCCAGATCCACGAGGGGCCTCCATGGCCACTGTTCAATCCTGGGGAGTGCAAAGCCACAGTCTCACAAGTCCAGACAGTGGGTGGGATGCCCACAGTTACATCCTGGGGAGTGCAAAGCCACAGTCTCACAAGTCCAGACAGTGGGTGGGCTGCCCACTGTTACATCCTGGGGAGTGCAAAGCCACAGTCTCACAAGTCCAGACAGTGGGTGGGCTGCCCACTGTTACATCCTGGGGAGTGCAAAGCCACAGTCTCACAAGTGGATAACAGTCTCCACTGATTCTGGAGGGGGCCTGGTGCCCAGAGTGCCTCGTGCAGCCCTACCCGACACAGATGCAGGCCAGCCCCTGACGCTCATGGGCCAGCGGTGCATGAGATGAAGGGCCCAGTTCAGCGGTACTTGAGATGAAGGGCCCAGTTCAGCGGTGCTTGAGACGGCGGTGCCCAGTGCAGCGGTGCTTGAGATGAAGGGCCCAGTTCAGCGGTACTTGAGACGGCGGTGCCCAGTGCAGCGGTGCTTGAGATGAAGGGCCCAGTTCAGCGCTGCTTGAGACGGCGGTGCCCAGTGCAGTGGTGCTTGAGATGAAGGGCCCAGTGCAGCGGTACTTGAGACGGCGGTGCCCAGTGCAGCGGTGCTTGAGATGAAGGGCCCGGTTCAGCGGTGCTTGAGATGGCGGTGCCCAGTGCAGTGGTGCTTGAGATGAAGGGCCCAGTTCAGCAGTGCTTGAGACGGCGGTGCCCAGTGCAGCGGTGCTTGAGATGAAGGGCCCAGTGCAGCGGTGCTTGAGATGAAGGGCCCAGTTCAGCGGTACTTGAGACGGCGGTGCCCAGTGCAGCGGTGCTTGAGATGAAGGGACCAGTTCAGCGGTGCTTGAGACGGCGGTGCCCAGTGCAGCGGTACTTGAGATGGCGGTGCCCAGTGCAGCGGTGCTTGAGATGAAGGGCCCAGTGCAGCGGTACTTGAGACGGTGGTGCCCAGTGCAGCGGTGCTTGAGATGAAGGGCCCAGTGCAGCGGTACTTGAGACGGCGGTGCCCAGTGCAGCGGTGCTTGAGATGAAGGGCCCAGTGCAGCGGTGCTTGAGACGGCGGTGCCCAGTGCAGCGGTGCTTGAGATGAAGGGCCCAGTTCACCGGTGCTTGAGACGGCGGTGCCCAGTGCAGCGGTGCTTGAGATGAAGGGCCCAGTTCAGCGGTGCTTGAGACGGGGGTGCCCAGTGCAGCGGTGCTTGAGATGAAGGGCCCAGTGCATCGGTGCTTGAGATGAAGGGCCCAGTTCAGCGGTACTTGAGACGGCGGTGCCCAGTGCAGCGGTGCTTGCGATGAAGGGCCCAGTTCAGCGGTGCTTGAGACGGCGGTGCCCAGTGCAGCGGTACTTGAGACGGCGGTGCCCAGTGCAGCGGTGCTTGAGATGAAGGGCCCAGTGCAGCGGTACTTGAGACGGTGGTGCCCAGTGCAGCGGTGCTTGAGATGAAGGGCCCAGTGCAGCGGTACTTGAGACGGCGGTGCCCAGTTCAGCGTTGCTTGAGATGAAGGGCCCAGTTCAGCGGTATTTGAGACGGAGGTGCCCAGTGCAGCGGTGCTTGAGATGAAGGGCCCAGTTCAGCGGTGCTTGAGACGGCGGTGCCCAGTGCAGCGGTACTTGAGATAAAGGGCCCAGTTCAGCGGTTCCGGCCATTGCGTAGAGGTCATTTGCCACCTGTCCTGTGGCTGGCGGGGCCCTCCTGCCCATCTGTCCTGTGGCTGGCGGGGCCCTCCTGGGCAGCTGTGCCGGGGCTGTTGGTGGCCTCCTGCCCACCTGGGATGGGGCTGGCGGGGCCCTCCTGGCTAGCTGGGCTGATGGCGGTGTTGTCGGGCGTGCTGCCCTTCCCAGTCTTCCCTGATCGCCTGTGGCCCTTCCACATCGGGCGGTGTGCCAGCTGTCTCTACATTTCCTGCCGGAGCCATGGTAGGGGTTTTAGTCCCTGGTGTTTTCACCCTCTCGCACCGGCCACTGCCTATCTTGGGATGTTTCTCCAAGGGTGGGCTGCCCGTGCCTTGGCTTCGCACCAAACTGGCTGCCCTGGAGGGTGGGGCACTCCACAGTCCATGGCAGACTGTGATGACAGGGGCCGGTTTTGTCGTGGCTGAGGTACTGACTGTAGTCCTATGACATGGACGGGGTGGGGGAGTTGGTGAAAAGAGGTTGAGTTTAGACAGGAAAAGCTTTTTAGGAGCAGTGGGACGGATAGGTGTAGTGGGTATGGGAGTGGAGGAAGAGGTTATGGTTGTAGGAGTTGTAAGTTTGGTGTCTTTGGGTGCAGGTGCTTGGGCTGGAGGCTGTCGTGAGGTGGATGGCTGTTGGGTGAGTGGCTGCCTGCGTTTGTGTATCTTGGAAGAGGGGGTCACAGACACACTTGGAGAGGACACAGGGGACGTGTAAATGGCAGTGGGGGTGGTGACTGCACGTGTGCGGGGGTTCTGGTGTGTGTGCTGCTGAGGGACGTAGTGTCTGAAGATGTTGTGCATGCAGGTGTGAGTGGAGACGTGACAGGGAGGGAGGAGGGAGATGAGGAGGAGGGGGACACAGTGGAGGCAGTGGGTGTTGGTATGTCTGTATGTGGATGTTGCTTGTGTGAATGCCTGTGTGATGTGTGGTGCTTATGTCTGGCTGAGCTTCCCTTGAGTGTTGAGGTGTGTGCAGGCTGGTCTGATGGTGTGTCTGGGAGAGGCAGAGGTACAGGTGATAGGGTATGGGTGGAGAAAGTTGGAGGGGGGAGGCTAGAGACAGGGACAATGGCTGCCATCAGTGCTGAGGCCAGAGTCTGGAACGATCGCTGAAGGGCAGCCTGACCAGAATGAATGCCCTCCAGGTATGCATTACTCTGGTGCACCTCCCTTTATGCACCCTGGATGGCATTCAAAATGGTAGACTGCCCAACAGTGAGCGTCCTCAGGAGGTCAATGACCTCCTCACTGAGGGCAGCAGGGGTGACTGGGGCAGGGCCTGAGGTGCCTGGGGCGAAGGAGATGCCCACCTTCCTGGGTGAGCGGGCACGGGCCAAACACTGAGGGGCTGCTTGGAGGGCGGTGCTGGTGCGGTGTGTGGCGGCTGTACCTGTTGTTGCGGGGGGCACAGATGTTGCCGCCACCACAAGGGAGCTCCCTTCAGAGGACGAGTCCGTGTCACTGATGAGTGCTCGAGTCCCCGCTGTGGAGCTCACCTCGCCCTCCGTCCCACTGGTGAATTCGGAGTCCGTTGCGTGGCCCTCCATGGCAATGTGGGATGCAGCTCCCTCGTACTCCAATGCCACTTCTCCTCCGCCTGATGATGCTAATGCACAGATGAACAGGAAGACCACAAAAAAGGTGGGGGGGGGAGAATAAAGACATGTTGAGTGCATGCATTGGCGACACTGTTGGCGGACAGGACAGACACAGAAGCCCCCTGCACTACACCGCGCACTTGGGGTCGACTACTCAATCCGTGGGACATGGCCTACAAGCCTATGGACGACATCTGCACACATAGATGACACAGGGCCGTGATTAGCTGTACTTGGCACCCTACAGAGGTGGGGGCGGGGCACAGGGCCATGCCTTACGGAGGGGCCTGGCCTACAGATATCGCCCTAGCCTAGGGATACCCACAGCCCTCCTCCCCCACCTAGACACCTCCACTGCGCACAAAGTCAGCACAATGAGAGTGTACTCACCCCCTTGTGTATGCTGTGATGTCCTCATGCGCCCATCCAAATCGGGGTAGGCCACCGCCAGGATCCGGGACATCAGGGGGGTCAAAGTCCGGCTGGCACCCCTCCCACGTTGGGAGGCCATCCCCAGCTGAGCCTCCGCCGTCTTCCTGCTCCAGCGGCGGATGTCCTCCCATCTCTTCCGGCAGTGGGTGCCCCGTCTGTGGTGGACCCCCAGGGTCCGGACGTCCTTGGCGATGGCACGCCAAATATCGATCTTCTGGTGGGCGCTGACCTATGTGAAATGTACAGGGGGAGAAGAATAGTCATCACCTTCTGCACCCTCAATGTGAGTGGCCCCCCATCCCTACCCTTGCCATGTGGCACATGCTCTCACCGTCGTTTGATGCATGCCTCAATCGCTCCCCTCCCCACCATCTTTCATCCACCCCAGTCAACACAGGCATAGCCCATAAAGCATGCTCCCAGTGTATTTACCTGTTTGTCTGGAGGACCGTAGAGTAGCGCGTACTGGGGGAGGACCCCATCCACAAGTTTATCCAACTCCTGAGCAGTGAAGGCAGGGGCCCTTTCCCCAGTCGCATGAGCCATTGTCTCTTCCAGACCGAGGTCACAGCAGCACTTGCAGTGTAGGTCCTCTCCTGTCGAAGATCAGGTATCGAGTGATTAAGCAGATAGAAAATGGCGGTCACGCCCGCGGTGTTGCGTACTGCAGCGGTGCGTACCGCGACCGCCGGCGCACATCCTCATTGGCTCCTGAGACCCATAGGGTTCAATGTTAACCAATGCTGCTTTGCGCCGCGGTCTTCGACCGCCTACCGCCACGGTGTGCCACGCCAGCGCATTTACCTCACATCCCATTGTCGCACTTTACAGGTCAGGCAACCGCCATTTCAGGGGCCCACATGGCTTACTTTTAACTGCGTCACACATACCTAGGCCTTGCATCGACACTCATACAAACCATTCAATGGATTGAGAATCGTGTTATGTGCAAGCTGTGGTTACGTACCTGTGGGTTGATTGACTCTGTGCTCGCTGTTGTCCTTCAGAGGCACCGTCCACTGGGACATGCGAGGAGATGGAGGAATCCTCCGGTGTACAGACCGCTGGTGGACCTGTCGACAATGGAGGAAAGACATGTCATACTGACATACAGGCTTGACCGAGCCACTATTCATGAACTGTGTGCCCAGCTGGAGCCAGACCTGATGTCACCAATCCGTCAACCCACAGGGATCCCCCCTCTAGTGCAGGTGCTGTCAGTGCTCCATTTCCTAGCAAGTGGGTCATTTCAAACAACAGTGGCCATATCATCAGGGATGTCCCATCCTATGTTTTCCAAGGTGTTGTCCAGAGTGTTGTCTGCCCTGCTGAAACAGATGCACAGCTACATCGTTTTCCTGAGGTGGGGGATTTGCCTACAGTGAAGGGTGATTTCTATGCCCTTGGACATATCCCCAACATCATAGGTGCCATTGATGGGACCCATGTGGCTTTGGTCCCCCCCCCACAGGAGTGAACAGGTGTACAGAAACAGGAAGAGTTATCATTTGATGAATGTGCAGATGGTGTGTTTGGCCGACCAGTACATCTCCCATGTTGATGCCAAGTTCCCTGGCTCAGTGCATGACGCGTACATCATGCGGAATAGCAGCATCCCTTACGTGATGGGTCAACTTCAGGGGCACCATGTGTGGCTAATTGGTGACTCTGGTTACCCCAACCTGTCATGGCTACTGACCCCAGTGAGGAATCCCAGGACAAGGGCAGAGGAACGGTACAATGAGACCCATGGGCGAACTAGGAGGGTGATCAAGCGGACCTTCGGCCTCCTGAAGGCCAGGTTCCGCTGCCTCCATATGACAGGTGGATCCCTATTCTACTCACCAAAGAAGGTGTGCCAGATCATCGTGGCCTGCTGTATGCTTCACAACCTGGTTTTGCGACGACAGGTGCCTTTTCTGCAGGAGGATGGTCCAGATGGTGGTGTTGTAGCAGCTGTGGAGCCTGTGGAGAGTGAAGACGAGGAAGCCGAAGAAGACGACATAGACAACAGGAACACAGTAATACAGCAGTATTTCCAATGACACACAGGTAAGAATACACACCGGCATATTACATATACTTAAACACTACTACCTCTCTACTGTCCTTTTCACCCAGTGTATGGTAACTGAGTTGTGACTTTCCCTTCCGATTTCAGAGATATGGGCCCCACTGTGTGACATCTGCTTTGTTTCCCCATGGACTACAGCTGTGTGACATTGGTATGTTGGCATCACAATGTAAATAAGCATTTTGGCACGGTAATGTCTAATACATTTGTTCAAAATCACAGCCAGACTCCTGATTTTTTTGTGCAATAACTGTGTTTATTACAGTGCTCTATATTGGTGGGTGGTTGCAAATCGGTGAGGGGTGATGGTGGAGGAATGTCCATGGCAGAGTCCAGACTATTTGTATCACAGGTGCATTGTCCAAATGCCTGTGAAAGTGGAGCAGGGGCAGTTTAAGGATGGACAGGGTGACAATGTGGGACAGTGGGATGACAATCAGGGAGGTATCCTTTCCTGGCGGGGGTCTTGGCATCTTACTCTGTCTTCTTCCTGGATCTCAGGGACCACTTGCGGGGTGGTTCTCCTTCTGCAGGGGGTGGGGTGCTGGTGGCCTGTTGGTCCTGTGGCGGGCCTCCTGTCCACTAGCGCCGGCAGAGGTGGTAGGCAGTTCTTGGTCCATGCTAGTGTCAGGGGCCCTTTGTGGTGCCACAGTGTTCCACAATGTGATGACTACCAGATTCAGAGCCCCTACAATGGTGCCCAGGGTAGAACTGATGGTTCGTAGTTCCTCCCTGAACCCCAAATACTGTTCCTCCTGCAGGAGCTGGATCTCCTAAAACTGGCCAGTACCGTCGCCATCGTCTCCTGGGAATGATGGTAGGCTCCCATCATGGAGGAGAGGGCCTTGTGGAGAGTGGGTTCCCTGGGCCTGTCCCCCCCTTGTCGCACAGCAGCCCTCCCAGTTCCCCTGTGTTCCTGTGCCTCTGTCCCCTGGACCGTGTGCCCACTACCACTGCCCCCAGGTCCCTGTTGTTGTTGGGGTGGTGGGTTAACCTGGGTGCCCTGTAGTCGTGGACACACCGCTGATTGACGTGTCCTGGGGACAGAGGGATGGGCCCGCTGGGTGGGTGCTGTGCTGGTGTTCCCAGAGGGGGGAAGGTCTGCTGTGGCCTGTGGCTGTCTGAGGGGAACCAACTGTCCCGGGGTCCCCGATGGGCCGGGCTGGTCTTCTAGATCTAGGTCGACAGAGGTGCTGTCATCACTGTGGGCCTCTTCTGGGGGTGGAGTGGACATTTGTGGACCCTCCTGCGCGGTGACGTGGCGTTCGGGTCCTGGAGGGGTATAAAACCATGATTATTGCATCTGTGTGTGCCATAGTGTGAAATGGGTGGGTGCCCGTGTACCCCAGTGCTTGCATTCCTGTGTGGGGGCTTTTGTGACGGTGGTTTGGGGGGGGATGGGGATGTGCAGTGGGCATGCTTTGGTGATGGGTGTCCATGCTTTGTGGTCGCATGCAGAGCTTGGGGTTGGGATGGGTGGGTTGTGATGGTGAGACATTTGCAAGGAGTATATGTGATGGGGGTGAGGGTGAGGGTGGGGGTATGGGTTGGCATGCTGGTGGGGTGGGGGGGATGAAGTAGTGAAGATGAGACTTACCAGAGTCCATTCCTCCAGATACTCCATCGAGGCCCTCAGGATGCAGGATCGCCAAGACCTGCTCCTCCCATGTTGTTAGTTGTGGGGGAGGAGGTGGTGGTCCGCCGCCAGTCCGCTGAACCGCGATGTTGTACCTGGATACCGTTGAACGCACCTTCCCCCGTAGGTCATTCCACCGCTTCCTGATGTCCACCCTATTTCTTGGGTGCTGTCCCACAGCGTTGACCCTGTCGACTATTCTGCTCCATAGCTCCATCTTCCTGGCAATGGAGGTGTGCTGCACCTGTGTTCCGAAGAGCTGTGGCTCTACCCGTACGATTTCCTTCACCATGACCCTGAGTTCACCCTCAGAAAACCTGGGGTGTCTTTGCGGTGCCATGGGGTGGATTGTGTGGTGATGTGTATTGGTGTGTTGTGTGAAGTGCATGGTAATATTGCTGGGTGATGGTAATATGCGCATCTGGGTGCTCGGATCTCTATTTCTCTGTGCGTGGTCCCGATTCTCTAGGAGTGGAGGTTTTGCGGGTGATGTGGGTGTGTGTTTTATATTTAATTGGGTGTGTAGGAGTGGTGTTTGTATGTGTATCAGGTGTGTGTATTTTGAATTGTCCAATGTGGCTGTATTTTGTAAGAGTGTGTGTATTTTGAGCGCAGCGGTGTGTGCCACCAATAGAATACTGCGGTTGAAAGACCATTGCGTGGATTCGTGTGTCGTGATAGTGTGGGTGTATTTCTGTTGGCGTGACGGTGTCGGTTTGGTTATCACCAGTTTTTCGCTGGCCTTTGGTGTGGCGGACTTTTTTGGATGTCTGTATTTTGGCGGTTTGCGTGTTGTGGGTCAGAATGACCGTGGCGGTTTACCGCGGCCGCGGCGGTATGTTGGCGGTCTTCTGACAGCGGTATGCGCCTTTTAACTCCAAGGTTGGAATGACCCCCTTGGTCTCCTTTCGCCACAGGTCTTCTGGTCCAGGAATCCATTGTTTGTGTCTTGAAGTCTTCCTTGGTTTTTGCATAATCCTTCATCATGACTCCTAGTATGTTTTCTGAGGAAACTTGCTGTACTTTACTCTTGTTTTCCTGGGCTCTGGGTTTGGGTACTTACCTTACCTTTGGTGTTTTCTTACACTCCCAGAAACCCTCTACACAGTACTCTTGCCTAGGTGGGGAACTGACTTTCGCATTCCACTATTTTAGTACATGGTTTGTGTTGCCCATAGGTCCATTCTAGCCTATGGTGCTTTTCACTATTTGCACTATTTTATGACTGTGTACTTACCTGATTGTGGTTACTAGTGTATATTTTATGTATAATACTTACCTCCTAAGGGGTTATAGCGTCTAATATATTTTTGGCCTTGTGTCACTCAAATAAAGTACCTTTATTTTTAGTAACACTGAGGGGCATATTAATACTCTGTCTGCGCCAAATGTGCAGCAAAAATGTTGAAGCACATTCGGTGCAAACCTTGCACCATATTTATACAATATTTATAAAATGACTTAAACACCTGTGCGCCATATTCATGCTACCGCGCATAAATTGCGCACGGCCGGAAGGCGGAGTCGGAAAATGCCACACAGCCCGATTTGCGTAAAAAACATAATGCCTGGGACAGGGCAGGCATTAAAAGGGGGCAAACACACCAGTACTTAAGGAAACACACAGAAGCAACAGCAGAGCTAAAAAATGAAGACATGGAGGTGCTTTTCATGCACGCAGACACAGAGCACAGGACCAACAACAGCAGCTTCCACAACACCAGCAGGGACCCCAAAGGCAACGCAGAAGGCAGGAGAGATATTCCACACCAGAACAACCCTTTTGGGACTCCGGCAACAAAACATCATACAGAGGTACAGACTCAACTGGCAAGCCATTCAGCAGCTGCTGTGCAACATTGATCCACAGTTGGCACCCAGCTTGCAGATACCCCACACCATTCCACCAGAAATCAAGCTTCTAGCTGTCCTCCACATGTTGGCAAGTGGCTCCTATCAAACCACTTGTGCCCTGGTTGCCGGGATCTCACAGCCCTCATTCTCTGCCTTCCTTCCCAAGGTATTGGATCCCATTATCTCCCTCACACCGCACCACATCAGCTTCCCCAACACACGGCAGACGCAGCAGGAGACAAAACAGGGGTTTTAGCAATTCAACGGCACCCCACACGTGCTTGGTGCCATTGACTGCACACATGTAGCATTGTGCCACCTGTTGCAACTGAACATCTATAACGCAACAGGAAGCACACACACTCCATCAATGTGCAGGCCATTGTGGATCAACGGGGATTGATCACCAACATCGTGGCAAAATATCCTGGGAGTGTACATGATTCATTCATCTTCCGCCATTGCACCATCAATCGACATTTCCAGGATGGACGATATGGCAATGGCCTACTTGTTGGTAAGTACAGAAACCTACTTATATACACACTGCACATCAACCTTGTAGGACACACAACATATACACCACTACATTGACACATGGCCAGGAAGACACTGAAGTTGTGACACTGCTAGGCATGTTTGATATCCTCACCCAGTGGGATACACACCTATGGACAAATGACAGTTCCAAATAACAGATGCCACTCCACAGACACAAGGGAACAATTTAAAACAACACAATGACAATGGCATGGCCTTAACTAGCAGTACAACTTGGAAGATGAATCTTTCAATATCACATCAATAACACTCAATCAAACACCCTTCCAAGCAATAAGTACTGTGTAGGGGGTGTGCAATGTGTTTTGCTGCAGGTCAAACACCATGAGACACATAGCATGATGATAATGACTACAATGAAGGTGACATGGAATCATTGAGGCTCTACCAATATCTCACATCACGCCTGCTCTGACATTGCCCACTACCAATGAGCAAGTGGACTGTGCTAAGAACACATATTGATGTGACAATATTGAAAGTGCACATTCCTACTCATACGGATTGAGACAATTTCACACACACACAACAGATGTACAGGCATATGGACCTTCTGACACTCAAAACATCAACCTCACATCCAAGTTAGCCAGCTGAACTGGACCAGGTTCAGTAGTATAGGTACACGTTTGAACATGAGTCAACTCGGCAAGGGCAGAGAAATAGGTCTACAGAAAACTTGTCACACATGGGACATTTGTGCATTGTCAATTGTCACGTCAGTGCTGACAACTTATGGAGATATGTGTTGTACATTGTCACCTAGCCAAATCAACGGGCCTCACTGATGTTTAACAAATTCTATTGCATATGTTAAATTGGATGGGATGTCCAGGCCATATAGATGCAACCGTGTTACCACCACTATGGAACTGATTCTGTGTATTGAACTATCATGTCACCCCCAGTTAAGAATACCGCTGACATCAGGTCAATCAGCCAAACACCAGTTCAGATAATGAAACAATCCAATGCTGATGGTACATCCTAGAAGCCTAAGATTCCACACAATAACACAAACACAGATGAGTCACAAACAAAACAAGATAACAACTGCCATGCAAAGTGATAATCATGGTGCTAGCAAAATCCAAATTTTCTCACTCATTTTCTCTTTTAGCTTATCAGGGGTATGGTATCCAACCATGGATCATGACCCCATTTGCAAACCCAAGCACAGCATCAGAGCGTGCCTATAATGAGGCACATCGGAGGACACGCACCATAGTCGAGAAGACTTTTGGCATCCTGAAGTCGAGATTCCGGTGCCTCAACATCACCGGAGGCAGCCTCCTATACTCACCAGAAATGGTCTGCAAGATCATTTGGACCTGAGCCATCCTGCACAACATTTGTGTAAGGAGGAACATTCCCCTCTATGAACCAGACCCACAAATGCCTGAAGAGGAGGAAGAGGAAGACGTTGTCCATCAACATGAGGGGGACCATCCAAACATAGCAGCAGGATTGCGTCAGAGACAACACATTGTCCAAAACCTCTTTTAACTATAGTCACCATCACCACTGTCTTACCATATGTCATTAAACACCTATTCCAATCACTATATCATGGTCTGGGTAATCATTTTAGAATCACGTTATCCATAAGATTAATAATCAGAGTGTAGCCTCATGGAGCATTGCAGAAATTCATATTAGGATCCTGAAAAATCCACATCACATTTGATGGGTATGAATGTACAGCCAACTTCACACACACTGTAAATGACATATATCCTGTCCATTTCCCATTTGAAGGGCAATAGCTAATTCACACACACATGTTGGCAACTTGGTTCATTGCAGCATATGGCACACAACTAAGACACCATCATTCACTAAGGAAACAAATGCCTCATACATGAGGCAATGGATGTGCTATTGTATTGGTAATAGGAAGGTATGACCAGCCCCTTGACAGCAGTAAGTGTGGCATCAGCCATCTTTGCAAGGAGTATGTGTTACAAGAAATCTATGTAAGCAGCAAATGGATTGCACGAGTGCCCCAGGTATGACTAGCATTGCTCACAAGACATCCCCTGCACATGCCATTGCAGGTCATAAGTCCTGCAACTGCCATGTTCTCTGTCTCTCCCCACCCTTCTCGAAAGGGCCCTGGAAATGGACCATTTGTACCAAGATAATCCCTCATCTACACACCCAGAGTCACATTCTGACTCCAGTGTGCTTCCCTCTTTAGTATGGTATACCATAGTCATTTTTCATCTGTCTGCATGGGCTTCTGGTTGGATAATGCACTGCCCTGTAATCACCTGTCCATTGCTTCCCATGTGAAAGGTACTGTTGGACCTTTGAACCTGATTCTCACCTACAGGACTTGTGAGAGACTGACGCTGCACACACCTGTGAGCACCTCCATGCACTGCCCTTGCAGCTGCCTGGAAGTGCATATAAACTGCCATTATATGTATATCACTGTTATGCATTGCCGTATAAATCACTTGTGTAACACATGCCTTGGGTTCTTGTGTAACGTTGCAGCACACAGGACAAAAACAGACTACATTTTCCACAGTGTTGTTCCAGCTTTGACCAGTATCAGTCTGCTCACTGTGTATTTGCCTTATTCATTTTTTGTTCCTGATTGACCCTGCATCCTGTTAGTCTGACTGGTTCCTGTCTTTGTGTTACCATAAAGGTTCCCTGTGGCTACATCTGTCTGATAGTTGCTTTCCATGCCCTCACTCTCCTCCTGGGGTATTGCAGCAGGTAGGTCTACAATGAATACTTAAATACATTGTATAGCGTAATCAGTTTACTTATCGTATCATGGGGCGGAACTTGTCTTCAAATAGCCTAATCATGGCCCATCCCTTGTCTGGCTTTCGTGTATGCATGAGTGACAAATAGTGACCGTGTATCATGGCTGTATGCATGGATTCGGTATGGTGCCTCCAGCACAACAAACAATGTTAGATTATGTGAATGAAATGTCAACACATGTTTGTACCCTGACGGTCGACACACTGATTTACATCACCCCCAAAATATTGATGGGGCTTGCGTGGTGAATAGCTGTGAGATTAATCAGCACAGAGGCACTGATGTTCCCGGATGCAGTGGGAATTTTAGAGGCCACCCTGTGTAAAAATGTTGTGAGGAAACCTGCCGGTTTAAAATTCCTGATCCATTAACTTTGTCAACACACCAAGGTTGCCCTGTTGTCAGTCTCATAAAAATTCTGCAGTGCCATAGCTGGACTATCCCCATGTGTGTTCTCAATTCCTCTTTGGCTTTCATTCAATTCAGATGTGAAGGATACTTTGTCAATGCAGGGAATGGTTCCACAGACTCATGACTAAACCTGCATGTAACTGTGACAACATGGAACCCAATAATGATACAGGCTACACATGGGCCCACACACTTGAACTGGACACCTTTGTGCAATTAACCAACAGAAATATGTGAACACGTGCTGCTTGGTCTGCTGATCCTCCACTGCCCCAGAAGGAACATAGGTCATGTACTACTCAAACTGTGGAGTGACATTACATTTGTATATTGGTTTTGGGACTCAGTGTCACAAACACTGTACCCACTAGCATTTTCCAATGCCTGACTCATGGGTAGTATACAAACAAGTGACCAGGAAGTGGTATCAAACATTCCAGGACATATGATGGCTTAGTCTTATAACATTGCTATGCTATGATTGCTATCTATCCTGTGCATGGTTTGTCATTGGAGATGCTTATGTCCCAAAAATCTGGGTAGTTCACACAGCATTTGTTGCTACGTGTATGACAAACACATTTCCTTTCTCATTTCCACACTGAATAGCATCTGAAGGTTGGCCACCTTGACAACACATGCATACAAGCACATTTATGAAAACACATCTTGTGATGTTCACACAGTGGGACAACTAAGTTTGTAAAAGCCAATTCACACACATTGATACACAATGAGTTACTGTATTGAGTTGCGTAGCCTTGCTATCCTCTATTGATGCACAACCTGCTCAAACTGGGTAACACCAATTTGTATTCCACACGTTTGGGGATCTATTGCATCAGTGAAGAGTGCAAATCCGGTACAACAACTAGAGGATCATGGTCTGCAGTAGTATGATCTGCCACATGTGCCCATACACCAGAATGCACAATGTGGGTGAAAACAGCCTATCTCTGTATAGTTACACCTGTCATGTACTATAAAATGTGAAAAATTACCCAAACCCAGTGAAAGACAGAAATTTTGATGCAGACGCGTAAAAAAAGATGCACATGCATTAAAAAATGCTGCATATGAGTAGAAAAATGATGCTCACTGCCATGATGCATCCATTGGCCCTGTACGGCAATTCCCACACTGTACCCCATGAAATTGGTTAACTATGAAAAAATTTGAAAATATGGATGCAGGGTAATTTCTAAGCATGTGCGTAAAAAAATGATGGACAGACTGTAAGCGTTATAATATTTTGACGCATAAGAATAAAAACGCACCGCATTTGAGGCAGGAAGTGATGTAATAGGATATCCTGTTTACAGAATTGGTCCCGTGGGTGTACTTTCACTTTCACTTTGCAGTCTGTGATTTTTCTTGACTGTGTGGCTGTGTTTGGACTTTTCTCTCTGTGAATATTGTGAATTTATCTCCTGTGTGCTCTTTATATTGTCTTTTGGTGTTTTCTAAGTGTCTGTGATATCCTGTGTAAGTGTATTTTTGTGATTTCTGGTGTCCAATTTTGTCTTTGTACTGCTGGGTGTCTGTTGTGGGTAGTGTTAGTTTGGGGATAGTTGGCCTGTTGTAGTGTTATTTACTTTTCATTTCCCTGTCCTCCTTTCCCTTCATTATCTTCTGTACCCCTTAATTCCTTCTTTTTTTTCAAGCATATTGGGTAGGCCATGTCTCAGTAGAATGGGAGAGGAGGAGCTGGGTGGATTCATTTGGCTGGTGTACCACTTCCTCCCATTGATGATAGAAGCAGTTGGCCGGGTGATACAGGGGTATCACACAAAGGCAAGGAGGCTCTGGAGGGCAAAGGTCCTGTACCATCTGCAAAGAATATACAACACACCGTGCAACGACCACCAGCTAAAAAACCGCTGGGCTGACCTTGTTGCCAGGGAGCAGGACCTGATGGACCACCTGGGGATTGTGATTGGTGGCCCTGTTGGTGAGTACAATTCAGAGTAATGTGCACATTTAAATGCACTGTAGTGACAGTAGCAGATTTGTTCATATGCTGCAGGCAATGTTTTTGGACATGTGGAATGCAAGTTAAACATACAGTGGCCGTGAGTTATACAATAATTCCTACACATTACCCTCATTTGCTGCACTGAGTTACAAAACACAACTGGAGCCTGTAAATTAGTGCTGCCTTCACGTCAATAGATGATGCAAATGTGTCTCTAACATATGTTTTAGGCATGGTCTGTGAGTGTACTAGGAAAGACATGTTTTTAATTGAAATATTTTCAAGAATTAGTGTGTCCCCCAATTATTTCTGATACATGTCTGAAATGGATTCTGACACATACGTAACAAGTTATTTCTGACCTCAGGTAACATCTTAGGTTGATACTTTGACTTGGTTGTGCCGCAATTAAATTAGGGATGGATGCCAAAAGTTATGCACACGGGTTCATATCTAAATGTTTGGTGCTACTTTCCATAGCTTTGGCACATAAAATGAAGCAAATTATACAAATGGAGGGGTAACAACTGTCCATGGCCCTCTGATCATTGTACCTGTGTGTTTTATTTTGGTCTTAGTCACAATAGCTGGAACAGAGCTAATGCATTTGCCATCTGTGTTACTCTATTGCCATGAACTTCTCATAAGTTATAAGATCATCATGGAATACCTGACGTTGGGGAATGCATGATCACAATGTATTACGTGCATGATGTCGTGCAAGGACCCTTGACCAATTCCAGCATACATATAAAGTTCACGAATACTTTGCTGGTTTAGTTTGGCGCACCCATGCTGATCTAGTGTAGCATATGTTTAATAACTAACTTACCAGTATGGAGGCTATCACTTCACTGACATGGGTGTATGCTGAGATCAGAAGAGCAGCATTCCCGTGACTGCTGTCATTTCGAAGGTACATACAAATTGAAACCTACATCATCATGATTGACACAGTGGTACATCTGCTAAACCATGTGTTAATAATATCACAGTGTCAGTTTGCTGTATATCTGCTGATCAACCAAATTGGCAAATGTAAGATGATGAATGTGGCTTATCTGTGATATCCTAAACCCATACTGGGTACACAGGGCAATGAGTCACACATTTCAGGTGCAATGACTACACCTGTGCCCATGCAGTCTGTCATGGATGACTACAATATACACTGTCAACATATATCTCCTTGTTGTATCCAAATATTAAAACTGGAAAATCCATGGCTAACCTCAAACTGTCACCAAATAATGCAGAGGATCCATGCCATTATGGTGTCATAGGGGGCATATGTGGCTCAGAGTACACTGTTAATGTAGCATATGTAACCTAGACATAACACAGGCCCTACATGTAAGGGACCATAGAAAGCATGCTAAATCATGACTTTAAATCAACCCAGAGGTGCGTCACACAGTAAATGATTGTCCTTTGATGCACAAGCCACAATACCTGAGTGACTGGTATAGCAGTGCTTCAGGAAAGTGGCTTTGCATGTCTCTCATTACCACAAATGATGAGAGGAGTACACTCCATAAATAAGTCTGCAAACAATTGATGGAGCATATTTGCCACCACATGATAGTAAGGGCCACTGCATGTGTGCAGATATGTGTGTATCACTCACTGGAGTGACCGGGTCTGTACATGATTGCCGTGGTATGTCTGTTGCAGTATCATCATGCCTGAGAGGCTGGGCTTTCAGATTTAATTTTACGCAGTCATTTTATTTGGAAGTGTTGTACAGTGCACAGACATTGAACACATTTCTCCCTTCCATGCTTTACAGGTGGACCTGCCCCCTACACAACTGGAGAGGTGGCTCGATTTGCGGACCCAGACATCTCCAGTAAGTGTTGATATTTCAGTTCTGTGTTGTGTTTGCAGCTGTTGTGTGATTGACTCCTGTGTGTTGGACACATAGCAAGGTATGATGTGCTGGGAAATGATCGGATATGTTAATTGAGTGGAGTATCACTTTTTTTCCATCTTTGAGTTGGACAATCATTAGCATATAGTCATATTTTGGGATTGTAGTGCAGCCCTGTAGGCATGGCCATGTGAATAGGGTGACATTTGTTGTTAACATTTTTATTACGAAAATTTAGCAGAGGGCCATATCTATAATTTAGTCAGCAAGTCAGAACCTGACTCTCACAGAATAGGGATGCCAAAGTCTTACCCACATACTTGAGCCTTCCTGTTCACTAATGAACATGTTCAACTGTATGTTTGACTTCCTAGCAGCATGTAGCTCTACATGTTGTGCTACGTATACATGGCACTTGAGTACAATGCCATAGGTGTGCATGCAGCTCATGCCCATATGTGTGCTTGAATCTATATGCTTGTTGTAAGACATGTATTAGTGGTATTAAATGATGTTGCCAATTGTCTGCATTTACAAACATAGATGTGGATGGGATTGTCCAAGGTTTGGGTCTATCCTAGTTGGACTTTCTCCAAAGCTTCCTGGGTCTCCTAGATGTTGGAATTTCTTGCTTGTCCTCCCCCCCCCCGAGGCACAGGCTTAGGGTAATGAAATGTGTACCTAGGAGTGATGATCCAAGTTTAATACACAGACATGTAAATCTGTAAATTACTTGTCCAAAACTAGGATATCCACTCATGATTAGCAACTGCATTCCATCCTGGCAATTCCATTCACAAATCACAGATCTTGTGGCCCTTGATTGTCATCCAGAAGATAGTCATTAGTTGGCCTGTCACATGTGGAGGACTTGCAGCATTTTTTACGTGACAAATGGCTGAACAATGATGCATAGGTCATTTAAGTTGTTATATATCTTTTGGAGTATTGCTGTGCTGTTAGATAGGACATGTGTAGGCTGCATTGGCATGTACTTTCTCAGGGCAAATCTGTGATCTGTACGGTGATATCGCCTGTTTCAGCTACATTAGATGTATTGTCTGATTAACTTCAGTAGCAATATCACACAATGAAGTACCTGATGTTTGGATTTATCTTTTTTAACAGCAGCCAATATGAATGCCATCCAGATTTGGGAGTTTCAGCACTGGGCACTGCATTACCGCCACATTCTGGATGTGGAGTCTGGGTTTGCCACATGGTGCGGCATTATCGCCATGAAAGAGCCTCCGGAGTGTGGAGAGCATTTGCCCAAGGGGGCTCTTCGGTTTCCACTACAGCCGCCACCACCAGCACCACCACTACCACCCAGGTGGCACCAACCATATCAGGCACCACTGCAGGACCATCGACCTCCACTGCTCCTGGACATATGACAGTACCACCTGCACCTCCCCCTACAAGCATGGCACCAACATCCGGACTAACTTCTACAACTGGCACTCAGACCACCCCTGCTGCAGTAATAGACCCTGCAGATTTCCAAAGGATGCAACGTGACATGCAACGTATGTTTAGGAAAATGAACAGGCTGCAGCAAGAGGCGTCACAAATGAATAAGAGGGAATGTTCCATCAAGAAGACCCTGTGGAGGGCAAATGTATGAAAAATTTACCCTCTGCCTTGAATCCCTCCCCTCCCTCCCCTTTCCTGATTGTTTTTATTAGTGGGTTTAGGGGGCTTAGTGTTAGGTTAGAATAGGCTGTTAGTTTAGTTAATAGCAGTGGGTTGGGGGTGGGGGTATGATCATTTTAATATGTTTTTTTATTATGTGGGTGGGTGGGGGATGATGTTGGGGTTTTGGTGTTAAAAAAATAAATATATATATGTATATATATATATTTTTGTTTAGTTTAAGATAGTATGTGTTTAGGTTACTATATGTTGTCCTCCATGTGTCCCGTCTTATACAAGGGGGGAGGGGTTGATGTTTAAAGTGTTTAGTTACATGTGATAAGTAAGTTTAGCTTAGGTTAGTTAGGGCCTGTTGTGGGTAATGTGTAGTTAGGATAGGTTAGGTTAGGTAAGGTGTTTCCCACAGTTTTATATTCCTTTTTTACTGTTAAATAAATATTTAGGTAATCCTTTACAGTATGTGTCAAATGCTTGGGGATCAGGGCCTTGCCATGGCTGAACAGTGACTCTTTAGTATTTACATTTGTTCCATCCTGCAACCAATTCCCAATTGAGCTGTTGCATTGGCAGCTATATCAGAGCTACTTTGCTAAGATTCTGCCATCCATTGCACCCACCACTCAAGTTTACTATGGATCCCAAAGTGTTGTTAATTTTTGATGCATGTTTTCAATCTTACATACTTTGGGACCAGATTTGGTATTGAGGACACTGTGTTACATCTGCCTGCAGCCTGATGTTCAAGTGAAGCCATCCCCAGCTGGGCCTCCACCGTCTTCTTGCTCCAGTGGTGAAGGTCCTCCCATCTTTTCCGGCAGTGAGTGCTCCGTCTGTGGTGGACCCCCAGGGTCCAGACGTCCTTGGCGATGGCATGCCAAATATCCTTCTTCTGGTGGGCGCTGACCTAGAGGAATAGTACAGGGGAAAAGGAAAATCTTTACCGTCCGGACCATCATACTCATTGGCCCAGGTTCCCACCCTTGCCCTGACGCACATACACTCACCGTCTGCACATGCCGGCCTCAGTCCCCCCCATGTATCTTCCATCCACACCACTCCAAACAGGCATTGCCCATGCAGCCTGCTCACAGTGTACTCACCTGTTTGTCTGGAGGACCGTACAGTTGTGAGTACTGGGGGAGGAACCCATAGTTTCGCCAACTCCTCCGAAGTGAAGGCAGGGGCCCTTTCCCCAGACACATGAGCCATCGTCGCTTCCAGACTGAGGTCACAGCAGCACTTGCAGTGTAGGTCCTCTCCTGTTGAAGGTCAGGTATTAAGTGATTGAACAGACAGTTAATGACGGTCACATCCGCGTCGGTGCGTACCGTCACCGCCGGCGTACATCGTCATTGGCCCCCATAGGGTCATATGTTAACCAATGCAGGATTGCGCCGCGGTTACCTCATATCCCCTTGTCCCACTTTACAGGTCAGGCAGCCTCCATTTCAGGGTGCCACATGGCATTAATACTAACTGCGTCACACCTATCTAGGCCTTGCATACACACAGTAACAGCCACATTGTGGATTAATACATGTGTGCAAATGACATTTTGTGATACCTCAGTGTTGGCTGTCTCTACTCGCTGTTATCATCTTTAGGGCACGTCCACTGGGCAGGTGATGAGATGGCAGCATCCTCCGGTGTACAGACCGCTGGTGGACCTGTCAACAATGGAAGAGAGAGACACGTAATAGTCACCTACAGACTTAATCATGCAACAATCCATGAGCTGCGTGCCCAGTTGGAGCCAGACCTGATGTCAGCTATCCGCCATCCCACAGGGATTCCCCCTCTAGTGCAGGTCCTGCCAGTGCTCCATTTCCTTGCAAGTGGGTCATTTCAAACAACAGTGGCCATAGCATCAGGGATGTCCCAGCCTATGTTTTCCAACGTGTTGTCCAGAGTGTTGTCTGCCCTGCTGAAACACATGTGGAGCTACATAGTTTTTTCCCTCAGGTGGAGGATTTGCCTACAGTGAAAGGTGATTTCTATGCCCTGGGACATATCCCCAACATCATAGGTGCCATTGATGGGACACATGTGGCCTTGGTACCCCCACGCACTAGTGAACAGGTGTACAGAAACCGGAAGAGCTACCATTTGATGAATGTACAGATGGTATGCTTGGCAGAACAGTACATCTCCCATGTGAATGCCAAATTTCCTGGCTCAGTGCATCACGCTTACATTCTGAGGAATAGCAGCATCCCTTATGTGATGGGGCAACTCCAGAGACACCGTGTGTGGCTAATAGGTGAGGACAAGGACCCCATACTGTGTGAATAGTTGTCTGGGTATGGGGTTGTCCCTACGGGTTAGTGTGTGTCTAACAGTTGTCCTTCGAAATTTGCAGGTGACTCTGGGTACCCCATCCTGTCATGGCTACTGACCCCAGTGAGAAATCCCAGGACAAGGGCAGATGAACGCTACAATGAGGCACATGGATGAACTAGGAGGGTGATCGAATGGACCTTCGGCCTCCTGAAGGCCAGGTTCTGGTGCCTCCATATGACAGGTGGTTCTCTCTACTACTCACCAAAGAAGGTGTGCCAGATCATCATGGCCTGCTGTATGCTGCACAACCTTTCTTTGCGGCGACAGAGGCCTTTTCTGAAGGAGGATGGTCCAGCTGGAGATCTTGTGGCAGCTGTAGAGCCTATGGACAGTGAAGAAGAGGAGGCAGAAGAACAGGATATAGACAACAGAAACAACGTTATCCAGCAGTACTTCCAGTGAGACACAGGTAAGAAGATGTCACTGCCTCACAGATCTCACCCTATTGTTTGAGCTATCATAAGTCTGTCATTTTCACTCAGTGTCTGGACCCTGACTTGTCACTTTGCCTTTCCATTTAACAGATGTGGGTCACACTTTGTGGCCTTTGCTATATTTCCTCCAGCTGTGTTTCATCGGTATGTGGACAATTAAATTGATATTCCTATATTCCATAGTTATTGCAATTACACATTTGTGAAAGCACAGACTGACTCCTGATTGTTTTGTGATTGATGTGTGTTTATTTCTGTGCAAATAAGTGGAGGGGGTTGTACCATGGGCAGGGGTGATGGTGGAGGAATGTCCATGGCAGAGTCCAGTCTATGTGTTTCACAGGTGCATTGTCCAAAAAGGCATAGGAAGTGGAGCAAGGGCAGTTGTAAGATGGACAGGGTGACAAAGTGGGACAGAAGGGTGACATTCAGGGAGGTCTCATTTCCTGGCTGGGGTCTTGGCAATGTTCTCTGTCTTGTTCCTGGATCTCAGGGACCGTTTGTGGGGTAGCTCTCCATCTGCAGGACGTGGGGCGCTGGTGCTGTGGTCCTGTGGCAGTGCCTCCTGTCCACTAATGCCGGCGGAGGTGGAGGGCTGTTCATCATCCAGGCTAGTGTCAGGGGGCCCTTGTTGTGCCACAGTGTCCTTCCTGGTGTTAACAAGGTCCTGCAGCACCCCTGCAATGTTGACCAGGGTGGTGTTAATGGACTTCAGTTCCTCCCTGATCCCCAGATAGTGAGAATCCTCCTGCAGCCGCTAGGTCTCCTGAAAGTTGGCCAGTGCCGTTGCCATCGTCTCCTGGGAATAATGGTATGCTCCCATGATGTTGGAGAGGGTCTCGTGGAGAGTGGGTTCCCTGGGCCTGTCCTACCCCTGTCGCACAGCAGTCCTCCCAGTTCCCCTGTTTTCCTGTTCCTCTATCCCCTCAAACGTGTGCCCACTGCCACTGCACCCAGGTCCCTGATTTTCTTGGGGTGGTGGGTTTGCCTGGGTTTCCTGTAGTGGTGGACACACTGCTGCTTGACGTGTCCTGGGGACAGAGGGACGGGCCCCCTGGGTGGGTGCTGTAGTGGTGTTTCCTGAGGGGTGAGGTTCTGTGGTGGCTTGTGCCAGTGTCAGGGGAACCGACTGTCCCGAGGTCCCAGATGGGCCGGGCTGGTCATCTTGATCCAGTTGTGCAGAGCTGCTGTCACCACTGTGGGGGAACTGGCTATGGCTGGAACCTCCTGTCCGGTGACGTTGGGTAGGGGTCCTGCAGGGGTGTAAAGGCATGAATATTGCATCTGTGTGTGCCATCGTGTGCAATGGGTGAGTGACCCTGTACTCCAGTGCTTGCATTCTTGTCTAGGTCCTTGTGTGATATTTGGTTTGGGGTCTGTGTGGGTATCTGTAGTGGATATGCGTTGGTGATGGGTGTCCATGCTTTGGTGTTGCATGCAGGGCTTGGTGTTGGGATGGGTAGGTTGTGATAGTGGGACATATATGAGGTGTTGGAGTGATGGGGTGAGGGTCAGGGTGGGGGTGTGTGATGGCATGCAGGTCGGGTGAGAGATATAATAGTTAAGAGTTGACTTACCAGAGTCCATTCCTCCTGCTACTCCTGCGAGGCCCTCAGGATGCAGTATTGCCAAGACTTGCTCCTCCCATGTTGTTAGTTGTGGGGGAGGAGGTGGGGGTACACCGCCAGTCCTCTGTACAGCAATCTGGTGTCTGGAGACCACCGAACGCACCTTCCCCCGTACGTCATTCCACCTCTTCCTGATGTCATCCCTAGTTCTTGGATGCTGTCCCACTGCGTTGACACTGTCGACGATTCTGCACCATAGCTCCATCTTCCTAGCAATGGAGGTGTGCTGCACATGTGATCCGAATAGCTGTGGCTCTACCCGGACGATTTCCTCCACCATGACCCTGAGCTCCTCCTTAGAGAACCTGGGGTGTCGTTGAGGTGCCATGATGTGGTGTGGGTGATGTGTGAGGTTGTGTTGGTTGTGATGTGTGAGGGGATGTGTTGTTGTGTTTTGTTTGAGGTGAGTGGATGTTGTGTGAGTGATGATGTTGTGTGCCTGTGGATGCTAGTGTTGTTTCTGGTGGTGTCTCTCTCTGGCCTTCTTTCGAAATTTTGGTAGTAAGGGTTTGTGGGTGATGTGGGTGTGTGCTTTATATTGGACTGGGGGTGTGGGAGTGGTGTGTGTATGTGTATCAGGTGTGTGTATTTCGAATTGTCCAATTCAGGTGTGTGTATTTCGAATTGTCCAATGTGGTTGTGTTTTGTAAATGTGTGTGTATTTTGAGCGCAGCGGTGTGTACCGCCAATGGAATACCACGGTTAAAAGACCGCCATGTGGATTCGTGGGTCATGATAGTGTGGGCATATTCCTGTTGGAGTGACGTGTCGCATTTGTTATCACCAGTTTATCACTGACCTTTGGTGTGGCGGACTTGTGTGTGTGTGTCTGGATTATGGCAGATTCCGAGCTGTGGGTCGTAATAGCTGTAGCGGAATTCCACTGCTGTAGCGGTGTGTTGGCGGTCTTCTGAACGGCGGTTAGCTGGATTTACCGCCAATGTTGTAATGAGGGCCCATTCACTGTTAACTTGTTAGGCTGAGTGAGCACATCATCCTAGTGGTATAGCGGAGCAACTAACAAACATCTGTGATCAGTCAATCACACATAATCTCAGATAATGTAGAGACTCACACCTACAAACCATCACTGTCCCTGACACTCCTGTAGTGCTTCTCACTGCACCATTAATAGAGGGCATTGTCATGCAGATGTCTGTTAGCTCTACACCTCCATGACTATATGGGACTGCTTGACTCTGTATATTGCATCTGAGGGGCATACAATGGTTGTTGCAGTGGCTGTCCCATTGTGACACCCATAGCATTTGAGGCTGCCTCAGATGTCATAGACATCTACCTCATTGTCACAGCAAACTGACAAACTACTGCCCAGGGGTTGTGTGGGTATTCCAAGGTGTTAAGGAATGACGTGATACATCCTTCAGTGAAGTAAGTAATGTGTGTGTGGCATCATAAGCCACACACATGAGCAATAATGCTATGGGAGTATACTAATGTGAAGAAAGTTGTACCTACCTGCAAATTGACTGATTGAAATCATGGATGTCTTGCCAATAGTGTGTAGCCAGGTATTGTTGTCATTGTATACCATCATTTGTCCAGGGAGGGATAAGGACATGGGCATAGAAAATGCCTCACCACAGAAACACTTGCTCTGTGGTGCAAGGATGCATTTGTTGGTACAGGTTACTGAATGATGTGCTAGTGAAGGAGCAGATGCAGGGCAGACTCATTCTGTCAGTGAGAAGCGGCAGGCCTGTGGAACAGACTCTGCACATGTGTGTGGTAATAGACATAGTATAGGGTATATGTGATACACAAGGAACTGGAACAGGAAAGTACTAGTAGTCTGGACCCAATGCATGGTCAAGCTCCCTTACAAGGCATTGGCCAGTGACACAAAGGGGCCAATAGAACAACAGGGGTGCAGCACCAATTGCATCAATACAGTTGTTGTGGCCTTCAGTGCACCCCTTACCCCTGCCATGTGTGCACCTAATGAGAATTAAGTTGCCGCAAGATGCAGGTAGTGTCCAAATGCATCTTTTTCTTCGTAGGTAAATGATGTACTCAGCAGGAGTTGCCACAGATCCTCACGACTTCTGCTGAGTACATTGGGGACCCATCTCATACATTTTCATCACACCTGCTCTTAGCAGCCATTCAGAGTGCCAGTATAATTGTACTAAGGGATTTCTCTTCTGTGAGAAAGTAGCCTCTTTCTAGCATGGTTACCCCATTTTTGGCCTGTTTGTGTGTGTGTCAGTGTGTTTTTACTGTCTCACAGGGATCCTGCTAGCCAGGACACCAGAGCTCATAGTTAAAACCCTATTTGTCAGTGGGTTTTGCCTGTCTCCCTGGGATCCTGCTAGCCAGGTCCCCACTGCTCATAGTTTGTGGCCTAATGTGTATGCCTGTGTAGTGCCTAACTATGTCACTGAAGTTCTGCTAACCAGGTCTCCAGTGCTTATGCTCTCTCTACTTCCCAATTAGTCACTATAGTTTAGTGACTTCATATTCCAATTCCAATTGGCACACTGGACCCCCCTTATAAGTCCCTGGGATATGGTACCTAGGTACCCAGGGCATTGGGGTTCCAGGAGATCCTTATGGGCTGCAGCATTTCCTTTGCCACCCATAAGGAGCCCAGACAAATCTCTCACCAGGACTGCCACTGCAGCCTGTGTGAAATAGTGCACACACTATTTCACAGCAATTTTCACTGCACTTAAGTAACTTATGAGTCACCTATATGTCTAACCTTCATTTACTGATGGGTAGGTGCAAAGTATCTAAGTGTGAGGGCAACCCTGCACTAGCAAAGGTGCCCTCACGATGTCCAGGGCCAATTCCCTGGACTTAGTGAGTGCACTACAGATAGGTAAATACCTATTTGTAGCTTCAAAATGGTAACTCCAAATATGGCCATGTAAGGTGTCTCAGATCATGGACTTGCCCCCCATTCCAAATCTGGTATTGGGGGGCCAATCCCATGCATCCCGGGGGCTCCAACATGGACCCCAGGACTGCCAGACCAGCTCTCGGAGGCTTGCACTGCAGCTACAGCTGCTTCCACCTCACAGACAGGGTTCTGCGGTCCTCGGATCTGAGCTGCTCAGTCCCAGGAAGGCAGATCAATGTATTTCCTTTGGGAGCAGGGTGTTACACCCTCTCCCTTTGGAAATAGATGTTACAGGCTTGGGAGGGGTAGCCTCCCAGAGCCTCTGGAAATGCTTTGAAGGGCACAGATGGTGCCCTCCTTGCATAAGCCAGTCTACACCGGTTTAGGGACCCCCAGTCCCTGCTCTGGCGCAAAACTGGACAAAGGAAAGTGGAATCACCACTGCCCTGTCCATCACCACCCCAGGGGTGTTGCCCAGAGCTCCTCCAGTGTGTCCCTGGTGTCAGCCATCTTGTTTTCCAAGGTGTGGGGACACTCTGGAGATCTCTGAGTGGTCAGTGCTAGCGGGTGATGGCAGAGACCCCTCCTGATAGGTGCGTACCTGAGTAGGTAGCCAATCCCCCTCTCAGGGCTAGTTAGGGTCCCTCCTGTGGGTTCCTCTTCAGATTCAGCTTGCAAGACTCCTCCAGGAATTCTCTGCATACTCTGCTTCAGCTTCTGACCGTCGGATTAACCACAGACTGCTCCAGGAACCACTGTAACTGCACCAAAGTATCCAGGATGACTCCTGTGACCTGCAACCTCAGCTCCAGCCAGCGTTTGCAACAGTTTCCACAGTGTGTACCCTCTGAGGACTCCCGCTCTTCACCCTGCACCAGAAGAACCGAAGGAATATCCTGTGGATTGACAGAGTCAATTTCCTGCTCCTGCAGGCACCTTCCAAGATGATGACCGGTTCTCTTGGACTCTTCTCCTGATGACGAGCATGATCCCTGGAACACAGTTTGTGGATCAACACAGCCCAGACTGTCCTAAAGTCCAGCTGTCCAAGTTTGGTGGAGGTAAGAGATTGCCTTCCCGGTTTGCGACAGTACCCCTGTGCTCGGTGTCATCTCCAGCTCCTTGGGCTCCTGTGCACTTCTTCCAAGAATCCTCCATGCACAGGGCTGCCCAGGTCCCCAGTACTCCATCCTGCGACACGCACCTTGCTGAGTTGTTCTATAACAGCATGGGACCTTCTTTTGTTATTCTACACCCACTGCAGTTTGCATCTTCCTTGTCCCTGTGTCCTGCAACTCCTGTGTGTGCTGCCTGGTCATCTGTGGGTTCTCTCCAGTGTTGGGAGCCCCCTCTGCCTCCTCAGTCTGAGTTGAGGCCCCCAGGTCCCTCCTGGGTCCAGGGAGCGCCATTTTGATGCAAACCACGACCTTGCTTGAACCAAGGCTTGTTGGATGAATCCAGCGACACAAACAGTCTGCATCCAACATCTCGACGTAGGACATCTCCTGCTCCATGCATGAACCAGCAGCGATCTTCTTTGGTTCTCTTCTGCAGACTTCTTCTAACCCAAGAATCCTCTTTTGCACCAGCTTCTAGGTTGGCAGGGGCTCCTGTCCTTCCTGGAATCTTCTGCAAATTCTGGGCTTGGTCTCCTCTCTTCAAAGGTCTTTAGGTACAGGAATCCACCATTTGTTGCTTGCAGTCTTGCTTAGTTCTTGCATTAACTCTCATCACGACTTGTAGTGTGTCCTGAGGAAACTTACAGTACTTTACTGCTACTTTCCTGGGTTTTGGGGTGGGGTATTTTACTTACCTTTGGTGTTTTCTTACACTCTCAGCACCCCTCTACACATTACACTTGCCTAGGGGGGAATTTGTGATTCGCATTTCACTTTATTAGTATATGGTTTATGTTGCCCCTAGGCCTATTGCATTCTATTGTATTTTCTACTGTTTGCACTATTCTATGACTATTTACTTACCGGATTGTGGTCTCTAGTGTATATTTTGTGTATAATACTTACCTCCAGAAGGAGTATTGTCTCTATGATAATTTTGGCCTTGTGTTACTAAAATAAAGTACCTTTATTTTTGGTAACACTGAGTATTGTCTTTTATTGTATATAAGTACTGTGTAACTATTGTGGTATTGCAGGAGCTTTGCATGTCTCCTAGTTCAGCCTAAGCTAGATCACTGCCTACATTTCACTAACAAATGATATCTGGACCTGGTATAAGGTGTATGTATACGGGGTACCCACTACAAACCACTCCAGCCTCCTACATTATCTTACTCAGTGGCTTATACATATGCCACCCATACAGGTTTTGGGACCACCTTCCATATATGATGCATGGTACAGGCCTCATTTGGTGCTGCTCATTACCAAGTTGCCATATGCATGCATCACAACACTTTGTAATGGTTGTGCAGGGAAAATGGTACATCTCCCCTGCATTTGCTTCATTATTGTACATTTGAATTGCGGGCAAAAGTGGCACTGGGACTCATCATACAGGTAGCATACAGCATGTCCACATCCAAAAGAATTACATGCAGCACTCAACTATATCTGCAACTGCCATGCACATTCAAAAGTGAGAACTTTGTATGGAAATGTGAGACTTACCAACTGTTCCACCAATCTCAATTACCAGATGATCCAGCAGATCCTGCTCGCTTGTAACCAGAATGCCCATCAGTGTTTCAGTTGGTGATCATTCCTTCCATTGATGATTATCCTTGTGAGGTGGTGTAGCACTTTGACCCACTGCAGCTGCTGTGCCACTGTGGGGTAGCCAAGGATTACACGGCCACCCAGTTTTAGCATCAAAGGGAGGTAGCCCTAAACAAGCCAGATGAATCCCCCCAGCTCCTCGGCAGACATCAACGGCATCCTCCCTTTCCCAGCCATACTGCAAATGCAGTTCACCCGAAACAAAAAATAAAGTAAATATAACCCCTAACCCAACTTCCCATTCTACCCCGACAAACACCCCACAATACAGAGACAAAAACAGTACAATTCCACTACAAAAGAGAAGTTTAAAGACAACTAAGGACAACACCTTCAAGACACATCACAAGAAACACTACAAACACTCCACACACCCTCATGCAGTCATAGACAATAAAACCTTGAAGTGAAAAGTGAACTCACTGTACCATGTTTGGAGGCAGGATGTCCTATTTCATCACTTTCTGAGCATGTGCGTCTCATATCCAGTCATGCGTTTTTTTTACGCATTACGGTCGTGCATAATTTTTCTCACCATTAATGTGAAAAGGCATCTGGACGTGTATTAGATGCTCAGGGGCTAGGCGTTTGTAAGCTTAGGGGTATTGTATTGTATCTGCATATGCATTAAACATTTTGGTGCATGACAGTCATGTGTGGATTATACACCATGGTGCGTTTAGAGGCGTGTGTACTTGTAACTGCCCCTCAGGGCACAGGCGTCATTCTACAAATGTTGCAATGTGTAGATGAGGCGTTTGGGTCATACATTTTTGACACATGATGAAATAGCATGGATTTTTGCATTGAAGGCCTTAAATGGCCCTGGATTAACTTAACATGTTACATGGGCTGTGCAACAATGTTGTATATGTGATATGGCAACATGTGCGTAAATATCCATTGCTGTCACTACGGTGACAATGGTATGTTGAACCTATAGGTTTGTTTATGAATCTGCTGTATGGCATTACTTATACCTTGTGCATATGTGCATGTGTAACTACAGTATCCACATACATTTTGGCACATGTTCTATGTGTGTACACATGTGTTTATATACTAATTTGTGGGTGGGCTACATTGTTTTGTCTGAGATACAAATGTACACATACCTACTATACAATATATAAGGTGGACTATGTCTAACTCATGATAAAGCATGTGTCAACCATGACAGTTTCTACTCACAGTATTCAGTAGACTTGAACTACAATTGCATCACGTAAACCCTGCCAATTTGTGTGTGTATGCATGTCCATTCTGTGGTGTGTTGTTGAATTTTACTTCATGTTCAATCAATCACACAAGCTTTATTCGGTCTAATTAAACCATCAAAGCAATAACTTACAGCAATAAAACCATAATCTGTACATAATAAATATATAATATCAAGGATTTAAGGGTAATAATGAGAATAGAATAAAAAGATCTGCGAATGTACAAAAGAAACATTGATATAAATCTCCACATATGTCTCCCAACCTATGTGTGAGGAGGAATCATCGAATTTGAGCTACCTTTAACTTCCTCATCGATAAATTAATAAAAGGTTCATTGAGCTTAAAACTATTTTATAAACAGTAATTAGATTAAATAAGTTAAAATCAAGATTCAATTAATAACAAATCACTATGGTTTTTTAAAAAATGTGTACGTATGTGCCATGCGGACGCAAGGAACTTGCTGACCACACAAGTTAGGAAGGGGGAGCAATCTGTCATCATCAACCTTAGGGCATCTTTACACGTTCTCAACCCCATATTCCTGCAAACGGGGCAGAGCCATTTCTGCCTAACAAAGCCATAAGCAGGACAAATAAACATAAAGTGCGCTACAGTTTCTGCAGAGCAGTTACAACTTAAGCATTGATCGATTAGCGGAGTAGAGCACCATGAACTAGTAAAAGACTTCAGGGGGAGGCATCCATACCTAAACCGAACATACAGACTTTTGCTTAGTTGATCAGTAATCAAATCTAAAAAGGGTTCAAAGTGAGGATACCACTTGAATTCGAGAAATTGAGATGTCAACCTACCATATGAAGTGCATAACAGGTAATTTTCCCTAACATGGGACCAGTAAACTGATTTTAAATGTTCCTTGTGAGCCCTCCTTAAGTTATTGGGCTGGCTCCAAAAGTCACTAAGTCCCAAGGTATGAAACCATTCCGAGATGTACTTAAACCAAGGGATAGAAAGTACGTGCGGTCTGTCCAATAGATCTTGCAAGGATTCCTTATAGACAACTAATTCAGGGGTGGTCCAAATACGAACCCAAAAGGTTAGAGGCCTTAGGGCTATTACATCAGAAATGTGGGGAAACCCTAGGTCCAAGAACACTGGAACCAATGGCGTACTACGAGGACATGCCAAGAGCGACCTTATGAAATTGTTTTCCCCCACAGATAATTTACTAGTTTTGATGCAGCCCCAAACCTCTGCGCCATAAACCGCGGCGCTCTGAGACTTTGCTAGGTAGATTTTAATAGCTGGGGAAACAACTTTCGCAGTATTAGACTTTTGGAAACGCAAAATTGCCCCTGACCTATGTGCTAAAAGAGCTAAACTTTTCCCTACCTGGGCCTGCCAGTTCATACCATTGCTGATTCTCACCCCTAGGTAATCAATAGAACATACCTTGCTCAGAGGAACCTCATTATGTAATATATTGCATTGTTTGGTGCGACCAAGAGCAAAGATCATGAATTTGGTTTTGCTAGAATTGAGCTCCAATCCATGGTCTGCAAAGAACACACAATCTATTCAGGAGGGCCTGAAGGCCCATAGGTGTTTTGGAGATCAAGAGGGAGTCATCAGCAAATAAGAGAATTGGAACTTTTAAATTGTTCAATGAAGGGGCATCATTTTGGCAGTCAGATACAACTTGTACCACCTCATTGATAAACAAGGAAAAAAGAGTGGAGCCAGGACACAGCCCTGGCGTACCCCCTGCCTGATATTAATACGATCAGTAAGTTCCCCCTGACTACCCCATCTTACTCGAGAGTAGGTGTTCTTGTGCAATCTTTGGATTAGGTGCACCAGATTCCTGGGGACACCAATTTTTTTTAAGACTTCCCACAGTTTCTCTCTTGGGACAAGATCAAAGGCGGACTTTAGGTCGATAAAAGCAACATACAAATTTTGTTTGGCCAAAGTAATGTATTTCCAGAGTAGCAGGAAGAACCTAAAAACTTGGTCCATAGTACTAATTCTTGGGCGAAAACCGGCCTGAAGGGGGGATAAGACCTGAATGGCTTGGACCCAATCCATAAGCCTGTCTAGGACTTGCTTAGAGAAGATCTTTTGTAGATTGTCAATGAGACTAATTGGGCGGTAGTTTGCGGGCAGTCCCACATCTCCTTTTTTATAGATAGGGATAATTTCTGCCCCGAGCCACGAGTCCGGAATAGGGCCACCTGCTGCAATGGCATTCGATAATGTGTTTTTTTATACCACGCCCAAATAACGGGTTCTGACTTAAACAGGTCCCCCGGTATCTTATCAGGACCAGGAGCCTTAGAGGATTTCAGAGAACTAATAGCTGCTGTGGTTTCAGCAATTGTGAAAACAATGTCCTCCGTAGATCCTTCAATGAGAGGTCTGCGTTCATCGCCTCTATGGTCCACGTAGTCCTGCTGTATGGATGGAGTATAGCTCTCAGAGAAATGGGCCACCCATCTTTCGGGCTGGATATGGAAATTTAAAGTGTCATTACCCCCTCTATACCGGTTCGTCAGCAACCTCCAAAAAGAGCCCTCATCTCGATTTTTGACTGCCTCCAACAGCTTCTGCCAAATCTCAAATTCCCAATTTTTCTTTGCTAGATCCAGGGCCTTGGTATAACTAAGTCTAGCGGCCCTGATCTCCTCCTGTGAGTGCTTATGGAGGGTCAATTTAAGATTGAGCCTCGCGAGGTCACAATCTTGGTTGAACTATTCTCTAAAACGGATGGTATCGGAAGTATACCTAAAAGTGGTTTCTTTGTAAAAAAAAATCTGTAGGATATTTATCAATTCAACATGAATGTTCAAGATTGTGATACTGTCAACCTCTTGTTTATCAAAACCCGAGAACAGCTGTAGAAAAGAAGAGTAAATTTGCTTGATTAGGAATGGATTAGATGTAACTTTTGGCCAACTGACGCGAGTTTGCCTAAGGTTCAGACATGGGATCGGGACATCAGTAGTCTCTAAATGTTGGGCTCTCCCAAAAGCTTGATTGGATAGAGTGAGACATAGGGGGTGGTGGTCGCTATCATTGCTGGGTTCCACCTTCATATCCAGAGTATTTGACCAGAGCCTAATGTCGACCAAAAAATAATCAATAATGCTGGAGGAGCACCCACGCTTGAAAGTGGGGGCACGATTTAGTCTAGTGCGACCATTACATTCTCTGAGTCCAAATCGTGAGCAAAGGGAGGCCATCTGCGTGGCAAATACAAGAACCAATGCTGGGAGTATCGTCCTTCATTTGGGGAATACCCCAAGATTCATCTTCTTCAGTTGTCAAATTACCTACAAGGTTCTTGAATACGAAGGAACAGTTTATATCACACCCTATCACCAGATGATTAGATGAATGCAAAAGTTCCATAAACTCAGCTAACTGGGCAAGTGCCCTAGATTCCAAACTATGGGGGACAAACCTCGCGTACACATTGACCATGATCACTATAAAACCAGGCTGAAATGTAAGTCTAACATCCACACAAATCTAGCGAGTTAAGGGATAGTGCAGAATGGTCACATTTCAATTTCTTGTTCAATAAAATCATGAGCCCACCCATAGGCCTACCATAGCTTCCAGAGGCAGGTTGAGCTGAGGCAAAATATGTTGTGAACCCCTCAACATATATTATCTCTTCCGCCCAGGTTTCCTGAAAAAAACATATATCTTGCTTAGTGATGAAGTTGATCCATCTGGGATCTCCCAGCTTTTTCTCTATGCCAGCCACGTTCCAAGACATAATGTTAAGTTCAGGAAGCACAAATGTTGGCCTGGCTCTCAGGGTTGTGGTAAGCTTCAAAGCCACTGGTCGTTTGTCTCTGTGGGCCGTAGCAACTACAATGGGGTACTCTGAGGGAGGAACAGCATTTAGTCAGTCTAAATCAGATAACAGGGGGGAACGGATCTCGGTCAAAAATGGTTGGTTGCTCTTAAGTGGACCCTGAGCCCCTCCCTCAAGGACATTAGATGGTCTATCAATCCTTCGTGTCTCACCCCCGGAGGATACATACAGAGGCCAATTCCGGTACCTCTGCCAGGTTTCAGAAGGCTAGTCCGTAGATTGAAAGCCATGAGGTTATCGACCATGATGGTATCGAAAAGAAGAATTGAAATATAATCAAAATCAGAGTCTAGTTTAACATGTCTACGTACCTCCCAAATATCAGCCTGAATAACAGAGAGACATTTCCTCTGTGTGCGAATCCAATAAATAACTTTATTAATAAGAGAATCATGAGACTCTCTCTGGCCAGCAAGCAACCTAGGGACCCCTGTCATATAGATATAAGCATCATATCTCCCCTTTAGATCAGTTGCCTGAATTGGTCTAGGTTGACCTCGATGTAAAACTCTGAGTGGACTAACAGGCACCTGTATGCCCTTACCATCCTTAGCTTCCTTGGACAAGGGATTTTTACAGGGAAGACGCCGATTATTATGTTTTGGGGCAAGGTTAAGCATACAGCTGGTGTCAATGGGATTGTCAACGGGAGAGGATAAACAACTCCCCTTTTTATTCGTTACCATGCTCGTGGACTTCGCCCCCAACTTTGGGCATTTGGGTAAAAGAGTTAAGTTATCCCCAGTGTCCAAAGTTGCTAGCGTGTTGGGCCCCCCGGTCGGCTCAGAGATATGGTCATTCGTACTGGGCAATTTGCAATTACATGTTGCCTTCTGATCAGATAGTCCAGACATTTTTCCTAAGATTACCATTACCAAGGATTTTAAATTGTCCAACTTCTGGGAGACAATTTCCAGTTCGAGTGACCTTTTACGCTGGGTCGGCCAGTCCAATTCCTCTATATCGGGTTCTGCTGGGATAGCAGCCTAGGTTCCCACTGGAAGTAGATAGGGGTAGAAATCTGTTCGAACAGGGAATGGCACTAGAAATTATGGTCTTGGAGCCTGAGTGCAGAAAGTCCCTGGTTTGGGTGCATTCTATAACTTCAGCTTTCGAAGTATGCCTCATTGATGACGAGAGAGTTGCAGCCTGAGATATGGGAGGCGAATGGAGGTCCACTTCCACAGACAGATGAGGTGTCCGCAATTTTTTATTAAATAAATCCGGAATCTTCCTATGCGTTAAAGAGTTAGAAATGGGGGGGGGGCGGTAATAGATGGACTCCTCAATATTGCCTCTACTTCCTCAAACAAGGAGTCAATAGCTTGAAATTGATTCCTAGTAGGCTTGGGAGGGTCGTCTACTTTCCTACTGGCTCGCTTCTTGTGTTTTTTGGCACCAGAGTGTGGCGCAGAAACATCACCTGCCTTCCTCTTCCCCATAACTGACTGCGTGGTATCCAAAGCCAAATAACTAAGGTCCTCAAACGAAAATTAAAGAGGGGTGGCCCGGCCTTTGTCGGTCGCTGACGGGCGAAGGACGGGCCCGCCCTTGGCCCGGGCTTTGCCCAGGTGCGGCCCGCGCGCGTCCTGCGCAGCGGCATTGCGCGGCGCGCTTAATAGCACCTTCGATGTTCCCCAAGTGTGAGGGAGCAAGGAGGTGCCTGGGACTTGGAGTCCCACCAGGCACAAGTGGAGTGGCAGCAGCAGCGGCGTTGCGCGGCGCGCTTAATAGCGCCCGTGATGTTCCCCAGGTGTGAGGGAGCAAGGAGGTGCCTGGGACTTGGAGTCCCACCAGGCACGAGTGGAGTGGCAGCAGCAGCGGCGTTGCGCGGCGCGCTAATAGCGCCCGCGATGTTCCCCAGGTGTGAGGGAGCAAGGAGGTGCCTGGGACTTGGAGTCCCACCAGGTACGAGTGGAGTGGTACTTCATGTTGTTCTGCTACACTCTGCAATTTGGTCCCCCGTGCATCTTAGTTTAGGCGATGTTATGTACACATGTGTTGGTGAAGATTGATATATGCTATGTTTGTGTATAGACATGTGTTTTGTAATATCTGTAACATATAACAACAGTGTTGTGTTCATGGGATGTGAAACCTCAAATTACTATCTTCCTGCATAGACACATGTTGGCATTTGACAAATGCATGCATTGTCACATCAGTGCCACCTATTTTTCCTTATGTCAGTGCACATGTAACAGTAATTACTTACAGTCACTGATCTTGTGATACCTGTACCCTTACTTTTGTGCTAGGTTGCCTTTTCTCTGAATCCATGCACATTACCATGGCAGACCCATTACAGTGGCAGATGTGGGTTAAGATATGAGTCATATGTGTGCATGCCATCAACTAGGCACTCACATTTGTCCATGTTAGAAATGGGGTCTTTGGTTGGCAGTCAGGTTACCTCCTGTCCAAGCAAGGACCCTCTCTAGTCATGGTGTTGTGTAGCCATTTTAGCTATAGTTCTATATATGTTATTTTAGCACACTAGGCCTGCCTCTGTGCACTTTAACCTTGATATGTTTTATTTTAGCTTTGTCATATTATTTTAACAGTAGCCACATTTGCGGTCTTGTTTTATTTTCTCTATCTAACTGTTCTCGGCCTAGGTCAGCACTACGTTCTTAAACAAGACTTTTTTTTCACTCTGTGCTTTTCTCAAGGCTGCAGTAAGATAGGTTGCCACAAAAGTGGTACGCTTTGTCTCCAACTTTCACAGAAACATACACACTCTTACGTGGGGATCCTTTTTTGGAACATCAGCTGTGTTATTATAAAAACACTACTTTGACCCATGCACATTAGAAGGAGATTCCAGCCAGATGACCACAACTGTATGCTGATTGCTTCGCTGCAGCTGCTTATATAGACTACAGGCCTCTTGCTCAGGTAAGAGGGATGGTGTCTTCCCAGGAGAAACCTGAAGGGCAGAATTAGAGTTTAATATGCTGTGCTCTAGCATAGCTTAGGTAGGAACTATCCTTATAAATTCTAGTGACAATTTGGTAGCATTATTTTTGTGTTTTACTCTCCTTGTCACAATCTTAATCTTATTGTGCTTATTCGTCCTAGTTATTGCAATAAATGCCTTATTATCTAATATGCAGTTACTTCAATAAAACCTTATTGAACTATACTGTGCCTCTGATTGTCCTTGCATATGTAAGACTAATGTAACTGAGAGAAACGGATGAGATCTGAGTGACCACACTTCCCCTCAGGAATCATTTATGTCATGCGCCCTGTTGCTCTTATAATCCCTGCTCTTGATGTAGATGTGGTTCTGCTAGTTAGCCGGAACAAACCCGGATTAGGCTGACAGGTGCCACATGGTGCAGGATCAGACTCAGTCCCTCGCAATACAAGTGATTATGCCACCCAAATCCAGTAGTCTCATTAGGATAATGAGAACCTATGCAACAATGGCAGAGGAGAAACACACCTGTTTAACCCCCACTCACTCCCTTAGTAACCTGGTATCAGCAGAAAGGCTTAACCCAGAAGCAATGTGTAAAGTATTTGCACCAACACACACAGTAATACAGTGAAAGCACTACAAAATGGACACTACACCAGTTTAGAAAACTAGGTAATATTTATCTAAATCAAACAAGACCAAAATGACAAAAATACAACATACACAAGTCAAGATATGGATTTTCAACAAAATAAGTCTTACTCCATAAAAAACAACGGAAACGAAGTACCTGGTTAGCATAAAAAATAAAGCCTCACAGGCTAGCATGCACAGGAAAAGGCAGCTATGCGTTAATTCCTTCCTTGCAAGGGAGGCTGTGTGCCGTTTCTTCTCCTATCGAGTCAGCGATGCGTTGTTTTCCTCCCTCGCAAGAGAGCGATGCGTCCATTTCCGAATGAGGCACCTCGGTTCCATGCAGAGTCGGGATCACTTTGCCACCCAGGGACAGTGTGTGGAAAATCCGGTTGCAAAGTGTTAGAAAACTGCGCCTCGTGGGGTTTGCGTCATTATCAGCAGCCACAAGTGGGTGTTGTGCGTTGTTTCTCCAGCTGCAATGCATCTATCTCTCAGCTGTGATGCAGGTGGAGCATCGATTTTTGCTGCATAGCTGGTAACTCATCAAAAATTTCCCTGCAAGGCATTCTGTGCTTGGATTTTCAGCTCTTGTTCGGCCAACTTCACCTTTCAAGGGCCCAGGGACAGGATAGGACACCACTTGGCAGCGTGGGAGTCTCAGCAGAGAGTCCAAGTATTAGCAGAGGAAGTCTTTGATGACCCTGAGACTTCATAACAGGAGGCAAGCTCCGTTCAAGCCCTTGGGGATTCTTCTCAAGCAGGAATGCACAGCAAAGTCCAGTCTTTGTTCCCTTTCACAGGCAGAAGCAGCAACTGTAGGATAGCCCATCAAAGCACAGTCACAGGCAGGGGCAGCACTTCTCCTCAGCTCTTCAGCTCTTCTCCTTGGAAGTAATTCCTCTTGATCGCAGAAGTAATCTTGAAGAAATGTAACGTATTGGCTTTTGGGTCTATTAACTATACCCTTTTCTGCCTTTGAAGTAGGCAAACTTCCAAGGAAAGTCTCTGTTGTTCACAAGATCCTGCCTTGCCTAGGCCAGGCCCCAGACATACACCAGGGGGTTGGAGACTGCATTAAGAGAGGACAGGCACAGCCCATACAGGTGTAAATGACCACTCCTCCCTCCACTCTAGCACAGATGGCTCATCAGGATATGCAGGCTACACCCCAGCACCCTTTGTCTCACTGTCTAGAGGGAATTTTCAAACAGCCCAACTGTCAAACTTACCCAGACAGGGAATCAACAAATAGGCAGAGTCACAGAATGGTTTAAGCAAGAAAATGCCCACTTTATAAAAGTTGCATTTTTTAACTAACAATCTAAAAACCACCTTCACTAAAAGATGTATTTTTAAATTGTGAGTTCAGAGACACCAAATTCCAGATTCCCATCTGCGCCCAAAGGGAATTTGCACTTAAAGTTATTTTTAAAAGGAAGCCCCCATTTTAACCTATGAGAGAGATAGGCCCTGCCACAGTGAAAAACAAATTTAGCAGTACTTCACTGTCAGGACATGGAAAAACACATCAGTACATGTCCCACCTTTAACATACACTGCATCCTGCCCCTGGGGCTACCTAGAGCCTACCTTAGCGGTGCCTTACATGTATAAAAACGGAAGGTTTTGGCCTGGCAAGTGTACCAGTCAAATTGGCAAATTGGCAGTTTAAAACTGCCTACACAGACACTACAGTGACAGGTCTGAGCCATGATTACAGGGCTACTCATGTGGGTAGAACAACCAGTGCTGCAGGCCCACTAGTAGCATCTGATTTACAGGCCCAGTGCACCTCTAGTGCACTTTACTATGGACTTACTAGTAAATCAAATATGTCAATCATGGATATATCTAGCAACAATACAATTCACACAGAGAGCGAATGCACTTTAGCACTGGTTAGCAGTGGTAAAGTGCCCAGAGTCCTAAAGCCAACAAAAACTGGTTAGAAAAATAGGAGGAAGGAGGCAAAAAGATTGGAGATGACCCTGCAAACAGGGATAGGTCCATCATTCTACATCATGTTTGTTATGACTGTCACAAACAATGGTATACCACTGTTTAACAGTGTTCCAGTCTGGCATTAATGGCAGCCTACTCAGTATCACAACTGTGTGAGTTTGTGTGGCAACAGAAACCCATGGTTGTTTGTGAAAGGGTAAGTTAATGGAGCTCGAGTTTACTCGGCCCCCTGTGTACATGCATCAGACACCTGCCAATTCAATACTTTAATGTAGCGAGAGCAGTGGTGTGTGAGTTTATTGAGCAGGGACCTCTCCTCTTCACGATTGCTACTCAGCAGAATTATGCACACTCCCGAGCAAACAGACACATGCACAATTGTGGTCATACAGACCAGGATATCACATTTTTGAAGGAGGCTGGCCTGGTTTGAAGTGGGTACCCTAGGTAATTACACCTTATACCAGGTCCAGATATCCCTTATTAGTGAAATGTAGTCAGTGTTCTAGCAGCTTAGGCTGTCTATAGGTAGCTGTAGCAGAGCAGCTTAGGCTGAACTGGGAGACATCCAAAGCTCCTGCAATACCACAATAGTTACACAGTACTTATACACAATAAAAGACAATAATCTGTGTTACCAAAAAAAAAAGGCACTTTATTTTAGTGACACAAGACCAAAAATACTTAGAGACAATACTCTTTCTGGAGGTAAGTATTACTCACAAGTAAATATTCATAGGATAGTGCAAACAATAGAAAATACAATGGAATGCAATAGGAAGAAATAGTATTAGAGGCAACAAAAAACATATATTAAGAGAGTGGAGTGTGAATCACAAATTTCCCCCTAGGCAAGTGTAGTGTGTAGAGGGGCGCTGGGAGTGTAAGAAAACACCAAAGGTAAGTAAAATACCCCACCGCAGAGCCCAGAAAAGTAGGAGTAAAGTACTGCAAGTTTCCTCAGGAAACACTACAGGTCAGGATTAGAGTTATTGCAAGAACAAAGCAAGACTGCAAGCAACAAATGGTGGATTCCCGGACTTTAAGACCTGTGAAGAGAGGAGACCAAGTCTAGAAGTCTCAGAAGTTTCTAGGAAGGACAGGAGCCCCAGCCAACTTAGAAGATGATGCAAAAGAGGATTCTCTGGTTAGAAGAAGTCTGCAGAAGAGCACCAAAGAAGATGGCTGCAGGTTTCTGCGTGATACAGGAGATGTCCCACGTCGAGATGTGGGATACAGGCTGTTTAAGTCACTGGATTCGTCGAACAAGCCTTGGTTCAAGCAAGGTCATGATTTGCATCAAAATGGCTCTGCCTGGAACCAGGAAGGACCTGGGAGCCTCAACTCAGACTGAGGAGGCAGAGGGGGCTCCCAACACTGAAGAGAGCCCACAGATGACCAGGTAGCACTCACGGGAGTCCCAGGACATGGAGACAAAGAAGGTGCAAAGTTTGGTTAGTGCAGCACAACAAAAGAAGGTCCCATGCCGCCAGAGAACAACTCAGCGAGTTGTGCGTCGCAGGATAGAGTGCTGGGGACCTGGGCTACACTGTGCAAAAAGGATTCTTGGAAGAAGTGCACAGAAGCCCCAGGAGCTAGAGATGTTGAAGTGCACAAAGGTACTGTCAAATACAGGTAAGGCAAGCTCTTACCTCCTCCAAATTCGGATAGCTGGACCTTAGGACAGTCTGGGTTGTGTTGGTCCACAAACTGTGTTCCAGGGAGCACGCTCGTCATCAGGACAGGAGTCCAAGAGAACCGGTCGCCGTCTTGGAAGGTGCATGCAGGAGCAGGAAAGTGACTCCGTCAATCCACAGGAGATTCCTTCAGTTCTTCTGGTGCTGGGTAAAGACAGGGAGTCCTCAGTGCGTACACACTGTGGAAACTGTTGCAAATACTGTCTGGAGCTGAAGTTGCAGGTCACAGGAGTCGTCCTGGATACTTTGTTGCAGTTACAGCTGTTCCTGGAGCAGTCTGCGGTTGATTCAATGGTCAGAAGCTGAAGCAGAAGATGCAGAGGATTCCTGGAGGAGTGTTGCAAGCTGAATCTGAAGAGGAACCCACAGGAGAGACCCTAAACAGCCCTGAGAGGGGGATTGGCTACCTACCCATGTATGCATTTGTCAGGAGGGGTCTCTAACGTCATAAGTGGGGGGTCAAGTGTGCCAATTGGAATTGGAATATTAAGGCCCTCATTACAGCCCTAGTGCTAAATCCCGCTTACCACCGTGCAGAAGACCGCCAACAGACCGCTGCGGCAGCGGAATCCCGCTACAAGTATTAAGACCCACAGCTCGGAATCCGCCACAATACAGACACCCACACAAGTACGCCACAACAAAGGTCAGTGATAAACTGTCGATAACAAAACCGACACTGTCACGACAACAAGAATACGCCCACACTATCACGACCCACGAATCAACGCGGCGGTCTTTCAACCGCGGTAATCCATTGGCGGTACACACCGCTGTGCTCAAAATACACACACAAATACAAAACACAACCATATTGGACAAATCGAAATACACACACCTGATATGCATACACACACCACACCCACACCCTCAATCCAATATAATGCATACAACCACATCACCCACAAACCCTTACTACAAGAAATTTGAAAGCAGGCCAGAGAGAGACACTACCTAAAACAACACCAGCATCCACAGACACACAACACCATCACTTACACAACATCCACGCACCTCAAACAACACACAACAACACATCCCCTCACACCTGACAGCACACACCATCTCATACATCACCCATACCACATCATAGCACCTCAATGACACCCCAGGTTCTCTGAGGAGGAGCTCAGGGTCATGGTGGAGGAAATCATCAGGGTAGAGCTACAGCTATTGGGATCACAGGTGCAGCAGACATCCATTGCAAGGAAGATGGACCTATGGCGCAGAATCGTTGACAGGGTAAACGCAGTGGGACAGCATCCAAGACCACGGGATGACAGGTGCGTTCCGTGGTCTCAAGACACCAGATTGCTGTACAGAAGACTGGCAGTGGAACCCCACCTCTTCCCCCAAAACTAACAACATGGGAGGAGCAAGTCTTGGCAATTCTGCATCCTGAGGGCCTCGCAGGAGTAGCAGGAGGACTGGACTCTGTTAAGGCAAATCTTTACTACTTTATCCCCCACCCTACCTGCATGCCATCACATACCCTTCCCTTACCCTCACACCCATCACCCCAACAACCCACAGATACCCCGCCAACACAACCCACACATCCCAAAAACAAGCCCTGCATGTAACACCAATGCATGGACACCCATCACCAAAGCATGTCCACTACAGATACCCACCCAGCCCCCAAACCAACTATCACACAAGGACCAAGACAAGAATGAAAGCACTGGAGTACAGGGTCACTCACCCATTGCACACAATGGCACACACAGATGCAATAATCATGCCTTTATACCCCTAGAGGACCCCTACCCAACATCACCGGACAGGAGGTGCCAGACATACCCAGTCCCCCCACAGAAGAGACCCACAGTGCTGACAGCAGCTCTGCACAACTGGATCAAGATGACCAGCCCGGCCCATCAGGGACCTCGGGACAGTCGGTTCCCCTGACACAGTCACAAGCCACCACAGAGCCTCCCCCCTCAGGAAACATCACCACAGCACCCACCCAGTGGGCCCTTCCCCCTGTCCCCAGGATACGTCAATCAGCAGTGTGCCCGCCACTACAGGGAACCCAGCCAACCCCACTAACACAGGACGATCATGGACCTGGGGGCAGTGGTAGTGGGCACACAGTTCAGGGGACAGGGGCACAGGACAACAGGTAAGCTGGGAGGACTGCTGTGCAACAGGGGGAGGACAGGCCCAGGGAACCCACTCACAGAGAGGCACTCTCTAACATCATGGGAGCTTACCATCATTCCCAGGAGTCGATGGCAACGGTACTGGCCAAGTTTCAGGAGACCCAGCGGCTGCAGGAGGAACACTACCTTGGGATCAGGGAGGACATGAAGTCCATTAACAACAGCCTGGTCACCATTGCAGGGGTGCTGCAAGACCTTGGCAATACCAGGAGGGACACTGTGGCACAACAAGGGGCCCCTGACACTAGCCTGGACGATGAACAGCCCTCAATCCGCCGGCGGCGCTAGTGGACAGGGGACACCACCACAGGAACACGACACCAGCACCCCACCCCCTGCAGATGGGGAACCACCCCACAAAGGGTCCCTGAGATCCAGGAACAAGACAGAGAACATTGACAAGACCCCCACCAGGAAATGAGACCCCCCCTGAATGTCACCCTTCTGTCCCACTTTGTCACCCTGTCCATCCTTCAACAGCCATTGCTCCACTTTCTATGCCCCTTTGGACAATGCACCTGTGAAACAAATAGACTGGACTCTGCCATGGACATTCCTCCACCATAACCCCCAGCCCATTTGACAACCCCTTCCACTTATTAGCACAGAAATAAACACACTTCCATCACAAAACAATCTGGAGTCAGTCTGTGCTTTCACAAATATTGAATTGCAATAACCATGGAATATGGCAATGCCAATTTATTTGTGCACATACCGATGTACCGCTGCTGTAGGCCTGGAGGAAAGATAGCAGAGGGCACAAAGTGGGACCCACATCTGTGAAATGGAAAGTCAAAGTGACAAGTCAGGGTCCATACACTGAGTGAAAATTACAGACTTATGCTAGCTCCAAAATTTGTGTGAGATATGGGAGGCAGTGACATCTTCTTACCTGTATCTCACTGGAAGTATTGCATGATTATGTTGTTTCAGTTGTCTATATCCTCTTCTTCTGCGTCCTCTTCTTCACTGTCCACAGGCTCCACAGCTGCCACAAGACCACCACCTGGCCCATCCTCCTGCAGAAAAGGCACCTGGCGTCGCAAAGCCAGGTTGTGCAGCATACAGCAGGCCATGATGATCTGGCACACCTTCTTTGGTGAGTAGTAGAGGGAACCACCTGTCATATGGAGGCACCGGAATCTGGCCTTCAGGTGGCCGAAGGTGCGTTCGATCACCCTCCTAGGTTGCCCCTGTGCCTCATTGTAGCATTCCTCTGCCCTTGTCCTGGGATTCCTCACTGGGGTCAGTAGCCATGACAGGTTGGGGTAACTAGAGTCACCTGCAAATATCGAGGGACAACTGTTAGACACAAACTAACCCTTAAGGACAACCCCATACCCAGGCACCTATTCACACTGTATTGGGTCCTTGGCCTCACCTATTAGCCACACATGGTGCCTCTGGAGTTGCTCCATCACATAAGGGATGCTGCTATTCTTCAAAATGTAAGCGTCATGCACTGAGCCTGGAAACTTGATATTCACATGGGAGATGTACTGGTCTGCCAAACACACCATCTGCACATTCATCGAATGGTAGCTCTTCCAGTTTCTGTACACCAGTTCACTCCTGCATGGGGGTACTAATGCCACATGTGTCCCATCAATGGCACCAATGATGTTGGGGATATGTCCCAGGACATAGAAGTCACCTGTCACTGTGGGCAAATCCTCCACCTGAGGGAACACGATGTAGCTGCGCATGTGTTTCAGCAGGGCAGACAACACTCTGGACAACACGTTAGAGAACATTGGCTGGGACATCCCTGATGCAATGGCCACTGTTGTTTGAAAGGAACCACTTGCCAGGAAATGGAGTACTGACAGGACCTGCACTAGAGGGGGTATCCCTGTGGGATCACAGATAGCTGACATCAGGTCTGGCTCCAACAGGGCACCCAGTTCCTGGATTGTTGCACGATCAAGTCTGTTTGTTACTAATATGTGTCTCTCTTCCATTGTCAACTGGTCCACCAGTGGTCTCTACACCGGAGGATGCTGCCATCTCATCACCTGCTCCAGCAGACGTGCCCTATGGAGGAGAACAGCGAGCAGAGAGTCAGCCAACACTGAGGTATCACAAAATGTCATTTGCACAAATTTATTAATCCGCAATGTGCCTGTAACTGTGTGTATTCCAGGCCTACATAGGTGTGACACAATTATTATTAATACCATGTGGCCCCCTGAAATGGCGGCTGCCTGACCTGTAAGGTGGGACAAGGGGATATGAGGTAACTGCGCTGGCGTTGTACACCGTCGTGGTGGGTGGTCGAAGACCACGGCGCAATTCTGCATTGGTTAACATTGGGCCCTATGGGTCCCAGGAGCCAATGACGATGTACGCCGGCGGTGACGGTACGCACCGCCGCGGACCTGACTGCCATTTTCTGTCTGTTCACTCACTTGATACTTGACCTTCAACAGGAGAGGACCTACACTGCAAGTGCTGCTGTGACCTGTGTCTGGAAGCAACAATGGCTACAGTGTCTGGGGAAAGGGCCCCTGCCTTCACTTCGGAGGAGTTGGAGAAACTAGTGGATGGGGTCCACCACCAGTACACGCAAGTGTACGGTCCTCCAGACAAACAGGTGAGTGCACTGTAAGCATGCTGAATGGGCAATGGCTGCTTTGAGTGGTGTGGCTGGAAGATACATGGGGGGGTGCTGAGGCCTACATGTGCGGATGGGGAGTTTGTGTGCATCCTGGCATTGGTGGGAACTGGTGGGCAATGAGTATGTTGGTCCGGACGGGTGAATAATGTCCATTCCCCCTGTACCATCCCTCTAGGTCAGTGCCCACCAGAAGAAGGCATTTTGGCGTGCCATCGCCAAGGACATCTGGACCCTGGGGCTCTACCACAGACGGAGCACCCACTGCCGTAAAAGATGGGAGGACCTGCGCCGCTGGAGCAAGAAGACGGCGGAGGCCCAGCTGGGGATGGCCTCCCAACGTGGGAGGGGTGCCCGTCGCACCACGACCCCACTGATGTTCTGGATCCTGGTGGTGGCCTATCCGGAGTTGGATGGGCTCTTAAAGGCCTCACAGCAGCAACAAGGGGGTGAGTACACTCTAATTCAGCTGACTTTGCACACATTACGAGGTGTCTGGGCAGAGGAGGTGGGCAGTGGGTTCCCCTAGGCCAGGGCGATCTTGGTAGGCAAGGTCCCTTGTGAGGCAGGCCATGTGGCACCCCAACCCCACTAGTGGTTAGAGCCATCTACACCTACTCAGGCTCCTGTGACTTCCAGGTGTGCAGCAATTGGGCTTAGGCCATGGGCATTTGATTAATCTAGGAACTAAAAGTGCATGGCGTATTGCAGAGGGCTGCTCACTGGTTGTTGTGTCCGTCAACTGTAGTGGTGTTGCATGCACTGACCATGTCTTTCTTCTGTCCCCCCCCCTTTTCGTGGTCTCCCTGTTCTTGTGTGCAATAGCATCATCAGGCAGAGGAGCATTGGCAACAGAGCAGGAGGGAGCTGCATCCCACTTGGCCCTGGAGGGTGAAGCAATGGAGTCTGAAGCAACCAGTGGGACGGAGTGGGAGGGGAGCTCCACGGTAGGGACGGGAGCAGAGACCAGCGACAGCGACTCCTCCTCTGATGGGAGCTCCCTTGCGGTGACGTGCCCCTCTGTGCCCACTGCATCAACAGGTACAGCCGCCACCCCCCCTACCAGCACCGCCCTCCCAGCAGCCCCTCAGCATCTGTCCCGTGCCAGCTCACCCAGGAGGGTGGGCGTCTCCTTCACCCCAGGCACCTCAGGCTCTGCCCCAGTCAGCCCTGCTGCCCTCAGTGAGGAGGCTGTTGACCTCCTGAGATCCCTCACTGTTCGGCAGTCTACCATTCTGATTGCCATCCAGGGTGTCAGAGGCATTTGCAACAAACAAATGCATACCTGGAGGGCATTCATTCTGGCCAGGTATCCCAACAGAGATCATTTCAGGGTCTGGCCTCAGCACTGATGGCAGCCATTGTCCCTGTGTTTAGCCTCCCCCTCCAACCTCCTCCACCCAGACCCAATCCCGTGTACCTCAGCCTATCCCAAGCACACCATCAGACCAGCATGCACACACATCAACACACATGAGTGGCTCAGGCAAACATAAGCACCACACATCCCACAGGCACTCACACAAGCAACATACCCATGCACACATACCAACATCCACTTCCTCCACTGTGTCCCCTTCCTCCACGTCTCCCTCCTCCCTCCCAGTCTCATCTCCTCTCACACTTGCATGCAGTACATCCTCAGCCACTTCCTAGATCACCAGCACGCCCATCACCACACACCTCTCATGTGCACTCACCACCCCGCCACCATTCACACATCCCCAGTATCCTCTCCCAGTGTGTCTTTGAGCCCTCCTCCCAAAGTACACAAACGCAGGCATACACCCACCCAACAGCCATCCACCTCACAACAGCATCCAGCCCCTGCACCTTCACCCAATTTTCAGCAGACGTACACCTCCTACATCCACTTCCTCTTCCTCCACTCCCTAACCCCCTCCATCTACCTGTCCCAGTGTGTCTAAAAAAGGTTCCTGGCAAACCTTGACCTATTCCCTTTACCTCCCCCCATCCTTCCCCTAGGTCCAGGCTTTCCAGGTACAAGCTCAGCACCTCAGCCACCAAATCCCCAGGCACGCTGGTGCCAGCAACTGCGGGGTCATGGAGTGCGCCAACCATCAGGGATGTCAGTGTGCCACGTAGCGAGGGCAAGGACATTCCGCCACCTGCCAAGGTGCAAAAGGTGCCCACATCCCAGAGGGAGAAGCGGAAAACTCCAGCCACCAAGGGGTCAGCGAAAACAAAAGGGGATAGTGGCAAGACAACTGAGCCACCATCAAAGGTGGGGGAGGGCCAAAAACAGAAGGGAAGGTCAGGAGAGGGCATGGTGGCACACCTTCTGTCCACGTCCACACAAACCTGTGCGGCGGCGAACACCGCCACCTGCACCACCACCTGCACCGCCTAAAGCCGTTGCAGCAGTCCCCAGCCTCTTCCCCGGTGGGCAGCCGTCTGAGGCCACAGGAGAAATCCTGCTTTCTCCCTCAGCAGGTGCTGACACATGCCCCGCCACCACCACCGCCACCACAGAACCCACAGCCAGCATCGCTGCCATAGACCCCGCCACCAGCACCGCAGCCAGCACCGCCACCACAGACCCCGCCGCCAGCACCGCTGCCACAGACACCGCCGCAGGCACCACCACGGCAGACACCGCCACCAGCACTGCTACGACAGACACCGCCGCAAGCACCAGCAGCGGCCCCGCGATGTCCTCGGACAGTGGCACCACTGCTGACATGCCTACCTCAGCAATTTCATGGCACACACACCCAGGTGAGGTAATTGTACCGGCCACACTGCATGTGGAGCACTCTGGGCACCAGGCCCCCTCCAGAACCAGTGGAGATTGACATCCACTATCTCAGTCCTTGGCAGGATGAAGCACTCTGGGCACCAGGCCCCCAGCAGAACCAGTGGAGATTGACATCCACTTGAGAGACTGTGGCTTTGCACTCCCCAGGATAAGGCAGTGGGTAAACCACCCACTGGAGAGGCTTGAGAGACTGTAGCTTACATTCCACAGGAGAAAGCAGTGGGCAAACCACCCACTGGAGAGACTTGAGAGACTGTGACTTTGCATTCCCCAGGATAAAGCAGTGGGCAACCCACCCACTGGAGAAACTTGAGAGACTGTGGCTTTGCACTCTTCAGGATAAAGCAGTGGGCAAACCACCCACTGGACAGACTTGAGAGACTGTGGCTTTGCACTCCCCAGGATAAAGCAGTGGGCAAACCAGCCGCTGGAGAGACTGGAGAGACTTGAGAGACTGTGGCTTTGCCCTCCCCAGGAAAAAGCAGTGGGCATGGAGCCCCCTCGTGCAGCAGTGGCGTCGTGCGTTCATCTGGCTGAGGTGCCCCCCACTTCCCCTGAGGTGCATGTTTCATTTTGATCTGATACCTCTCCAGTGTTCTCTCTGTTTCCAGTCATGTATCATGTGTGGGCTTTGCCCATGCATTTTGGGCCCAGTGGTCCACGGTCAATGATTGGTGCACTATCCGGACTTGTGTAGTTGGTGTACATAATTGTGTTTACTGGATTTTGAACTTTGATAATGAGATTTCACATGATTACATTTGTTCAAATCAATTCCTTTTGTCCTTGCGTTCTTCCAGGGGGTGGGGGTGTATGTGTACTGTTGCTGCATGTATTTGTGTGTATGGTGTTGTGGTTGTGGGTGGGGGTGGTGTGCGTTGCGTGTGTGTGTCACTCTCTTTTCCCTCCTCCCTCCCCTGTGTTCTAGGTGCTGTACTCACCATGGTTGTTGCCGCCGTCGTTGGTGCTCGTGATAGAAGAGAAGGAAGACCAGCATCAGCAGTATCAGCAATTCAGGCTCCATGTCGTCCTGGTTCCTCGTTGGGTGTGGAGAGGTGGGTGTTTTCCCTTCTGCCGTGTTTTTGTTCGCGTTCGTTCCGCCCCGGAAAAGGTGGCAGATAGTCATCTTGTGATAGGGTGGTGGGTACATTGTCTTCCGCCTGTCTGTTGGCGGTTACCGCCGAGCTGTTTGTTTGTTCTGCCGTGGCGGTCGGAGTGTTAAAGTGGCTGTGTATGTTGGCGGTTTCCGGCATGGTCCTGATTCCATTTCCGCCGGCCTGTTTGCGGTATTACCGCCGCTTTAATACCGACCTCCAGGGTTGTAATGAGGGCCTAAGTCACTAAACTATAGTGACTAGTTTGTAAGCAGAGAGAGCATAAGCACTGAAGTTCTGTTTAGCAGAATTTCAATGACACAGTTAAGCACTACTGACAACATAAGTATTAGGCCACAAACTATGAGCATTGGGGTCCTGACCAGCAGGATCCCAGTAAGACAGGCAAAACATACTGGCAAACAGGCAGGAATTGAGGGAAACATGCCAAGAAAGATGATACTTTCCTACAATTTTACTCTGTGGTACTTGATGTCAGCTTTCCCCACTCAAGTACAGAGCTCGGGTGCCTGCACATGTGGGATATGTGACATTATTTGATGTCCTTAGTTGTTTCCTCTGGCAGCTTGTTGGGCTTGTATATCTGTTGTGACTTCAATATTGGAAACCTGCCAGGGTCCAGGTGGTGTTATCTGTCACAGCTCCTGTCATGGTGGCATGCAATGAGCCAATACCATAGTATGCTACTGCCCAGCATGACTGGGTAATGTACTGACCTGCCCACCCTCTTTGTACATATGTGAAATGTTGCAATGCAGACATTGATATATTGTACAGTCAGTATTGGTATATGTGTGTCCTTCCCCATATATTCCTGCACTTCTGGTAAGGCATGTATTGTCACCTACATTGCTCCCATTCCTTAGGCTGCTTGCACTTTGGTCTCCAGGGCGAGCACGACCGTGGGTAGGTGTCCCGCATTGTAGACGCCTATAGACAAAAGCTATAGGCTTAATCGTGCTACTCCCTAAGGGGCCCCCCGAATGCAGAGGGCGGGGCGACCATTTTTTGTTTCAGACCATTGACGAGACAGTTTACACAAATGTTGTAAGTGACTACTACTTAACTCTCATAGATGTAATTAGATAGTGTATTTTTGTATATATAGCCAGGAGAAGTCTAGTTTGTTATAGGTCCTGATGAAGCGTTAGAGGATCTTTCACGACCAATATTACGCGAAACATGTTGACCAGACCCTAGGGGACAGGTGACAATTGCCCAGCACTCCAGGCTTTCTAAAGTGGTTGAGCATCATTCTCATTTTCCACTTAATTATGTTTTTAATCTTGATCGTAACCCCTCTGGATAGATATTAAACAGAACAAGTTTAGGGGTTTCTAATCAATCTTAATGTTATCACTCTCCTGCCATTCAGAGTATCTGACCTCCATAATACACGGCAGCCACTCCACATCAAAAAGATCTCCGGCAAAGAGCCCCCGAAAGGGGAGCCCGTCAGACATTGCACCAGCCGGTCTGACGAGGAGCTTCCCGATAATGAAGCATGACACCCTTTCGGGTGTGTGAGGGTTTTAAGCTCCTAAACATTAACTGTTCACCCTAGAGTTAGGAACAGTGTACTTTCATTATTGATTACATGTATTGGGAGTATGTACACTGGACCTTGAATCCTCCCGATCCCTCTTTTTTGTTGATGCTTGCACTTTGTACACATCTTCTACAGCAACATTGTCTGGTCACACATGGACATGATGCAACATGTGACTTGTGTAATTAGAAGATGTACACATCTCCTTCTACTTGCTACTTGCTAGTTACAGTTCCATTGACGGTATTCGTGAGATGTCATGAGTTCTACACCCACACATGACATTACTCCTGCCACAGCACTTGTGTTGTCTCAATTTCACCTCCTGTGTTGTTTTTGGAAGTATCTGTGAGTGTCTCAAAGCTGTCCATCTATGACCTCCATTGAACATGGATATGCATTTCTTCCAGCATGCCACAACCCAGGTAACTCTTACCATGACTGAATGATATTGAAGTTTGAAATCATCTCAGTGCTGTTTAGTTCATTTGCCAATTACCACATATATGGTTAGGTCTACTCCCACTCAGTTTGGTGTTGTGGCTCAAGAGCCTTGGAATATTGATGTTGATCCCAAACTGATGGTTATGATTTAGGTAAATGTGTGAGTTGTCCGTATTTGAAGCAGTGATCTGTTGTTTGATGGAACCTACCACCTCCTAGCACCACAATGGTGTCAGATGTTGAAATACCATAGTTGCACTACAAAGCCAGTCTATGCCGTCCATGTTACCATATGGCACTATGCATACAGTGTGACACTTTGTGACCCTTTGTGGCAGATGATGGTTGTGCCAGCCATCAAGTGTAAAAGAGTGTGTATCATACATTAGTAGGATGGTGTAATTTGGTGCAGTAGTATCTCCAGACTTCCAATGCATGATTTCTGACTGACACTTTCAAAACATGCACAGTATAGGCTTTGGGAGGGGGCACAGCTATTTTTCACATAGGTCCCCTAATACGGTACATGTAAGTTCAGGTATGTCCTCTATACTCCTACCGAGTCCTACTATGACATCCATGATTGTTAGTGTTTTTTCACAGACTCAGCACCATCGTGGACCTTTTCTGGTATCTGCAACAGACATGGGTGGTCATTACAACCCTGGCGGTCGGTGTTAAAGCGGCGGTAAGACTGCCAACAGGCCGGCGGTAAACATTTTGCAATTACGACCGTGGCAGAAACCGCCAACAAAGACAGCCACTTTAACACTCCGACCTCCACGCCGGTACAAACAAACAGCGCGGCGGTCACCGCCAACAGACAGGCGGAGGACAAAGTACCGCCCACAATATCACAAACTACCAATCCGCCACCTTTTTCGGGGCGGATTCACGTGGATAAAAACACTGCGGAAACAGGATTCCGAAGGGAAAACGCTCACCTCTACACACCCCACGAGGAACTAGGCCACCATGGAGCTGGAACTCCAAATTCTCCCTGCGATAGTCTTCCTGCTCCTCTACCAGGAGCACGAACGCCGGCGGCTTAGACCATGGTGAGTACTGCACCTACGACACAGGAGAGGGGGGAGGGGAAAAACAGGGACACACACACGCAACACGCAACACCCCCACCCTCACCCACGACAACACACACACTAATACATATTGATACATCACAGTTACACCCCCAAACCCCCCAGAAGAATGCAAAGACAAAAGAAAATGAGTGTAACCATTTTAATATATTAAAATCAAGTATGCAAAAATATATATATACGCCATTAACAAAATATACATCGAGCATAGTAGTCCAGGTAGTGCTCCAATTAAGTCTGTGGAACACTGGGCCCACACGGTATGGGCGAGGCCCACACAAGATCCCCGGCCATGACGGAGAAAACACTGCAGGGGCATCAGAGAGCAAGAAAACAGGACCTCAGCGGGTGGGAAAGGGGGGGCACCTCAGCCGGTGGAGTGCACAATGCCAAATCCACAAGAGGGCCACATGCCCACTGTTCAATCCTAGGGAGTGCAAAGCCACAGTCTCTCAAGTCTCTACAGTGGGTGGGTTGCCCACTGTTCTATCCTGGGGAGTGCAAAGCCACAGTCTCTCAAGTCTCTACAGTGGGTGGGTTGCCCACTGTTCATTCCTGGGGAGTGTAAAGCCACAGTCTCTCAAGTCTCTACAGTGGGTGGGTTGCCTACTGTTCAATCTTGGGGAGTGCAAAGCCACAGTCTCTCAAGTCTCTACAGTGGGTGGGTTGCCCACTGTTCAATCCTGGGGAGTGCAAAGCCACAGTCTCTCAAGCCTCTACAGTGGGTGGGTTGCCCACTGTTCAATCCTGGGGAGTGCAAAGCCACGGTCTCTCAAGTCTCCAGTCTCTCAAGTGGATAACAATCTCCAATGGTTCTGGAGGGGGCATTGTGCTCAGAGTGCTTCATTCTGCTAAGGACAGATGTAGTGGATGTATCTCTCCACTGGTTTTGGAGGGGGCATGGTGCCCAGAGTGCTTCATTCTGCGTGTGATGGATTCAGTAGCGTCAGTGCCCTTGGCACTCATGGGCCAGCGTTGCTTGAGCCGGCGCTGCCCTGTTCAGCGGTGCTTGAGACGGCGGTGCCCTGTTCAGCGGTGCTTGAGACGGCGGTGCCCTGTTTAGCGGTGCTTGAGATGGCGGTGCCCTGTTCAGTGGTGCTTGAGACGGCAATGCCCTGTTCAGTGGTGCTTGGAGCGGCGGGCTCCTTTGCAGTGACTCAGCTGCTGGCGGTCCTTCATGGCCCAGCGGGGCTTGTGCTGGCGGTCCTTCATGGCCCAGCGGGGCTTGTGCTGACAGTCCTTCATGGCCCAGCAGGGCTGGTGCTGGTGGTCCTCTCTGTCCCAGCGGGGCTCGTGCTGGCGGTCCTCTCTGTCCCAGCGTGGCTTGTGCTGGGGGTCCTCTCTAGCCCAGCAGGGCTTGTGCTGGCGGTCCTCTCTAGCCCAGCGGGGCTTGTGCTGGCGGTCCTCTCTGTCCCAGCGGGGCTTGTGCTGGCGGTCCTCTCTAGCCCAGCGGGGCATGTGCTGGTGGTCCTCTCTGTGTCAGCGGGGATAATGGCTGTGGCCTCCTGGTCAGCGGGGATGACGGCTGTGGCCTCCTGGTCAGCGAGGATGATGGCTGTGGCCTCCTGGGCAGCGGGGATGACAGCTGTGGCCTCCTGGGCAGCGGGGATGATGGCAGTCTCCTCCGTCGTGCTTCTCTTCCCAGACTTTCCTGGTTTCTTGTGGCCCTTCCCCACCTTGGAAGGTGTTGCAGCTGACTCCACACTCCCACCTGTACCCCTGCGAGCGGCTTTGGTGTCTGGAGTCTTCCCCCTCTCCCGCCGGGCACTGGCCAACTTCTGATGCTTCACAGGTGTGGGACCGTTTGTGCTGTGGTTCCATGCCACACTGGCTGCCCTGGTGGCCGGTGCACTCCAGATTCCAGTGACTACAGGCACCACTGGTCCCGGAGATGTTGTGCCTGAGGTGCTAGTTTGGGACCTAGGAGACAGACGGGGTGGGGGAGCTGTGGGAAAGAGGTCAAGGTTGGACAGGAAAAGTTTTTGGGAGACACTGGGAAGGGTAGCTTGAGGGGGTTTGGGAGTGGAGGAACAGGTTGTGGTTGTAGGAGGTGTTTGCTGACTTTGGGTGAAGGTGCATGCGCTGGAGGCTGTCGTGAGGTGGATGGCTGTTGGGTGGGTGTGTGCCTGCGTTTGTGTATCTTGGGAGGGGGCGTCACAGACACACTGGGAGAGGACACAGGAGACGTGTGAATGATAGTGGGGGTGGTGACTGCACGTGAGCTGGGTGTGGTGGTGGGTGTACTGGTGATGGTAGTAGTGGCTGTAGAGGTAGTGCATGCAGGTGTGAATGTAGACGAGACTGGGAGGGAGGAGGGAGAAGAGGAGGAGGGGGACACAGTGGAGGCAGTGGATGTTGGTGTGTCTGCATGTGTGTGATGCCTGCGTGAGTGCCTGTGGGATGTGCGGTGCTTATGTTTACTTGAGCTTCCCTCGTGTGTTGACGTGTGTGCATGCTGGTCTGTAGGTGTGCTTGGGATAGGCTGAGGTACAGGGGATTGGGTCTGGGTGGCGGAAGTTGGAGAGGGGAGGCTAGACACAGGGACAATGGCTGCCATCAGTGCAGAGGCCAGAGTCTGAAAAGGTCGCTGAAGGGCTTCCTGACCAGAATGAATGCCCTCCAGGAATGGATTGGTTTGTTGCAACTGCCTTTCTACACCCTGGATGGCATTCAAAATGGTAGACTGCCCAACAGTGAGGGACCTGAGGAGGTCAATGGCCTCCTCACTGAGGGCAGCAGTGGTGACTGGGGCAGGGGCTGAGGTGCATGGGGCGAAAGTGATGCCCACCCTCCAGGGTGAGCGGGCACGATGCAAAGGCTGAGGGACTGCTGGGAGGGCGGTGCTGGAAGGGGGGGTTGGCGGCTGTACCTGTAGATGGGGGGACACAGATGTTGCCGCCACCACAAGGGAGCTCCCATCAGAGGACGAGTCCGTGTCACTGGTCTCAGCTCCTGTCTCCGCCGTGGAGCTCCCCTCGCCCTCCATCCCACTGGTGAAGTCCGATTCCGTAGTGTGGCCCTCCTTGGCCATGTGGGATGCAGCCCCCTCGTGCTCCGGTGCCCCTGCTCCTCCGCCTGATGATGCTAATGCACACAAGAACAGGGAGACCACAAAAAGGGGGGGGGACGACAGAAGAAAGACATGTTGAGTGCATGCATTACCGATACCGTTGGCGGACATGACAGACACAAAAGCCCCCTGCCCAACGACACGCTCTTGAGCTCCACTGTTCAATTCCTGGGAAATAGCCTTCTAGGCTATGGATGACATCTGCACACATGGTTGACACAGGGGCATGACTAGGTGTACTTGGCACTCTACAGAGGTGTGGTGGGGTGCCACATGGCCTGCCTTACGGAGTGACCTTGCCCACGGAACTCACCCTGGCCTAGGGAAACCCAAAGCCCACCTCCCCCACCCAGACCCCTCCACTGCACGCAAAATCAGCAGAATGAGAGTGTACTCACCCCCTTGTGGCTGCTGTGATGCCCTCAAGAGCCCATCCAACTCTGGGTACGCCACTGCCAGGATCCTGAACATAAGGGGGGGTCATGGTGCGACGGGCATCCCTCCCACGTTGGGAGGCCATCCCCAGCTGAGCCTCCACCGTCTTCTTGCTCCAGCGGCAAATGTCCTCCCATCTTTTCCGGCAGTGGGTGCTCCGTCTGTGGTGGACCCCCAGGGTCCGGACGTCCTTGGCAATGGCACACCAAATATATTTTTTCTGGTGGGCGCTGACCTACATGATTTGTACAGGGGGAAGAGAAACTTATTACCAACTGCACTGTCACATTCATTGGCCCCCATCCCTACCCTTGCCATGTGGCACATGCACTCACCGTCTTTTCATGCACGCCACACTCTCCCCCCTTCCTTCTTACATCCACACCTCTCCACACAGGCATAGCCCATACAGCATGCTCCCAGTGTACTTACCTGCTTGTCTGGAGGACCATAGAGTAGCGTGTACTGGGGGAGGACCCCATCCACGAGTTTCTCCAACTCCTCCGATGTGAAGGCAGGGGCCTTTTCCCCAGACACTCGAGCCATTGTCTCTTCCAGACCGAGGTCACAGCAGCACTTGCAGTGTAGGTCCTCTCCTGTCGAAGATCAGGTATCGACTGATTGAACAGATAAAAAATGGCAGTCACGTCCGCGGCAGTACGTACCGTCACCGGCGGCATACATCGTCATTGGCTCCTGGGACCCATAGGGTCCAATGTTAACCAATGCAGCATTGCGCCGCGGTCTTCGACCGCCTACCGCGATGGTGTACAACGCCAGCGCAGTTACCTCACATCCCATTGTCCCACTTTAGAAGTCAGGCAGCCGCGATTTCAGGGACTCCATGGCTTCATTTTTATCTGCGTCACACATACCTAGGCCTAGACTCAACACACATACAGGCCACTTTTTAGATTATGATTGGTGTTCTGTGTAAGCTGTGGGTACGTACCTCTGAGTTGTTTGACTCTGTGCTCGCTGTTGTCCTTCATAGGCACCGTCCGCTGGGACATGTGAGGAGATGGCAGCATCCTCCGGTGTACCGACCGTTGGTGGACCTGTCGACAATGGAGGAAAGACATGTCATCATCACATACAGGCTTGACCGTGCCACAATCCAGGAACTGTGTACCCAGTTAGAGCCAGACCTGAAGTCAGCTATCCGCCATCCCACAGGAATCCCCTGTCAAGTGCAGGTGCTATCAGTGCTCCATTTCCTTGCAAGTTGGTCATTTCAAACAACAGTGGCCATTGCATCAGGGATGTCCCAGCCTATGTTTTCCAACGTGTTGTCCAGAGTGTTGTCTGCCCTGCTGAAACACATGCAGAGCTACATCGTTTTTTCCCTCAGGTGGAGGATTTGCCTACAGTGAAAGGTGATTTCTATGCCCTGGAACATATCCCCAACATCATTGGTGCCATTGATGGGACACATGTGGCTTTGGTCCCCCCCACAGGTGTGAACAGGTGTACAGAAACCAGAAGATTCGATGAATGTACAGATGGTATGTTTGGCAGAACAGTACATCTCCCATGTGAATGCCAAGTTCCCTGGCTCAGTTCAGGACACCTACATCCTGCGGAATAGCAGCATCCCTTATGTGATGGGTCAACTCCAGAGGCACCATGTGTAGCTAATAGGTGAGCACCTGGAAGCAAGACAGTGGGAATGGTTGTCTGGGTCTGGGGATATCCCTACAGGTTAGTGTGTGTCTAACAGTTGTCCCTCGCCATTTGCAGGTGACTCTGGTTACCCCAACCTGTCATGGCTACTGACCCCAGTGAGGAATCCCAGGACAAGGGCAGAGGAACGCTACAATGAGGCCCATGGGCGAACTAGGAGGGTGATCGAGCGGACCTTCGGCCTCCTGAAGGCCAGGTTCAGGTGCCTCCATATGACAGGTGGATCCCTATTCTACTCACCAAAGAAGGTGTGCCAGATCATCATGGCCTGCTGTATGCTTCACAACTTGGCTTTGCGACCACAGGTGCCTTTTCTGCAGGAGGATGGTCCAGATGGTGGTGTTGTTGTAGCTGTGGAGCCTGTGGACAGTGAAGACGAGGAAGCAGAAGAAGAAGACATGGACAACAGGGACTCAGTGATCCAGCAATATATCCAGTGAAACACAGGTAAGAATACACACCTGCCTATTACATGTAATTAAACACTACTACCTCTCTACTGTCTGTCGTTTTCACCCAGTGTATGGTCACTGAGTTGTCACTTTCCCTTACGATTTCACAGATGTGGGCCCCAATGTGTGACATCTGCTTTGATTACTCATGGACTACAGCTGTGTGACATAGGTATGTTGACATTAAAAATGAAAGAGCTTTTTGCGACGGTAATTGCTAATACACTATTCCGAAATCACAGACTCACTCCAGATTGTTTTGTGCTTTAAGGGTGTTTATTTAAGTGCTCAATATTGGAGGGGGTAGCAAAATGGTGAGGGGTGATGGTGGAGGAATGCCCATGGCAGAGTCCAGTCTATTAGTCTCACAGGTTCATTGCCCTAATGGGCATAGGAAGTGGAGCTGGGGAAGTTTAAGGATGGACAGGGTGACAAAGTGGGACAGTAGGATGACATTCAGGGTGGTCTCATTTCTTGGCGGGGGTCTTGGCATCGTCCTCTGTTTTTGTCCTGATCTCAGGGACCGTTTGTGAGGTGGTTGTCCCTCTGCAGGGCGTGGGCTGGGTGGGGTGCTGGTGTGGTGGTCCTGTGGTGGTGCCTTCTGTCCAGTAGCGCAGGCGGAGGTAGTGGGCAGTTCATCGTCCATGCTAGTGTCAGGGGCCCATCACAGTGCCACAGTGTCCCTCCTGGTGTTGTGTACTTCCTTCAGCACCCCTATGATGGTGCCCAGGGTGGAACTGATGGCTCTGAGTTCCTCCCTGACGCCCGAATACTGTTCCTCCTGCAGGCACTGGGTCTGCTGAAACTTGGCCAGTACTGTTGCCATCGTCTCCTGGGAGTGGTGGTAGGCTCCCATGATGTTGGAGAGGGTCTCGTGGAGAGTGGGTTCCCTGGGCCTGTCCGCCCCCCGTTGCACAGCAGCCCTCCCAGTTCCCCTGTGTTCCTGGGCTTCCGTCCCCTGCCCCACCACTGCCCCAGGTCCCTGTCCTTGTTGGGGTGGGGGGTTAGCCTGTGTTCCCTGTAGTGGTGGACACACTGCTGATTGACGTGTCCTGGGGACGGAGGTATGGGCCCGCTGGGTGGGTGCTGTGCTGGTGTTTCCAGAGGGGGGAAGGTCTGTGGTGGCCTGTGACTGGGTGAGGGGAACCGACTGTCCAGAGGTCCCCGATGGGCCGGGCTGGTCATCTAGATCCAGTTGGACAGAGGTGCTGTCATCACTGTGGTACTCTTCTGTTGGTGGTGTGGACATGTGTGGACCCTACTGTCCGGTGATGTTGGGTAGGGTCCTGCAGGGGTATAAAAGGATGTTTATTAAATCTGTGTGTGCCATTGTGTGCAATAGGTGGGTGACCGTGTACCCCAGTGCTTGCATTCCTGTGTGGGACCTTGTGTGATGATGGTTTAGGGGGGTGTATGGGTATGTGCAGTGGGCCTGCTTTAGTGATGGGTGTCCATGCTTTGTTGTTGCATGCAGGGCTTGGTGTTAGGATGCGTGGTTTGTGATGTGGGGACATTTGTGAGGAGTTAGAGTGATGGGGGTGAGGGTGGGGGTATGTGCTGGCATGCAGGTAGGGTGGGGGATGTAATAGTTAAGATTTGACTTACCAGAGTCCATTCCTCCACCTACTCCTGCGAGGCCCTCAGGATGCAGAATCGCCAAGACCTGCTCCTCCCATGTTGTTAGTTGTGGGAGAGGAGGTGGGGGTCCGCCGCCAGTCCGCTGAACCGCCAGATGGTGTCTTGAGACCACGGAACTCACGTTCCCCCGTAGGTCATTCCACCTCTTCCTGATGTCCTCCCGATTTCTTGGGTGCTGTCCCACTGCGGTGACCCTGTCCACTATTCTGCGCCATAGCTCCATCTTCCTTGCAATGGAGGTGTGCTGCACCTGTGATCTGAATAGCTGTGGCTCTACCCGGACAATTTCCTCCACCATGAACCTGAGCTCCTCCTCTGAAAATCTGGGGTGTCTTTGCCGTGCCATGGGGTGGTGTAGGTGATATGTGGGGTGGTGTGTGGCGTGATAAGTGTGCTGATATGTAGTGACGTGTAGTGTGAGGTGCGCAGAAGTTATGTGGGTGATGGTGTTGTGTGCATGTGGATGCTAGTATTGTTGATGGTGGTGTCTCTCTCTGGCCTTCTCTCAGTAATTGTGGTCATAGGGGTTTGTGGGTGATGTGGGTGTGTGTTTTATATTGTATTGGGTGTGTGGGAGTGGTGTGTGTATGTGTATCAGGTGTGTGTATTTCGAATTGTCCAATGTGGTAGTGTTTTGTAAGAGTGTGTGTATTTTGAGCGCAGCAGTGAGTACCACCAATGGAATACCGCGGTTGAAAGACCGCCACGTGGATTCGTGGGTCGTGATAGTGTGGGCGTATTTCTTTTGGCATGACGGTGGAGGATTTGTTTTCGCCAGTTTATCACTGACCTTTGGTGTGGCGGACTTGTGTGGGTGTCTGAATTTTGGCGGATTCTGTGCTGTGGGTCATAATAGCTGTGGCAGATTTCCGCTGCCACAGCAGTGTGTTGGCGGTCTTCTGCACAGCGGTAAGCGGCTTTTGCCGCCAATGTTGTAATGACCGCTATGATGTTGATAAGGGCACTATGGGTGCATGTGAGGTGGCACTGGAGTAGGTGCTGCCTCATTTCTCATGATTCAGCTTTATGATCTTTAATTGCAGGTAATTTTGCAATTGTAGGTGTGTGACACAATGCAGCAGACAGGTGTATGTGCACCCTACAGGTATGTCAGGTATGTGTAGCAGATATATATTTAGTTATGGCAGCACCCGGGTGGCATTTTATTTAGGTTCTGCCATAGGCTTCCACACCATGGTTTATGTGGGACTATGCCTATGTATGTCTTCCTCAAAATTACCATATCCTATGCCATTGGCAAGCCTGTGTGCTTCTTTGTTTGGTGTAATATGTGTATGAGATCTGTATTTAGTTGTCAACCTGTGAACACTTGTAGTGGTTTGTGAGCAGCTTCTGTATGCAAAGATGGTGTGCCAGTCAGGGTGTGGCTGTGTTATGTACATTTTGGTGTATGTGTTTGTGACATGCAATGTATGCAATGTAGTGGGGCATGTTGCATATGTGTTGTTGCTTGTACATCTCTGTGCCCCTGCCCATGTGTATTTAGTGCAGTGTTTGTCTTGTTTGTCCTAGATAGCTGTTGTGTTGTGTGGTATGATTGGTATGGTGGCTTACCTATGAGTAGCCCATTGCCATATTTGCCATCCTGGAACCACTGGTTGATAGTGCAATGGTGAAAGATGTATGCATCATGGATGCTGCCGGGATATTTCACAAGGATGTTGGTGAAGAGCCCACGGTAGTCTACGATGGCCTGCACATTGATAGAATGTGTGTGCATGCAGTTCCTACATAGGTATTCTGTTGCTGCAGGTGGCACCTGTTGCACATGGGTACAGTCCATTGCACCTAGCACATGAGGAGCCCAGCAATTTCATTTCGCAGGATTGCGTTCATGACCTTCGGTAGGTAGACAGAGAAGGATGACTGGGAGATCCCAGCCACTTGTGCACCTGTTATCTGGAATGATGTAGACATCAGCATATGGAGGACAGCGAGGAGTTTTGTCATGGATGGAATGTTATAGGGAGTTCGCACCCTTGCCGTGATTTGTGGCACAATGTGGTGCAGCAGGAGTACAATGAACTCCTGGTTGAGTCTGTTTGTCCAGACCACATCTGGTTCCCTCACTCCAAGGTTGGTTGTGTGCTGTCTGAAAATCCTCTCCCTCCTTCTACGCAGCCTTTGTGGCTGCTGTGGTGGTGTTTGGGGCTACTGCAGTAGTGATGGAGGGATCTGCTGTCTTTGCAGACATATGGGGCTTGTGTGCCAAGCTGGAGAACTACCACTTCCATGTTGTCCTGGATGGTCTCCAAATTTCCTTCTGTGTGTTTTCCTTGAGTAGTGGTATGTGAGCCTCTTTTTAACGCTTGGTCTGACCAGGCATTAAAATTTGACACTAACTAGACTTAGGGGCATATTTATAGGCCCCTAGTACCACCTTGCACCTTGCACCACAGTAACGTAATTTATTTATTTTGATGTTAATGTGGCCCAACAAGGCCAAAATTCCTGCACCGTATTTACAGATTGGTGCAATGCATGCATTGCACCACTCTGTAACCCTTTGTGCTACTTTATGCCTGTGCCAGGAATAATGTATGCAAAGGGGGCGTTCCCTCGTTAGGGGAGCTGGAAAAATGGCGCAAGGAAATCTATAAGATTTCCTTGCGCCATTTTTTATGGCACTTTTAATGCCTGCTCAAGAGCAGGCATTAAAAGGGGGCTTCCATTCCTTAGAATGGGCCCCTATGTCTGCAGGAGTTGTGGCAATATTTTGGTGCTACTCCTGCAGAGTACATCAATAGCGTCATAATAAATTACACTATTGCCCCCTACCTTGCGCAGTGGTGTGCCGTATTTGAAATACAGCTCACACATGGTGGTCATACGGGGGGCTAAGGGGTACAGGGAAAGTGGCTCTGCACTCGGTGCAGGGCCACTTTTCATAGATCAGCCCCTGAGTGCCATTTTTTGAGTCCGGATCCTTAGTTATGTCCTTTTTGCATCAGGAGGTAAATATGGTGCTACGAGGTTAGCGTTTTGTTTAGGACAGGAACACCTACCTTCATCTCATTGTTGCCAAGTGGTATTGCGCATCCTTATCATGGCACTAACTCCAATATTTTGACGTTAGACAGGTGTAGCATCAAAATATAAATATTGAGTTAGGTTAGCGTTATTTTAGCTCTAAAAATAAATGGTACTAAGGAGACGCTAACCATCCATAAATATGGACTTTGGCCCAGATTTATACCCTGTTTGTACCGAATTTGTATAATATTTTTTACGCAAATTCAGTGCAAATCTATCTTTATATTTAAACTTTGGTGCTAGAACCATCTAGCGCCAAAGTTATGCCGTTAAAGTCATTTTTTGCTTGTGGGAAACCATCTTGTGTCAATGAGTTCAAAGATAGGCGTTCCCGTGCAAAAAATGATGATATGGGTTTAGCGCCATATTTATCCCTCATGCTAAAATCAAGCACTGGGGAGGGGGGCTTAAATAATGGCACTAAGCTTGTTTAGCGCCATTATTTCACTTCTGGGACAGGGCAGGCGTTAAGAGACTATTCTACCCAAAAAACACGACTATCTCTAAGTTTTGGTCTGTAATGCGAATGTAGCTTAAAAAACAATATATATTTATAATCCCCAAGTGCCACCCTGCGAAACATTAGCGTCATTTGTTTTGACGCTAATGTGGCCCAACCAGGCCAAAACCCTCACGCCACATTTACAAAGTGGTGCAATGTATGCATTGCACCACTTTGTAACCCTTTGCGCTACATTATGTCTGCGCCAGGCATAATGTATGCAAAAGGGGCGTTCCCCCATTAGGGGGGCTGAAAAAATGGCACAAGGAAATCGAACAGATTTCCTTGAATTATTTTTTATGCCACTTTTAATGCCTGCTCAGAGCAGGCGTTAAAATGGGGCTTCCATTATGTATAATGGGTCACTGTGTACTCTTCTGAAGTAGCGCTAATGTTCTGGCGCTACTCCTGCAGAGTAAATGAATAGGGTCATGCAAAATGATGCTATTGTCTTCTACCATGTGCCATGGTGCGCCATATTTTAAATACGACTCACCCATGATGGCGGTAGGGTGACGATAAAGGGCGCAAGAAAAATGGGGCTTCAAACAGTGCAGCCCCACTTTTCTTAAATACGCCCCTAAAAGGTTTTAGTTCATGCCTGAAAACATATCTTTTTTAAAATGTTATTGAGGCATTTAGGAAGAAAGTTTCAGAGGCCAGAGTCCACAATACAATTCAATGACCATCAACCCAGAAAAGGATAAAAGAATTTAAAGCAAAAAGATTTTGATCTGACAACCATATCGATATTCATGAAAGAGAGAGGAATATTGTGTCTCTACCCATTAGGAAAACAAGGACAGAGTTTGCTGATGATGGTGGCATGGTCTATTTTCTTAAAATCTCAATCCAGCCATGCTCCACATTTTCCACTCTCTGAAGCTGAGAAAGTCTACCTTTCAAGGTCATTGTTGAACCTTTCAAATAATTTTTGCATGCATAATTGTGGCAGGTGTAACTTGCAAAACTCTTGCATACTTCAAAATAGGGCAAATGCACTTTAAAAGTTTAAATATTTTTACTGAGATTTTATTTTCTTCAAAATTAATCCCATTCTCTAACACCCATACATCTGCGTTCCACCTTGGACATAGATGTAGCCTCATTACGAGTTTGGCAGTCTGAGGACTCCTGGAAGTCTGACCACCAGATTATGACCCTGGCGGTCAGACCACCAAGGGACTGCCACCACCTTCAGGATCATGGATCACGATTGGACCACCAGGGGTCCACCTCCTCCACCAGGATCGTGGATGCTGATGGGGTGGCGTCAGTCGGAGTCATGTTCAACGACGGTGCAGCTGAGTTCACAATTCCTCTTTCCATCACCCTTTTCATGGGGGGTCCCTACCACGAAAAGGCTGGCAGAAAGCTAGTGCTTGGGGCCACAGGGGGCCCATGAACTGCCCATGCCTGGGCAGTGTAGGGGCCCCCTTGCCAGCTCCCTGTCTATACAGTGTGCATTCTGGGGGTGCTGTTGTGCCACGGAATCGGTCTTGGCTTCGTTGATGGAGCCGAGGCCAGTATAACCAGTGAAAACATCATAATATAATGTTTTCGCGTCAGCCCAGTGAAAACATTGTAATACGACTGGGTGGGGAGGCTGCCAGTATGACGGCGACATCATCCCCGCTGTTTTGCCGGTCAGCTCATCTGACCACCAAAGTCGTAAAGAGGCCCTTCACCCCTATGTATGTCAGAAACCAATCTCTTTAAATCTCCGCCCCCAATATTTTTTATTTTAGGGTGATGCAACATCAGAATTCCGCCATTTATGGTGTTGGACTTACTACTACTCTTTTTTTTTTCGCTGCTGTAAGTTTACCCTCATAACTATGGCTCCATCCCCTCTTTCAGGGGGTAGAAACATGTTAAGCTATACTTTTAAGTAACTCTACACTTGTAAATGGTGAATTGTCAAAAGTTGTAAAGTTATTCATATTATTCAAGAATAAACTTACACAATAGATGTACTTACCTGTAAGTTTACTAGTGATAATAGACCCCTATGTATCTAAACCAGGAGGAACTCTCATTCTTTAACATGGTGGATCTGTAGATTGTAGGGATAATGGCCAACATGAATGATCCTTTGTCCCTCTTAGTCTCATCATTACCCAAAGACTCGACGTAGGAGCTCACCTCCCACCTCCTACTTTATGGGCTACTGTAGAAATTGCCGTTCTGATTAGCAGAGGTATGCACCCTGTCCAAGAAGGAGCCACAATCATTGTCAGGGTAAGTCACAAACACAATGTAAATTAACCTGTGCTCACCCTCTGGTAGCTTAGCACACAGCAGTCAGGCTTAACTTAAAAGGCAATGCATTAAGCATTCATGCAATGCTTCAATCAGTAAAATAGTGAAAACACTGCACGAAAAGATAACATACCTTGTTAGAAAAATGTAATGATTGAAAGAAGACCAAAATGATAAAAGTCCAATAAGTAGAACTTAAGATATGATTTCTTCCAAATAAAGTGAAATGTAGTTCTTAAAAGCATAAAGCGCCAATCAGGCTATCTAGTTGCGCTAGATAGGGTCAAATCTGAAAATGTAGGCCGACCGCGATCGTGCATGAGTGAAACACAGGGACCAGCCTTAGCTCACTGCAAAAGTAACTTGTTTGGGTTGATGTTGCTGTTGAGGGAAATGCTAGAAGCAGAGGAGGCAATGCATCATCGTCGATCTTCAAGATGTAGGTGATGCATAAGTTCCCAGTCGCACAAAGTCGGGGATCTGTTGGGAATGGAGGCTGTAGGAAAGTAGCATCTTTCTTGGCATGTTATACCAATTTCTGCCTGTTTGTCAGTGTGCTTTGCCTGTCTCACTGGGATCGTGCTAGCCAGGACCCCAGTGCTCATAATTTATGACCTAATGTGTGTGTTGTCAGTAGTGCTTAACTGTGTCACTGAGGCTCTGCTAACCAGAACCTCAGTGCTTATGCTCTCTCTGCTTCCAAATTAGTCACTATAGGCTAGTGCCTTCATTTACCCAATCCAATTGACCCACTGGACCCCCCCCTTACAAGTCCCTAGTATATGGTTCCTCAGTACCCAGGGCATTGGGGTTCCAGGAGATCCTTATCGGCTTCAGCATTTATTTTGCCACCCGTAAGGAGCTCAGACAAACCCTTTCACAGGACTGCCACTGCAGCCTGCGTGAATTAGTGCACACACTATGTCACAGCCATTTTAACAGCACTTAAGTAGCTTATAAATTACCTATATGTCTAACCTTCATTTACTGAAGGCTCGGTGCAAAGTTACTAAGTGTGAGGGAATCCCCAGACTTCGTGAGAGCGAGGATGCCATTACTCGCGTTTACTACATATAGGTCAATACCTATATGTAGCTTCACAATGGTATCTCTGAATATGGCTATGTAAGGTGTGTAAGATCATGGAATTGTCCCCCCATTCCAAATCTGGTATTGCAGAGCCAATTCCATGTATCCTGGAGGCTCCACTATGGACCCCCAGTACTGCCAAACCAGCTGTCTGAGGCTTGCACTGCAGCGACAGTTGCTACCACCTCACAGACAGGGTTCTTCCCTCCTGGGGTCTGAGCAGGTCAGTCCCAGGAAGGCAGAACAAAACATGTCCTCCGACAGCAGGGTGTTACACCCTCTCCCTTTGGAAATAGGTGTTACAGGCTGGGGAGGGGTAGCCTCCCCCAGCATCTGGAAATGCTTTGAACGGCTCAGATGGTGCCCTCCTTACATAAGCCAGTCTACACCGGTTCAGAGACCCCTTGTCCCCTGCTCTGGTGCAAAACTGGACAAAGGAAAGGGAAGTGACCACTCCCCTGTCCATCACCACCCTAGGGGTGTTGCCCAGAGCTCCTCCAGTGTGTGCCAGACTTCAGCCATCTTGCTTTGCAAGGTGTGAGGGCACTCTGGAGGCCTTGGAGTGGCCAGTGCCAGTAGGTGACATCAGAGACCCCTCCTGATAGGTCCTTACCTGATAAGGTAGCCAATCCCCCTCTCAGGGCTATTTAGGGTCTCTCCTGTGGGTTCTCTTCAGATTCGCCTTGCTAGTTTCCAGCAGGAATCCTCTGCAATTGCTACTTCATCCTCTGACCTCGGATCAACCGCAGATTGCTCTGGGTACCGCTGTAACATCAACAAAGTATCTAGAAGGGATACTTTTCCTCTGCAAATTCAGCTCGAGCCAGCAACTGCAACAGTTTCCACGGTGTGCACGCTCCGAGGACTCCCTGTCTTCACCCTGCACCAGAAGGACCAAAGAAATCTTCTGTGATGTGACGGAGTCACTTCCCTGCTCACACAGGCACCTTCTATGTCAACCACTGGGCAGCGGACCACAAACCTCTCTTATGGTTAAAACAAATGAAAGGTGAAAACCCTATATTGTTGATGTGGTCCATTTCCCTACAGGGGATAGAATTTACAGTGGAACATAGACCCACTCCAATGCAGATGGACTCTCCAGATATTTCCACTTAGACAATGAAGACTCATCTGAGCAAGGTTAGCCTTATTGTACCCTCTTTTTGACATATTACCCCAAATTCTGCCTGATGTCATTGTGTTTTTGCCTGTCTCACTGTGATCGTGCTAGTCAGGACCCCAGTGCTTATGGTTTATGGCCTGCTCGTCAGTATGTTTCACTGTTTTCTAAATTGTCACTGGTGTCCTGCTAATCAGGACCCCAGTGCTCATGCTCTATCTACTTCCAAATTTGTCCTTATATACTGGTAACTCAGTATTTCACTCCAATTTGGCATACTGGTCCCCCTTATAAGTTTATAGTATATGGTACCTAGGTACCCAGGGCATTGGGGCTCCAGGGGATCCCAATGGGCTGCAACATTTCTTTTGCCACCCATAGGAATCCCAAGCAAAGGCTTCTACAGGACTGCCATTGCAGGTCTTCCAACCTTGAAGACTAGGTGCAAAGTACCTGTGTGTGAGGGCACCCCTGCCCTAGCAAAGGTGCGCCCACGTCGTCCAGGCTCATTTTCCTGGACTTCGTGAGTGCGGGGATGCCATTTTACGCATGCACTGGACATAGCTCCATACCTATGTCCAGCTTCATAATGGTAACCCTAAATATGGCCCTGTAAGGTGTCTAACAACTGGGAATTGGTCCCAATACTGATTTCACTAGTGGTTGCACAGTCCCATGCAAAGTATCTAGAAGGGATACTTTTCCTCTGCAACTTCAGCTCGAGCCAGAAACTGCAACAGTTTCCACGGTGTGCACGCTCTGAGGACTCCCTGTCTTCACCCTGCACCAGAAGGACCGAAGAAATCTTCTGTGAATTGACGGAGTCACTTCCCTGCTCACACAGGCACCTTCTATGTCAACCACCGGGCACCGGACCACAAACCTCTCTTATGGTTAAAACAAACGAAAGGTGGAAACCGTATATTGTTAATGTGGTCCATTTCCCTACAGGGGATGGACTTTACAGTGGAACATAGACCCACTCCAACGCAGATGGACTCTCCAGATATTTCCACTTAGAAAATGAAGACTCATTTGAGCAAGGGTAGCCTTATTGTACCCTCTTTTTGACATATTACCCCCAATTCCGCCTGATGTCATTGTGTTTTTGCCTGTCTCACTGTGATCGTGCTGGTCAGGACCCCAGTGCTTATGGTTTATGGCCTGCTCGTCAGTATGTTTCACTGTTTCCTAAATTGTCACTGGTGTCCTGCTAATCAGGACCCCAGTGCTCATGCTCTATCTACTTCCAAATTTGTCCTTATATACTGGTAACTCAGTATTTCACTCCAAATTGGCATACTGGTCCCCCCTTATAAGTTTATAGTATATGGTACCTAGGTACCCAGGGCATTGGGGCTCCAGGGGATCCCAATGGGCTGCAGCATTTCTTTTGCCACCCATAGGAATCCCAAGCAAAGGCTTCTACAGGACTGCCATTGCAGGGCTTCCAACCTTGAAGAGTAGGTGCAAAGTACCTGTGTGTGAGGTCACCCCTGCCCTAGCAAAGGTGCGCCCACGTCGTCGAGGCTCATTTTACTTGACTTCGTGAATGCGGGGACGACATTTTACGCGTGCACTGGACATAGCTCCATATCTATGTCCAGCTTTACAAAGGTGCGCCCACGTCATCCAGGCTCCTTTTCCTGGACTTCGTGAGTGCAGGGATGCCATTTTACGCATGCACTGGACATAGCTCCATACCTATGTCCAGCTTCATAATGGTAACCCTAAATATGACCATGTAAGGTGTCTAGCAACTGGGAATTGGTCCCAATACTGATTCCACTAGTGGTTGCACAATCCCATGCAAAGTATCTAGAAGGGATACTTTTCCTCTGCAACTTCAGCTCGAGCCAGAAACTGCAACAGTTTCCACGGTGTGCACGCTCTGAGGACTCCCTGTCTTCACCCTGCACCAGAAGGACCGAAGAAATCTTCTGTGAATTGACGGAGTCACTTCCCTGCTCACACAGGCACCTTCTATGTCAACCACCGGGCACCGGACCACAAACCTCTCTTATGGTTAAAACAAACGAAAGGTGGAAACCGTATATTGTTAATGTGGTCCATTTCCCTACAGGGGATGGACTTTACAGTGGAACATAGACCCACTCCAACGCAGATGGACTCTCCAGATATTTCCACTTTGACAATGAAGACTCATTTGAGCAAGGGTAGCCTTATTGTACCCTCTTTTTGACATATTACCCCCAATTCTGCCTGATGTCATTGTGTTTTTGCCTGTCTCACTGTGATCGTGCTGGTCAGGACCCCAGTGCTTATGGTTTATGGCCTGCTCGTCAGTATGTTTCACTGTTTTCTAAATTGTCACTGGTGTCCTGCTAATCAGGGCCCCAGTGCTCATGCTCTATCTACTTCCAAATTTGTCCTTCTATACTGGTAACTCAGTATTTCACTCCAAATTGGCATACTGGCCCCCCTTATAAGTTTATAGTATATGGTACCTATCTACCCAGGGCATTGGGGCTCCAGGGGATCCCAATGGGCTGCAACATTTCTTTTGCCACCCATAGGAATCCCAAGCAAAGGCTTCTACAGGACTGCCATTGCAGGGCTTCCAACCTTGAAGAGTAGGTGCAAAGTACCTGTTTGTGAGGGCACCCCTGCCCTAGCAAAGGTGCGCCCACGTCGTCCAGGCTCATTTTCCTTGACTTCGTGAGTACGGGGACGACATTTTACGCGTGCACTGGATATAGCTCCATATCTATGTCCAGCTTTACAATGGTAACCCTAAATTTGGCCATGTAAGGTGTCTAACAACTGGGAATTGGTCCCAATACTGATTCCAGTAGTGGTTGCACAATCCCATGCACTCTGGGGGCTCCACAGTGGACCCCAGTACTACCATTACAGCCTTCTGAGATTTTCCAGGCAGCCCCAGCTGCTGCCACCTCACAGACAGGTTTCTGTCCTCCTGTTGCTTGAGCAGCTCAAGCCGAAGAAGGTAGAACAAAGGATTTCCTTTTGGAGAGGGATGTTACATCCTCTCCCTTTGGAAATAGGTGTTACAGGATAGGAGGGGTAGCCTCCCAGAGCCTCTGGAAAAGCTTTGAAGGGCACAGATGGTGCCCTCCTTGCATAATCCAGTGTATACCGGCTCAGGGACCCCCAGTTTCTGCTCTGGGGCAAAACTGTACAAAGGAAAGGGGAGTGACCACTCCCATGTCCATCACCACACCAGGGGGGGTGCCCAGAGCTCCTCCAGAGTGTCCCTGGGTTTTGCCATCTTGGATTCCAAGGTGGTGGGGCACTCTGGGAGCATCTGAGTGGCCAGTGCCTGCAAGTGACATCAGAGAGCTCCCCTGATAGGCGCTTACCTGCTTAGGTGATCAATTCCCCTTTCAGAACTATTTAGGGTCTCTCCTCTGCGTGTTTCTTCAGATTCGGATTGCAAGACTCCAGCAGGAATCCTCTGTCTGCATCCTTTACTTCTTCCTTCTCCGATGGAATAGCCGCTGACCACTCCAGGAACTCTACAAACTGCAAAAAAGAAGCATAGATGACTTCTGCAACATTGTAACTTCAGCTCCTGACAGCAACTGCAACAGTTTTCAGGTTGTGCATCCCCGGAGGACTGCCTGTCTTCAGCCTGTACCAGAATAAGATAAGGAATCTATTGTTTAGTGACTCCGTCACTTCCCTGCTTCAGTAGGTTCCTCTCTGCGGTGACGATCGGTGGCATGGGTCCACTCTCCAGATGACAGGTGTGGATCCAGCAACATGGGTGGTGGACTAAAGTGACTCCGACTGTCCCTACATCCAGCTATTCAACTTTGGTAGAGGTAAGAGCTTGCCTCCCCACGCAAGACAGTACCAAGGGGCACCTCGTGACCTGTAGTTACCAAAGCTTGTGTGCGAATTTCCAAGAAGTTCTTCACGCACAGCACAGCTTAGACCCCCAGCACTCCTGGTTCTTCTTTTGCACCTTCATCTGGGTTGGCAGGGACTCTTGTTCTTGTCAACACCAGGACAGTGCGCACTCTACGGGCGACTAGAATGCAAAAACCCAACACTCTCAAGATAATGTAATTTATGCATTGTGCTGATATGTTGTTGTTTAACCTTTTGCATTGCAGAATTCAATCCTGAAGACTTATTCTTAAGGTGCTTATAAATACTGTTCATTTGCAATGTATTGCTGCAGGCTTTCAGAGTGAGACGGGGTGTGGTCCCTTTCCAGGGTCTTCTAGAAGCTTTCCCTGCAGCATGCCTGGGTGTGGTTCTGGGCTGGGCCAAGTCTCTATAAAAGGGAGTCAGCCCAGCTCCACATACTCACTGTTCAGAGGTCCTGGTGCAGAGCAGCAGCAACTTCCTAAGCTCCTGTTCCGGTGGCCTACCTTGATTTTCCAGGCCTCGCCCTTTCACTCGGCTGAGTGATTCTTGATCAGGGCGGTAAGACGGAGGTCGGGCTGGGCCCCGACTCCATATCAATGACGCTCGAATTCTTGGGCCTAATTCTTCTTGCAAAATAATTTGCTCTTGCATGTGTGAATGTGCATTTGGACTTTTCATGACATTTGCATGCTGGCATCCGAATCGGCAAGAAGCACAATTCTTTCCTTGTGCTTAATTCATGATATTCATTGTGCGCTACCATTTCTTGGCAGATACATGGTGGCCTTCAAATCGGCAAGACGCGCAATTCTTACCTTGTGCTTAAATCATGATATTCGTTGTGCGCTACCGTTTCTTGGCAGGTACATGGTGGCCTTCGAATCGGCAAGACGCGCAATTCTTTCCTTGAGCTTAATTCATGATATTCATTGAGTGCTACCATTTCTTGGCAGTTACATGGTGGCCTTCGGATCGACAAGACGTGCGATTCATTTCCTAGTGATTTAACTCTTGATGTTTATTGTACGCTACCATTTCCTTGGCAGTTTCATGGTGGCATTCGAATCGGCAAGACGAGCGATTCTTTCCTTGTTTGTAATTCATGATACTCATTGTGCGCTACCATTTCCTTGGCAGTTTCATGGTGGCATTCAAATCGGCAAGACGCGCAATTCTTTCCTTGTGATTAATTCATGAGATTCATTGTACGCTACCATTCCCTGGCAGTTTTATGGTGGCGTTCGAATCGGCAAGACGTGTGATTCGCTTCCTAGTGATTTAACCTTTGATATTCATTGTGCGCTACCATTCCTTAGCATTTACATGATGGCATTCGAATCGGCAAGACGCGCGATTCCTTCCTTGTGTTTAATTCATGTTGTTCATTGTGCGCTACCATTTTTTGGCAGTTACATGGTGGCATTCGAATCGGCAAGATGCGTGATTCTTTCCTCGTTCTTAATTAATGTTATTTACTGTGCGCTACCATTCTAAGGCATTTACTTGATAGTAATCGAGTTAACAAATCGCGTGATTTACTCCTTGAATCTACATTGTGTTATTCATGGTGCACAGTCCTTCTCTGGTGTTTAGTATTTATATAAAAACCTGCAATGTGCGCAATTCACTTTCCAATGTTTTGAGAGAATACAAAAGGACCAGAGTTCTTGATGTAATGCTGTGTGTTCCTGAGATGTATTTTTACAGTAAGATTCATAGGATGGTTCAGAAATTACTCAGATTGTTTCCTGATTCTCATGCAAAAGAAAGTACTTGAATCTGTTTTCTCCCACAGGTATTCAGTCACCTAAAAGCCTAGTCATTATAAGATTTATTCTTAGATTGTTTATGTATTCAGAATGACGATGCTTAGAGTCATAGCATAGTACTGATTTCATGAGAGATTATTTTGATGTTTGTGTGTTTTAACCTTTTACTTCCTACAGGTCTCCTTCCCAGCTGTTCCCTTCCTAATCCCCTTTTCCCCATTTGGACTCTCTTAGACTCTGTGACAAATCTAATCAGAGTATTGGAGCTGTCTTGTGGTGGAAGTGTTGGGAACGTGCACAGACCCCGAGGATCTGGTGACTCTGACAAAATAGTGAGCCCACAAATGATTATCCTCCTGGTTTGTGTATGTTCTCAGCATGGCCACACTGGACGAGCTAGTCAAGGCTATCACCCAGCTCCAGTCAGAAGTGGTATCATCAAAAGATTTGACAAATAGCCTAGCTGAGAGAGTGAGTCAGTTACAGGATAAGGTAGAGAAGAAGGAACAAAGTCCCACAGGCAATCCAACAAACATTTCCCTCAATGTTCCTTCAGCTATTCCTTTAGCTCCCCCAGAACGTTTCTCAGGTGATCCCCTGAAAGCGCAATCTTTCCTGGTTAAAGTGAAACTACACTTCACCTGCAGACCACATACTTTTCCCGATGCCCAGTCCAAAGTAACTTTTTTGTTATCATATCTGTCTGGAGATGCAGCTACCTGGGCTATTCCTCTTGTGCATAAAGATAGTCCCCTGTTGTACAACTGGAGAAACTGTTTGTGAGTTTGAGTGAGTTTTTGATCGTAGAACTGAAACACTGTCAGCAGATCGTGAACTATTAGACTTACGCCAGGGGAATCAGGACTTAGGGGGTGATTCTGACCTCGGCGGTAAAAGGCCCTTACCGCCGGTCAGAAGTCTGCCATTCTACCGCCGCGGCCGCGGTAAACCGCCACGTTTATTCTGACCACCAACTGACAAACCGCCAAAAACCCGACATCCACGGAAAGCCGCCTCATCAGCGGGCGGCGATAAACTGGAGATAACCAAACCTCCACCGCCACGCCAACACAAACACGCCCATGCCATTCTGACCCACGAATCCACGCAGCGGTCTGTCAACCGCGGTATTCCATTGGCGGTACACACCGCCGCGGTCAAAATACACATACCCTTACAAAACACAGCCACATTGGATGATTCAAAATACACACACCTGAGACACATACACACACCACTCCCACACATCCAATACAATATAAAACACACACCCACATCACCCACAAACACCTACTACCAAAATTATCTGAGAGAAGGCGCAATACACTGAGAGAGAGCACAGGAAACACAAAGCACAACACACACAGCAACACAACATCATCACCCACACCACAACTACGCACACATCACCACGCACATCACCACAAACACCACCCCACACCTCATCCACACCACCCCATGGCACCCCAAAGACACCCCAGGTTCTCGGACCAAGAACTCAGAGTCATGGTGGAGGAAATAATCAGGGTACAGCCCCAGCTCTTCGGCACACAGGTGCAGCACACCACTATAGCAAGGAAGGCTGAGCTATGGCAAAGGATCGTAGACAGGGTCAACGTTGTGGGACAGCATCCCAGAAATCGGGACGACATCCGAAAGCGATGGAACGACCTACGGGGGAAGGTGCGCTCCATGATGTTGCGACACAACATCGCTGTGCAGAAGACTGGCGGCGGACCCCCACCCACTCCACCCCAATTTACAGAATGGGAGCAAGAGGTAGTAAACATCCTGCATCCTCACGGCCTCGCTGGAGTACACGGAGGAATGGACTCTGGTAAGTCGAATCTCAACTACTTAACCCCCCCCCAATCACCAGCATGCCAACCCACAACCCCACCCTCACCCCCAATCTCAAACCCCCCAGCACACATCCTCCCTGCCATTGTCCCACCAGCACAACCCACCCTAAACAACACCAACCCCTGAATGCCAACACAAACCAAAGACAGCCATCACCAATGCATGACCACTGCACAGAGCCATCCACCCCCCCCCAACCACCCTCACAACACCTCCCACAAGGGAATGCCAGCACTGGGGGACAAGGGCACCCACAAAATGCACGCCATGGCACACACAAAAACAATAACCACACTATTTCACCCCTGCAGGGCCCGAACGCCAACACACCGCCACGGAGGGTCCAGATTTGTCCATCCCACCCCCAGAACAGCCCCCCAGTGAGGACAGCAGCTCTGTCGACCTAGAAACTGATGACCAGCCCGGACCATCGGGGACCTCTGGACAGTCGGTTCCCCACACACAGACACAGGCCACACCAGACCCAACCCCCTCTGGGAACACCAGCACAGCTCCCACCCAGCGGGCCTATGCCTCTGTCTCCAGGACGCGTCAATCAGCGGTGTGTCCGCCACTACAGGGCACCCAGGCTGACACAACACCCCAACAACAACAGGGACCTGGGAGCAGTGGTAGTGGGCACACCGTCCAGGGGACAGAGGCCCGGGGAAACAGGGCAACTGGGAGGGCTGCTGTGCGACAGGGGGGGGAGGACAGGCCCAGGGAACCCACTCTCCAAGAGGCCCTCACCACCATCATGGGAGCATACCATCACTCCCAGGAGACGATGGCGACGGTACTGGCCAGGTTCACGGAGATCCAGGCACAGCAGGAGGAACGGTACATGGGGTTCAGCAATGAACTCAGGGACATCGCTACCGCCATGGGGACCATAGTCCAGGCCCTCAACCAGATAGAAACCACATTGCGGGATCATGTGGCACCCCAAAGGGCCCCTGTCACTAGCCAGGACCAGGAACAGCTTACCACCTCCGCCGGCGCTAGTGGACAGGAGGCCCCACCACAACGTGAGGCCACCAGAACCCCACCTCCTGCTGAAGAACAACCACCCCGCAAGCGGAACCTGAGATCTCACAGGAAGACAGAGTAGGATGCCAAGACCCCCGCCAGCACAACATACCCCCTGATGTCATCCCACTGTCCCACATTGTCACCCTGTCCAACCTTGAACTGCCCCTGCTCCATCCTTCCACAGGCATATGGACAATGCACCTGTGAAACTGAGAACTGGACTCTGCCATGGACATTACTCCACCCCCACCCATCACCGTTTTAATATCATGTACCAAGATCTAGCACTAAAAATAAATCACTTATTGCACTGAAATCATTCAGGAGTCAGCCTGTATTATTTACAAATGTATTACACATCAATGTTCAATAATGGTCCTTCAATTCATGATGACAACATACCGACGTCAATGAGCATCAGTCCATGGGCTAACCAAGCAGAAGTCACGCAGTGAGTCATACAGCACTGAAAAGAGAAGGGAAAATCCCAAATCAATTAAAAAGAACTGGGGGGAAATACACAAAGTAGAGATGCAGGAGGCTTTAAGTAAATGTTAAATGGCGTGGGTGATTCTTACCTATGTGCTACTGAAAATACTGTTGGATGACTGTGTCCCTGTTGTCTGTGTCGTCCCCGTCGTCTTCCTCCTCTTCACTCCCCACAGGCTCCACAGCTGCTCCAACACCACCATCTGGACCATCCTCCTGCAGGAAAGGCACCTGGCGTCGCAAAGCCAGGTTGTGAAGCATGCAGCAGGCCACGATGATCTGGCACACCTTCTTTGGTGAGTACATCAGGGATCCACCTGTCATATGCAGGCACCTAAACCTGGCCTTCAGGAACCCAAAGGTCCTTTCTATTATCCTCCTCGTTCGCCCATGGGCCTCATTGTACCGTTCCTCTGCCCTGGTCCGGGGATTCCTCACTGGGGTCAATAGCCAAGGCAGGTTGGGGTAACCAGAGTCACCTATTAGCCACACACGTTGTCTCTGTAGCTGTTCCATCACATAGGGGATGCTGCTATTACGCATAACATACGCGTCATGCACAGACCCTGGGAACTTGGCATTTACATGGGAGATGTACTGGTCAGCCAAACAGACCACCTGGACATTCATGGAATGATAACTTTTTCTGTTCCTGTACACCTGCTCATCGTCTTTTGGGGGTACCAAAGCCACATGGGTCCCATCAATGGCACCAATGATGTTGGGGATATGTCCAAGGGCATAGAAATCACCCTTCACAGTGGGCAAATCAGCCTCCTCAGGGAAAACAATGTAGCTCCGCATGTATTTCAGAAGGGCAGACAACACTCTGGAGAAAATCCTTGAAAACATAGGCTGAGACATTCCAGATGACATGGCCACTGTTGTCTGGAATGAGCCACTTGCCAAAAAATGGAGGACTGACAGAACCTGCACCAGAGGTGGAATTTCTGTGGGTTGGCGGATGGGGGACATCAGGGCTGGCTCCAGCTGGGCACACAGTTCATGGATAGTGGCACGGTCAAGTCTGTATCGTAGTATAATATGGCGTTTTTCCATTGTCGACAGGTCCACCAGCGGTCGGTACATGCGAGGATTCATCCTTTTCCTCGCAAGTCCCAGCGGACGGTGCCTAGGAAGGACAACATGGAGTATAGAGTCAAGCAACACACAGGTACGTTCACACAGCTTGCACAGTAATTGAATCGAAATGCAGTGAAAGGCTTGTATGAGTGGCAAGGCAAGGCCTAGGCCTGTGTGACGCAGTTGAAATTAAGCCATGTGGGCCCTTGAAATGGCAGCTGCCTGACCTGTGAAGTGGGACAATGGGATGTGAGGTAAATGCGCTGGCGTGGCGCACCGTGGCGGTAGGCGGTCGAAGACCGCTGTACGAAGGCGCATTCGTTAACATTGAAGCCTATGGGTTTCAGGAGCCAATGACGAGGTGCGCTGGCGGTCGCGGTACGCACCGCCGCGGTACGCACCGCCGCGGGCGTGACCGCCATTTTCTATCTGCTTAATCACTCGAGACCTGATCATCCCCAGAAGAGGACCTATACTGCAAGTGCTGCTGTGACCTCGGTCTGGAAGTGACAATGGCTGCTGCGACTGGGGAAATGGCCCCTGCCTTCACGTCTGAGGAGTTGGAGAAACTTGTGGATGGGGTCCTCCCCCAGTATGCGTTACTCTACGGTCCTCCAGACCAACAGGTAAGTACACTGGGTGCACATTGAATGGGCTATGCCTGTGTGGAGTGGGGTGGATGTAAGTTGGTGGGGTGGAGGGCGAAGGAGGAGTGCAACGCACGACAGATGAGAGCATGTGCCATATGGCAAGGTTGCGGAGGAGGGGCCAATCACATCTAACATGCAGAAAATTGATGAATTTTTCCTTCCCACCCTGTACATGTCAATTAGGTCAGCGCCCATCAGAAAGTGGACATTTGGCGTGCCATCGCCAAGGAAGTCCGGGCCCTGGGGGTCCACATCAGACGGGGCACCCACTGCCGCAAGAGGTGGGAGGACATCGGCCGCGGAACCAGGAAGACCGCCGAGTCACTGCTGGGGATGGCCTCCCAACCTAGGAGGGGTGCCAGTCATACCCTGACCCCGCTGATGTCCCGGATCCTGGCGGTGGCCTACCCTGATTTGGATGGGCGCTTGCAGCAGACACAAGGGGGTGAGTATCAGCACATTCTGCTATCTTTACGCTCAGTGGAGGCGTCTGGGTGGGGGAGGAGGGCTGTGGGTGACATTAGGCCAGGGCGCTTTCTGTAGTGTAGTCCTCTCCTTTAGGCATGGCCCTGTGCTCCCGGCCCCCACCTCTGTAGGGTGCCAAGTACAGCTATCGATGGTCCAGCATCACACATGTGCGCGTTTGTTGTCTCTAGACCTGTTGTCCTAGTCAAAAGTACTGAGTAGTGTACCCCGAATGCGCGGCTTAGTGCATGAGGCTCCTGTGTCTGTCCTCTCCGCCAACGGTGTTGACATCACATACACTTAACCTGGTCTTTGTTTTTCTCCCCCCACCCTTCTTCTTCATCTTCTTGTGCATGTGTGCATTAGCATCATCAGGCAGAGGAGAATTGGCATCGGAGCACGAGGGAGCTGCAAGTCACAAGGCCCCGGTGGGCCCAGGAACAGACACTGAGGGCACCAGTGATCCGGAGGGCGAGGGGAGCACCACAACGGGGACCGGTGGTGACACCAGCGACACCGACACGTCCTCGGATGGGAGCTCCCTAGCGGTGGCGGCAACATCCGGGCCCCCCGCCTCTACAGGTACAGCCGCCACCCAGCGCACCAGCACCGCCCTCCCAGCAGCCCCTCAGCCTTCGCTTCGTGCCCGCTCGCCCAGGAAGGCGGGCATCTCCTTCGCCCCAGGCACCTCAGCCCCTGCCCCTGTTACCCCTGCTGCCCTCAGTGAGGAGGTCATTGACCTCCTTCAGACCATCATTGTTGGGCAGACTACCCTTTTGAATGCCATCCAGGGGGTGGAAAGGGAGGTGCATGGGAGCAATGCCTACCTGGAGGGCATTCATTCGGGTCAGGCTGCCCATCAACAATCGTTCAATGCTCTGGCCTCAGCACTGATGGCAGCCATTATCCCTGTTTCCAGCCTCCCTCTTCTTACTGCCTCCAGCCTGTCTCTGTCTCCTGTTCCTCAGCCTATCCCATCCACACCATCAGACCAGCCTGCACACACCTCAACACCCAAGGTCAGCTCATCCAGACACAAGCACCACAGAACCCACAAGCATTCACCCAAGCAACACCCAGATGCAGACATTCCAACAGTCACTACCACCTCTGTGTCCCCCTCCTCCTCGTCTCCCTCCTCCCTCCCTGTGACGTCTACACTCACACCTGCATGCACACCACCATCAGCCAGTGCTTCCATCACCAGCACACCCTCCAGTACAGTCCACACACGTGCAGTCACCACCCCCACTACCATTTACACGTCCCCTGTGTCCTCTCCCACTGTGTCTGTCACCCCCTCTTCCAAGACACACAAACGCAGGCAGACACCCACCCAACAGCCATCCACCTCACGACAGCCTACGTCACAATCACCTGCACCCAAAGACAGCACACCTGACTCTCCTACAACCACATCCTCTTCCTCCACTCCCATCACCACTACTCCTACCCTTTACCTTGGTCCTAAAAAACTTTTGCTTGCTAATCTTAACCTCTTTCCCTCCCCTGACCCACCCCCTCCATCTGCAAAGAGTCCCAAGAGCACCTCAGCCACCACCAGCCCAGCTTCGAGTGTCACTGTGGTGCATAGGTTCTGGAGTCCACCCTTTGCCAGCAGTGACACTTCAATCAGCAGCAAGGGGACAGCCAGCCCCCCCCCCAGGCAAGAGGACCAGGAAACTAAAGGGCCGCCGTGAGAGGATTGACACGGCTGCCCCCAAGGAGCAAAGTTTACCCACTTCACCAGCCACAACATCTAGGGGAGGCAAGGGCCCGAGAGCCCCATCTAAAGGGCAGCAGGGCGGAGAAGTCAGCCAGCAGGAGCGCGGAGCAGGAGGGCCCCACAAGCCCCATCCCGGGTGTTAGGGAGGACACCAAAGGGCCCAGGACTCCATCACCGAAGGGTCCAGCAACAGCACGGTCGGAGGGCGACTGAGCAGGGAGTCCAGGCCAGGTCTGGCTCCCTTGACTTACTGGACGAGCACCGCTGAAGAGGGCCCCGCCGTGAAGACAGGCACCGCTGAACAGGGCCCCGCCGTGAAGAATGGCACCGCTGAACAGGGCCCCGCCGTGAAGTCAGGCAAAGCTGAAGAGGGCCCCGCCGTGAAGACAGGCACCGCTGAACAGGGCCCCGCCGTGAAGACAGGCACCGCTGAAGAGGGCCCCGCCATGAAGACAGGCACCACTGAACAGGACCCCGCCGTGAAGACAGGCACCGCTGAAGAGGGCCCTGCCGTGAAGACAGGCACCGCTGAACAGGGCCCCGCCGTGAAGACAGGCACCGCTGAAGAGGGCCCCGCCGTGAAGACAGGCACCGCTGAACAGGGCCCCGCCGTGAAGACAGGCACCGCTGAACAGGGTCCCGCTGTGAAGAATAGCACCGCTGAACAGGGCCCCGCCGTGAAGACAGGCACCGCTGAACAGGGCCCCGCCATGAAGAATGGCACCGCTGAAGAGGGCCCCGCCGTGAAGACAGGCACCGCTGAAGAGGGCCCTTCCTGTCAAGCACCGCTCCGCTGGGTCCTTCCTGTCAAGCACCGCTCCGCTGGGCCCCGCCGTCTCAAGCACCGCTCCGCTGGGCCCCGCCGTCTCAAGCACCGCTCCGCTGGGCCCTTCCTGTCAAGCACCGCTCCGCTGGGCCCCGCCGTCTCAAGCACCGCTCCGCTGGGCCCTTCCTGTCAAGCACCGCTCCACTGGGCACCGCCGTCTCAAGCACCGCTCCGCTGGGCCCTTCCTGTCAAGCACCGCTCCGCTGGGCACCGCCGTCTGAAGCACCGCTCCGCTGGGCCCCGCCGTCTCAAGCACCGCTCCGCTGAGCCCCGCCGTCTCAAGCACCGCTCCGCTGGGCACCGCCGTCTCAAGCACCGCTCCGCTGGGCCCCGCCGTCTCAAGCACCGCTCCGCTGGGCCCCGCCGTCTCAAGCACCGCTCCGCTGGGCACCGCCGTCTCAAGCACCGCTCCGCTGGGCACCGCCGTCTCAAGCACCGCTCCGCTGGGCCCCGCCGTCTCAAGCACCGCTCCACTGGGCCCTTCCTGTCAAGCACCGCTCCGCTGGGCCCCGCCGTCTCAAGCACCGCTCCGCTGGGCCCTGCCGTCTCAAGCACCGCTCCGCTGGGCCCCGCCGTCTCAAGCACCGCTCCGCTGGGCCCTTCCTGTCAAGCACCGCTCCGCTGGGCACCGCCGTCTCAAGCACCGCTCCGCTGGGCCCCGCCGTCTCAAGCACCGCTCCGCTGGGCCCCGCCGTCTCAAGCACCGCTCCGCTGGGCACCGCCGTCTCAAGCACCGCTCCGCTGGGCCCCGCCGTCTCAAGCACCGCTCCGCTGGGCCCCACCGTTTCAAGCACCGCTCCGCTGGGCCCTTCCTGCATGCACTGTTAACGGTTCACTGTGCTCACCATGCCTCCTCCTTGACCACTGGAGACTGTAATCCACTTGTGAGACTGTGGCTTTGCACTCCCCAGGATGGCACAGTGGGCAAACCACCCACTGTATAGACTTGAGAGACTGTGGCTTTGCACTCCCCAGGATGGCACAGTGGGCAACCCACCCACTGTATAGACTTGAGAGACTGTGGCTTTGCACTCCCCAGGATGGCACAGTGGGCAACCCACCCACTGTAGAGACTTGAGAGACTGTGGCTTTGCACTCCCCAGGATGGGACAGTGGGCATGGTGGCCCCTTCGTGGATCTGGCGTCGTGGACTCATGTGGCTGTGGTGCCCCCCCCTTCCCTTCCCCCTGAGGTGCCTGTTGTTTTGTCATCAGATGCCCCTGCAGTGTTCTCTCCAAAGGACTCAGGTCTCCTGTGTGGGCTTTGCCCTTGTGTTGTTACACTTTGGCCCACGGACACTTCGATTTTCTTTTGATTTGCAGGACTAATTGCCTCGGTTATCCATTGCAATGTATATAGAATTATTTTGATATTGATATTTTGGCTAGTTGACCAATACTTTTCAGAGGCTATTTTGTACATAAATTTTTATTCAAAATTTAATTTTGTCTTTGCTTTTTTCAGGGGGGTTTGGGTGGTGTCACTGTGACTTGTTGCTCTGCATTGGTGTGTACATATTTGGGGGGGTGGGGGTCGCATATGTGTGTGCCCGTATCCTTTCCTCCTCCCCCCTCCCGTGTGTCGTAGGTGCAGTATTCACCGTTGTCGTCTGCGCCGGCGTTCGTACTCGTGGTAGATGAGCAGGTAGACGAGAGCAGGTAGGATGTTTAATTCGGGTTCCATGCTGTCCTCCTTCCTCGTGGAGTGCGTAGAGATGAGCGTTTTCCTGTTCGTAGTTTGTTTCCGCCATGTTTTTATCGGCGGTGCTCCCGCCCCGGAAAAGGTGGCGGATTGGTGAGTTGTGATACTGTGTGCGGTACATTGTCTGCCGCCTGCCTGTTGGCGGTGACCGATGCGCTGTTTGTCTGTACCGCCGTGGCGGTCGGAGTGTTAAAGTGGCGGTCTCTGTTGGCGGTTCCCGCCAGGGTCAGAATTCCATTTTTTGGACCGCCAGCCTGTTGGCGGGTTGGCCGCCGCTTTATCACCGACCGCCAGGGTTAGAATCACCCCCTTAGTGTCATATTTAGCCAATTTTAATTGGCTGGTCGCTGAGACATCTTGGCCAGAGGAAAAACAAGCGGCCTTGTTTTACAAGGGACTCAAAGAGGAGTTAAAAGATATCTTGGCGCAAATCGACCCGCAACCTACAGACTGTCAGGAATTGATAAACGTTGTCTTGAGGCTTGATTATCGTTTAACTGAACGAAAAGGAACACGTAAAAAGACTGAAAAATATTCCTGGTGTGTTCACGATAACAGAGACTCAAGAACTCTGAAAGAAAGAACGTCTGAACCGATGGAAATCTGAACCATCAGGAGACCCTTGACCAAAGATGAAAAGGACCTATGCAGAAAAAATGGACAATGTCTCTATTGTGGGCGGAAAGGTCATTTCGTCAAAGACTGTTCAATCAAACCAAAGAACAAGCAAGGTCCAGTTCAGAAGGTTGCAGTTAATGCATCAGTCGAGTCGGAAAACTAAAACACCCAAGATGCAGAGAAGGGTTGCTCTTGTGTGTCACCATGGACCCTTCACAATCCAGAAATCTCAAACTGGGAATAAGAGTTCAGGTTAAGAAAAATACCTATTTCAAGAAGGCTCTAATCAATTCTGGGGCTACCGGGAACTTTATTGACACCCAATTGGTTTGTGCATGGGAGAATCCCATGTATTCAAAAGAAGACCCCAGAAATCAAGCAGGCAATGGATGGAAAACTCGTGACTGGAGGTCCGGTAACTCTTCAGACTGTCCCCTTCTCAGTGATTTGTGAAGACAAAAATCAAAGAAAGAAACATAAAGAGAAACTTATCCTTGACGTGATCCATGCTCCCCAGTATGGGATTATTCTTGGCTTGCCATGGTTAACTCATCACAATCCAGAGATTAATTGGGCAGAACGAAAGATCGTGTTCTCATCTGCACTATGTAAAGAACGATGTCTCCAAAGAACTCAAGAATCGGAAGTTCGCAAATCTTACATAGCTACTGCCGCAGAGAAAGAAGTTCAGTTGCCCAAACAGTATTCATCATATGAAGATGTATTTGATGAGAAAGAAGCAGCAAACTTACCCCCTCATAGATCTTATAACCGACAAATTGATCTAGTCCCAGGTGCGATACTTCCCAATTGTCGTGTGTATGCCCTGTCTGAACATGAAAATCAACATTTATGAAAATACTTGGATCAATTCTTAGAGAATGGTTTCATTCGCCCCTCTAAGTCTCACGCAGCTTCTTCTCTGTTTTTGTTCTGAAGGCGAATGGAGAACTTCGAACTTGCATCGACTATAGGGGTTTGAACAAAATCACCATCAAGAACAAATATCCTCTGCCCCTAATTCCCGTCTTGCTGGAACAAGTAAAGAAAGCAAAAAACTACACGAAGCTGGACCTTTGAGGTGCTTACCATTTGGTCAGAATGAGAGAAGGCAACGAATGGAAAACAGCGTTCAAAACAAGATGTGGCCTTTTTTAATACATTGTCATGCATTTTGGTCTGTGCAAAGCTCCAGCAGCATTAAAAATGTTCTTGAATGACGTTCTTAAAGAGTACCTAGATATATTTGCCACAGTCTACATTGATGACATTTTGATCTACTCAGACAATGAAAGTGAACATGTTCAACATGTCAAGAAAATTCTGGCAGCCCTTCGTAAGCACCATTTATATTGCAAACTAACCAAGTGTGAGTTTCATGTTACCACAGTTGAGGTTTTAGGGATTATCCTCACCCCTCAAGATATGGTGATGGCAGAAAAGAAAGTAAAAGCTGTATCTGATTGGCCCACCCCAAAGACTGTTCGTGATGTACAATGTTTCCTGGGGTTTGCAAATTTTTACCAGAGATTCATAAATCATTTCTCCCAGACAGTGGCTCCAATTACTAAGCTATTAAGAAAGAAAGAAAAATTTGTATGGTCCCCAGAAGCCAATAAAGCCTTTTCAATTTTGAAAGAATATTTCTCCACTGCCCCAGTCTTGACTCATCCAGATGCGGATTGACCTTTCATAGTGCGAGCTGATGCTTCAGATGTGGTGATAGGAGCAGTCTTGTCACAACGAAACAAAGATACTGGTCGGCTTCATCCTGTAGCTTACATGTCTCGGAAGTTGAACGAAGCCGAACAGAACTATGTCATTGCTGAAAAAGAGCTTCTGGTGATTTGTGATGCCTTTAAAAAATGGCAACATCGTTTGTTGGGTGCCAAATATACTGTCACAGTATATACTGATCATCGCAATCTTCAATTCATGAGTTCCGCCAGACTTTCGACTCCTCTGCAATTACGCTGGATGCTATTTTTTGCCGAGTTTGATTTTGTGCTAACCTTCTGGCCTGGTAAAGATAATCGCAAAGCTGATGCCGTGTCCCGCCAAGAGTCTACCACGTTGCCTGCAGTTCAATCCTCCAGAGCTATCATTGCTCCTGACAAGGTCCTGTGTATGATAAAAAAACTAAGATTTCTTTGAAGACATTCGCAATTCATTCACTGTAGAAAAATGGCAGACGTGGGCCCAAGCAGATCCCAAAAGGTCAATCAAGCAAGGCCTACCCTTTCATGATGCTCGTTTGTTTGTGCCCACTACCAAACTTCGCAAGATAGTGTTTCATTGGTTGCATGTTATACCTACGGCAGGTAACCCAGGAACTCCTAAAACTCTTGAATTAATCCAGCGCTATTTTTGGTGGCCTATCGTAACAAAAGATGTAAAAACAATGGTAAACGACTGCGAAGTCTATGCTCACACTAAAAGAAGTCATTCGAAACCAAAAGGGTTGTTACACCCACTCCCAACCCCAAGTCGTCCGTGGGAGCACATTTCTTTAGACTTTATTACTGGTCTGCCAGTGGTTCAACAGCATTCAGTAATTCTGGTGGTAGTAGATAGTCTCACGAAATATGGACATTTCATTGCCTGTAAGAAATAGAGTGGTTCGATATCATGGACTGCCAAAAGTGATCCTCTCCGATCATGGGTCGCAATTTGCCTCTAACTTCTGGAAGACATGGTGTAAAACACTCCAAGTGACATCTACACTATCTAATAGCCACCATTCTCAAACAGATGGTCAAACGGAGAGACTAAATCAGACTTTGAAGCAATACCTACATGCTTACGCTGAAAAAGCACTTCATTCTTGGACGTCAATGCTCTGGTTAGTTGAGTTAGCCTCTAATAACTCCTTCCACACTTCTACTGGCGTTACACCCTTCTTTGGTTTGTTTGGCTATCTTTCTGACACCTTGCCCATCACAATCCCTCAAGAAAGTTCTCTTACTCCAGCTGTGTCAGAGACCATTCAACATTTGCATCAAACCCAGAAACTGATTCAACAGAATTTAGAAAAAGCCAAATGAAAATACAAAAAACATTGTGACAAGAAACATTGTGAAGGACCGCAGTATCAACCAGGTGATAAAGTGTGGCTTTCCACAAAAAATATAGACTTTAAGAAGAAGCACATGTTCAACCCCAAATTCATAGGTCCTTACACTGTCCTTCAGCAAATCAATCCTGTGACCTATAAACTGCAATTGCAAATATCCTTACGGATTCATCCAGTGTTCCACACTTCCCTCTTGAAAAGGGCAGTCCAGAAGGTCCGCCATCATCCAGCTCCTGTTCTAGTACAGGGGGAAGAAGAATACGAAGTCAAGAAAGTGTTGGATTGTAAACTGAGAGGCCGTAACCTATGGTACTTAATCTCATGGAAAGGTTATAACCTGAAAGTAACTCATGGGTTTCCGCATCTGATATTCATGCTCCAGTACTTGTGAGACGCTTTCATCGTCTCAATCCAGACAAACCAGGCCCTAGAGCGCGTCTGGGAGAGGGGAGTACTGTCAACACGAGGCCAGTGTGCGTCTATGGGCGACTAGAATGCAAAAACCCAAAACTCTCAAGATAATAAAATTTATGCATTGTGCCGATATGTTATTGTTTAACCTTTTGCATTGCAGAATTCTATCCTGAAGACTTATTCTTAAGGTGCTTATACATACTGTTCATTTTCAAAGTATTGCTGCAGGCTTTCAGAGTGAGACAGGGTGTGGTCCCTTTCCAGGGCCTTCTCGAAGCTTTCCCTGCAGCATGCCTGGGTGTGGTTGTGGGCTGGGCCAAGACTCTATAAAAGGGAGTCAGCCCAGCTCCACGTGCTCACTATTCAGAGGTCCTGGTGCAGAGCAGCAGCAACTTCCTAAGCTCCTGTTCCGGTGCCCTACCTGATTTTCCAGGCCTCGCCCTTTCACTCGGCTGTGTGATTCTTGATCAGGGCGGTAAGACGGAGGTCGGGCTGGGCCCCTGACTCCGTATCAATGACACTCAAATTCTTGGGCCTAATTCTTCTTGCTAAATAATTTGTTCTTGCGTGTGAGAATGTGCGTTTGGACTTTTCATTACATTTGCATGCTGGCATCCGAATCGGCAAGACGCGCAATTCTTTCCTTGTATGTACTTCATGATATTCAATGTGCGCTACCATTTCCTTGGCAGTTTCATGGTGGCATTCGAATCGGCACGACGTGCGATTCTTTCCTTGTGTGTAATTCATGATACTCATTGTGCGCTACCATTTTCTTGGCAGTTTTATGGTGGCATTCGAATCGGCAAGACGAGTGATTCTTTTCTTGTGATTAATTCATGAGATTTATTGTACGCTACCATTCCTTGGCTGTTTTATGGTGCCGTTCGAATTGGCAAGACGCGCGATTCGCTTTCTAGTGATTTAACATTTGATATTCATTGTTCGCTACCATTCCTTAGCATTTACATGGTGGCATTCGAATCGGCAAGATGCGCGATTCCTTCCTTGTGTTTAATTCATGTTGTTCCTTGTGCACTACCATTTTTGGGCAGTTACATGGTGGCATTCGAATCAGCAAGACGCACAATTCTTTCCTCGTGCTTAATTAATGTTATTTACTGTGCGCTACCATATATATTGTGTATTATACTTACTTCCTAAGGGCGCATAGTCTCTAAGGTATTTTTGGCATTGTGTCACTAAAATAAAGTACCTTCATTTTTGTGACACTGAGTATTGTCTTATATCAGTGTGAGTACTGTGTGACTACAGAGGCATTGCAAGAGCTTTGCATATCTAGTAGTTCAGTCTTAGCTGCTCTGCCTACAGCTACCTCTAGACAGCCTGGCATCTAGACAATGACTATATTTCACTAATAAGGGATAACTTGACCTGGTATAAAGTGTAAGTACCTTTGGTACTCACTACAAACCAGACCAACCTCCTACAAAGGTCCAGCCCAAACTGACAGGCCTTGTCCTTCCTGGACCAAAAACAAGCATCATGGGACCGGTTTTGGGGCATTACTCCTTATCAGTGTGGCTAGCTTAAAACCAGTGGAACAGTGAGCACAGGACACTTTCGGGCATACCCTTCCCACTTAGGGCAACAAAAGGATGAAGAACAGGTGGTGGACGTAATGCAAAGCAAATCAAACATTCACCCCCAGTCACAGATCTGGATTTAATCCATCAGATTTTTTGTTTGCCATTCCAAGCCAGTTTGGACCCAGTCATATGCAAATCAGTCTTGACCCTGATCCCGTGGGAACAGTCCAGCCCGAACTGATATGCCAGGTCATCCTTGGACCACAAAGCATCCTGGAACTGTTTTTTAGGTATCACCCTTCATCAGTCAGGCTAGCTTGAAACCAATGGAACAGTGAGCATGGGACCCACTTCCAAGCATATCCTTCCCACTTAGGGCAACAAAAGTAGAAAGAACAGATGATGGACGAATGCGTAAAAAATCAAACATTCACCCCCAGTCACAAATCTGAGTTTAATCCATCAGTTGCTTGTTCACCATGTAGTTCCAGTTTGGATCAAGCCATAAGAAAATCAGTCTTAATCCTGCTCCTTATGAGAACAGTCCAGCCCTAACTGTTAGGCCAGGTCCTGCTTGAACCAGAAACAAACATCAATGGACCCGTTTTGGTACATCTCCCCACATCAGCCAGACTATCTTGAATCTGGATGCATAGTGAGCACAGGAACCACTTCTGGGCATACCCTTTCCACTTACGGCAACAAATGAAACCAGAACAGATGATGGATGGAATGCGGAACAAATCAAACATTCACCCTAGTCACAATTCTGGGTTTAATCCATCATTTCTTTGCTCTCCATGCCATTTCAGTTTGGACCCAGCCATAAGCAAATCAGTCTTGAACCTACTCCCTATGGGAATAGTCCAGCCAAAACTGTTAGGGCAGCTCCTCCCTGGACCAGAAACAAACATCCTGGGACCAGATTTGTGGTGTATCACCCCTCATCAGCCAAGTTAGCATGAATCTGGTTGCATAGCGAGCACAGCACCTATGTCTGGGCATGCCCTTCCCACTTAGGGTGACACAAGCAAAAAGAACAGATGATGTTGGGAATGTGGAACAAATCAAAAATTCAGCTGAAGACACTGGTCCGGGTTTAATCCATCAGTTTTTTTGAATGGCATGATGAGCAGTAAACATGATGGGTTAGACTCATGATGGATTAAACAACTAGCATTTCACAATGTAACAAACAGATGCTCCACTTATACCTCCTACTCGTGCTGGCATTCAACAGTGGTGTGAATTGATCCTGGAGGGCATTCAACTACCAGGCAAAGGTGGGAATATTAGTTCCACTGCCCTGCTGGGAGTTTCATGACACTGCACAATGCTGAAAAGAAGGATAATGCAACCAAGAGAAAAGAAAAAGGCAAATAAAAGACACAAACTAACAGTCATAAAAAACATGCAGGAGACTAAATCGAGGGAACAATAGAATGCACATGAGAAGACTGAAAACAGATGTTCATGAACCTGTATACAATAAGGGCCACAGATGCAGATTTGTTGCTAGGAAACAGTATATTGCAGGACTTGTTTCCGGCTCTACAGGCCTTCTATGACGTAAATCCCACTAGAGAGTACACGACTGGCGTGTACAACATCCATGCCAGAGAGTACATGACTGCCAAGTACAACTTGGAACAACAATTCCACTAATCTTAGTTTTCATTATCATGATAGGGATTGGGCTGCACGAAAGAGGAATAATACAGCCTGGCAAGAAGAATAGGCACAGAAAAGACGCAAAGTAAGCATAGTACACAGCCCACTGAGTTTGCAGCAATGAGACTAGCAAAAAAACACAAAATAGGGAATCTGTCCAACAAAGTGGCACTACACACAGGAGGTAGCCCTTTTGGACAGCTTGTACTCTGTATGCCAGCAAGCGTTGCCAGCCTCAGAGTTGGTGGGGGTAGAGGGAAAGTAAGCAGTAGCCAGATGGATCTGTGTCTGCCCCTTGATGTCCTCCCTTAGGGACATATTTATACTTGTTTTGCGCCAAATTTCCATCATTTTATTTACACAAATTCGGTGCAAACCTAACTCCATATTTATACTTCGGGGCTAGACACGTCTAGCGCCAAAGTTATGGAGTTAAAGTATTTTTTTGTACATGCAAACCTACCTTGAGTCAATGAGATGCAAGGTAGACATTCCCTTGCATAAAACGACTCTATGGCCTTAGCGCCATGTTTTTCCCCATGCTAAAATTACGCATGAGGGGGAAGAGGGGTCAAATAATGGTGCAAAGCTTGCTTTGCACCTTATTTAACGCCTGGGTCAGCGCAGGAATACCATGAAATAAGCCTACAGCTGCCCTCCCCAAGCCCCAGGGACAATCCCGCCCACACCAGAGGGACAGTGGAGGATGTGGGACTCCATCCCAGCTAAGTATAGGTAAGTACAGGTATGTATTTTTTTTGTTTAAAGTGCCATTGGAGGCCCTGAAATGGCCCCCTCTACATGGCACTGGGTGTAATGGCCATGCCCAGGGGACCCTGGCCCCTCGTGCTGGCTACTGGGGTGGTGGGCATGACTCCTGTCTTTTCTAATGTGGTAAGTTTGTTTTAGCGTCAGAAAATTACGCTATGCTGGTTAGAGTAATTTCTTTTTACACTAACCAGCCTAACATCATTTTTTGGTGTAAAACCCCCTTCTCCCATACTGCCACCCCACCCAGCTATTCTATTCTATAAATATGATGCCCAGCTGGAGCTCAAGAATGGTGCAAACTGGTGCAAAACATTTTGACGCAAATCTGCGTTAGTGCAGTTTTGCACCATAAAGTATAAATATGCCCCTAGATGTGTCATTTTGTATCATCCGATTCTAAGTTTTTTTCAGAGAGATGGTTTCCAATGCCAGTACTTTTTGAAAGCTGAGACGAGGTCTGTTTTCCGTTTTCTGGCTCCGAGCCCCCCAGATGAAGTGAGCAACAAATTAGAGCTGATTCTTGCACATTCATAAAAATGAGGTGGGGTGGGTCTACCTCATGCACAAATAATCTTAGCCTATGTCCAATTAGATCTCTGGCCCATGACGAAGAACTAACCACTTTGCTGTGGTATGATAAATTTGCAGAGTAGTGTAAGTGGGTCAGTTATAAATATGAGTCAATTCTTCCTTTTGAATTGTGCCTCAAGTATATAAGGTGATGTCCAGCAAAATAAAGGCCCATATTTATGAAATGTTTGTGCTGCGTTAGCGCCATTTTTTGTACGCAAAAGCGGCGCTAACCCAGTGCCATGTTCATAAAGTTTCGCTAGACCAGTCTAGCAGCACTTTTCTGGAGTTAGCGTAATTTTTTAAGGAGCGTTGTCAATCTTTGCATCGTTTATTGATAATGACATGCAAGGTAGACGTACCCTTCTTAAAAATGATGTTAGTCTGCTAGTTCCATATTTTTGTCCCATCGGAAAAATGCTGCACGCCTAACAACACATACCTAAAATGTCGCTAACAAAATTTTAAAGCCTGGTCAGATCAGGCATTAAAATGACACACAGACACTCGTATAAAAGGATAAGCTACAGAAGAAACTTTGGAAACCAACTGGACAACATGAACCTGTTACTGCTACAACTCGGCACACGCTGTTGACGTCAGTAACAACGGCAAGTGCCACCAGCATCACTGCAGCACCTTCAACCACCACAACAGCCACACAGGCAGAACAGAAGGAGGGAGAGATTGATCCATCAGTGCACGTCCATCCTTGCCCTCAGGGAACAAGATGTCATCAGGCTCAACTTCTGAAGCGGAAGTCCATTGTATGGATGCTCCACCACGTTGCTCCAGACATCACCGTAAGAGTGCAAAGTCTGACAATCATACCACCCGTGACCAAGCTCTTTGACGCGCCCCACATTCTGGCATCTGGCTCATTCCAGACCACTGCAGCACAAGTGGTTGGGATAGTCCAATCATCCTTTTCTGCCTTCCTCCCTATTGTACTGGACGCCATCATCTGCCTCACTCCCCACCACATCCTGTTCCCCAATGCCCAGCACCTGCAGCAGGAACCAAACAAGAATTTGACCAAATTGCTGAGTTTCTGCATGTGCTTTGTGGAATGGACTTCACACACGTCCAACTTGTCCCTCCTGCTGCAACGGAACACCTCTTCAGGAACAGGAAACATATACACTCAATTAATGTGCAGGCCATTTTGGACCATTATGGAATATTCACAAACATCGTTGCAAAATATCAAGCCATTGTCCATGATTCATACATCTTCCATCAATCAATAATCAACCAACGTTTCCAGGATGAATAATATGGCAAAGGCCTACTGGTAGGTAAGCAAGCATACACAACATCATACATGCAACATACTAAACCTCTGAGACAAACAATACATACACCACAATGCACACACATGGACAGGAAACCACAGATGACCATTTAACAACATATATGCAAGATGCAGTACTCCACACATTCAAAGCATATCACTTTCACATATTGCCACATTTACAAGTCCCCTGCACCTCTGGACTGTCACATTTAATGATGCTCTCATGGATCAATGCCCTCTCTGCCTTTGGAAGTTGGTGTCAAGACATCACATGTCCTAACGCTATATCAAAAAGATGGCCCTTTCACACCTATCACTCAGTGTGAAAGTGCTCAGCAATCATTTTGGTATTGGGCATGCACCTCCAAAAAAACCTTCATATTGGACCTGCCGCAGTTTTACTCCTATCTTGAAACCTGAGGTAGCACCATCAAATAATGCCACCCTAGTGGTGGCCCCACCATAGTCCCATCAAGTCAAATAACTGATAGTCTCATTCTATATACATTTAGCATGCATGGTGCAGAATGCAGCACGCAATCAAATTGGGACTTGCCACCATTGTTTGTTCCTGTGTAGGTAAGGGCACCTTCCTGCACAGAAACAACAAATATGAAAAGCACCCATCTCCCTCCCATGTTACAAGGGTGCTTTCAGTGGAATTTGGCAGCTGAGTTACTCACAGTGCTATGGTTGAACTCAGAAATCCAACATATCATGGAGATGGGGCACGTTGTTGGCCTTCACTGGTGGTGCAGGGCAGTGCAGGAAAACAGCTCATACATGGCAAGACATATCCAGCTACTCTGCCATACTTTACATGATTTCCACATATACACATGCATGCTAGCCAGGAAATTGTTACAACAGCTCTGTTTGTAAGGGAAGAGTAGCATGTCCAAGAGGTGGGGCACATCAACACACAGAACACAACACATGTCTCATGGCACTCAAAATGGGTACAAATGTAGACAACATGGCTTTTTTGAGGGTCAAAGGTCATGGGACTAAGAGATAATTAACTTAGACATGACACATATCCTGCATGGCTAAACTGACATGCCACACAAATCCCACAATGACCATGCTCCTCAGGCTCAACCCGTGACTGGAAAGTGCATCACCATACAGCAATACAACCATGCATGCAAACAGGAACACACACAATGCCAGATGCAAGTCTGATGACCCACTCCACGAACAAATATGTTGGCAAGTCAGTTTAAAAAAAAAGAACATAAATACAAGTCTGACACTGAATCTCCCCTTCAGTCCATTGCAGCGGAGCAAGGTTATGGGATCCAGCCATGGGTCATGACCCATATGGTAACCCACAGGTGGATACCGAGAAGGTGTACAATGATCCCCACAAAAGGACCAGAAATGTGGTGGAGAGGACATTTGGCATCCTCAAATCGGGGTTCAGGTGTCTAGATCTATCTGGCGGAAGACTATTATATGCACCACCCCTTGTGTGCCTAAATCATACTAGTATGTGAAATTTTGCACCACATCTGTGTATGCACCAATGTGCCCTGGGAGTAATGGGTTGAGGTCCCCAGGGATAAGGATGATGCCAATGATGCATGAGTGGATGATGGGGAAGTATGAAATACTGCTGCTGGAGCATGCAGAAGGGAACACATCGTGCACAACGTCTTCTCCTAGGAACTACATCACTGAGCACAAATTCAGTAAATAAGTCACTTAAACACAGATTTGTCTTGGAGTACTTATTTTCACCTCCCCATACCTTATCAACTCACCCACATCTCAGAAAACATGACTAGGCCATAACAGTTAGAAAACAAGTAGGAACACAGTCAGGAACAACAAACAGCTACAAATATTGCACAAATATATCAATGTGTGTGTGAAATGTATGCATAGCCTGTAGTCGAAATATCTTACCTTGCAACACACATATCACACAAGTGTGTCTGGTTGAAATTTGATAGCAGCCACACTCTAAAATATATATGAAGATTGCTGTTCAGATGTTTCTCCTAGGTAGGACAAGAGTAGTCAGTGACAACATTAGGTCAATGTCTGTTGTGTAAAAAAGCAATGTCTGAATGTCACAATCACAGGTGGCAACTTACAATATATCCCTCAGTGGCACTCACATGTATGACTAACAGAGAGTTAACTACAGAGGAAAAAAAAAACTGAATGTGTTGGTCTGTCTGACTCCATCCAGTTGCCATCTTGCATTCACGTCAAGCAATGCCAAATCAATCTACAACCCTTGACAATCTGCACATGTGAGTAAGGAGACAGACATGTTGATAAATGCATGTTCTATGCATGGCTGTCAGGAGTATATACACAATCCAAACACACGCATAGTGCATCCGACAATGACTGGTGAATGAAGCTCTGTGTGAGTGCTCTGGCCAAACATACAAATGTAAAAGGAGAGCTGAGACACTCCTATATAAACCTTTGCATTTCAATATGTGGAGGTGACTTGGACACTACACAAGTGCTGTGTGCTGGTGTAGAGAGATGTTTGGGGGTCAGTCATCTCAAATTGCAAAAAATGTCAATGTAATTGCACATATTGTGTAGACTGTAGAAGAAGCAATAGCCTTCTTTAAAGTTCACAAGTATATATATAACCATGCTGTGCATGAAGGATGGGACAGTGCGGCTAATCTCCAGAAACTGTTCCAGAAACGTAGACCTAGAAGCCTACCCCACACAGTCTGGCGTCAATGTGTGTGAATGATCACACATTGTCAAATACTCACTGTACTAAAATTATTATTGAGACATGGAAGTCCAGACACATATCTACACACATTGTGGAGGACAGTAAACATACCAGTCTCATTTCCATTAGCTTCACCTGTGTGCTTGGTCAGCACAGACAAATGTGACTGATGCAAGTGGCACCTGACACCATCTGTATCCTGGGTCTGCAGAAGTGACCTTGTTCGCCTACCTACCATTGATCTAACAATCCATAAGTGGATCAAGTACCACAGCATACACATAGATAATTCGGAGGAAATGATAACACAAGTCGAACACAACCAACCTGTAAGTTCCTAGTACATAATAGGGCAAGGCTGACACCAACAGCCTGTATGCCCCTAGTAGATAATAGGGCAAGGCTGACACCAGCAACTTGTAAGTCCCCAGTACATAATGGGGCAGGGGACTTCAGATGTGCTGTTGAATTTCTTGACTTGAATGTGCACTGCAGTGTAGATATGTCACTTGAGGATGAGAGACCCAATAACACTAAATTTCCAGAGGGGGATCCATCCACTCTGTACATAGTCAGGGGCCTGTGAACTGTGCTGAGTGTGCCACCCTGTTCTTGGTCCATCACTAGAACCAATGGGGCTGTGGGGGTGTTGAAAAAGCCACTACTGCACCGATGAGTCCCCTGCCATCCCTGTTTCACAGAAGGCCTGCCATGGAGCTTGTGTTGCAAAAGGGAAGTCCTTGCAAGGCTACATGTGAAGTAATTTTGCAGCCAAAGTGTATGTGTCCAAAAAAATCCCACTACAGTAATTGACACATGTATACCCTTGGTGGGGCAGGCTTGATGTGACCTTTAACTTTGTGCATGAATAGATGAAAACTGGCAACATATGGCCTGCTGTGTGAGAAAAATACAACTATTAACTTGCAGATACATTGTACATGTATCAACAAAGGGAAATATGTCAAACATTGCTATGAGTAAAGTGTTTAGCTACAATGCTGCCAATTAATTGACAAATTATTGCAAAGTTAGTAGATGATACATCCCTAAACACAACACTGTAGTAGACATTACTTGTCACACATGAATGACACATTCCAATTACTAACATATCACATAAATACCAAACATGACACATGTCACTCCGACATATCCTGAACTTTGCATGCATGGTGAACTGGTTCTTACACATGTTGCATTGCATCATGATGTCAGGCTCGAGGTAGACACCATACAGTGTCACACACATGCACCAGCATAGCTCTGTGTCAGCGGATCACATACCAGTCTGAGTCAGCAGCATCCCCAGGTATACTGTTGTGCATGGACATGTTACACACTTGGGTCACCTATCACAAGCTGTGTGGTGAAGCAAACAGTTGACAAACTGCATTTTGTAAGACCGATAAGTTTCATCACATATGTTCACTCACAGTACACACATTGTGCACATGTAGATAAATGCATGTGGGAAATTGTATCAAACACAGGTACTCTTGCACTTAGTATCACTCCTCCAATGCATGCCACAACCAACATACACAATGCAACAGATTTCTCTATTTCATGCTTGCTCTCTCTGCCAAATGCACATTTCTATAACATGCCCCTTCATGTTTCATCAGCCTCCATGACAGCAGCACAGAAGAGGGCCTTTGAGAAAAGGAGGGAATGGTACAGGCACATGCATGCTATAGAGAAGGCCTACCAGAGAATGGGCCACAGATACAACCGTGAGAAAGCATCAGGGAAAAGGCAGGCATTTGTACATGGAGGGCCATCAAAGGAGCCAGAGACCAGCAGCCACACAGCAGGGAGCTACAAGAAGAAGGACAGGAGTGGCTCCACAGGTACCACACTCTCAACCTCTGAAGGCCAAACTGCAGTACCATTACATCCCGAGCCTTGAGGTCCAATCATGGCCAAAAACTTTAAATAAGAAATGTGCCAGGATATGGCAATTATCAAATTGAGGCTGGACAAGTTGGAGGCAAGGCAGGATAAGTCTTACAGGATGTTATGCTACATCAAGAGGAAACTTTCAAAACAGTGATATGTTTTTAGCCCTCTTGCTCACCTCACCTTCCCTTCCCATGTTTTATGGTTGTTTTTCTTACATTAGGGATTTTAGATTGTTAGGGTTAGTTTAGTTAGTGGTTAGATTTAGATCATAGTTTTAAATCATAGGTGGATGGGTTTGGGGTTTTTGATTGTTTTGGGTGTTTTTAGGGGGGTGGGTCATGTTTGGGTATGTGTTATTTACAAAAAAATTAAAATACACATTTTTAAAAATGCTACAAATACATATTTGTGTAGCCTATATATTTAGTTAGTCCACGTTTGGCGATAATCCCTGATGCAGTTGTTTACTGTTGTCTCTTAAGGGGAATGGGGGGGTTGATGTTTACTGTGAGGCATTACATGTTTAGCATAAATTAGATTAGATAAGTTAGCTGTAGGTATAGTTAAGTTAAGATAGTATAGGTTAGTTTAGTTTAGGTTAGTCTGTAGTTTAGGAATTTTTAGGATAGTAAATTTTAGATGTTATTAAATCTTGTTATTTAGCACACTATGGTCTCCTTTATGCTTTGATATCTGGGTAGTATCATGTCTGCACAGGTCATGTTAGACTAAATCATTTGGTTTTGCATCCAGTGCCACTTTACATGTGTGACAACGTGCATCCCACATGTCCAAGTCCGTGTCAGGCTGGCAACGGTATGACATCACCTACTCAAGACAATAATCAGTACTGTAGGTAACACTCAGGTTGTGCATGAATAGACATCCCAAAACAGGTGCACTTACACCATTCTTTTGTGTTGGTAAGTATTGAGACTTTCAGTGTTTAGAGGTTGATGTTAGTACTCACCCAAATTTTGTAAATTGTTACTGTACCACACATGGCTGCCCCTCACAGTTTTATAGCTGTGTAAATTGGAGTTTTGCATCCGTGTCCTACTAGTGGTAGCATCCTAGCTTTTCCCAAACACTGGTAGTACATCATGCACGCCACTGCAAATGTGCATCCTACCTGTGTCATGACATGTTTGGAGACTCAGAATTCACTTGCCGTCCACATTACTATCAGTCAGCTTGATTATGTATCAGTCTCAGTGTGTGTCTTGGTGTGTGACCCAATGCCAGGTATTTCCTTTTGTTAAGTACTCAGTTGTAGTACTTTGGCCTGGCTTATAGTGGGTACCTAGTGGTACTTACACCTTGTGCCAGGTCCAGTTATCCCTTATCAGTAGATTATATGTGTTCTAGCAGGTTAGGCTGATAGAGGTAGCTATAGCAGAACAGCTTAGGCTGAACTAGGAGACATACAAAGCTCCTACTATACCACTTATATCATATAGCACTATATCATAAGAAAACACAATACTCAGAATTACTAAAAATAAAGGTACTTTATTTTAGTGACAATATGCCAAAAGTATCTCAGAGGATATACTCCCTTAGGAGGTAAGTAATATACACAAAATATACACACAAACCAAAATCAGGTTAGACAAGTAGTGCAAACACCGTAGAACACAATAGAATGCAATAGGAGACAATAGGCCTAAGGGCAACACAAACCATATACTCCAAAAGTGGAATGCGAACGACAAATGGACCCCAGGCCTAGTGTAGTGTGTAGAGGGTCGCTGGGAGTGTAAGAAAACACTAAGGGTGTCCAAGATACCCCACCCCAAGATGCTGGAAAGTAGGAGTAAACTTACCCTACTACGCCAGAAAGACAGTAAAGTCGAGATAGGGGATTCTGCAAAGGCAACGACTGACTGCAAAGCACTGAAGACGAATTCCTGGACCTGAGGACCTGCAAAGGAAGGGGACCAAGTCCAAGAGTCATGCATGTCTCCAGGGGGGGTAGGAGCCCACTAAACCCCGGATGAAGGTGCAAAAGGGCTGCTTCTGGGTGGAAGATGCCAAAGACTCTACAACAACGGAAAGTGCCAGGGACTTCTCCTTTGGTCAGAAGATGTCCCACGGCGTGCTGGAGGATACAGAGTTGATTCCATACAGAAAGACCACAAACAAGCCTTGCTAGCCGCAAGAGTCACGGTTGAAGATTTAGGGTGCTGCCAGGGCCCAGGAAGGACCAGGAGGTCGCCTCTTGGAGAAGGAGACAGAGGTGGTGCTCAGCAACCGAGAGAACCCACGCAGAAGCAAGCAGCACATGCAGGAGCACCCGAACAGGCATTCAGAATATCTGATCATGGCGGTTGTCTCAGCACAACAAAAGAGGGTCCCACGAAGTCAGAGTCCAACACAATGAGTTGGGCAATGCAGGACGGAGTGCTGGGGACCTGGGCTGGGCTGTGCACGAAGGAAGTCTTGCAAAAGTGCACAGAAGCCCTAGCAGCTGCAGTTCACACAGTACTACAGGATTACTGTCTAGCGTGGGGAGGCAAGGACTTATCTCCACCAAATTTGGACTGTTGGGGACACTTGGACCCAGCTCCTGTGTCACAGGGACCACGCTCGTCAGGATGAGAGGAGACCCAGAGGACCGGTGATGCAGAAGTTTGGTACCTGCGTTGGAAGGGGGATGATTCTGTTGACCAACGGGAGATTTCTTCATGGCTTCCAGTGCAGGGTGAAGGCAGATAGCCCTCAGAGCATGCACTGCCAGGAAACAGTCGAGCAAGCCGGCAGGATGAGGCGCTACAATGTTGCTGGTAGTCTTCTTCCTAATTTGTTGCGGTTTTGCAGGCGTCCTGGAGCAGTCAGCAGTCGATCCTTGGCAGAAGTCTAAGAGAGAAATGCAGAGGAACTCTGGTGAGCCCTTGCATTTATCTCATGAGAAACCCACAGGAGAGACCCTAAATAGCCCGCAGAGGAGGGTTGGCTAGAGAGAGAGGTAAGCACATACCAGGAGGGGTCTCTGATGTCACCTGCTGGCACTGGCAACTCAGAGGTCTCCATTGTGCCCTCACACCTCTGCATTCAAGATGGCAGAGGTCAGGGACACACTGGAGGAGCTCTGGGCACCTCCCCTGGGGAGGTGCTGGTCAGGGGAGTTACTCTCCTTTCCTTTGTCCAGCTTCACGCCAGAGCAGGGCTGGGGGGATCCCTGAACCAGTGTAGACTGGCTTCTGCAAGGAGGGCACCATCTGTGTCCTTCAAAGCATTTCCAGATGCTAGGAGAGGCTACTCCTCTCAGGCCCTTAACACCTATATCCAAAGGGAGAGGGTGTAACACCCTCTCCCAGAGGAAATCCTTTGTTCTGCCTTCCTGGGACTGGGCTCCCCAGGCCCCAGGGGGGCAGAAACCTGTCTGAGGGTTGGCAGCAGTGGTAGCTGCTGAGAAAACCCCAGAGAGCTAGTTTGGCAGTACCAGGGCTCTATGCTGGAGCCCCGGGGATGCATGGAATTTTCCCCCCAATACCAGAATGGTACTGGGGTGACAATTCCATGATCCTAGACATGTTACATGGCCATGTTCGGAGTTACCATTGTGACGCTACATATAGGTATTGACCTATATGTAGTGCACGCTTGAAATGGTGTTCCCGCACTCACAAATTCTGAACAATGTGGGGCACCTTGGCTAGTGTCAGGGTACCCTCACACTAAGTAACTTTGCACCTAACCTTTACTAAGTGAGAGTTAGACATAATAAGTTACTTGAGTGCATTGTAAAATGGCTGTGAAATAACGTTGACATTATTTCACTCAGGCTGCAGTGGCAGTCCTGTGTAAGAATTGTCTGAGCTCCCTATGGGTGGAAAAAGAAATGCTGCAGCCCATAGGGATCTCCTGGAACCCTAATACCCTGGGTACCTAGGTACCATATACTAGGGAATTATAAGGGAGTTCCAGTGTGGCACTAAGAATTAATAAAATTAGTCACTAGCCTGCAGTGACAATTTTAAAAGCAGAGAGAGCATAAACACTGAGGTTCTGGTTAGCAGAGCCTCAGTGATACAGTTAGGCACCACACAGAGAACACATACAGGCACACTTTATGAGCACTGGGGTCCTGGCTGGCAGGATCCCAGTGACACAGGCAAAAACAAACATACATACAAGTAAAAATGGGTGTAACATGCCAAGCAAGATGGTACTTTCCTACATAACCCCCCCAAACGACGAACAATAAGGCTAACCTTGCCCAGATGAGTCTTCATTGTCTGAGTGGAAATATCTGGAGAGTCCATCGGCATTGGAGTGGGTACTCCCAGGTCTATGTTCCACTGTATAGTCCATTCCCTGTAGGGAGATGGATCACCTCAACAATTTAGGGTTTTTACCTTTCATTTTTTTTAGCCAAAGTAGAGGTTTGTGGTCTGTCTGAACAATAAAGTGAGTACCAAACAGGTATGGTATCAACTTTTTCAGTGCCCAAACCACAGCAAAGGCCTCCCTCTCTGTGGAAGACCAATGCTTTTCTCTAGGGGTCAACCTCCTGCTGATGAAAGCAACAGGCTGATCCTGGCCCTCAGTATTAAGCTGTGATAGCACTGCCCCAACCCCCAATTCAAAAGCATCAGTCTGGACTATGGACCTTTTGCCGTAGCAAGGGCTTTTTGGGACAGGTGCAGAGCACATGGCCTGTTTGAGCTCATCAAAAGCTTTTTGACAGCAGGCTGTCCACAATACCTTTTAGGCATCTTTTTACTTCTGAGGTCATTAAGAGGAGCTGCAATGGAGCCATAATTCTTAATAAACCTCCTATAGTACCCTGTGAGGCCTAAAAAGGCTCTCACCTGGGTTTGAGTAGTAGGGGGAGCCCATTCCATAATGGTCTGGATCTTCCCCCTGCAGTGGTGGAATCTGTTCCCCACCTACCAGGTGGCCCAGATATACCACTTCCCCCTGCCCTATATGGCACTTTGAGGCCTTGATAGTGAGGCCTGCCTTTTGCAGGTCCTCCAGAGCTTTCCACAGGTGGACCAGGTGATCATCCCAGGTGGAGCTAAAGACAGCTATATCATCCAGATGTGCTGCACTAAAATCTTCCAACCCTTGCAGGACTGTGTTCACCAACCTTTGAAAAGTGCCAGGTGCATTTTGTAGACCAAAGGGCATCACAGTGAATTGATAGTGCCCTCCAATGGTTGAAAATGCAGTTTTAGGATTAGCATCTTCTGATAATTTAATCTGCCAATACCCTGCAGTTAAATCAAAAGTGCTCAGATACTTGGCAGAAGCCAGTGTCTCAATCAGCTCATCTGCCCTGGGTATATGGTGAGCATCTGTCTTGTTTACTTGGTTGAGCCCTCTATTGTCAACACAAAACCTCATCTCTCTTTTACCATCCTTACTGTGAGGTTTTGGAACAAGCACCACTGGGCTAGCCCATCGGCTTTCTGAAGGCTCAATCACTCCTAAGTCTAACATTTTTTGAAACACTGCTTTAATGCAGTCCCTGACATGGCCAGGCTGCCTATAAATCTTACTTTTGACAGGTAAACTGTCTCCAGTATTGATTGTATGCTCACAGCAAGTAGTGGTACCTGCTATCAGTGAGAAGAGTTCAGAAAAATGACTTAAAAGATTTACACAGTTATCTTTCTGTTCAGCAGCAAGACAATCTGCCGGTACTACTACCTCCACTAAGCCATCAGCTTCAGTGGTGGAGAAGAGATCAGGGAGAGGGTCACTCTCTTCTTTCTGTCCCTTATCAGTTGCCATGAGCAGGGTGAGATCAGCCCTGACATAGTAGGGTTTCAGGCGGTTGACATGGAGCACCCTAAGGTGACTCCTGGCAGTGCCCAGGTCTACCAAGTAAATAACCTTTTTCTCAACAGTTAGATGGGGTCCACTCCATTTGTCCTGGTGTGCTCTTGGGGCCACAGGCTCCAATACCCACACCTTCTGTCCTGGGTGGTACTGGGTCAGGACAGCCTTCTGGTCATGCCATTGCTTTTGCAGCTCCTGGCTGGCCTGAAGGTTTTTACTGGCCTTTTTCACGTACTCAGCCATTCTTGATCTTAGGCCAAGTACATAATCCAGAATGTCCTGTTTAGGAACTTTTAAAGGTTGTTCCAACCCTCCTTAACAAGTGCGAGGAGACCTCTCACAGGGTGCCCAAAGAGGAGTTCAAAGGGGCTAAAGCCCACTCCTTTTTGAGGTACCTCCCTGTAAGCAAAAAGGAAGTAAGGTAACTGGACATCCCATCTCCTTCTGAGTTTTTCAGGGAGTCCCATTATCATACCTTTGAGAGTTTTATTAAACCTCTCAACCAGACCATTTGTTTGTGGATGATGAGGAGTAGTGAACTTGTATGTTACACCACACTCCTTCCACATTGCTTTGAGGTATGCAGACATGAAGTTACTGCCTCTGTCTGACACCACTTCCTTAGTGTCTGAAACCCACCCTGGAAAAAATTCCCAGGAGGGCCTTTGCCACTGCAAGAGCTGGAGTGGTCCTTAAGGGGATGGCTTCAGGATACCTACTGGCATAGTCTACTACCACAAGGATACATCTATTGCCTGAAGCTGTTGGAGGGTCAAGGGGACCAACTATGTCAACCCCTACCCTTTCAAAGGGCACCCCAACCACAGGAAATTGAATTAAGGGGGCCTTTGGAGTGCCACCAGTCTTGCCACTGGCTTGGCAGTTCACACAAGAGCGACAAAACTCTTTGGTGTCCTCTGACATATGAGACCAGTGAAACAGGGGAACCAGCCTGTCCTAAGGTTTACTTTGGCCCAAATCCCCAGCCAAGGGAATGGCATGTGCCAAGGTAAGAAGCAACTCCCTGTATTGCAAAGGGAGGACCAATCTCCTGGCAGCTCCAGGTTTAGGGTCCCTTGACTCAGTATACAGGAGGTTGTCTTCCGAATACACCGTATGGCTGTCACTGACATCCCCATTCTGCTGTTTGACAGCTTGCTGTCTTAAACCCTCTAGTATGGGACAGGTCTGCTGTGCCACACTCAGCTCTTCCCTAGTAGGCCCCCCTGCACCCAAAAGCTTAGCAATGTCTGCTGCCAGCTCATCCGGTGTAGGTTCTGCACAAGGAGAGGATTCCTCTTCCTCAAAAGGGGAATCTTATGGTGAGGGTAGGATAGTGGGCAAGGATTTATCCTTACTACCCCTAGCTTTTGGGAGCACTTGGTCCATTGTTCCAGGATCCAAGTTTCCCTGTCCTTTTTGCTTTTTGGCATGAGCCCTTGTTAACGCATAAATGTGCCCAGGAATGCCCAGCATTGCTGCATGAGCCTCCAACTCCACTTCAGTCACAGCTGATGTTTCCAAATCATTTCCTAGTAAGCAATCTATAGGTAATTCAGTGGCTACCACAACGTTCCTTGGACCAGTACCCCCCCCCCCCTCTTTTGAGATTCACAACAGCCATGGGATGGCTAAGTGTGTTATTGTGAGCATCAGTCACTTGGTATTGTTGACCAAGTAGTTGTTTATCAGGGTGAACCAGTTTCTCTATAACCAAAGTTACACTGGCTCCTGTGTCCCTGTAGGCCTCAAGCTCAACACCATTAAATAGGGGTTCTTGCTTGTACTTACCCATGTTAAGGGAACAAGCAACCAAGGTGGCAAAGTCAATGCCACCATCAGAGACTAAAACAGCCTCTGTGGTCTCCCTAACAAGATCAACCCCGACTACACTGCCAATGGTGAGCCCAGCTACACTCTTGGATTGGCTATTTGTAGTAGACTTCCCACCACTACTGCTATTACTAGGGGCACTAGAGGTTACAGTTGTGGTTGTGGTGGTGGGAGCCTTGGTGTTTTTTATCTTTGTCCCCACCCTTGTCAGACAACTTACCATCCTTCTTCTTCCCATCCTTGTCACCCCCTGTATGAACTTTTCTGTTCACTCTTGTTCTGACCCATTTGTCTGCCTTCTTTCCCAATTCTTGGGGAGACGTCAGATCTGAGTCTACCAAGTACTGGTGCAACAAATCAGACACACAATTGTTCAAAATATGCTCTCTCAGGATTAGATTATACAGGCTTTCATAGTCAGTCACCTTACTGCCATGTAACCAACCCTCTAAGGCCTTCACTGAACAGTCTACAAAGTCTGTCCAGTCTTGAGAGGACTCTTTTCTGGTGTCTCTGAACTTAATCCTGTATTGTTCAGTGGTTAAGCCAAATCCATCCTGACAGTAAGGAGCCTATCCCTCCCCTTACCATTGAAAGATAGCCACAAGATAGCAGGCCACTGCCTTTGAGGGACCAACTGTACCATACAGGCCCCCTCAAGTGCAGCAAACCACTTGTTAATGACATCCCCCTCCTTGTAAGAGGGGACCATATTATGCAGGTTTCTGGAATCTTGCTCTCTAACAGGATTGCTATCAAAACACTGCTGCTGCCACCATGGACAACTAACCCGAACCTCTGCCTTTCCCTTTCCATATCCAGAAATTCCCTGTCTAAGGCCAGCTGCTACAGTTTAAGCTTCAGCCTGGCCTCTTCCAACCTCAGCTTTCTGAGTTCACTTTCCATTAAGTTATCCTCAGGCTGGGAGGCTTAGGAATTGTGAGACACAGAAGAAATGTGGGAATTGGCAGAGTTGGAAATTACCAATTGCTAAACCTCTTTCTATGCAGAGACCCCTCAAACTTTTAAAGTTTAGATTCCCATATGTTGCCTGGACAACTGTGGGAGTAAGCTCTACTGCAGACATTATAGAAAAGGTTTAGGACAGAGAGAAAAACATGTTTTTGGTACTTTTAAATGAACAGAGAAAAACGTTTTCAAATTTTTGATTACTTTTGACATTTTTCAGAAACTTTTCAGAAACGTTTTAGAAAGTTTTAGAGAAGCAAAGTTAAACTGTTTAGGTTACTGTGTATATTCTGAAGAATTTGGTGTATGCTTTTCTTATGAAAAGTACCAATAACAAAGTGGTAAAGCAGTTACAAGTACTTATCCCACTGCTGCACCACCAATGTAGGAGGCTGGCCTGGCTTATAGTGGGTACCTAGTGGTACTTACACCTTTTGCCAGGTCCAGGTGTCCCTTATTAGTAGATTAGAGGTGTTATAGCAGCTTAGGCTTATAGAGGTAGCTATAGCAGAGCATCTTAGACTGAACCAGGAGACATGCAAAGCTCCTACTATACCACTTATATCATATGGCACTATGGGGGTCATTACAACATTGGCGGTAAAAGCCGCTTACTGCCATGCAGAAGACCGCCAACACACCGCCGCGGCCACGGAATTCTGCCACGGTCATTATGACCCAAAGCCTGGAATCCGCCAAAATCTAGACACCCACACAAGTCTGCCACACCAAAGGTCAGTGATAAACAGGCGATATCAAAACCTCCACCGTCACGCCAACAGGAATACGTCCACACTATCATGACCCATGAATCCACGCGGCGGTCTTTTAACTGCGGTAATCCATTGGTGGTGCACACCGCCGCGCTCAAAATACACACACACTGACAAAACACTACCACATTGGACAATTCGAAATACACACACCTGATACACATACACACACCACTCCCACACACGCAATTCAATATAAAACACACACCCACATCACCCACAAACCCTTACGACCACAATTGCGACAGAAGGCCAGAGAGAAACCACCTGAAATAACAATAGCATCCACAGGCACCCTACATCATCACTTACACAACATCCACGCACCTCACACAACACACCTCTAAATATCACCCCAAACATCACAACACACACAACCCCACACATCACCCACACCACCCCATGGCACCGCAAAGACACCCCAGGTTCTCTGAGGAGGAGCTCAGGGTCATGGTGGAGGAAATTATCCGGCTTGAGCCACAACTATTCGGATCACAGGTGCAGCACACCTCCATAGCTAGGAAGATGGAGCATTGATGAAGAATCATGGACAGGGTCAACGCAGTGGGACAGCACCCAAGAACTAAGGACGACATCAGAAAGAGGTGGAACAACCTACGGGGAAGGTACTTTCCGTGGTCTCAAGACACCACATTGCGGTACAGAGGACTGGCGGCGGACCCCCACCTCCTCCCCCACAACTAACAACATGGGAGGAGCAGGTCTTGCCAATACTGCATCCTGAAGGCCTCGCAGGAGTAGCTGGAGGAATGGACTCTGGTAAGACAAATCTTTACTACTTCATCCCCCACCCTACATGCATGCCATCACATACCCCCACCATCGCCCTCACCCCCATCACTCCAATTCCTCACACATGTCCCAATATCACAAACCACACATCCCAACCCCAAGCCCTGCATGCAACGCCAAAGAATGGACACCCATCACCAAAGCATGGCCACTGCACATACCCATACACCCCCCTAAACCATTATCACACCGGATCCTACACAGGAATGCAGAATGCAAGCACTGGGGCACACGGTCATCTACCCATTGCACACCATGGCACATACAGATGCAATAATCATGCTTTTACACCCCTGCAGGACCCCTACCCAACGTCACCGGAGAGGAGGGTCCAGATATGTCCACTCAACCCACAGAAGAGGCCCACAGTGATGACAGCAGCTCTGTCCAGCTGGATCTAGATAACCAGTCCGGCCCATCTGGGACCTCAGGACAGTTAGTTCCCCTCACACTGGCACAAGCCACTACAGACCTTCTTCCCCTTTCGGAAACACCAGCACAGCACCAACCCAGCGGGCCCATACCTCTGTCCCCAGGACACGTCAAGCAACAGTGTGTCCACCACTACAGGGAACCCAGGCTAACCCACCACCCCAACAACACCAGGGACCTGGGGGCAGTGGCAGAGGCACAGGAACACGGGGGAACTGGGAGGGCTGCTGTGCGACAGGGGGAGGACAGGCCCAGGGAACCCACTCTCCACGAGGCCCTCTCCAACATCATGGGAGCCTACCACCATTCCCAGGAGATGATGCAACCATTCCCAGGAGACGATGGCAACGGTACTGACCAAGTTTCAGGGGACCCAGCAGCTGCAGGAGGAACAGTATATGGGCTTCAGAGGGGAACTAAAATCCATCAATTCCACCCTGGGCACCATTGTAGGGGTGCTGAAGGAACTTGTCAACACCAGGAGGGACACTGTGGCACTACAAGGGGCCCCTGACATTAGCCTGGACGATGAACTGCTCACCACCTCCGTCGGCACTAGTAGACTCCACTTCCTATGCCCTTTTGTACAATGCACCTGTGAGACTAATAGACTGGTCTCTGCCATGGACATTCTTCCACCATCACCCCTCACCATTTTACAACCCCCTCCAGTACTGAGCACTTAAATAAACACCCTTAAATCACAAAACAATCAGGAATCTGTCTGTGATTTCGAAATAGTGTATTAGCAATCACAGTGGCAAAATGCTCATTCAAATGTAATGTCAACATACCTATGTCACACAGCTCTAGTCCATGAGGAAACAAAGCAGATGTCACAGAGTGGGACCCACATCTGTGAAATCATAAGGGAAAGTGACAACTCAGTGACCATACACTAGGTGAAAATGACAGACAGTAGAGAGGTAGTACATCTAAATCAGATGTAGCAGGCAGTGTTGTCTTCTTACCTGTGTCTCACTGGAAGTATTGCAGGATCACCGTGTTCCTGTTGTCGATGTCCTCTTCTTCTGCTTCCTCATCTTCACTGTCCACAGGGTCCACAGCTGCCACAAGACCATCCTCCTGCAGAAAAGGCACCTGTCGTCGCAAAGCCAAGTTCTGAAGCATACAGCAGGCCACGATGATCTGGCATACCTTCTTTGGTGAGTAGAATAGGGAACCACCTGTCATATGGAGGCACCGGAACCTGTCCTTCAGGAGGCCGAAGGTCTGCTATATAATCCTCCTAGTCCGCCCATGGGCCTCATTGTAGCGTTTCTCTGCCCTTGTCCTGTGATTTCTAACTGGGGTCAGTAGCCATGACAGGTTGGGGTAACCAGAGTCACCTGCAAATGGCGAGGGACAACTGTTAGACTGTTAGACACACACAAACTCATAGGGACATCCACAGACCAGGACAACTATTCCCACTGTATTGGGTCCATGTGCTCACCTAATAGCCGCTGGAGTTGCCCCATCACATAAGGGATGCTGCTATTCCGCAGGATGTAAGGGTCATGCACCCTTGGCATTAACATGGGCGATGTACTGGTCTGCCAAACACACCATCTGCACATTCATGGAATGGTAACTCTTCCGGTTTCTGTTCACCTGTTCACTCCTGCAGGGGGTACCAAGGCCACATGTGTCCCATCAATGGCACCTATGATGTTGGGGATATGTCCCAGGGCATAGAAATGACCTTTCACTGTAGGCAAATCCTCCACCTGAGGGAAAACGATGTAGCTCCGCATGTGTTTCAGCATGGCAGACAACACTGTGGACAACACGTTGGAAAACATAGGCTGAGACATCCCTGATGCTACGGCCACTGTAGTTTGAAAAGACCCACTTGCTAGGAAATGGAGTATGGACAGCACCTGCACTTGAGGGGGGATTCCTGTGGGATGGCGGATAGTTGACATCAGGTCTGGCTCTAACTGGGCACACAGTTCATGGATTGTGGCACGATCAAGCCTGTAAGTGATGATCACATGTCGCTCCTCCATTGTCGACAGGTCCACCAGCGGTCTGTACACCGGAGGATGCCGCCATCTCCTCACATGCCCCAGCTGATGGTGCCTATGGAGGAGAACAGCGAGCAGAGAGTCAACCAACTCTGAGGTACGTCAACACAGCTTACTCTGAAAATATTAGCAAGTCAAAATTAGCCTGTATGAGTGTTTAGGCAAGGCCTACATATGGGTCCCAGGAGCCAATGACGATGTACGCCAGGATCAGGATCAGGATTAGGATCCTGGAGGTGGCATACCCGGATCTCCTGAGTTGTCCTCCGGCGTCGTGGGACCCTCTTTACCGCTTGAGGGCATCACAGCAGCAACAAGGGGGTGAGTACACTCTCATTCTGCTGATTCAGCGTGCATTGTAGGTGTCTGGGTGGGAGAGGTGGGCTGTGGGTTCCCCTAGGTCAGTGCGAGTTTAGTAGGCAAGGGCCCTACTTAAGGCAGGCCCTGTGGCACCCCACCCCACCTGTGTACAGTGCCAACTACACCTAGTCAGGCTCCTGTGACATCCATGTGTGCAGAAATCAGCCATAGCCTTGTAACCCATGTCCCTGGGATTGAATAGTGGACTCAAAGTGCGCGGCGTAGTGCAGGGTGCTTCTGTGTCTGTCGTGTCCGCCAACAGTAGCGGCATTGCATGCACTCAACATGTCTTTCTTCTGTCTCCCCCCCCTTTTTGTGGTCTCCCTGTTCTTGCTTGCATTAGCATCATCAGTTGAAGGAGCAGTGGTACCAGAGCAGGAGTGAGCTGCATTCCACATGGTCCTGGAGGGCAAAACTACAGAGTCTGAATTCACCAGTGGGATGGAGGGCGAGGGGAGCTCCACGGTGGGCACAGGAGCTGACACCAGCGATACGGACTCCTCCTCTGATGGGAGCTCCCTTGCGGTGGTGGGCACATCTGTGCCCACCCGCATCTACAGGTACAGCTGCCAACCCCCCCTACCAGCACTGCCCTCCCAGCAGCCCCTCAGCTTTTGCCCTGTGACCGCTCACCCAGGAGGGTGGGCATCACCTTCGCCCCAGTCACCCCTGCTGCCCTCAGTGAGGAGGCCATTGACCTCCTCAGGTCCCTCACTGTTTGGAAGTCTACCATTTTGAATGCCATCCAGGGTGTAGAGAGACAGTTGCAACAAACCAATGAATACCTGGAGGGCATTCACTCTGGTCAGGCAGCCCTTCACCGAGCATTTCAGACTCTGGCCTCAGCACTGATGGCAGCCATTGTCCCAGTCTCTAGCCTCCCCCTCCAACTTCCTCCACCCAGACCCACACCCCTGTACTTCAGCCTATCCCAAGCACACCATTAGACCAGTGTGCACACACCTCAACACACAAGGGAAGCTCAGGCAAACATAAGCACCACACATCCCACAGGCACTCACGCAAGCATCAGACCCATGCAGACACACCAACATCCACTGCCTCCACTGTGTCCCCCTCCTCCTCGTCTCCCTCCCCCCTCCCTGCCTCGTCTGCAATCACACCTGCATGCACTACATCCTCAGCCACTACGTCCATCACCAGCACACCCACCACCACACCCCGCTCACGTGCAGTCACCACCCCCACTACCATTCACATGTCCCATTTGTCCTCTCCCAGTGTGTCTGTGAGGCCACCTCCCAAGGTACACAAATGCAGTGCACACCCACCCAACAGCCATCCACCTCACGACAGCCTCCAGCCCATGCACCTTCATCCAAAGTCAGCAAATGTACACCTCCTACAACCACTATCTCTTCCTCCACTCCCAAACCCCCTCCAGCTACCCGTCCCAGTGTTCCCAAGAAACTTTTCCTGGCCAACCTTGACCTCTTTCCCTCACCTCCCCCACCCCTTCAGTCTCATAGGGCCCGACTCTCCAGGTCCCAACCTAGCACCTCAGCCACAACATCGGCGGGACCAGTGGTGCAAGTAGTGACCGGATTATGGAGTGCACCAGGCAGCAGGGCAGCCAGTGTGGCAAGGAGCCAGAGTACGGACAGTCCCCCACCTGTCAAGCATAAAAAGTTGGCCAGTGCCCGGCAGGAGAGGGGAAAGAAATCAGCCACCGAAGCCTCTCCCAGGGGTACAGTTGGGAGTGTGGAGACAGCTGTGACAACATCTAAGCTGGGGAAGGGGCACATTAAAACCGGCAAGTCTGGGAAGATCAGCACGGCGGACAAGACTGCCAGCAGCAGCCCCGCTGCCCAAGATAGGACCGCCAGCAGCAGCCCGCTGCCCAAGACAGGACTGCCAGCAGTAGCCCCCCTGCCCAGGACAAGACCGCCAGCAGCCCCGCTGCCCAAGACAAGACCCCCAGCAGAAGCCCCGCTGCCCAAGACAAGACCTCCAGCAGAAGCCCCGCTGCCTAAGACAGGACCGCCAGCAGCAGCCCCGCTGCCCAAGACAAGACCGCCAGCAGAAGCCCCACTGCCCAAGACAAGACCGCCAGCAGCCCCACTGCCCAAGACAAGACCGCCAGCAGCAGCCCCGCTGCCCAAGACAAGACTGCCAGCAGCCCCGCTGCCCAAGACAAGACCCCCAGCAGAAGCCCCGCTGCCCAAGACAAGACCGCCAGCAGAAGCCCCGCTGCCCAAGACAGGACTGCCAGCAGCAGCCCCGCTGCCCAGGACAAGACCGCCAGCAGCCCCGCTGCCTAAGAGAGGACCGCCAGCAGCAGCCCCACTGCCCAGGACAAGACCGCCAGCACCACCGCAGGACAGTGAGAGCCAATGATTACTACGCTGCTGAGGCCGCCGCGGGCAGGATGAAGCACTCTGGGCACCAAGCCCCCTCCAGAACCAGTGGAGAGTTACATCCACTACCTCTGTCCTTGGCAGAATGAAGCACTCTGGGCACTAAGCCCCCTCCAGAACCAAAGGAGACTATTATCCACTTGAGGGACTGTGGCTTTGCACTCCCCAGGATTGAACAGTGGGCAACACACCCACTGTAGAGATTTGAGAGACTGTGGCTTTGCACTCCCCAGGATACATCAATGGGCATGGAGCCCCCTCGTGGAGCTGGCGCCGTGCACTCATCCGGCTGAGGTGCCCCCCTTCCCATCCTCCTGAGGTGCCTTTTTTATTCCTATCTGATGCCCCTGCAGTGTTCTCTCCATCTTGTTCGGGTATTGAGTGTGGGCCTCGCCCATGCCTTTTGGGCCCAATGATCCACGGACAATGATGGTAGAATCCTTTGGACTTGGTTCTTGGTGTATATAATTGTTCATAGTGTAAATGTGTATAAATGTAAATATTTTTGATTACTGTATTTTAATATATTACAATCATTCAACTCATTTCCTTTTGTCCTTGCATTCTTCCAGGGGGGTTGGGAGCTGTAACTGTGATGTATCAACATGTATTGGTGTGTGTGTTGTCGTGGGTGAGGGTGGGGGTGGGGGTGTTGCAGTTTTTTCCCTCCCCTGTGTCGTAGGTGCAGTACTCACTGTGGTCTTCGCCGCCGGCGTTCGTGCTCTTGGTAGAGGAGCAGGAAGATAAAGGCTGGGAGTATCTGAAGTTCCGGTTCCATGCCGTCCTGGTTCCTCATGGGGTGTGTAGAGGTGAGTATTTTCCCTTTGAAGTCCGTATTTTTGTTCGCGGTGAATCAGCCCCGGATAAGGTGACGGATTGGTGGCTTGTAATTCTGTGGGCGGTACATTGTCTTCCACCTGTCTGTTGGCGGTTACCGCCGTGGTGTTTGTTTGTACCGCCGTTTCGGTCGGAGTGTTAAAGTGGCTGTCTATGTTGGCGGTTTCCGCCACGGTTGTAATTCCATTTTTTTTACCGCCGGCCTGTTGGAGGTTTTACCGCTGCTTTAACACCGACCGCTAGGGTTGTAATGACCACCTATATCATAAGAAAACACAATACTCAGAGTTACTAAAAATAAAGGTAATTTATTTTAGTGACAATATGCCAAAAGTATCTCAGAGGATATACTCCCTTAGGAGGTAAGTAATATACACAAAATATACACACAAATCAAAATCACGTAAGTAAACAGTTAGAAAAGTAGTGCAAACAGAGTAGAACATAATAGAATGCAATAGGAGACAATAGGCTTTGGGGCAACACAAACCATATGCTCCAAAAGTGGAATGCGAACCACGAATGGACCCCAGGCCTAGTGTAGTGTGTAGAGGGTCACTGGGAGTGTAAGAAAACACTAAGGGTGTCCCAGATATCCCACCCCAAGACCCTGAAAAGTAGGAGTAAAGGTACCCTACTACCCCAGAAAGACAGTGAGGTCGAGATAGGGGATTCTGCAAAGGCAACAACTGACTGCAAAGCAGTGTGTAGGAGGCTGGACTGGCTTGTAGTGAGTACCAAGGGGTGCTTACACCTTGCACCAGGCCCAGGTATCCCTTATTAGTGTAGAGGGGTGTCTAGCAGTTTAGGCTAATAGAAAAGGTAGCTTAGCAAAGCAGCTTAGGCTGAACTAGGAGACGAGTGAAGCTCCTACAGTACCACTAGTGTCACTTGCACAATATCATAAGAAAACACAATACCCAGATATACTAAAAATAAAGGTACTTTATTTTTATGACAATATGCCAAAGTATCTCAGTGAGTACCCTCAGTATGAGGATAGCAAATATGCACAAGATATATGTACACAATACCAAAATATGCAGTAATAGCAATAGAAAACAGAGCAAACAATGTATAGTCACAATAGAATGCAATTGGGGCACCTAGGGATAGGGGCAACACAAACCATATACTCTAGAAGTGGAATGCGAACCACGAATGGACCCCAAACCTATGTGACCTTGTAGAGGGTCGCTGGGACTGTAAGGAAACAGTGAGGGTTAGAAAAATAGCCCACCCCAAGACCCTGAAAAGTGAGTGCAAAGTGCACCTAAGCTCCCCAAAGAGCAGAGAAGTCGTGATAGGGGAATTCTGCAAGGAAGACCAACACCAGCAATGCAACAACGATGGATTTCCTGACGAGAGTACCTGTGGAACAAGGGGACCAAGTCCAAAAGTCACGATCAAGTCGGGAGTGGGCAGATGCCCAGGAAATGCCAGCTGTGGGTGCAAAGAAGCTGCCACCGGATGGTAGAAGCTGTGGATTCTGCAAGAACGACAAGGGCTATAAACTTCCCCTTTAGAGGATGGATGTCCCACGTCATGAAGAGTCGTGCAGAGGTGTTTCCGTGCAGAAATACCACAAATAAGCTAGCTGCAAAGGTTGCGGTTAGGGTTTTTGGATGCTGCTGTGGCCCAGGAGGGACCAGGATGTCACCAATTGCGTGAGGGGACAGAGGGGGTGCCCAGCAAGACAAGGAGCCCTCTCAGAAGCAAGCAGCACCCGCAGAAGTGCCGGAACAGGCACTAAGAAGTGGAGTGAACCGGAGCTCACCTGAAGTCACAAAAGAGGGTCCCACGACGCCGGAGGACAACTCAGGAGATCGTGCACTGCAGGTTAGAGTGCCGGGGACCCAGGCTTGGCTGTGCACAAAGGAAATCCTGGAAGAGTGCACAGGACACGGAGTAGCTGCAAAACACGCGGTTCCCAGCAATGCAGCCTAGCGTGGGGAGGCAAGGACTTACCTCCACCAAACTTGGACTGAAGAGTCACTGGACTGTGGGAGTCACTTGGACAGAGTTTCTGAGTTCAAGGGACCTCGCTCGTCGTGCTGAGAGGAGACCCAGAGGACCGGTGATGCAGTTCTTTGGTGCCTGCGGTTGCAGGGGGAAGATTCCGTCGACCCACGGGAGATTTCTTCAGAGCTTCTAGTGCAGAGAGGAGACAGACTACCCCCACAGCATGCACCACCAGGAAAACAGTCGAGAAGGCGGCAGGATCAGTGTTACAAGGTTGCAGTAGTCGTCTTTGCTACTTTGTTGCAGTTTTGCAGGCTTCCAGCGCGGTCAGCAGTCGATTCCTTGGCAGAAGGTGAAGAGAGAGATGCAGAGGAACTCTGATGAGCTCTTGCATTCGTTATCTAAGGAATTCCCCAAAGCAGAGACCCTAAATAGCCAGAAAAGGAGGTTTGGCTACTTAGGAGAGAGGATAGGCTAGCAACACCTGAAGGAGCCTATCAGAAGGAGTCTCTGACGTCACCTGCTGGCACTGGCCACTCAGAGCAGTCCAGTGTGCCAGCAGCACCTCTGTTTCCAAGATGGCAAGAGGTCTGGAGCACACTGGAGGAGCTCTGGGCACCTCCCAGGGGAGGTGCAGGTCAGGGGAGTGGTCACTCCCCTTTCCTTTGTCCAGTTTCGCGCCAGAGCAGGGCTGGGGGATCCCTGAACCGGTGTAGACTGGCTTATGCAGAAATGGGCCTCATCTGTGCCCATGAAAGCATTTCCAGAGGCTGGGGGAGGCTACTCCTCCCCTGCCTTAACACCTTTTTCCAAAGGGAGAGGGTGTAACACCCTCTCTCTGAGGAAGTCCTTTGTTCTGCCTTCCTAGGCCAAGCCTGGCTGGACCCCAGGAGGGCAGAAACCTGTCTGAGGGGTTGGCAGCAGCAGCAGCTGCAGTGAAACACCAGGAAAGGCAGTTTGGCAGTACCCGGATCTGTGCTAGAGACCCGGTGAATCATGGGATTGTCTCCCCAATACCAGGATGGCATTGGGGGGGGCAATTCCATGATCTTAGACATGTTACATGGCCATGTTCGGAGTTACCATTGTGAAGCTACACATAGGTAGTGACCTATGTGTAGTGCACGCGTGTAATGGTGTCCCCGGACTCACAAAGTCCGGGGAATTTGCCCTGAACTATGTGGGTGCACCTTGGCTAGTGCCAGGGTGCCCACACACTAAGGGGCTGATTCCGACCCTGGCGGTCCTTGACCGCCAGGGCCGGGGTCAGCGGGAGCACCGCCAACAGGCTGACGGTGCTCCCAAGGGCATTCTGACCGCGGCGGTACAGCCGCGGTCAGAAACGGAAAACCGGCGGTGTACCGCCGGTTTTCCGCTGCCCTGAGGAATCCTCCATGGCGGCGCAGCTTGCTGCGCCGCCATGGGGATTCCGACCCCCTCACCGCCATCCTGTTCCTGGCGGTTTTGACCGCCAGAAACAGGATGGCGGTGAGGGGTGTCGTGGGGCCCCTGGGGGCCCCTGCAGTGCCCATGCCAATGGCATGGGCACTGCAGGGGCCCCCGTAAGAGGGCCCCTAAAAGATTTTCAGTGTCTGCCATGCAGACACTGAAAATCGCGACGGGTGCAACTGCACCCGTCGCACCCTTCCCACTCCGCCGGCTCCATTCGGAGCCGGCTTCCTCGTGGGAAGGGGTTTCCCGCTGGGCTGGCGGGCGGCCTTCTGGCGGTCGCCCGCCAGCCCAGCGGGAAACACAGAATAACCGTGGCGTGGTGTACTGTTCTGTAAGTAACTTAGCACCCAACCTTTACCAGGTAAAGGTTAGACATATAGGTGACTTATTAGTTACTTAAGTGCAGTGGTAAATGGCTGTGAAATAACGTGGACGTTATTTCACTCAGGCTGCAGTGGCAGGCCTGTGTAAGAATTGTCGGAGCTCCCTATGGGTGGCACAAGAAATGCTGCAGCCCATAGGGATCTCCTGGGACCCCAATACCCTGGGTACCTCAGTACCATATACTAGGGACTTATAAGGGTGTTCCAGTATGCCAATGTAAATTTGTAAAATTGGTCGCTAGCCTGTTAGTGACAATTTGTACAGAGAGAGCATAACCACTGAGGTTCTGGTTAGCAGAGCCTCAGTGAGACAGTTAGGCATCACACAGGGAACACATACATATAGGTCACAAACTTATGAGCACTGGGGTCCTGGCTAGCAGGGTCCCAGTGACACATAACAAACATACTGAAAACATAGGGTTTTCACTATGAGCACTGGGCCCTGGCTAGTAGGATCCCAGTGAGACAGTGAAAACACCTGACATATACTCACAAACAGGCCAAAAGTGGGGGTAACAAGGCTAGAAAGAGCCTACTTTCTCACACAGTGAAGATGGATTCCTGTACCTGAGGGCCTGCAAAGGAAGGGGACCAAGTGCAAGAGTCATGCAAGTGTCCGGGGGGGCAAGAGCCCACTAAACCCCAGATGAAGGTGCAAAAGGGCTGCCTCTGGGTGGAAGATGCCAAGGATTCTGCAACAACGGAAGGTGCCAGGAACTATTCCTTTGGTCAGAAGATGTCTTGCGGTATGTTGGAGGATGCAGAGTTGATTACACGCAGAAAGATCAAAAACAAGCCTTACTAGCTGCAAGAATCTTGTTTGAAGGTTTTGGGTGCTGCCAGGGCCCAGGTAGGACCAGGAGGTCGCCTCTTGGAGGAGGAGACAGAGGGGGTAATCAGCAACACAGGGAGCCCATGCAGAAGCAGGCAGCACCCGCAGAAGTACCTGAACAGGTGTTCAGAAGATCTGAGCACAGCAGTTGTCTCAGCACAACAAACGAGGGCCCCACGAAGTCGGAGTCCAACTCAGCGAGTTTGGCTTTGCAGGACGGAGTGCTGGGGACCTAGGCTGTGCTGTGCACGAAGAAAGTCTTGCAAAAGTGCACAGAAGCCCCAGCAGCTGCAGTTCACGCAGTACACAGGATTACTTTCTGGCGTGGCGTGGCGAGGCGAGGACTTACCTCCACCAAATTTGGACAGAAGGGCCACTGGACTGTCCGGGACACTTGCACCCAGCTCCTGTGTTCCAGGGACCACACTCGTCAGGATGAGAGGGGACCTAGAGGACCGGTGATGCAGAAGTTTGGCGCCTGCGTTGGCAGGGGGAAGATTCCTTCGACCCACGGGAAATTTCTTCTTGGCTTCCAGTGCAGGGTGAAGGCAGACAACCCTCAGAGCATACACCACCAGGAAACAGTCAAGAAAGCCGGCAGGATGAGGCGCTACAATGTTGCTGGTAGTCTTCTTGCTACTTTGTTGGAGTTTTGCAGACGTCCTGGAGCAGTCAGCGGTCAATCCTTGGCAGAAATCGAAGATAGAAGTGCAGAGGAACTCTGGTGAGCTCTTGCATTCAATATCTCATGAGAAACCCACAGGAGAGACCCTAAATAGCCCTCAGAGGAGGATTGGCTAAAGAGAGAGGTAAGCACCTATCAGTAGGGGTCTCTGACATCACTTTCTGGCACTGGCCACTCAGAAGTCTCCATTGTGCCCTCACACCTCTGCATCCAAGATGGCAGAGGTCTGGGACACACTGGAGGAGTACTGGGCACCTCCCCTGGGGAGGTGCTGGTCAGGTGAGTGGTCACTCCCCTTTTCTTTGTCCAGTTTTGCGCCAGATCAGCGGTAGGGGGATCCCTGAACCAGTGTAGACTGCAAAGCATTTCCAGAGGCTAGGAGAGGCGACTCCTCTCAGGCCCTGTCACCTATTTCCAAAGGGAGAGGGTGTAACACACTCTCTCAGTGGAAATCCTTTATTCTGCCTTCCTGGGACTGGGCTCCCCAGGCCCCAGGGGGGCAGAAACTTGCCTGAGGGTTGGCAGCAGTGGTAGCTGCAGAGAAAACCCCAGAGAGCTGGTTTGGCAGTACCCAGGGTCTATGCTGGAGCCCCGGGGATACATGGAATTTTTCCCCCAATACCAGAATGGTATTGGGGTGACAATTCCATGATCCTAGACATGTTACATGGCCATGTTCGGAGTTACCATTGTGACGCTACATATATGTATTGACCTCTAATTAGTTCACTCTTGTAATGGTGTACGCGCACTCACAAAGTCTGGGGAATTTGCCCTGAACAATGTGGGGGCACCTTGGCTAGTGCCAGGGTGCCCTCACCCAAGTAACTTTGCACCTAACCTTCACTAAGTGAGGGTTAGACATATAGGTGACTTATAAGTTACTTAAGTGCAGTGTAAAATGGCTGTGAAATAATGTGGACGTTATTTCACTCAGGCTGCAGTGGCAGTACTGTGTAAGAATTGTCTGCGCTCCCTATGGGTGGCAAAAGAAATGCTGCAGCCCATAGGGATCTCCTGGAACCCCAATACCATGGGTACCTAGGTACCATATACTAGTAATTAGAAGGGAGTTCCAGTGTGCCAATAAGAATTGGTAAAATGAGTCACTAGCCTGCAGTGAGAATTTTAAAAACAGAGAGAGCATAAACACTGAGGTTCTGGTTAGCCGAACCTCAGTGATGCAGTTAGGCACCACACAGGGAACACATACAGGGCACACTTTATGAGCACTGGGGTCCTGGCTGGCAGGATCCCAGTCACACAGGCAAAAACAAACATACATACAAGTAAAAATGGGGGTAACATGCCAGGCAAGATGGTACTTTCCTACATCAGTGTATGGATTTCACGCAATGCATACAGGTCATACAGTTACTGCATCAGACACAATATCAACCAAATTGTAACTTTAGTATATTTATTTACATGTTCACATTTGGTTTCTGATGATGTACATTGTACAGGAGATTGATCCCATGATGGGTTGCAAACCACTGGATGTCCCAGCAGAGTCTAAGGGTGGAGGGAACATATCACAAGATATGTGTAAGTGAGGAGTCCATCAGTGAGGAGGTTTATAAATTGTCAAAAGGTGGGATTGACCACAATGACAGTCGATGTGTGATAAAGTAAACAGTGGGAGAGTGAGGAGGGGATGTTACCCGTTGTTACAACATTGGGATGATCTTTAGCCCAGAACTAAGCAGATACTATCCATGTGCCACATACTGTTGCTACCAGGTGTTTTCTTGGGTGAATTATGTCCCTTCCAAATCTTCATCATCTGATGTGTGTGGTGTCTCCTGTGCCATGGCTGGTGGGGGTGATGAACTTGAGGGGGGCACACGCACACACATCAGGGGATAGAGGCATCACTGCAGCAAGGAGTAACTGCTGGTTTTGCAGCACAGCAGCCACATCACTGTGGTAGGCAGCCAGGTTGTCAGTGATGGAGCCCAGCATCCGCTGCATGAACTCCAGGACAGTTTGGATAGCACCCAGCCTGTTGTCAATCATGCTGGTGGCGCTTTGGGAGGGAATTTGTTCAACACTCTTCTTTGGGACACCAGCTATGTCGGCCAGGGACTGCTGGAGTCCACATAGCGGAGAGTTGGTGGCTCTGATGGCAGCAGAGTTGTCCTTATTGGGACTGAGACACCTCTGTATTACCTCTAGGCTACCCCCTTGGTCTCCATCCCCACTCGCACATGCTGTGCCCACTCCTGCTGGACTCCTACTTTTTGGAAGATCATTTCTAGGTCCTGGGAGTCCAGGGCTGTTGTTGAGCTGGCCGGTGGTCTGTGTTGGGTGGGTAATGTGAAGCCCCTGTAATGCTGCGATTAGAGATGGTGTCCGGATGGCCCCCAGGACATCCTGGAGAGTGTCCTCATCAATGGTCGGCAGCTGGTCATCCAAATCATCAGAGAATTTCAGGACAGGCAGCTTGGCAGAGGGTCAGGCATCATCATCATCATCTGCAAAGGGAAAATGCAATGTGAAACTTGGACTATGGAATCTGTTGACATAAGTCATGAATTTCTTGATCCCAGTACCTTAGTGACATGGTCCATAACCAGACATCAAGGGCCTCCTTCATGTGCCCCTAGTGGCACACTGTGCTACCAGTGAGTAATTTTTAGTTGAGCTCCATTGGCCACAATCTGCCAATCCCCATTTCCCAGTCTGTTACACCAACCTTGCATAAGTTATCATGGACCTCTGCATTTATACCCCTTTCACTACGTTGACTGTGCAACATCTGCCTGCCACAGGCATTATTTTTGATTTTGAAAGTGAACACCAGTGGAGGCATACAGAATATGTTGCTTTCGCAAGGCACAACTCAACTCAAGTACATGTCATTCCTCTGCAAGACCATGTGTATTAGAGTGATGAAAGGGGATGAGCTGTCCACATGCATCATCATCCTCACCTTGAGCCATGAGTTGTGCATCCTGCACCACCCATTGTAAGGATCAACCGCATCTTGTGTATGTGTTCAAACAGAAAGGTGTGCCTTTCTGCACACCAACACTCATACTTGCTATTCAGTATCCTTGCAGCATGTGTGTAAGCCTACCTGCATTTCAGGGCTGATTGTTGTTATGCATGAAGGGAGACCTTCCTGTTTGAACAAACACAAGTGTTCGTTGATACTTACAATACAGTCATGCAGGATGCATGAAACATGACTCAAGGTAAGGAGGAAGATGCATATGGATAGCTCACCCCCTTCCATCACTCCTGCAACACACGTATATGGTGGCATAGGGACCTATTACAGTTTCAGACTTGTTGATGTACGGATGCATCAGCTTGCGACACCACCTCAGGAGTGTCATTGGAGTAGTGCTACAAATAACTGACATTGTTGTTGGCCGAGATTTCATATTTTCCAATTTGTTGCAATCATTGTAGGAGGCTGGCCTGATTTGTAGTGGGTACCTTGGGTACTTACACTTTACAGCAGGTCCAGTTATCCCTTGTTAGTGAATGTAGTAGGGTTCTAGTAGCTTAGGCTGATAGAGGTAGCTATAGCAGAGCAGCTTATGCTGAACTAGGAGACATGCAAAGCTCATGCAATACCACTTATAGTTACATAATACTTATACACAAGTAAAGACAATACTCAGTGTTACCAAAAATAAAGGTATTTATTTGGGTGACACCGTACCAAAAATATCTTAGACACAATGCTCCTTCTGGAGGTAAGTATTATACACAATATATACACTAGACACCAAAATTAGACAAGTAAATTGTCATAGAACAATGTAAACAGTAGGAAATCCTACGGAATGCAATGGGAGAAAATAGGTCTAGGGGCAACACAAATCATATACTAAAAAAGTGGAATGTGAATCACAAATTCCCCCCTAGACAAGTGTAGTGTGTGCAGAGTTGCTGGAAGAGTAAGAATACAGTAAAGGTAAGTAAATTACCCCATCCCAGATCCCAGAAAAGCAGGAGTAAAGTACTGCAAGTTTCCTTAGGACACACTACACCTCATTTTGGGGATTTTGCAGCAGCCAACCAAGTCGGTAAGGACCAACTGCTGGATTATTGGACCTGAAGACCTGCAAAGGAAGGGGACCAGGTCCAGAAGTAGTAAGAAGTTCCAGGAAGGACAGGAGCCCCTGCCAACCCAGAAGAGGGTGCAAAAGAAGAGTCCCCAGTTAGTTGAAGATTGTAGAAATGCTCCCTAGGAAGATGCCAGTAGGTTCCTGCATAATGAAAAAGATGTCCCACGACGTGAAGATTGTTGCAGATGAGATTTTGTGTTGGAAGGTGCCAACAAGCCTTGGCCACTGCAAAAGTGTGATTTTCATCACAATGGTGCTGGATGGACCCAGGAGGGACCTGGGGGCCTCAACTCTGTGTGAGGAGGAATAGAGATCTCTCAGCACTTTAGAGAGCCCTCAAGATGCCTGCCAGCACCCCCAGAAGCCATAGGATCTGGGTTCAAAGGAGATGGAAAATACAGTTGAAGCAGCACAACAAAAGAAGGTCCCATGCCGCCGGAGAACATCTCAGCAAGTTGAGCATCACAGGGTGGAGTGCTGGGGACCTAAGCCAGGCTGTGCATGGAGGAATTTTGCAAAGAGTGCACAGAGGCCTCAGGAGGCGAGGAAGACCCAAAGCACAGGGGTACCATCATTTTCAGGGAAGGCAAGGTCTTACCTCCTCCAAATCGCTTCAGTAGGACATCAAGACAGTCTATGTCGACGATGTCCACCCTCTGTGTCCTAAGGAGCATGCTCATTGCTGTGAGAGGAGTCCCAGGGTACTGGTCGTCACCTTGGAAGGTGTCTGCTTTGAGCAGGGGAGGGACTCTGTCGCTCCAAAGGAGATTTCTTTGGTCCTTCTGGTGCAGGATGAAGACAGGGAGTCCCCAGAGCATGCACACCATGGAAACTGTTGCAGTTGCTGACTTGGAGCTGAGGTTGCTGACGAAAAGTGTCCCTTGTAGACACTTTGTTGCATTTACAGTGTTTCTTGGAGCAGATTGTGGCTGATCTGAGGACAGAGGATGCTGAAGTTGTTGCAGAGGATTCCTGAAGGAAACTTGCAAACAGAATCTGAAGAGAACCGACAAGAGAGACCCTAAATAGCCCTGAGAGGGGGATTGGCTACCTTATCAGGTATGGACCTATCAGAAGGGGTCTCTGATGTCACCTGCTGGCACTGGCTACTCAGAGCCCTCCAGGGTGCCCCCCCACCTTGCAGAGCAAGATGGCGGGAGTCTAGGACACACTGAAGGAGCTCTGGGCACCACCCCTGAGGTGGTGATGGACAGGGGAGTGGCCACTCCCCTTTCCTTTGTCCAGTTTCCCACCAGAGCAGGGAAGAAGGGGTCCCTGAAATGATGTAGACTGGTTTATGCAAGGAGGGCACCATCTGTGCCCTTCAAAGCATTTCCAGAAGCTGGGGGAGGCTACCCCTCCCCAGCCTGTAACATCTATTTCCAAAGGGAGAGTGTGTAACATCCTGCTCTTTTAGGAAATGCTTTGTTCTGCCTTCCTGGGACTGGGCTGCCCAGGCCCCAGGAGGGCAGAACCCTGTCTGTGAGGTCGCAGCAGCTGTAGCTGCAGTGCAAGCCTCGGAGAGATGGTTTGGCAGTACTGGGGTCCATGGTGGAGCCCTCAGGATGCATGAAATTGGCTCCCCAATGCCAGATTTGAAGTGGGGGGACAATTCCATGATCCTAGACATGTTACATGGCCATATTCGGAGTTACCATTATGAAGCTACATATAGGTATTGACCAATCTTATGTGCACAAGTGTAATGATGTCCCTGCACTCACAACGTCCGGGGAAATGGCCCTGGACAGTTTGGGGGCACCTTTGCTAGTGCAAGGGTGCCCTCACACTTAGTAACTTTGCACCTAACCATCAGCAAGTAAAGTTTAGTCATGTAGGTGACATAAGTTACTTAAGTGGAGTGAAAATGGCTGTGAAATAGTGAGTGCACTATTTCACGCAGGCTGCAATGTCAGTCCTGTGTAAGGGTTTGTCTGTGCTCCTTATGGGTGGCAAAAGAAATACTGCAGCCCATATGGATCTCCCGGAACCCCAATTCCCTGGGTACCTAGGTATTATATACTAGGGACCTAAAGTGGGGTCCAGTATGCCAATTGAAATCACTCCAGCTAGGACCATCCCTAAGGTTCCCAGAGCAGAAGTGAACCCCTTCCTACAGAATCCTACATCTTGATTTGGAGGACAGGGACCAATAGGGTTAGGAGTGTGCCCTCCTCCCCAAAGGGAGTGGGCACAAGAAGGGTGTAGCCTCCCTCAGGGACTGTAGCCATTGACTACTGCCCTCTGTCCCCTGCAATGCCCCCTAAATCTAGGATTTAAGGGCTCCCCGAACCTAGCTCACCATATTCCTTGCAACCTCAACAAGAAGAAGAAAGAAGGGCTGCTAAACTGAACCCCCAGCAGTGAATACTCCAGATGACAATTGACTTGGCCCCAACCTTTCTAGCCTTTCTGCAGCTTCCAGGACTCTGTTACAAAAAGGCGAGGTATCCGGCAGGATCAGCGACCTCTCCAAACCCCCAGAGGACTGCCTGTCCACCCACCAGAGGGCCAAGAACCTCCAAGGATAGTGGCCCTGTTGGAACCGACCCCCTTGGACCCAGCCTGCAGTATCTTTGTGATCCCTGGGATCCCCCTATTGGAAAGCATTATCAGCCCAACGCACATTTCAGCTGGCCACCCCTGTGCTGCTGAGACTGTGTGTTTGGTGCTGACCTGTGCATTCCACCCCGCCCCCCCCCCCCCCCAGGTACTCACCTAAACCCTAAGGTCTGCCCCCGAAGTCGTGGGTACTTGATCTCTGCACCTGGCCGGCCCCCTGTTGCTGCGGGTGTAAGTTTGAGGTCATCCTGAACCCCGAACAGTGGCCATCCCAATCCCCGGAGACTGAAACTGTAAGTTGAGTGCTTAACTCAAAACTTCACTAACACTTTTCTCCCCGGACTGTTCGGAAACTTGCACTGTCAACTTTTAAAAGTGAAAAGTTTTACATGCCTGTAAACCATTTTTTTTTTGCCAAATCTAAACAAAGTGCTATTGATACATGTGTTCAATGCTTACATGCGCAATGTTCTAGAAATAAAGTAACAAAAAATATTTTTCCAAAATAAATACATTGGCCTGGGTTACTTATTGGGAGTGTGCCTCATTTCTTTGCTGTCTGTGTACAACAAATGCTTTGCATTACCCTCTGATAAGCATAACTACTCAACCACTCTACCACAAAAGAGAGCATTAGTATTATCTACTTTAGCCTCTGTTAAGCCTCTGGGGAAACCCTGGACTCTGTGCACACTATTTTTATTTTTGCTATAGTATATGCAGAGCCAGCTTCCATTGGTACAGTTTTATCCAATGATTCAATGGTGGTGTAGGAGTGACAAGGATGTGTCTGACATCTTGGTATGTCCCCTGAATTTTAAAGTTTAATGTGTGTTTTATTGTGCATCACACATAGGATATCATTTGCACAACATTGGTGGATTGCTTTCAATGCAAAGCTTTTCTTGCTCCCCTCTTGCCCCAACTGATGACACCATGGTAGCACCGTATTTCCAATACGGTGTACCATGATGCACATTTCCGCAGTGGACTCGTGTTATGACACTATTGTATTGATTTACTGCATTAGGACCATGAATTGTGACACCAGTGCAGCAAAGCACAAAGTGGACCATAGATGCCAGTGGGTGTGCCCCTTGAACGTCTGCCTTTGGCAAGCTTTACATATGAGTTACTAGATCGCACAGCTAAATATTTATGATTTAACTGTGCTTTTTATTTCAGCCCTTCCTTCGTAGGTACTTCCCCCTTGCATACATCATATGTGGCACAGTCATGCTGTGGGTCATGTATTTACTAAGTGAAGGTGTTCATGCATGGTGAAACTTTGTCGATATGTTAAAAAGGAAATAGGCACTTTATTGCCACATTAGCATCATTGACACTGCTGATAGCATTGCGCTAAGCCTTTAAAATATTGCCCTTTGTGAGGTGGTAAGACCACTTGTAGCTGGTGTTCTGCAGGTAGGTGTCCCTTAGTGCAGAACACCAACCATCCCCAATACACAGGTACCCTTGAAGCATGGTGACATAGCAGATACTTGTACAGCAGCACAGATGATAATCGCAGATATGCTCCGTACGTAATGTATACTAACCTTTGTGGGCATTACCAATGGTGCTGGGGGACATATGTGAGTTGCTGCTGGACCACCCAATGCAAACATTTGTTTGCATGTTGGGCCATAAGGATTACACATGGGCAGTTGTTACAGTTGCCAAAGTGAGTTGAGTGTGATGTGAGGATTTGAGAAAAGGTTTTTGCATATTGGTGGGAAGTGTGTGCCCATTACAAGTGTTTGGGCATTATTGTACCCCATGCAGCCCTTTTCTATGCATACAGTGTGTCCTATGTACCTTCCCCTTCTGCCATTTGTTGGTCATCAGATTGCCTCCCCCCATTGCAACTTACTCTGCATTTGTGGTAGTTCTTGAAACGCTGTACTGTCCTGTCCTTGGACTCTGGTGACCAACTCCTCCGAGATGACCACTGCCACCATCTCCTCCTGATCATCCAGCTGTTCCTGGGGTTTCAGACTCCCACCTTCTGTCTGCAGTGCTGCCTTTTGGTTGCTGGCCAGTTTCTCTTTAGTTCTGCGCTAGCAGTCATGCCAGTGCTCCTTACAATCGGTCACAGTCCTCTTCACTTCTGCCACACTTTTGACTTTATTGACTATTGACTGCCATATGATAAGATATTACTCTCCTCCTGACTAAAGCAACCTCCTTCCTTTTCCCCTTAACCTGTGTGTCTGTCTGTCCATCAAGACTTGTACTGGGATGGTTGAGGTGTCTCTGGGATCTGGTTTCTTCTAAATTCTCCATCTTGGGACCTTTTTGTTTGTGTTTAGCTTTTTACCTGGCTTTTTTTTACGTTAACAATGCAAAAATGGCGATAGCACGATTAGCGTAAAAAAACGTGCCGCTAATCATGCTAACGCCACTTTTGCAGCATTAGCATCATTTTTGTTTACGACTTGTCCAAAAGTTAGTGCTATTATTTTTTACACCAGTCTTTTCTTAACACCATTGTGCACCATGTCATAAATTTGGACCACGCATGTCGATGAGGAAAGTCGTTATGCAGCATTAAAAAAATTGATGCACAACTGCGCCTGCACAGTTGTACATAATTTTTCAAAGATATACCCCAAAATGTGTTCCTGAATCAATGTATTTTGTGCAACTGTGCGCACAGCACACTATCCCTACAGAGCATTTACTCAAGGCATTTCAGAATATGAAGGAGAAACCGTCCGTGCGTTGCAATTTGTGCACTTGCTCAAACAGGGCTCGAGTCATTGAGGTAAGGAGAACACCTATGCATTAATGATCTGAAACATTCTCAGTAGAGTGAGCACATTGCACATACCAATTGGCCTGTTGGAGGGGGGACAGCTCCTATACAAATCGTGCCGGAAATTCAATCATTCCTCTTTAAATTATTTTCTCTGCTCTCTGCTGTCTTGCATTGATAATGAAGTGGTGTGACTCCGGCTTACTCAAAGAAATTCATGTTTCTTAATAAGGGATTTTAACAGAGATGAGGACAGATTAAAGAACTGTCCCTCCTGCTCCAGTATTCGAATAATAATAACTGATTTTATTATATACATAAGTCTATTTTAAATGCATTAAATCAGCGGTCCCCATCCTGTGGTCCGGGGACCCCTGGGGGTCTGTGAAGCCTCCTCAGGGGAGCTGACTGCTTGGAAAATATTAAATAAAATTAACAGATTAGGTCCCCATCTTTCAGTAATGACTCGTTGGGAGGTCCCCGGATTCCAATAATGATTCAGTGGGAGTCCCCGGATTCCATTAATGATTCAGTGGGGGTCCCCGGATTCCAGTAATGATAAAGTGGGGGTCCACAGAAGTCAAAAGGTTGGGAACCACTGCATTAAATAACAGTTGTTAATATTACCCAATTCAATGGTACTCAAGTTACCTATTTCTGCAGGATGAAATCCAAAATTCCAGATCGTGAGTCACAAATTACGATGTGCTCCAGCAGCGAACATTCAGCTCACTGTGCCATCATTCCCACTGTCCCATTAAGTATTCCATCTTTCTAAATGGTGTACAATGTGGGTCCAAAAGACCTAGACTTCTATAACATGACATTCTTTTTCAAGATGTGCAGGGGAAATGACTTCCAAGGTCCATCAGGATTATCTGTGGGCGATGGGTACAATGACATTTGTGTATTATTGATAATTTCCAGAACAATCTGGTAGTGACTGCAAGAACTGTAAAATCTCATTGAGTATGGCTCATTTGGGTCAACAGATGTTCTGAAACGGCAAGAAACATTTCTTAATCGTATATGTCCAAACACAACAGCACGTATTCTTATTGTATAAAAAATACATATTGTCTGTATTTATTCACAAATATCGCAATAAAATGTAAATTGCATCTGATCTTACATCAATGTTAAAAAACATAATAAGCCTTTCCTTTTTAAATCCATATCATTCGGCCCGTCACACTCATTCATAAATATCCTTCATACATAATCATATACATAAGAATAATAAAAGCACGTATCAAAAATGCTCAAAAAATGCTGTCAGAGCACTATCCAAATTACTCTTGATGCAGCGTTTCAGTCGTATTCCTGATGATTCACTCCACCCTCTTCAGGACAGTAAGATACATTAAAACAAAACAAATATACTGATATTAGGTATTTTTGCATGGGCGATGGACTTCAGAGCCTTCTTTCCACTTCTTAAATTTCTATCCACATTATACGACTTGTTCAGTGTAATGAACTCAATTATATTGATCCCCAGCTTCCTGAGGGATATGTTCTTTCCAATATTCTCCACAAATGGGATTCACTTCAATATAACCTCGTCTTCTCCCAAAGCCTTCACGGTCGTATGTAGTTCAACATCATATTTATTCTAATAGGATACCTTCGATCCAATCGAAACCCAAATCGGATTTACTCAAATCGGGTGATGTCTTCTGTTCGTCTCATCCCCCAAATCACTACAATCCAGTACGATCCCTCCAGTACCCCCTTGCTTTAATATCAGGCCACTTTAAAAAATCATGGACTCGCCTGTAACTTGTACATCTGTCTCTCTGACTCAGCATACAAAAAAGTCAGAGAGTCATCTCTTTTCCTTAATTGGTTACAAAAGTGACCCAAACCTGGAAAGTTTTGGATTTTAGTTTCCTACATAAATCCTGATTTGCCTTGGAAAGAAACCCCAAGGTAAATCAATGTAGCACTATGCACTACTGTGCTCTGTTTCGGGTCAAAGGGTCATTCCATGGGTGTTAAAAAGCATGGATTTTGACATAAAATCCTATTTACTAAAAAGGAAGAAAGGACTTCGCACAAAAAAGATGCCTCCTTGAGGCAGGCATAAACTTTGGGAAATGTTTCTTTTTCCAAAAGCTGTGCCTATTTTGCATGCGTGCTGCACTAAACAGTTGACTGATAAAATATTGAAGCTAAAAATATTGTGTAGACAGGATATTGAGCCAAAAATATCAAGGTCCAAATAGGTAATTATAGATTTACTATTTTAAACTACACATCTCTGGAACCTCTATATATATCATCAATGTTCATAGATATATACATATCTATATATATCATCATCTATATATATCATATATGTTGGTATAGTAAAACTTTACTTACTCTTGGAAACTTACCGTTACCATATTTTTGTCCATGATATGCTTTACATATTTTGTCCACACAATATTTTAAACTCGATATTTTGTCCAGACATCACACTAAACAGCAAATATACAAAGTGGGAAAAGTATTAAAAGATGCCAAACCATGTTTATTTTCACTTGTAGTGTTTATTTACAGTGGGAAAACGAATGCCTAACATCATGCACACACTCTTGCAATATGGTGCAAGGATGTGTGAGTTGGAGCAATGCTGCCCTAAGTGCACCAACACAAGGGGGAGAGAAAAGTTTTGGCATGTTTTAGCGGACATGGCGGTGTTCTACTCTCTGTCTTTCACACAAAGGGGAGCAGCAGCATCTGCAACTGTCCTGCATTGTGTGAAAATTTAGTAAATCTACCCCTAGTGTGCTGCTGGAGCATTCATATACGTCTTTCTATTCTATCTACCTGCAACAATCACTCTAAGATCAACGTTGATGTTCTTTAACTCTTAAATGTATTATTCCAATATGGCTCGCTTACGTGCCATTTGTATTTAACAGCTTTGCATTTCTTTCACATATTGCAAAAACACATAATTTTCAATTTCAACTCTAATTTATTAATCCCAAAGTTTCTCACCAATTTAACCATTGATTTTATTTTTCATCGCATGGTTGTGGTGGGATGTGCTCTATCACCTTTTTTTTACTGATTGGATTAGTGTTCCTGAAAAAGTCTTGTGACTGGTGATTCTGCGTTATGGAGTCTTGTATTAGATTTCTGCTTAGTACAATCCGTTTTGACCTTTCACATCATTTTACCTATGTGGTAAGTTTACAGATACACAATATTGCATAGATTTCATATGAGCAGTCACACGTTAAAACTCCTTCTATTTTTGACGGTTTTCCTGAAAAAAACTTCATGTAGACCGTTAACAAAATATATTAGATCACTAGCCGTTTCATCTTTTGGGTGTTGCTGCTTAATGTGTGATAAAGGTAATTTCTTCTAAGTTTGCTTTTATATTTCGAAGGGGCTTTTTCTGTCCTTTTTTTCTTTTTTTGTAATTCTTTTAAGATTTGCGGTTGGAAATATTTTGTTAGGATATGCACTTAGAAATGTTCCATCAAATGTTTCTGTTCATGCACACATAGTTAAGGATTTGAAAAACAAATGCTTTAATCACTACATTTTATTCTACGGAAGTCCTTTAATCAGTTGCGGCTCGCTCCTATGTAAAAGGGAGGGGTGGGTGGGGTGCGCGGGGAGAGGGGGAGGCACTTTTAATAATAAAAAATAAAGAAAAAACGTACCTCCTCCGTAGCCACCGCTCCTCTGTTGCTCATCGTTGGTGCTGCAGGCACAGACTCCCAGCCTGCCCTGTGCCGATCCTGACACTGCTCAGAGCAGCATCAGGACTGGCTGGGAGCACCCAGCCAGGGCGCTCCCAGGCAGACTGGGAGCCTGTGCAGGTTCTTGCCGGGCTGGAGAGAGCCTACATCACATGTGTGTTTGGCCGGCCCTGGACGGCAGGCCAAACACACATGCCCTCTGAGGGGAGTGCTCTGTGCACTCCAAACGTATTATTCCTTTGTGGTGAAAGCATTGCAGCTTCTGCTGCTGGCGGGGGGTGGGGAGTAACGCTCCTCCACCCTTATGGAGAAGCCGTCCCTGCTCTTAATTAGGAATTGAGAGTGGAATCTTGTTTGGCCGTACATGTATTCTTGCCCATTGATATCGCATACTCTGTGATTGAGTTTACTGATTACTTGGTGTTATATAAACGTCCAAGGAATCAACTCTTGGTTTGTTGATATTTTCCAAGTGAGAGTAGTTGCCATGCCTTTTGCCAACGTTTTTAGGGGAATGCTTCTTCCTGGACAGAGGCTAACATGAATTATTGATCCTGAGCCAATGAGGTAGGCGCAAAGACTTCTTTCCTGTCCCAATCAAGCAATCAAGAGCTGTTGATCCAAACAACACAGATACAAATCTGGCTAATGTGGCTTGCGCAGAGAAGGAGGAAAGGAGTAGGAAGCACAGTAATATGCTCTGCAAATTCTTACACATACTGTCTAACATGACAACAACATTTGTTGGACTACCCAAAGGCTGGGGGCCAACAACTTGGAGTCCCCTAGTCCCCTATGTACTTCACAGTTTCATACATGTATGTGTCTTAGACAATGGGGCACCTCCAGGCTAAAACAGATCCCTACCACCTGTGTAGTCGCCCAGGATCCATACTGTCTCCTGTCATCTTCATCCTTTACATCAAGACGCTTGGTGCTCATTTAACAAATAACAACATCTACATTCTCCAGTATTCTGATGATACACACCACTTAAACAAATCCTCTGCTTCAGACATCCAATGTTATGAACACTCCTTGCATATCTTCCAGATCTGGAGGTACAGAGCTTACCTGAACTCTACCCAACGAAGACAGAATCCCTGTTATTTGCCAAGAACAACAAACAAGATAGAGTTCAAAACTGGCTCAATTACATTCTTATACTCTTGCATCTGGATGGTGGTAATAGCTTACTCCATGTCCTCCCGGACTCCACACTGTTATCCCTTACGGGCATATTACATGCTGCAGTATATCTCATCTAGGATCTAAGGAAATATAATCACATCATCCCCATCCTGATAGAGCTCATTTGACTCCCCTTGCCAACCTGCACCATCTTCAAAACCATTTGCATCGTTTACAAAGCCATCAAACCACCACTTGTGCTATTCTTGCAGACAAGCTCACCATCTCTGGTGACTCTCGGCACACCCACTTTCAGGACACCATCAGACCGCAGACTAAGAAATGTTGAAAATGAAAATCAAAAGAGCTGGCCTTTTCAATCTGTGCACAGAGGATCTGGAATAATATTACTGTATCCATTAGGACTGCCTCAACTCTGCCCCAGCTAAGGAAAGAGCTGAAGTTTCACCTCTTTGGAGAACTTTACATCACAATGCATTAAACATCCACAACCCATCTTCCTCTTCTATTGATCATTGACTTCATGCTAATGCTTGTCTTTAACAATTTTGGTTAGATTTGCACTATGGAAATACTACCTTCATATATATATATATATATATATATATATATATATATATATATATATTTACATGCATACTATGGAGATTGTGAGGAATGGTTATCATAATATCCTACGTGTATTTACTTAGGAGGACCAGTAGACAGTTTTCCACATATACTAATCAGCAGACACCAGTCTTTATTCATTTAATGGCCTGGACATGGGAGTTCTGGTCACACAAGCTGTAGAAGGGATATTTTGTGTGAACTCCAACTGCAACAAAGATGATTACTGTACTAATTAGCTCTCTGGGACAAAACATACAAAACACCTGCCATGGAACTTAGCATGTATTTTCAGTGCAGAGAAATATATGGGTAACTCAGGATGAGTGAATGTTGAATGTTTAACATTTTGGTTGATATCTGCCAGAGAGTTTAAAAAGATATCCAATATTTCAAAGTGTCACATTCTCAAGTTATCCTTCAGGCTCAGATCAAACTGCACCTCACAGGTGTCAACCCCAGATTTTCTGCATCCATGTTTTGGGGAACAGAGAGTCTCCCCCTTGCCCCACGGTCAAGTTGGTAGTATAAGTGGTAAGAAGGCCATTCAAGCACAGCCTTCTTGAATACTGAAACAAAAGGTGCTCTCCAGCTGCATTGATTAACCATTAAGCAAAATAAGCACATGCTTAGGGCATCAAGGGAAGGGGAGGCACCACAGAAATTTTCCATTGGTGGATTTGCCCTGGATCACACGGTGAAAAACTGCAAATGGTGCAGCTGAACCAGGTTCCACTAAAAGGAGCTTCTTCAATAAATGATAAAATACATACATATGTATATATATACAATAATAAAAATAATAATGAAATAGTAATGATAGAGGTAAATGATATACATTAAGATTGGGAATAAAACCAGAATTAGAAACTGGTAACTGCCATATGGTGTGAACCTAAAAACATGTGCAGATGTGTATGGATCATTAGCTGACCAACTGTGCACTTTGCAAGATGAATTTGAAAGCTAAGAAGCAGCTACAAAGGAAATGCTACCAGATGTTGATTACAAGGCAACTCAAACTCACAAATGTATCAGAAAGAAGCTACCCAATGATGAGATGCTGCACCAGAGATATATCTGAGTGCCAGAGATACATTTTGTATCACCACCTTTTACACAATTGTTGACAAACTTGAAATTGTGATGAGAAGAAGAGGAGAGATAAATAAAGAAATAGCAGAGAGATTTTCTCTTGTAAGTGAAGTGCCACATAATGTGGCTTCATCATCTATTGAAATTGAAAGGTATTCTCAATGTTGTCAAAAGCTGATTGTTGCTTACCCAGAGGACTTCTATTTCTCAGCTGAGCTTCAGCAGTTTCAAAAATGTAAAAACAAGATTCAGTCATGCTGAACTTTATAAAATAATTGTAGAAAACAATATTGAGTATGCCTTTCCAATGTAGGTATTTGCTTTAGTATATTTTTAACATTAATGGTCACAAATTGCTCAGCTGAGCATTCATCTTTATCAATAAACTTTATTTGGACACATTTTAACATCCATCAAAGTGTACAAAAAAACATACAAATAACAAACATAGCAGCAAAAGTGAGCTAAAATTGAAATGTTAAAACAATACATGCGAGCGTGTACAGCACAGTGGCGGCCGGCAGCTTTAGGAGGGAGGGGGGCGGCGGGCAGCACACGCACACACACACACTCTTTCTTTCACACACAGACAAGCACGCACGCACATCCATAAACAACACTCATACCATTCAAACATGCACACACGCACCAAACATTCATTTTAAAACATCACACACACTCATTCTTTCACACACACACGCATGCACGCACATCCAATAACCCTCATAACATTCAAACATGCACGCATGCACCAAACATTCATTTTAAAAGATCACACACACTCATTCTTTCACACACACAAGCATGCATGCAGATCCAATAACACTCATAACACTCAAATATGCAGGCACGCACCAAACATTCAATTTAAAGCATCACACACATACACACACACACACACTTACCTTCAGCCTCCAGGTCCCAGGAGGGTTGGGACTGCTGCTTTCCCTCATTGGCTGACCTTAGGTCAGCCAATGAGGGAAGGCAGCAGTTCCAGCCTCGTCACAGAGTGGGATGGGGTCAGTGAGACTGCTGACTCCACCCACTCCGTGACGAAGTGTCACTGATTGACACTTGCCCTGGGCGCTTCAGGGCTTAAACCTGAAGCGCACAGGGCGAGTGTCAATGGGTGACGCTTTCCTCGTCACCCAGGGGAGGGCCTCGAGGCACCTTTGCTGAGCCGAGTAGGTCACACCCATAGGAGCTGTGACATCCTCAGCCCAGCAAAGTTCAGCTCCGGCAGCCAGGAGTCTGTGCAAATTGCGCATGGCTCACTCCTGGCTGTCTGAGCTGAAAATGAAGAGTGTCTGTCAGGCTGGCCTTTGTTCAACCTGACAGACACTCTTCATGAGGTGCAAAAGATCGGTGGGCGTGGCCCCTCTGCCCTAAAGGATGGTCCGCCATTGGTATAGTAGACTTTAAAATGGACCCAGCAGAAAAAACAACTTTCTCATTTATAAGTAACAATAAAAATCTAAAAGCAGGTCTACATTGACCAACATCATAGCAATATTTCTTTAAGAGTGGGATTAAAAAGAATTTTGTATATCTGGCATGCAATTTGCAAAAAACATAAAATGCAGCATAGACTGACCAGATAAGTTATCACACGGGCAGGGCTTGGAATCAAGTTTATGTACAAATTCCAAGGGAAAATAAAGCAAATATTGCATAACGCCAGACCTAAAACCAAAGAGCAAAGAATGCTCCCAGCATGTGTGAAAAAGCCAAATATTATCAGTTGAACACTTCAATTCCCTCAGACAGCAATATTTATCCACTCAAAATTTCCCCTCCATATCCATAAATGCCTTAATTCCTTGTGGTCATAGAGTGCTTTGGCTACAACTTTCTTGATTACACCTATACATGAGTTCACTCTTAATAAATGCAATCCATGGAATATACAAACCATAATCAAGGGACAGACAGTCCCATACTATCTCTTGGGTCTGAACAGCCTCAGGATTTTGCCACACGGCTAGCCATAACATAATCGGCCACACCTCTTCGCCATACATAGCAATTGAGAGACATTGAGAGCTATATATTTTTAGCATTGGGGCTGGAAGACCCCCACCCTTAGGCTGAGGAAGGCTGCATTATGACCCATTAGCTGTTGAAAATTTGGTGGTACTCTGCACAATATTGGGAGTCCATGAACCCTGGTCAGAAAAAATAATACCCTAGTAAGGAAATTATTAATATTACTCAGAGACTGATTATCAAATGGCATTTTTTAGAGAGAGAGAGAGACACTTAGGGTCACAGGCCATAATATAAGAATTTTTCAAATTAGTTAAAAAAATCCACAGAGGTAATAAAATCAACAAATTCATGAACTAGCTGGTGCAGCACTGCATCGTCCGCATAGAGCAGGGTGGGGCTTGGTTTACCCTGTATAACTGGTACATCAGGGGCGGCCTGTATCAAATGTGATTGCAGATCATTAATATAGAGAGTAAACAGAAGAGGGGCCAAAACACACCGCTGTTTCACTCCTCTGTGAATTCCAATATTCCCTGACACATCACCCTGCATGCTAATGCAAATCCGGGCCCTCATGTCTTTGTGCAAGTAAGCAAGAAAGTGAACTAAGACTATGTCCAGACCTCGCACAGCAATTGGCTACCATGATTTGGCCCGATTCACACAATCAAATGCTGACAAGAGGTCCATGAATGCTAAATAAACCAGGGACTGTTTTTGGAGAACCGTATACTTGCCTAGAATCAAGTTAAGGTTAAAACGTTGCTCGTTTGTACTGTTTTTGTACCTGAACCCGTATTGGCATCAGTGCAAGACAGACTCCTCCAAACCCCAGGCCATAACCTTTTTATAAATAATTTGGCCAAGAATTTTAGCAGTTGTATTGATAAGTGATATTGGCCGATAACCCGCCGGGGATGAAGAATCCCCTTTTTTTAAGTATAGAAGTACTCCAAGTATCAGGTAGAGGAGAGTGGGGTAAAATATTAAAAACATTGGTAAGTCAAGAGCAATGCTACATTGAATTACATCAATGGGGACCCAGTCAGGGCCAGGGGTCTTTCCACCCACTCTTTGATTAACAGCACTCTCAACTTCTAAGCTTGTCTGAAATCAAAACTCCAAGATATAATCTGTGAGAAAACAAGCAGAAGATGAGGGAGACGCGCTAAAATGCTCACCCCAATTTTTAGCAACAGTATGACATGAAATTGTACTGGACGCCCTATGAAAATGCTTAACATCTGACGCGGAGGCCCAAAATAGCTTGCTATTTCCCCAAGTAGAAGCCTGTGCTAAAACTTCCCACTGTGCAGACACAAACTCCTGCCAGTGCTTGGCTGTAATTACTTTATATTGTTTGCACAAGTGAGGCACTAAGATGGGATCCGTTGCATTAGTGCCAAGTGCAGGCTGGAGAGCCTGATTTGCTGCATAACATTAAATCATCTAGGGATGTCAACTATAGGCTTAACTAGTTTCAAAACAGCCTTCATCATCCAAGAACACAAATTCGAAAAAGCTTCCACCACCCGTAAACCTAGGGACTCCTCAGCCAGACACAAATTAAACAGCTCTAAATTACATTTGATTACTTCATTCAATCTTTGATCAGTGTCCACCAGCCTTAAATTGTCAGTACTAGGTTTCACTTTGCATTCTCTAACATCCTGCCTTAACCTCCCCTTGAAGCGATCGGATAGTATGGCCTCAATAGGATTATGGTCACTGTAGCTAGTGTGGTGTTGTCAGCCCTGAGAAGGGCTGCAACACTCGATTGTCATTCTGCCGCTTTAATTAAATAATTGCCGACACTTGGTGTTATTTTAGTGGCGGCGAGGCCTCACAGCTGGAGATCCCGGCAGCATGGGTCTCTCTCTGTGTGAGGCGCCGTCTTCTCTGCCCGGCCACGCCCCCATTTAGTATTATAGCTCCCGGCGTAAGCCCTGGAGCAAACCATGCGCACACAAAACGTAGGTGAAATCCCTCAGGATTATCCAGGGATTTCACCACGAGGCATTACAGATTTAGAAACACCCCTCTCAACGAGGGGAGTGTCGGCAGGTATGTTACGTCACAGGTCTGCGACACTACATTCCTCCAAAAAATGCAAAAACTGAAACATGATATAACACTGGATTACAACTGAAACATCAGTCACACATGTGATCACGCAGATGCGTTGAGGGACGTGGATTACTCCGCAGCTCATATCTCGCAGACCCAGACCATTGAGACACTAACTCTGGGACCAACCCATCATTCATGCGCTCCATCGGGGAAGACCCTGCAACCACACTTCCATTCTCAGTACCAGGCATACCAGGTGTTGAAATGTCTCTGGCTGACCCCAAAGGACAAGGACCAGCACCACTATGGCCATAACACTCCTCTTCCTCAGTATCTCCAGAGGGGTGGAATCTTTTAAACAACGACACGTTACGAGTCACTGTTTCACTCCCAGGTTGAGCAACGATGGCAGACATATTCCGTTGAACGACCTTCCACGGTTCAGAGCTGAAAGGCATACAAAACTTGCTACCTGGAAGTGTTTCCTTTAGCAGCACCTGATCCCCCACTTTGAGATCAGACACAGGCGCTCGTCTAGCACGGCTGACCTTCGATTAGACAACAGCCTTTTCTCTTGAACCACCTCTCCAGCCAATGGGGGAGGCATCCAGGACGAATGATGAGGAATGGCATCGACAGACGCCCTCCCGAATGCAACATGGCTGGGTGCCTGATTCGTAGTGGAATGGGGTGTTTGCCGATAGTTCCTCAGGAAAGAGAATATGGCATAGTCGACGGCCTGTCCACCTGCTAGTGCAATTCTAATCACCTTATTTAGAGTTCTCATAAATCTCTCAACCTCGCCATTCGCTTGAGGTCAACACGGGGTAATGCGACGATGACGGGTTCCTGTAAGCTTTAGATATTCCGCCAACTCTTTGCTTTGAAAAGGGGGTCCATTGTCGGTCTTCATTTCAGCTATGAGACCATGAGAGGCCATCACTTTCTCAAGACCAGAAATCACAACATCGGCCGTGAGGACAGGTATAAGTTCTACTTCAGGTTACTTCGAGAAATCATCAATGATGACCATGGTGTGCCGGCCATCGGGCAAACTGCCAAAATCCAAACTAGCTGAAACCCAGGGACCTACCGGAAAAGGTTCCGTTTCAATGGGAACAGGTCTATTCGAGTCACCAGTAGCCTGAGACCTTACCATGCTCTCCACCTTTTCGTCCATCAGTGGAAACCATACTTTGGAGCGGAGACGGCTCTTGGTTTTGACCATTCCTTGGTGGCCATTGTGAGCCAGGTCAATAGCTTTGTTAACGAGGGAGGACGGAATAACTAATCGACTACCCCTCAACAGGCATCCTTCAGCATCAGTGGTGAGTTCCCTTTTGACATTACACAGACTCCCTAGGATGCGCTGAGACTCAGCGTCCAACAAAGGCAATTGTCCTTTTATCCGGTGCCACTGGTTATTCTGCATTGCCACCAGGACCTTCTGCAAACACTCATCCTTCTTAGTGGCTTGCACAATTTCGTTCACCGTTATGGGCATGGGCCGGGACCGATCAGTGACATACCGGACATACTCTTCTGTCTCTTGCGCTTCTTCAACCTCCACATCTGAAGCCTCTCTGGGATGTCTCGACAGATAGTCAGCAGGGTTTTCCGAACCCGGGCGATACTCTAATTGACACCGGTAGTCCTGCAACTGTAGCATCCACTTCTCAATTCTCGGCGGTGGCTTGGAAGCGGTGCCATTAAACAGAGGCAGCAACGGCTTATGGTCGGTGGTTACCACAAACGGACGGCCGTACACATAAATATGGAAGTGCTTGCAGCCCCAGTGTACCGCAATGGCTTCTTTTTCTATCTGCGAATACCTCTGCTCCGTCTCAGTAAGGGACCGACTGGCATAAGCAACGGGAGACCACATCCCTTCTCCCTGTTCTTGCAGCAATACCGCGCCTAAGCCTTTTGGCCCAGCGTCAACAGCAATCTTCGTATTTTTCTTTGGATCGAAATACTTCAACACGGTTTCGCTGGACAATGCCTCTTTAATGGCATCAAACGCAGTCTGTTCAGTGGATTCCCACCTCCATGGCTCCGAGGCCTTTGTGAGATTCCTCAGAGGCAGTGTCAGGTTAGATAAATCCTTAATAAATCGGCCACAGTAGTTTACCATTCCTAGAAAACTTCGAACCTCGGTGATGTTGGAGGGAGGGGGCGCTTTTTTCATGTCATCTACCTTTGCAGGATCAGGGGCTACTCCACTCGCTGAAAAAACATAACCAAAGAACTGGATCCGATCTCGTAAAAATTCACACTTTTGTCGATGCAGTGTGAGTCCAGAATCCTGAATACGTTGCAGAACTCTCTGTAACCTGGAGTGATGTTCGGCAATGGTAGGCGCATGAACGAGAATGTCATCACTGACATTGATGGTTCCAGGTAACCCTACCAACAGCTCCTGGATGACATTCTGAAAGACTTCCGCAGCACTCGACACCCCGAAACTCAAACGTTTATATCTCCTCAACCCCACATGTGTGGAGAAAGTTGTGATATACCGTGATTCCTTGGCCAGCACCAGCTGATGGTAGCCAGACCGGAGATCCAGTTTCGAGAACCATTTAGAGTTACTGAGTTCTCCCAGTATGTCATCCATCGTTGGGGTCAAGGGCCTCTCTCTCTTGATGGCAGCATTCGGGAGACGCATGTCCACACATATTCGCACCTCTCCAGGTTGTTTGGGTTTCCTCGCTGCCACAATGGGAGACACCCACGGTGTAGGTCTAGAGACCTTTTCAATTATTCCCGCTCTCTCCAGATTGTCCAACTCTTTTTCCACCTGTGGTCGAAGGTGGAACGCCACCCTCCTATGGTGAAGGGCTACCGGTTGCACGGTGCGATCAATGAGGAGCTTGATTTCTCGGCCTCGAAGACACCCAATGCCTTTGAATACCCCTTCATACCAGGACACCAGTTCAGTTACAGATTCTTGGTGAATGCTGAGCGCGAATGCCACAATGGCTAACTCCTCAGCGGCCTTGCAGCCTAACAGCATACCAGTTCCTCCCTCCGTCACATAGACTCTTGCAGGTATGGATTGCGATCCATGGGTAATAACCGTCTGGAACATACCTCTCAACGATAACGGGGTACTTTGTCCATAGGCATACACCTTGACATTTGCCTTGGTCAGTGATGGGGTCGGCAACATCCGGCAGTGTTATTCCGCTGCCAATAGATTTATTGACGCTCCTGTATCCACTACTGCGACAATCTCATGATGGCCCATGAGGATCTGGCACTTTGGAAGTTGCGCTTGCCGATGGCTGATGGGTTTGACAGCGAATAATGAGTGAACGACATGAATGACCGCTTCATCATCATCCATGTTACTCCCCCTCTCTGATTTCTCTGTAGGAGCCTCCTCACTTGCAATGTTAACAGATGCACTTCTCGTGTTCTTGGATCGGCAAACCTTTGCGAAGTGATTCATCTTTCCGCAGCCAGAGCATACCTTCCCTCTGGCCGGGCACTCTGATGCTCGGTGTGGTACTCCACCACAATATCCACACTGCCTGGTGTGGGCCTTTTTTACCTTTTGTCGGGGTCTACTAGTGGAGGCCATGACTGCATAGTTTACCTCTTCCTTTATGGGACGCTGTAGGGCTGCCTCCATGTGTGACGCCCTCGCTCTCGACAGCTCCTTTGTGCGACCCAATTGTAGAATGTCTGGTAATGATTTTCCAGACTCCTCTAGAATGCGCTCCCTGAGCTTGAGGGACGCACACCCTTGTATTAGTTGTCCTCTGACTTCTTCGGTCTCATCATTAAATCTGCACGTACTCGCTAGCTCTCTTAGCCTTAAATGGAAAGCATCTAGCGACTCCTCCGAATGTTGTCTTGCTTGTCTAAATATGAACCTCTCGTAATCTGTATTGACCATAGGTTCAAAATGACAGTTGAGGGCCGCTATGAGTGTCGCATGTGTCTTAGGAGCATCTTCCACTAAGTTCTTGGATATTTGATATATGTCCTTCCCTGCTATGTGGATGAGCATGGCACGCTTTTGGTCATTTGCTACCTTCGTGGCTTCAAAAAATAGCAACACTCTTTCCACCCACTCCTTCCATTTTGGCGCTTGTGTAGAGGGAGCACCTTCTACAACAAACGGTTCCACGGGAGGTATTGCAGACATTGTGGTTAGGGCAGAGTTCGACAGTCCTGGTGAAGTACTATATTAACAGATGATTACTATTGCCTTTGTTAAGGAGTTAACTTTATTTCCGTAGTCCAACTGTGTTATGGGGTGGGACACTCTGGTACTCACAGTGTTCTTACGTGTCCCTGTTGTTTCCCCAGCTCTGGACTTGCTGGCAGTTTCTCCTTTCCTTGCCACAGCAGTTTTTCAATAGGTTTTTTTTTTCTTTTTTTACAGCTGGTACTCCCTCAGCTGCTCGTTGTTGTCCTTTTCACTTCAAACTCCCGCTGCACGAGCACCGCATTTAATACGTGGCCGCAGCGGGAGCCCAGGGGCGTGGACTCACTCACCCCTCGTCGCCAATTTGTGGTGTTGTCAGCCCTGAGAAGGGCTGCAACACTCGATTGTCATTCTGCAGCTTTAATTAAATAATTGCTGACATCTGGTGTTATTTTAGTGGTGGCGCGGCAGAGCGAGGCCTCACATCTGGAGATCCCGGCAGCACGGGTCTCTCTCTGTGTGAGGTGCCGTCTTCTCTGCCCGGCCACGCCCCCGTTTATTATTATAGCTCCGGGCGTAAGCCCTGGAGCAAACCACGCGCACACAAAACGTAGGTGAAATCCCTCTGGAACATCCGGGGATTTCACCACGAGGCATTACATATTTAGAAACACCCCTCTCAACGAGAGGAGTGTCGGCAGGCCTGTTACCTCACAGGTCTGCAACACTACAGCTAGTAGGAATGACCCTACCTTGCTTAATTTGATACTCCAAATTGTGGGTAAGGGACACATAAGAAATGGTTGACGATCGGCCTTGCCCCTTAAAAATGGGAACTTTACTATTGGGTGGACCAGATAGTGTCATCATATTGACCATATCAAGGTGGGCAAGAAATTAAACTAATTGAGCACTACGAGGATCAGTGCTTACATAGGATTCTGACTGACGTTGATGGCACCGCACATTAAAGTCACCAGCAAGGCAGAGATGCAACTTGTGCCCAGAATAAGCCACATCATCTGCCAGATCAGCAATGAATTTGAATAAAAGGGGAAATCTGGGGATGGGAATGGCATTAAAATCATTATTATAAAAATTCATAATAGACAAACCTATTACTAATGTAAGTACTATAGCTTGAAATCTACTGTCACTGTGCTCAATGATAGAAACATTCCCACCTAATGCAGTACTTACCCAAATTGCCAAGCCCTACCCCACCCTCGAGGCACCCTCACTGCATGAGGGAGATGCAGGGATGCTAAAACGTTGGAAACCATCAACTGTAATGGACGTTGTGTGCCAAGTTTCTTGGAGCAAAACAATGTCATACCCTTTTAGAAAAAATAACCAATTGGACAGGGCAACCTTCGATAAGAGACCAGTCACATTCCAACTTAAAATTATAAGGCAGTCAGTATATCTTCCCATAAGATTGCTACTAGTTTGCTCAGGAGCCCTTAGGTTAGTCAATCTCTGCCACAGTGAGAGGGACTCGATTTTCAGTAGCAACCATAGGCTCCTGTTTTCCATGGGGCAACTGGATAATAGCGAGGGGACATCTATTGAGTCAATCTACCTGTTACAGGTCACCAAGTGCAGAAATCATGTTAGAACAGGGGATACGATGCAATGTATTTGTACTCAAAAGAATGGGGGTGCAGTTTCACAGATGGCGGTCTATAAAAATAACCCAGTGGGAAGGTAACAACCTCAGTCTCAATTGTGCTGCAAGATTCTTTATTACTAAGTAACTCTCAGATAGAAGCAGGCCTTCGAAAATGTACAACAATGCAATCCCCCTGATGTTTTTTACAGAAAGACCAAGCCAGCTAACCCATCTCACCATAATTATCTCATTAGGCCCCCAGGCACTCAAATGTCTCTGCACATATAACCAGTGGGCCACCTTATTCCTAAGTTGTTTCTAGCATTCCGGCTGACCAGGTTTGAGTGGCAAACCCCTGCCAGAATCAGTACATAGGGGCAAGATGAGGATGGGAGGCTCAGACTTATTTAGAAGGGGCAGCTATATGATGAGTGTATGTGAAACAGAATCAGATGGACTAGACCCCTGACCATAAAGGGCCAGATGTAGCAAAGCTTTAGCGAGTCGCAAATGGCGAAAATCGCAGTTTGCGAGTCGCAAAAGGCCCTTTGCAATGTAGAAATGCATTTTGCGAGTCGAATACAACTATGCAACACGGCATGCTGGAGGCCTTATCTCTATTAAATAAAGAAGCAGATGTGTTATGTAAGGTTAGGTTTGAGGATCTGATCAAAGACTTTGCAAGTAGAAAAACTTGGAAAAAACTTTTAAATTATAAATAAAGTGGAAGTGTACAAAAAAATAATTATTTCCATCTTACTGTAAGTTTTGATCCATTTCGAAAAATTAAAAATGTATTTTATGGTTTATTATTGTACACATTTTGAATTAGATATACATGGGGGCACCAACATATTTTTAAGAGCTTAGTATTCATTTGCTTTCAATAGCCACTTGAATGGAAGTACTAGTGTCAGCTCAGACTTGTGGACTTGCAATGCATTGATTCATGTAGTGCAGGCAACAAATTTACATGAATGGACCTTGAACAATCCATCTAGGTAGATATAAAATATGGAACTTCTACCACTTAGTACATGAGTGTTAGCCTATAGGGGCTTTCAGTACAGTCATAGACGCTATTTGTGTCCTGTCTAAAGTTTCCCTTCTCCATTGTCAACCCTGTACCAGTGCAAGTCTTGATAAGGAAAAAGAGGTTCAGAAAAGACCATGGAGACATATCGCTGGGTGAAGGAATGGTGTACAATAACACAGGCCACTCAGTTAAAAAGGGAAAAACATGCTTAAACTCTTTGCACGTATGCAAGATATTTTACATCCATTCTAAGCACTTTGGTCAGCTGCATTTTGTGAATGCTTCCATGAGCAAAGTACCTTTTCAGTCTAAAAATTAACAGCTTGATACAAAAAACATATTTCCGATGTAAATACATATCACTTTAATAACTGAAAATCATTATGATTTTGGCCTGGGTTATTACATTGTGTAAACGTTTTTTTACAAATAAATTTAATTTAATCTACCAATTACCGATTTACAGTGGTATGCATGTTATGGACTAGTGATCAGACTGTGGAATCACAGTTAATATGAATAACAGCTCACTTTACTGATTTGGGGACTTTTGGGCCGGAATGCACCTTGCATGGCATACAAGCATGTTCCCCTTCTTTGAGAACCAAAATACATATATATCTGGTATCCTAACTTTTTATTTTCTTCCTGGCATTATGCTAACCTAAGCATGTTCGCAGAGGCTTAGTCTTGCTATGAGGTGGCCTGGACTAGTTCTGTGATGCTGCGTGCTTTAAGTGTGCCTTCAGTACTGAAAGGGGATTACTGACTAGGCCATGTACATAGCACATAATGGTGGCAGCACTGCGTGGTTAGAACAAATCTATAGTGTGATCAGACCCTTTTACCTGGGTTACTCTGTGTTAGGTCTACTTGCCCACTTATGTAAATGTCAGATCCTATGCATGTACCCAGATCTTATGCTGAAATCCTGTGAGCATGCTGCATGTGTACTAAGTGTAGCACATGTATGCTGTGTGGGTGTGAGAAAGTCCTCCTTTTTGCCTTGGCCACTCCCAAACTTTTTGGACAGATACTGGTGGTTATTGACTCTTGACTGTGCCCTGGGTACTTCTAACCAGTCGCAGGGCCAGTACCCTGTGTAAAATGGATTATGCATTATGATCCTCATTCCATCTTTCTCTCCTGTCACTCACTGACTTTATGCTTATCTTTGACCATGTAGAGCTATTTGTTGCCTTTTAGCTAGGTTTGTGTTGTGTTTGTGCTACAGAAATACCATATACATACATACTGACCTGTATGTTTCTTGCAGAGCGTAGTATTTCTTACTACTGTGAATAATGTACTTTATTTCTTGTAAAGACAAGCACTTCGCTGAGCATTAATGTTGCTGTGTCTGTTGGTTCTTTGTATGCTGATCTCAAGCACCCCATACTATCTCCCTGAGAAACCGGTGACTGCTCAAACTCACTACTCTGAAAGTCAATTACAGAAGGGGAGGTACTTGGCCCAGTTTGTGGAGCCATAGTAAGAGAGGCCCTGGGTCATCCTCTAGAAAATTACCTCAAACCCAATGGTTTAGGCCTGGTAGTCCCTGCATCACACCATGGGCCCTCTGAAAATGGTGTGACTGAGACATGGAGAATACATGTGGTTAAATTAGCAAGTTTTAATGAATTGTGAGTGACAGTATTCTAACCATCAAAGGAAAATTTGCAAAGTATTAAAAAACTGAAGATTCAATGCACTATATCTATTCTAAGTACAAAATCTGTTATATATATGTGCCTTATCTTAACTGGCCATGAGATGTGATTTCCAGTGTTTTTAGACATTGAAATTAATGAATCTATATGTGGATCTGTGAAATGGCCACAGGACATGTCCTTAACACTGAGGGCCTCATTTAGGAGGCCCCTGTGCTGACAGAGCATCACTTTTAGTGACATCCAAGTGGTGATATGCCACTTTCCATATTTAAAAGGTGGCATTAAGCCACATTGCATGGCTTAAAGCCTTCTTGGAAATATGAGCCCCTGACGCAGTTTTCTGTGGCAAAAGAGAGTGCAATATGTGTTGCTGAGGATCTTTCCACTGAAAAAACCATTGCATTTTGAAGCTGCCCTAGATTTACAAGGACGCCTAAACCTGAGGCAGCGCCAAAAACCAAGGTCACCCCAGGGGTGGCGGTAGCATAGCGCTATGAGGAAAAATACTTTTATTTCTACTTGTTTTTGCTATTCCTATGTGTGCTACATTCTGCAGCACACATATAGGAAGAGCAAATTGCCATTATTGATTGTTTATGTGCAGGAAGGGACATTTTCTTGCACACAAGCAATCATTCCCTGCAACGTAGGCACCCTTGCTCTATGGTGCAGGAGTGCCTGTGTTGGCACTAGGCAGCAAATTTTAGCTCCAGCACTAGGGAAAACATAGGGGTGTGATTTATTGTTTTAAACAAAGCACATCTCTGCTTTTCTGAAGTGACGCAGCACGTCGCTGCCAGTTTTGGCGCAGCACCACACTGCACAAAGTAAATGAGGTCCTGAGTCTGTACATCCTATAAACTGATTCTATGAAGGTACCTATAGTAAACAAAAACAAAAAAAACACAAATAAAAGAGAAATGGCACACCATTTGTTTATTATAGCACATTACCTTTTGTTCTTTATTCACTCTCTGATTTGTATTACAGTTTTCTTCTGTAGTTTTTTACTAATCCGTGTCACCATTTTGGTATCTGTTTTACCAGGTACTTAGTACCTTTTCATAAACCCTTTTTGAATGCATTCAGTGTTTTAAATTTGCATCCTATAAAATATGTTAAATAATACATTAACACGTTAACATCAGAAAAAGGTGTAACACTGCTTTCAACTATTCCAAAAGGAATGAGGAAATTGAGCAAATGCTCAGAACCTTTCTACCCGTAATCTTTGAAATAGCAGGGAAAGATAGGGGCATAGTTAAGAAAAGTGGTGCTGCACACTTTTCTTGCATCCCTTAGCGCGCCCCTAATGCCACCATGTGTGCGCAGTATTTAAAATATGGTGCACCTTGGTGGTAGTTAGGGGACTAGTGTCACAATTATTTAGCTAGCCTGGTGCTTTGTAGCATTAGCATCAAACACTTTGACCCTAATCCTGCAAAGCACCTAGAGGCCCATTGTAACCAATAAAACCCTCCTATTAACGCCTGCTCTGAGCAGGCGTTAAAAGTGCCGAAAATCTCTAAGATTTCCTTGTGCCATTTTTTGCCCCCCTTAATGAGGTAACGCCCCCTTTGCATACATTATGCCCGGCACAGGCATAATGTAGCGCAAAGGGTTAGAAAGTAGCACAATGCATGCATTGTGCCACTTTGTAAATATGGCACATCATTTTTGGCCTTCTAACGCCACATTAGCTTAAAAAATTACACTAATGTGGCTTTGGAATGACACTAGGAGGCTATTAAATATGCCCCATAGTTTTTATGTTTGCGAATCTTCATATCTTGAGAAGTGATGAAAAGGTCACAGGCCCTTCTTAGATCTCTATTGCTGATACACTTTGCTTGGGCCAAGGTTGGCTACTGACTAGTGCCAAAGCAATGTTTCCCTTTTGCATAGAGGCTTAAACCCTTACATGTAGACCTACGTAATATTGTAGCTACAGATCCACGGGCAAATAGCCCCTCAATGGATGGGGTAAAGCCATCCAAGAAACCCTTTCTGCGAGGGTAGGAAGGGTGCCAGGGTCATCTAGGCACCCCAATTGTACGTCAAGCCATAAACTGCACCATTCATATTTCTGATTCCATCCCCTTCAAATAAAAACGTTGGCATACCAGAGGCACCCACAACAGCAGGTTCCGAGGTGGACTCTGAACCAGGCAATGGGTGGGTTCAGTATTGAATTGTCCCCATCCTTGCAAAGCCTAGAGGGCCAATCCTTATGAATCAAGAGGCACCTGCATCGAAATGTGGCATGGCTGATAAATAATGCTCAGTGATTCCATACTGTGCTGTCTGCAGTGCATGCACTAACTTGCTCAATAAATGCATGTTTCCTGATACGCTGTTTTTCTAATTGGGCATAACGATGGTGAATGTTTACAAGCTGGGGCTTTATGTTTTGTTTGGTAATCTGGTCTATGCTAGACATTTTGATATAGGGAATAGAGCACTGGCTCAGTTTAAACCCTTCAAATGTTGAAATGCTCAATGAGTCGATTTGATTCAACCTCTCATTACATTTCATTTCCAACATGCTACATCTTTTGTCACAAAGGCCATTGCTTTATATGTGATGTATTTGAAAAATATCAAAGGTTCTGAGTACATTTCTCAAAAAATTGAAATAGTGCAATGAAAAATAGACTTAGTTGAATTGAAACTGATATGACTCCCAAGGCCTGAACACTTCAATAATTCGGGCTAAATGATCTTAAAGTAATTCAGGGACATTAGGCATTGAATCAGCGAGATTATGAAAGAAACTTAAATTTCCAAAGAAATTGAACCAAATACCATCTTACGAGATGTTTCTTTTAAGGAACATTATGATGGACGAAATCAAACTATAATTGAAAGTACATGCATTCCTGTGGAAATTGAAAATGATTGAAGCAAACAGATGTATTTCATGCGAGACTGTTTTTGCAAAGCATGAGATGATTGTGGTGCCAGACCAAGAGTAGTTAGAATACAATGTGGATCCCTGCTGGTGATTGCATGACCTCCTCATTAACCAGCTCTAGTACAGATAGGTGTATGGAAGGCCAATAGCACCGAGCTTCAGGAAGAAGGCAATGTAGCAAGGCACAATATAAACTAAGGAAGTGGATGTGTGTAAGAGGCCGGCCTGGTTTGTACTGGGTACCTTAGGTACTTGCACCTTATGCCAGGGCCAGTTATCCCTTATTAGTGAAATGTAGTAGTGTTCTAGCAACTTAGGCTGATAGAGGTAGCAGTAGCAGAGCAGCTCAGGCTGACCTAGGAGACATGCAAAGCTCCTGCAATACCACAATAGTTACACAGTACTTATACACAAGGAAAGACAATACTCAGTGTTACCAAAATCAAAGGTAGTTTATTTGGGTGACACAGTACCAAAAATATCTTAGACACAATACTCCTTCTGGAGGTAATTATTATACACAATATATACACTAGACACCAAAGTAAGGTAAGTACTTAGGCATAGGATATTGCAAACAATAGGAAATGCTATAGAATGCAATGGAAGAAAATAAGTCTGGGGCAACAAAAACCATAAAGTGGAATGTGAATCACGAATTCACCCCTAGACAAGTGTAGTGTGTGCAGAATCGCTGGGAGAGTAAGAATACAGTAAAGGTAAGTAAATTACCCCACCCCAGAGCCCAGAAAAGCAGGAATAAAGTACTGCAAGTTTCCTTAGGGCACACTACAACTCGTGATTGGGATTATTGCAAAGAACCAATCAAGTTTGCAAACAGCAACTGCTGGACTCCTGGACCTGAAGACATGCAACAGAAGGGGACCAAGTCCAGAAGTCGATAGAAGTTCCAGTAAGGACAGGACCCCCTGCCAATCCAGAAGAGGGTGCAAAAGAAGAGTCCCCAGTTGGATGAAGACTGCAGAAATGCACCCTAGGAAGATGCCAGCGGGTTCCTGCATGATGCAATGGACATCCTACGACGTGAAGATGGATGCAGATGTGATTTCATGTTGGAAGTCTCCAACAAGCCTTGGTTATGACAAAGAAGCATTTTGTGTCAAAATGGTGCAGTACCCAGGAGGGACCTGAGGGCCTCAACTCTGTGTGAGGAGGAAGAGGGGGCTCTCAGCACTTTAAAGAGATCTCAGGACACCGGACAGCACCCACGAGGACAAAGGAGGTGCAAAACGCGGTTGGAGCAGCCCTGCAAAGAAGAGTCCCATGATGCCGGAGGTCAACTGAGCGAGTTGAGCATTGCAGGTTAGATGGCTGGGGACCTGGGCCAGGCTGTGCATGAAGGAATTTTGCAAATAGTGCACAGAGGCCTCAGGGGATGAAGAAGACACAGTGCACAAGGGTACTGTCGCTCTCAGGGAAGGCAAGGTTTTACCTCCTCCAAATTGCATCAGCAGGACTTCAGGACAGTCTGTGTCGATGGGGTCCACCCTCTGTGTTCCAAGGAGCATGCCCGTCGCTGTGAGAGGAGTCCAAGTGAAACGGTCGTCGACTTAGAAGGTGGCTGCATGAGCAGGGGAGTGACTCCCTGACCCCACAGTAGATTTCTTCGGTCCTTCTGGTACAGGATGAAGACAGGGAGTCCTCAGAGTGTGCACACCACCGAAACTATTGCAGTTGCTGGCTGGAGCTGAAGTTGCAGAAGAAAAGTATCCCTTGTGGATACTCTGTTGCTGTTACAGCGGTTCCTGGAGCAGGCTGCCGTTGATCTGAGGTCAGAGGATGAAGTAGTAGTTGCAGAGGATTCCTGCTGGAAAATTGCAAGTAGAATCTGAAAAGAATTCACAGGAGAGACCCTAAATAGCCCTGAGAGTTAGATTGGCAACCTTATCAGGTAAGGACCTATCAGGAGGGGTCTCTGACGTCACCTGCTGGCACTGGCCACCCAGATCCTTCCAGAGTGCCCCCTCACCTTGCAAAACAAGATGGCTGAAGTCAGGGACACACTGCAGGAGCTCTGAGCACCACCCCTAGGGTGGTGATGGACAGGAGAGCGGTAAATCCCCTTTGCTTTGTCCGGTTTCGCACCAGAGCAGGGGACAAGGGGTCCCTGAACTGGTGTAGAATGGCTTATACAAGGAGGGCACCATCTGTGCATTTAAAAGCATTTCCGGAGGCTGGGGAGGCTACCCCCCCAGCCAGTAACAACTATTTCCAAAGGGAGAGGGTTTAACACTGTAGGAGGCTGGCCTGGCTTATAGTGGGTACCTGATGGTACTTACACCTTGTGCCAGGTCCAGTTATCCCTTATTAGTAGATTAGTAGTGTTCTAGCAGCTTAGGCTGATTGAGGTAGCTATAGCAGAGCATCTTAGGCTAAACTAGGAGACATCCAAAGCTCCTACTATACCACTTATATCATATAGCACTATATCATAAGAAACACAATACTCAAAGTTACTAAAAATAAAGGTACTTTATTTTAGTGACTGTAGGAAAGAACAATCTTGCCTTGCATGTTACCCCCATTTTTACTGTATGTATGTTTCTTTTTGCCTATGTGCCACTGGGATCCTGCTAGCCAGGACCCCAGTGCTCATAAAGTATACCCTGTATGTGTTCCCTGTGTGGTGCCTAACTGTATCAATGAGGCTCCGCTAACCAGAACCTCAGTGTTTATGCTCTCTCTGCTTTTAAAATTGTCAATGCAGGCTAGTGACTAAATTTACCAATTCTGATTGGCACACAGGAACACACTTATAATTCCCTTGTATATGGTACCTAGGTACCCAGGGTCTTGGGGAGTGGTATCTTGGACACCCTTAGTGTTTTCTAACACTCCCAGCGACCCTTTACACACTACACTAGGCCTGGGGTCCATTCGTGGTTTGCATTCCACTTTTGGAGTATATGGTTTGTGTTGCCCCACCCCACCCTAAGACCCTGAAAAGTAGGAGTAAAGTTACCGTACTTCCCCAGAAACACACTAAAGTTGTGATAGGAGATTCCGCAGGGAAAACAACTAACTGCAAAGCACTGAAGACGGATTCCTGGACCTGATGACCTGTAAAGGAAGGGGACCAAGTCCAAGAGTCACGCAAGTGTCCAGGGGTGGCAGGAGCCCACTAAACCACCGGATGAAGGTGCAAAAGGGCTGTCTCTGGGTGGAAGAAGCTGTTTTCTTCAACACATTTCTGACATTTTACTGTGACTATTTTTTGTGCTTTGAGCATCCTTCCAGTTTGTGACCAAAATGGGGGAGAAACCAATGCTAGATCCCAGACAGCTAAACATTTCTGAAAAGTAGACAAAATTCTGAATTCATCAAGGGGTCATTTGTGTAGATCCTACAAGTGATTCCTACAGAAAATAACAGCTAAAAAAAAAATATTGAAATTGAGGTAAAAAAACTGCAATTTTTCTCTGTGTTTTACTCTGTAACTTTTTCCTGCGATGTCAGATTTTTTAAAGCAATATAGCGTTACATCAGCTGGACTCTTTTAGTTGCGGGGATATATAGGGCTTGTAGGTTCATCAAGAACCCTAGGTACCCAGAGCCAATAAATGAGCTGCACCTTGCAATGGGTTTTCATTCTATATCGTGCATACAGCTATTTATTTGCTGATATATAAAAAGTGAAAAATAGGTATCAAGAAAGCCTTTGTATTTTCCAAAATAGCCACAAGATAAGGTGTTGAGAAGCAGTGGTTATTTGCACATCTCTGAATTCCGGGGTGCCCATACTGCCATGTGAATTACAGGGCATTTCTCAAATAGACGTGTTTTTTTACACACTGTCATATATTTGGAAGAAAAAATGGTACCTCACTAGTGGGGGTAGGCCTAGCGCCCACAACAGCAAAAGCCCCAAAACACAACACAGACACTTCACATTGTCACAAAGAAAAGAGAGCTGTTTTTTGCAAAGTGCCTAGCTGTGGGTTTTGGCCTCTAGCTCAGCCGGCACCTAGGGAAACCTAGCAAACCTGTGCAGTTTTGAAAAACAGACACGTAGGAGAATCCAAAATGGGGTGACTTGTGGAGCTCTGACCAGGTTCTGTTACCCAGAATCCTTTGCAAACCTCAAAATTTGGCCAAAAAAAACAATTTTTCCTCTCATTTCGGTGACAGAAAGTTCTGGAATCTGAGAGGAGCCACAAATTTCCTTCCACCCAGCGTCCCCCTAAGTCTCCCGATCAAAATGTACCTCACTAGTGGGGGTTGGCCTAGCGCCTGCAACAGGAAAAGCCCCAAATCACAACGTGGACACATCACATTGTCACAAAGAAAACAGAGCTGTTTTTTGAAAATGCCTAGCTGTGGAATTTACGCTGCTAGCTCAGCCGGCACCTCACGAAACATAGCAAACCTGCACAGTTTTGACAACTAGACACGCAGGGGAATCCAAGATGGTTCCTTCCAACCAGTGTTCCCCCAAGTCTCCCGATAAAAATGGTACCTCACTTGTGTGAGTGGGCCAGGTGCCTGCAACAGAAAAAGGACAAAAACTTGTATAGATTGAGGGGATAGCACAGCAAGTTGATAAGCACATATCTTTCTTTTATACATCTTTTAGGCTGACTCTGCTTTGGGACCCATGCAAGTGAGGTATCATTTTACTTGGGGGACTGAGGGGAACGCTGGGTGGTAGGAAATGTGTGCCGCAGCAGTGATCCTACAAAGATAAGTGAGGAAAATATGTTTTGTTATACAAATTTTGAGGTTTGCCGAGGAGTCTGGATAAGAAAATGTGGGGGGACCCAGGCAAGCCACACCTCTTTGGACTCCTTGGGGTGTCTATTTTTGAAACATGTCTGGGTTTGGTAGGTTTCCCTAGAGGAAGGCCACGCCCGGTACCAAAAACATAGGTGCCCCCCCCCCCCAAACACAGGTAGTTTTGCAATAGATCATTTTGGTGTATCCACATACTTATGTGATGTTCCAAACACTAAAATTGGGAAAAGAAACGCACTTAGGTTATGTTAAAAAGACCCCTCACCCACCAACCAAGTTGGCGCCATGCTTCATCATCGGGGTCCCACCCAAGACACCTAGTGTGTCACAGGTGTGCTGCGATGCCTGATTACAGTGGAGCAGGTTTTGTCATTTTTACCACACATACTGGTTGGATTTGGCACGAGGGTGAGTGATGGTTCAGTGGATAACATTTTATTAATAAGAGATTTCACAAAACTGAAATGCACTGTTGGCTCTGTATGCACTATTTCAAAGTAAGGAATAGTATGCACAGAGTCCAAGGGTTCCCCTTAGAGGTAAGATAGTGGCAAAAAGAGATAATACTAATGCTCTATTTTGTGGTAGTGTGGTCGAGTAGCAGGCTTATCAAAGGAGTAGTTTTAAGCATTTGTTGTACACACACAGGCAATAAATGAGGAACACACACTCAAAGACAATTCCAGGCCAATAGGTTTTTGTATAGAAAAATATATTTTCTTGGTTTATTTTAAGAACCACAGGTTCAAATTTTACATGTAATACTTCAAATGAAAGGTATTGCAGGTAGGTACTTTAGGAACTTTGAATAATCAAAATAGCATACACAGTCTTCAAATAAATCACATATAGCTATTTTTAAACTAGACAGTGCAATTTTCAACAGTTCCGGGGGGGGGTAAGAGTTAGTTAGTTTTTGCAGGTAAGTAAACCACCTACAGGGTTCAAGTTTGGGTCCAAAGTAGCCCACCGTTGGGGGTTCAGAGCAACCCCAAAGTTACCACACCAGCAGCTCAGGGCCGGTCAGGTGCAGAGGTCAAAGTGGTGCCCAAAACGTATAGTCTTCAATGGAGAAGGGGGTGCCACGGTTCCAGTCTGCCAGCAGGTAAGTACCCGCGTCTTCGGAGGGCAGACCAGGAGGTTTTGTAGGGCACCGGGGGGGACACAAGTTAGCACAGAAAGTACACTCTCAGCAGCACGGGGCGGCCGGGTGCAGTGTGCAAACACACGTCAGGTTTCCAATGGAAATCAATGGGAGACCAAGGGGTCTCTTCAGCGATGCAGGCAGGCAAGGGGGGGGCTCCTTGGGGTAGCCACCACCTGGGCAAGGGAGAGGGCCTCCTGGGGGTCACTCCTGCACTGGAGTTCCAATCTTTCAGGTCCTGGGGGCTGCGGGTGCAGAGTCTTTACCAGGCGTCGGGATCAGGTAGTCAGACAGTCGCGGTCAGGGGGAGCCTAGGGATTCCCTCTGCAAGCGTCGCTGTGGGGGTTCAGGGGGTGCAACTCTGGCTACTCACGGTCTCGCAGTCGCTGGGGAGTCCTCCCTGAAGTGTTGTTTCTCCACAAGTCGAGCCGGGGGCGTCGGGTGCAGAGTGGAAAGTCTCACGCTTCCGGCGGAAAACGCAGTTGGTTTAAAGTTGCTCCTTTGAAACAAAGTTGCAGTCTTGGGTGAACAGAGCCGCTGTCCTCTGGAGTTTCTTGGTCCTTCTAGAGCAGGGCAGTACTCTGAGGATTCAGAGGTCGCTGGTCCCTGGGGAGTGTCTTTAGAAGTGGGGAGACAGGCCGGTAGAGCTGGGGCCAAAGCAGTTGGTGTCTCCGTCTTCTCTGCAGGGTTTTTCAGCTTAGCAGTCCTCTTCTTCTTAGGTTGCAGGAATCTGAGTTCCTAGGTTCAGGGGATCCCTTAAATACTAAATTTAAGGGCGTGTTTAGGTCTGGGGGGTTGGTTGCCAATGGCTACTAGCCCTGAGGGTGGGTGCACCCTCTTTGTGCCTCCTCCCTAAGGGGAGGGGGTCACATTCCTATCCCTATTGGGGGAATCCTCCATCTGCAAGATGGAGGATTTCTAAAAGTCAGAGTCACCTCAGCTCAGGTTGCCTTACGGGCTGTCCTGACTGGCCAGTGACTCCTCCTTGTTTTTCTCATTATCTCCTCCGGCCTTGCCGCCAAAAGTGGGGCCGTGGCCGGAGGGGGCGGGCAACTCCACTAGCTGGAATGCCCTGGGATGCTGTAACAAAGGGGGTGAGCCTTTGAGGCTCCCCGCCAGGTGTTACAGTTCCTGCAAGGGGGAGGTGATAAGCATCTCCACCCAGTACAGGCTTTGTTACTAGCCACAGAGTGACAAAGGCACTCTCCCCATGTGGCCAGCAACATGTCTCGAGTGTGGCAGGCTGCTAAAACCAGTCAGCCTACATGGGTAGTTGGTTAAGGTCTCAGGGGGCACCTCTAAGGTGCCCTCTGGGGTGTATGTTACAATAAAATGTAAACTGGCATCAGTGTGCATTTATTGTGCTGAGAAGTTTGATACCAAACTTCCCAGTTTTCAGTGTAGCCATTATGGTGCTGTGGAGTTCGTGTTTGACAGACTCCCAGACCATATACTCTTATGGCTACCCTGCACTTACAATGTCAAAGGTTTTGCTTAGACACTGTAGGGGCGCAGTGCTCATGCACTGGTGCGCTCACCTATGATATAGTGCACTCTGCCTTAGGGCTGTAAGGCCTGCTAGAGGGGTGACTTATCTATACTGCATAGGCAGTGTGAGGTTGGCATGGCACCCTGAGGGGAGTGCCATGTCGACTTACTTGTTTTGTCCTCACCAGCACACACAAACTGGCAAGCAGTGTGTCTGTGCTGAGTGAGGGGTCTCCAGGGTGGCATAAGACATGCTGCATCCCTTAGAGACCTTCCCTGGCATCAGGGCCCTTGGTACCAGGGGTACCAGTTACAAGGGACTTACCTGGATGCCAGGGTGTGCCAATTGTGAAAACAAAAGTACAGGTTAGGGGAAGAACACTAGTGCTGGGGCCTGGTTAGCAGGCCTCAGCACACTTTCAAATCAAAACTTAGCATCAGCAAAGGCAAAAAGTCAGGGGGTAACCATGCCAAGGAGGCATTTCCTTACAACTGTTAATAACTGAAAGGCCAAAAAACTGAACCAATGACTCACAGCTCCTGAGCTGTAAAGCCACGGCAAGGCACCAACCTCTTTACAGTCCATTCACACACCTTTCATACATGACATGCACAAGACCATTCACGCTGCCGACCACGGGCCCAGCACATTACAACACTCGCATCGACAGAGAGCGCCACTCAAGGGCCCATCACTTACATACGCCCACATGACTGATACAGCAATCACATTAGCTGATGGGAGTGTGTGGCCTGGCGTTTGGCTAGCAGTGTTTTGCTGTAGCCAACAGCAGTCAATATGTACACCATCAGCCGAGCGCCACTCCACACACAATGGCATCACTTTGTTTTTTTAAACAAAGAAACAACTAACTAATTCAAAATAATTGCAAAACTACAAACACAAACGCTCTAACTAAGTACATGACAGAAATGCCAACCATGACACTGAACACATGAAAATACAAAACAGGCAGTTTACACTCATGGTTGTTCCCAGTAATTCTTCTGGGTGTGGTAATTCTTGAAACAACCACCCACACAGAACCCAGGATTTGAAGAACAATCTGGGCAGTACATTTGAGTATCCCTCCGGATACATGTTTGAAAACACACTCTACATATCTTAGCTGGAAAGTCTTTTTTGGGTGTGGGAGGAATGTGCTCAGCAAAGTGGCGATCTTTCAATCTAGCCACATCCTCGACCACTGCTTCTCTAGGAACTCTGGCCTGTTCCACCACAATAAGGCTCTCTATCACTGAATCCTGAAATTTCACAAATATCATCTTTGACTCTGGAGACCTAGCCTTGAACACAATAAAAGCATTACAAGTTGCTAAGTGGAAGATGTTAATTGCTAACTTCTTATACCAAACTTAAGACTTACAAATAGCAGTATAAGGTTCCAACCTCTGATCAACTCTATCTACACCTCCCATGTGCTTATTATAATCTAAAATGCACACAGGTTTGCACACTCCTGCAACCTGGCCCCAAACAGTCACGGGGGAAGTACTCTCATCATGGATGGTACTTAGCATGTAGACATCCCTCCTGTCTGAAAATCTCAAAGCTAGCAGCTCATCATTCTGCAAGGCACTGCACTGTCCCCTCTCAAGTTTATTTTACAGACAAGCTCCCTTGGATAGCCTTTCCGGTTATAACGAATTGTGCCACAAGCAACAGTGTCCACTCTAAAAAAATTCCTTGAACAATTGCACTCCAGTGTAGAAGTTATCCACATAGAAATGGTTACCTTTGTTGAACAGTCATCTACCAAGTTCCCACACAATTTTCTCAGTAACTCCAAAAGTGAGAGGACAACCAGGGGGATCAATACTGGAATCCCTACCAGTGTAGACACGGAAACTATACACATATCCTGTACTACTTTCTGACAGCATATACAATTTAATTCCATATCGTGCCCTCTTGCTAGGAATGTACTGCCTAAAAACCAAATGACCCTTGAAGAGGACCAAAGACTCATTCACAGCTATTTCTTTGCTTGGAACATAGACCTCTAAAAACCGATCTACAAAATGATCAAGGTCAGGCCTAATCTTAAAAAGACGGTTAGAATCAGGGTGATCTCGTGGCAAGGCTAATGCATTGTCAACAAAATGCAGCATCCTAGGAATAAGCAAATAATGATTACGACTCATGGTTGCAGGAAATATAGCTGTTGCCATCAAGGGACTAGTAGACCAATAAAAAGCCAGTGACTGCTTCCTTATCAACCCCATCAAAAGAGTCAAGCCCCAAAACCTTTTCATCTCCTCCAAACTTGTGGGAATACACTGGGTAGTTCTAGAGTGTGGCCTAAGTCTAGCAGCGTTGTCCCTCAAATACTGCTCTACATACATATTAGTCTGCTCAACAATCTCATCCACAAATAACTCAAAGAAATTGACAGGCAAAAAGTTCTCTGTATTGACTCTACACCCCAGGAGTCCAGTAAAGGCAGGCAACTCTGGCTGCTCCATGTATTGGGGCAACCCGGAGTTCAGGTCTTCTAACGGGAAACCTTTCAGCCCCAGGTTGCTGCACTAATGGCACATCAGTGTCCTCCTCTAAAACAGGCCCTTCATCTGCAGTGAGTGTGGCTTCCTCATCAGAAGATTACTCTCCAACAGAAACTTCACTGCCAGAATCTCTCACTTCCTCCTCTGCCTTAGATGCAGCGTCCACCTCATAATCATGATCAGACAATGACTCAAAAAGCACACCAACCACCTGCTGAGCGGTAATCCTGCGGCTAGCCATGATCATTCCTTCGAAGATTATCTGGGCAAAGGCACCACCATCAATCAGCACTGTGTAAGATAAGTAATAAAGTGTAGCTTTATCAGTAAGAGTTATAAACTCAAAAACTATACTGCTCACTTGCCTTAAAAAGTTTGACTCAGCATCAACTACTCTGCACAGACACAGCAATCACCAATGATATCCCACTAAAAAGAAAGAAAGAAAAGCAAATTAGAAATAAGACAACACAAATATCATTGTGCACAAATCTAAGGACAATTTCACACACAAACCTGCATTTAGTACTCCACCTACAAACATGTCATTCATCCATGGCAACAATACTCCTTTGGAGTAAATTGTTTTTACTTACCTAAAACATGCACTATGCAAACCGCAGGTCAACCACCGCCAAAACTGCAAGGAGCCACAGCAAAAAAAGCAAAAGCTTTCAACTAGAACAAAAAAGGGAAGTTTTTTTTAATCACAAATGCAAATACTTCGTCCCTTGACAAACACCCAACCATCAAGCATTTAGAAATTGGTGCCTAAGTGGATTCTGCCATAAGGGCAGATGGGCCTACTAAAAATAGGCCTATCTGCCCCAAGGAGGGCAGAATATACATTTAGTAGTGTTTCCCCGTGGGGAGGGACCCTTGCCCAAGGGACCACTCTCAAACAAAAAACACACACACACACTATCCCTGGTGCCTAAGTGGCTTCTGCCCCCATGGGCCTAAAAGAAATAGGCCCATCTGCCCCCAAGGGGGGCAAAAATGGGCAACAGCTCAATGCCCCCCTTGCCCAAGGGGATGCCCCCCACATAAATAAACATAAAAAAAACTGGCATTCTAGTGATTTCTGCCCCCCTTGGGGGTAGATCAGCCTAAAAATAATAGGTCGATCTGCCCCCAATGGGGCAGAAATGGCCTTGGTACGCGTGCCCCCAAAGAGGGGGCAACCCTTGCCCAAGGGGCTGCCCCCTCTATCCCCTAACACACACACTATCCCTGGTGTCTAACTGGCTTCTGCCCCCCTTGGGAGCAGATGGGCTAAAAAATATGCCCATCTGACCCCAAGGGGGGCAGAAATGGCCAACAGTTCAATGCCCCCCCTGGGGGGGGGGGGCCCTTGCCCAAGGGGACATCTTCCCACATAAATAAACATACACAAAAAATCCCTGGCGTTCTAGTGGTTTCTGCCTCCCTTGGGGGCAGATCAGCCTAAAAATAATAGGCTGATCTGCCCCCAAGTGGGGCAGAAATGGCCAACAGTTCAATGCCCCCCGGGTGGGTGGGCTCCCCTTGCCCAAGGGGACACACCCCCCACATAAATAAACATACACAAAAAAATCCCTGGCGTTCTAGTGGCTTCTGACCTCTTGGGGGCAGATCAACCTAAAAATAATAGGCTGATCTGCCCCCTTCCATCACTGCCTTGGGCGGGTGGAAGGGAAGCCCACAGAGGGAGCGCTAGCGCTTTCTCTGAGCTCAGTGCCCAGGACATATTCGTTACGTCCTCGGCACATGAGCACTGTGCCGCAGGACGTCACATTACATCCGCTGCACAGAAGGGGTTAAGGGGATAGCTTCTGGATACCTTGTGGCATGGTCCACCTCCACAAGGATGAATCTATTGCCAGAAGCTGTTGGAGGGTTGAGGGTGCCAACAATATCAACCCCTACCCATTCAAAGGGCACCCCAACTAGCAGTGTGATTAAAGGGGCCATTAGGGTGCCACCAGTCTTGCCACTGGCTTGGCAGGTGACACAGGAGCGACAAAACTCCTTTGTGTCTTCTGACGTATGGGGCCAGTGAAAATGTGGAACGAGTCTGTCCCATGTTTTACTCTGGCCTAAATGCCCAGCCAAACGAATGTCATGAGCAAGAGTTAGGAGGAATTCCCTGTACTGAAGAGGGATGACCAGTCTCCTTGTGGCACCAGGTTTAGGGTGCCTTGCTTCAGAATAGAATAGATTATTCTCCCAGTAAACTCTGTGGCTGTCATTGACATATCCATTTTGCTGCTTGACACCTTGCTGTCTGAAACCCTCCAATGTGGGACAGGTTTGCTGTGCCATACTCAGCTCTTCCCTGGCAGGCCCCCGCACCCAAAAGCCCAGATTCATCAGCTTTCAGCTCCTCTGGTGTAGGTTCTGCACAGGGAGAGAATTCCTCATCCTCAAAAGGGGAATCATCTGTGGGATAGCGGCCAAGGCTTTTCCCTCCTACCCCTAGTTTTTGGGAGCACTTGGTCCATTGTTCCTGAATCCAAGCTTCATTGTCCTCTTTGCTTCTTGGCCTGAGCCCTGGTAAGAGCAAAGATATGCCCTAGAATGTCCAGCATTGCTGCATGGACCTCCAACTCCACTCCAGCCCAAGCTAAAGTCTCCAAATCATTGCCTAGCAGACATTCTACAGGTAAATCAGTGGCTACCACAACTTTTTTTGGACCAGTAACCCCCCTCCCCCAGTTGAGATTCACAACAGCCATGGGGTGGCTAACAGTGTTGCTATGGGCGTCTGTCACTTAGTACTGGTGGACAAGTAGGTGCTGCTCAGGGGCAACCAGTTTTTCCATCACCATTGTGACACTGGCACCTGTGTCCCTGTAGGAGGCTGGCCTAGCTTATAGTGGATACCTTGTGGTACTTACACCCTGTGCCAGGTCCAGTTATCCCTTATTAGTAGAATAGAGGTGTTACTAGCAGCTTAGGCTGATAGAAGGTAGCTATGGCAAAGCAGCTTAGGCTGAGCTAGGAGACATGCAAAGCTCCTACTATACCACTTATATCATATAGCACAATATCATAAGAAAACACAATACTCAGAGTTACTAAAAATAATGGTACTTTATTTTAGTGACAATATGCCAAAAGTATCTTGGAGGTAAGTAATATACACAATTTATATGTACACATACCCAAAACAGGTAAGTAACAGTAAGAAAAGTAGTGCAAACAATGCAGAACCACAATAGGATGCAATAGGCAAACATAGGTCTAGGGGCAACACAAACCATATACTCCAAAAGTGGAATGCGAATCACGAATGGACCCCAGACCTATGGGAAGTTGTAGAGGGTCACTGGGACTGTAAGAAAACAGTAAAGGTGTCCAAAATACTCCACCCCAAGACCCTAGAAAGTAGGAGTAAAGTTACCCTACTACCCCAGAAAGACACAATAGCCGTGATAGGGGGATTCTGCAAGAACCACAATCACCAGCAAAACACTGAAGACTGATTCCTGGACCTGAGGACCTGAAAAGGAAGGGGACCAAGTCCAAGAGTCGCAATAGTGTCCGGGGGGGCAGGAGCCCAGGAAACCCCGGATGAAGGTGCAAAAGGGCTGCCTCTGGGTGGAAGAAGCCAAAGATTCTGCAACAACAAAAAGGGCTAGGAACTTCTCCTTTGGATGGAAGATGTCGCACGGCGAGCTGGAGGTTGCAAAATTGTTTCCACGCAGAAATACTGCAAACAAGCCTTGCTAGCTGCAAGGGTCACAGTGTGGGTTTTTGGGTGCTGCTGGGGACCAGGAAGAACCAGGATGTTGCCCCATGGAGGAGGAGACAGAGGGGGCGCTCTGCAACTCAGAGAGCCCCCGCAGAAGCAGGCAGCACCCATAGAAGTACTGGAGCAAGCACTTGGAAGTTCTGTGAACTCAGAGTCACAAAATGAGGGTCCCCGACGTCGGAGTCCAACTCAGCGGGTTGAGCACTGCAGGACGGAGTGCTGGGAACCCAGGCTAGGCTGTGCACAAAGGAATCTTTGGAGAGTGCACAGAAGCCGGAGCAGCTGCAAATCACACAGTACACAGGTTTGCTGTATGGCGTGGGGATGCAAGGACTTACCTCCACCAAATTTGGACAGAAAGGCCACTGGACTGTGGGAGACACTTGGACCCAGCTCCTGTGTTCCAGGGACCACGCTCGTCAGGATGAGAGGGGACCCAGAGGACCGGTGATGCAGTTTTTTGGTGCCTACGTTAGCAGGGGGAAGATTCTGTCGACCCACGGGAGATTTCTTCTTGGCTTCCAGTGCAGGGTGAAGGCAGACAGCCCTCAGAGCATGCACCAACAGGAAACAGTTGAGAAAGCTGGCAGGATGAGGCGCTACAATGTTGCTGGTAGTCGTCTTGCTAATTTGTTGCAGTTTTGCAGGCGTCCTGGAGCAGTCAGCGGTCGATCCTTGGCAGAAGTCGAAGAGGGAAGTGCAGAGGAACTCTAGTGAGCTCTTGCATTCGTTATCTGAGGAATAGCCCAGAGGAGAGACCCTAAATAGCCAGAAAAGGAGGTTTGGCTACCAAGAAAGGAGGATTGGCTACCAAGAGAGGTAAGAACGGTCTCTAACGTCACCTGCTGGCACTGGCCACTCAGAGCAGTCCAGTGTGCCCCCAACACCTCTGAATCCAAGATGGCAGAGGTCTGGGACACACTGGAGGAGCTCAGGGCACCTCCCCTGGGAGGTACTGGTCAGGGGAGTGGTCACTCCCCTTTCCTTTGTCCAGTTTTGCGCCAGAGCAGGGCTGTGGGATCCCTGAACTGGTGTAGACTGGCTTATGCAGAGATGGGCACCATCTGTGCCCATCAAAGCATTTCCAGAGGCTGGGGGAGGCTACTCCTCCCCAGCCCTTCACACCTATTTAGAAAGGGAGAAGGTGTAACACCCTCTCTCAGAGGAAATCCTTTGTTCTGCCTTCCTGGGCCGGGGCTGCCCAGATCCCAGGAGGGCAGAATCCTGTCTGAGGGGCTGGCAGCAGCTGCAGCGGAAAGCCCAGAGAGGCAGTTTGGCACGACCCGGGTTCTGTGCTAGAGACCCAGGAGATCATGGAATTGTCCCTCCAGTGACAATTCCATGATCTTAGACATGTTACATGGGTATGTTCGGAGTTACCATTGTGACGCTACACATAGGTAGTGACCTATGTGCAGTGCACGTGTGTAATGGTGTCCCCGCACTCACAAAGTTCGGGGAATTTGCCCTGAACGATGTGGGGGCACCTTGGCTAGTGCCAGGGTGCCCACACACTAAGTATCTTGGCACCTAACCTTCACCAAGTGAGGGTTAGACATATAGGTGACTGATAAGTTACTTATGTGCAGTGAAAAATGGCTGTGAAATAACGTGGACATTATTTCACTCAGGCTGCAGTGGCAGCCCTGTTTAAGAATTGTTAGAGCTCCCTATGGGTGGCAAAAGAAATGCTGCAGCCCATAGGGATCTCCTGGAACCCCAATACCCTGGGTACCTAAGTACTATATACAAGGGAATTATATGGGTGTACCAGTGTGCCAATGAGAATTGGTAAAATTAGTCTCTAGCCTGCAGTGACAATTTTAGAAAGCAGAGAGAGCATATACACTGAGGTTCTGGTTAGCAGAGCCTCAGAGATACAGTTAGGCACCACACAGGGAACACATACAGGGCATACACTATGAGCACTGGGGTCCTGCCTAGCAGGATCCCAGTGACACAAGGGCAAACACAAACATACATACAGTGAAAATGGGGGTAATATGCCAGCCAAGATGGTACTTTCCTACAGTAGGCCTCAACCTGAACACCATTAATCAGGGGTAGCTGCTTGTATGTATCCATATTAAGGGGACAAGCAACTAAAGTTGCTAGGTCAATGCCACCATCAGAGACTAAAGCAGCCTCAGTGATCTCCCTAATGAGACCAACCCCAACTACATTACCAATGGTAAGCCCAGCTACACCCTTTGATTGGCTATTAGTATTGCTCTTCCCACTACCACTGCTATTACTAGGGGCACTAGTGGTTGCAGTCGGGGTTGTGATGGTGGGAAGTTTGGTGTTTCTTTTTGGACAATGAAGATCAGTTGCCCAATGGCCTTTGGCTTTACACAAATAACACCAAGGTGTCTTATCTTTGTGACAAGAGGATTTGGACCAAACACCCCCAGATGATTTTTGTGGTCCTGATGAAGACTGATAATTTTTTTATCTGTGTCCCACCCCTGTCAAATGACTTGCCATCCTTATTCTTGCTGTCCTTGTCACCCCCTGTATGAGCTTGTCTGCTCACCCTTGTTCTCACCCGTTGGTCTGCCTTCTTTCCCAGTTCTTGGGGAAAGGTCAGATCTGAGTCCACAAGATACTGATGCAACAAGTCAGACACACAGTTATTTAAAATATGCTCTCTCAGAATCAAGTTATATAGGCTTTCAAAGTCAGTCACCTTACTCCCATTTAACCAACTCTCTAGGGCCTTCACAGAACAGTATACAAAGTCTGTCCAGTCCTGTGATGACTCCTTTCTGGTCTCACTGAACTTTATCCTGTATTGCTCAGTGGTTACGCCCAGACCATCCAAGAGTTCACTTTTTAAGAATTTGGTAATCATCTGCATCATCCTCTCTGACAAAAAGGAATCTGTCTCTCCCCTTTCCAGAGAAGGATAGCCAAAGGATAGCAGCCCAATGTACATGAGGGACCCTTTGAACTTTACAGGCCCTCTCAAGTGCAGCACACCACTTGTAGATGTCATCACCATCCTTGTAAGGAGGGACAACTTTGTGCAAATTCCAAGAGTCAAATGAAGGTTCCCTAACATTTGAATTTCTAAAACTGCTGCTGCCACCATGGGGAACTAACCCCAAATCCTGCCTTTCCTTTTCCACAGCCAGGGATTCCCTGTCCAAGGCCAACTACTGCTGCATTAGCCTCAGTCTGGCCTCTTCTAACCTCAGCTTTCTGAGTTCCCTATCTAGGGACTGGTCTTCATGGTTAGATGTGTGGGATGTCTCTGGAACAGATGTAACATTGGAATGGGGAGAGACAGCTCTATCTCTAACAGGCTCCACCCTAGTGACCTGGCCTCTAGGTGTGAAGGGAGCCTTATTAGTGTGTGAACCCTTCCCATGCCCAGTTGTACTAAGGGACTTATTAACTGATAAATCTGTGGAAGTACATTCCACAGGATTGTCAGTGTGCTCCTCTGAGCCTTCCTGGTTGGAATCATCCTCTACCTCTTCCCCTGTCTGATCTGGACCAGTGCGGAGTCCCTGGTCATCTTGGAGGAGAATATTTAAGAGGAACTCCTTATTGGGGTTCTTCCCAATCCCTAAACTTCTTTCAATACAGCGACCCCTCAAACCTTTAAAGTTTAGATTCTCATGTTGTTTTCACAACTCTATGGGTAGCTTCTACAGAAGACATATTGAAAGAGTAAAGTTTAGGAAAGTGAGTAAAAAAGTTAGTAGGAAAACAGCTATTTTTTTAGAGAAAAGAAAACTTTTCAGAACTTTATAATTACAAACTTTAAAGAACTTTTAAGAAAGTTATACAATTACTTCTAGGTATATATTATATATGCTCTAAGTATTGGAACAAGCTTTTCTTGTGAAAAGCACCAGCAACAAAGTGGTAAAGTAATTCCAAGTACTTATCCCACCGCTGCACCTCTAACGTAGGAAGCTGGCCTGATTTGTTGTGGGTACCTTCGGTACTTACACCTTATACCAGGTCCAGTTATCCCTTATTAGTGAAGTAGTAGAGTTCTAGGAGCTTAGGCTGATAGAAGTAGCTATAGCAGAGCAGCTTAGGCTGAACTAGGAGACATGCAAACCTCATGCAATACCACTTATAGTTACACAGTATTTATACACAAGGAAAGACAATACTCAGTGATACCAAAAATAAAGGTAGTTTATTTGGGTGACACAGTACCAAAATATCTTACCGGCAATACTCCTTCTGGAGGTAAGTATTATACACAATATATACACTAGACACCAAAATAAGGTAAGTAATTAGGCATAGGATAGAGCAAACAATAGGAAATGCATTAGAATGCAAAGGGAGAAAATAGGTCTAAGGACAACACAAACCATATACTAAGAAAGTGGAAGACAAATCATGAATTCCCCCCTAGACAAGTGTAGTGTGTGCAGAATTACTGGGAGAGTAAGAATGCAGTAAAGGTAAGTAAATTAACCCTCCCCAGAGCCCAGAACAGCAGGAGTAAAGTACTGCAAGTTCCCTTACACTGCACCTTGTGATTGGGATTATTGCAAGAACCAACCAAGTCTGCAAACAACAACTGCTGGATTCCTGGACCTGAACACATTCAAAAGAAGGGGACCAAGTTCAGAAGTCGAAAGAGGTTCCTTTAATAACAGGAGCCCCTGCCAACCCAGAAGAGGGTGCAAAAGAAGAGTCCCAAGTTGGACGAAGACTGCAGAAATGCCCACTGGGAAGTTGCCAGCGGGTTCCTGCATGATGCAATGGACTTCCCACGAAGTGAAGATGGAGACAGACATGATTTCGTGTTGAAAGTTGCCAACAAGCCTTGGTTATGAAAAAGTTGCTTTTTGCATCAAAATGGCACTGGCTGGACTCAGGAGGGACCTGGGGGCATCAACTCCGAGTGAGGAGGAAGAGAGCCCTCAGGACACCGCACAGCACCCACGGGAGTCCCAAGACACAGGGACAAAGGAGGTGCAAAATGCAGTTGGTGCAGCACTGCAAAGAAGGGTCCCACACCGCCGAAGGTCAACTCAGCGAGTTGAACATTGCAAAATAGAGCGCTGGGGTCCTGGGCCAGGCTGTGCACGAAGGAAGTTTGCATATAGTGCACAGAGGCCTCAGGAGGCGAAGAAGACGCGGAGCACAAGGGTACTGTCGGTCTCAGGAAAGACAAGGTCTTACCTCCTCTAAATTACATCAGCAGGACCTCAGTACAGTCTTTGTCGATGGGATCCACTCTCTGTGTTCCAAGGAGCACACTTGTCGCTGTGAGAGGCATCCAAGTGAACCAGTCGTTGACTTAGAAGGTGCCTGCGTGAACTGGGGAGTGACTTCCTCACCCCATGGACATTTCTACTGTCCTTCTGGTGCAGGATGAAGACAGGGAGTCCTCAGAGCGTGCACACCTTGGAAACTGTTGCAGTTGCTGGCTGGAGCTGAAGTTGCAGAAGAAAAGTATCCCTTGTGGATACTTTGTTGCTCTTACAGCTGTACCTGGAGCAGGCTGCGGTTTATCCTAGGTCAGGGGATGAAGTAATAGTTGAAGAGGATTCCTGCTGTAAACTTGCAACTAGAATCTGAAGAGAACACACAGGAGAGACCCTAAACAGCCCTGAGAGGGGGATTGGCTACCTTATCAGGACCTATCAGGAGCGGCCTCTGGTGTCAGCTGCAGGCACTGACCACTCAGCAGGACCTCAGTACAGTCTTTGTCGATGGGATCCACACTCTGTGTTCCAAGGAGCACACTTGTCGCTGTGAGAGGCATCCAAGTGAACCAGTCGTTGACTTAGAAGGTGCCTGCGTGAACTGGGGAGTGACTGCCTCACCCCATGGACATTTCTACTGTCCTTCTGGTGCAGGATGAAGACAGGGAGTCCTCAGAGCGTGCACACCTTGGAAGCTGTTGCAGTTGCTGGCTGGAGCTGAAGTTGCAGAAGAAAAGTATCCCTTGTGGATACTTTGTTGCTCTTACAGCGGTACCTGGAGCAGGCTGCGGTTTATCCTAGGTCAGGGGATGAAGTAATAGTTGCAGAGGATTCCTGCTGTAAACTTGCAACTAGAATCTGAAGAGAACACACAGAGAGACCCTAAACAGCCCTGAGAGGGGGATTGGCTACCTTATCAGGACCTATCAGTAGCGGCCTCTGGTGTCACCTGCAGGCACTGGCCACTCAGAGCCCTCCAAAATGCCCCCACACCTTGCAAAGCAAGATGGCTGAAGTCTGGGACACACTGGAGGAGCTCTGGGCACCACCCCTGGGGTGGTGATGGACAGGGGAGTGGTCACTCACCTTTCCTTTGTCCAGTTTTGACCAGAGCAGGGGACTAGGGGTCGCTGAACTGGTGTAGAATGGCTCATGCAAGGAGGTCACCATCTGTGCCCCACCAAAGCATTTCCGGAGGCTCTGGGAGGCTACCCCTCCCAAGCATATAACACCTATTTCCAAAGGGAGAGGGTGTAGCACCCTACTCCCAAAGGAAATGCTTTGTTCTGCCTTCCTGGGTCTGAAGTACTCAGACCCCAGGAGAGCAGAACCCTGTCTGTGAGATGGCAGCAGCTGTAGCTGCAGTGTAAGCCTCAGAGAGCTGGGTTGGCAGTACTGGGGGTCCATGGTGGAGCCCACAGGATGCATAGGCTTGGCCCCCCAATACCAGATTTTCAATGGGGGGACAATTCTATGATCTTAGACACCTTACATGGCTATTTCCAGAGTTACCATTGTGAAGCTACATGTAGGTATTGACCTATATGTAGTGCACATGTGTAACGGTGTCCCCGCACTCACGAAGTCTAAGGAATTGCCCCTGGACAGCGTGGGGACACCTTTGCTAGTGCAAAGGCACCCTGACACTTAGTAACTTTGCACCTAGCCTTCAGTAAAAAAAGATTAGACATGTAGGTGACTAATAAGTTACTTAAGTGCAGTGAAAATGGCTGTGAAATAGTGTGTGCACTATTTCACTCAGGCTTCAGTGGCAGTCCTGTGAATGGGTTTGTCAGAGCTCCTTATGGGTGGCAAAAGAAATGCTGCAGCCCATAAGGATCTCTTAGAACCCAATGCCCTGGGTACCTACGTACCATAGGGATTATAAGGGCGGTCCAGTGTGCCAATTGGAATTGGAATATGAAGTCACTAAACTATAGTAACTAATTTGGAAGTGGAGAGAGCATTAGCATTGGAGTTCTGGTTAGCAGAACTTCAGTGACACAGTTAAGCACTACTGACAGCACACATATAAGCTACAAACTATGAACACTGAGGTCCTGGCTTGCAGGATTCCAGTGAGACAGGCAAAACACACGGACAAGTAGGGTTTTGACTATGAGTACTGGGGTCCTGGCTAGCAGGTTTCCAGTGACACAGTAAAAACTCACTGATACACACTCTCAAACAGCCCAAAAATGTGGGGTAATCATGCTAGAAAGAGGCTACTTTCTTACAATGTGGAACAGATCTGTCCAACATTGGTTTACAACATTAGGAATTATGCCATTGTAAGTACTGTGCTAAAATGACAATAGTAACAGAAAGAAGGTCACACCATATGACAGTGTAAACACTATGGCATAACTGCAAACTTTATATCTAACAAAAATACTAAGGGGGTCATTACAACCCTGGCGGACGGTGTAAAAGTGGCGGTAATACCGCACACAGGCCGGCGGAAAAAAAAAAGGGAATTATGACCGTGGCGGAAACCGGCAACATAGACAGCCACTTTAACACTCCGACCGCCACGGCGGTACAGACAAGCAGTGCGGCGGTCACCTCCAACAGACAGGCGGAAGACAAAGTACCGCCCACAGTATTACAACAGGCCAATCCGCCACCTTTTCCGGGGCAGATTCACCATGGATAAAAACACAGCGGAAACAGCCATTTCAAAGGGAAAACGCTCACCTGAACAAACTCCACGAGGGAGGAGGGCGCCATGGAGCCGGAACCCCAAATACTCCCTGCGCTTGTCTTCCTGCTCCTCTACGAACATCAGCAACGGCGGTGCCGAATACAACGGTGAGTACTGCACCTACGACATAGGGGAGGCAAAAGTCACGGACACACACACGCAACACCCCCACCCCCAACCCGACCCTTACCCACTACAACACACACACCAATGCATTTCCGAACATCACAGTAACAACCCCCAACCCCCCCGGAAGAATGCTAAGACAAAAGGAGATGAGTTCAACCATTGTAATGAATCAAAATACAGTAAGCTCATATATACATCAATATATACACATTTCAAATATATACATCACGATTAGTAGTGCAGGTATGCACATTTCAATGTCCGTGGACCACTGGGCCCAAAATGCATGGGCGAGGCCCACACATGATACCTGTCCTGAAACTGAGAGAACACTGCAGGGGCATCAGATAGAAATACATCAGGCACTTCAGGGGGAAGGGAAGGGGGGGGCACCTCAGCCGGATGACTGCACCACGCCAGATCCACAACGGGGCTCCATGCCCATTGATGTATCCTGGGGAGTGCAAAGCCACAGTCTCTCAAGTCTCTACAGTGGTTGGTTTGCCCACTGACATATCCTGGGGAGTGCAAAGCCACAGTCTCTCAAGTCTCTACAGTGGGTGGTTTGCCCACTGACATATCCTGGGGAGTGCAAAGCCACAGTCTCTCAAGTCTCTACAGTGGGTGGTTTGCCCACTGCACCATCCTGGGGTGTGCAAAGCCACAGTCTCACAAGTCTCTTCAGTGGGTGGTTTGCCCACTGTACCATCCTGGGGAGTACAAAGCCACAGTCTCTCAAGTCCCTACAGTGGGTGGTTTGCCCACTGTACCATCATAGGGAGTGCAAAGCCACAGTCTCTCAAGTCTCTACAGTGGGTGGTTTGCCCACCGTACCATCCTGGGGAGTGCAAAGCCACAGTCTCTCAAGTGGATAACAGTCTCCACTGGTTCTGGAGTGGGACTGGTGCCCAGAGTGCTTCATCCTGTGCAGGACAGACGGAGTGGATGCATGTCTCCACTGGTTCTGAAGGGGGACTGGTGCCCAGAGTGCTTCATCCTGTGCAGGACAGACAGAGTGGCTGCAGGTCTCCACTGGTTCTGGAGGGGGACTGGTGCTCAGAGTGCATCACTCACCCCGTGACGGTCCCTGTTGCTTCACTGCCCCTGCCGCTCATGGGCTAGCGGTGCTTGAGTTGGCGGTGCTTGCCCTGTTCAGCGGTCTTTGTCCTGTTCAGCGGTGCTTGCCCTGTTCAGCGGTGCTTGCCCTGTTCAGCTGTGTTTTCCATGGCGGTCTTTGCCCTGTTCAGCGGTGCTTGCCATGGCGGTCTTTGCCCTGTTCAGAGGTGCTTTCCATGGCGGTCTTTGCCCTCTTCAGCAGTGCTTGCCCTGTTCAGCGGTGCTTGACTTTGCTTTCTCTGACCTGTGCAGCGGTGTGTGCCATGGCGGTCCCTCATTGCCCAGCGGGGCTGTGGGTGCCGGGGCCCTCCTGGGCACTGTCTCCAGCGGTGGTCTTCTGACCAGTGACGATTGTGCTGCCCTCCTGAGCACTGACTCCAGCGGTGGTCTCATGACCAGTGACGATTGTGCTGCCCTCCTGGGCACTGACTCCGGCAGTGGTCTCCTGACCAGTGACAATGGGGCTGGCGGTGGCATCTTGGGCAGCGGGGAGGATGGCGGCCTTCTCCCCCGTGCTGCTCTTCCCAGACTTTGGAGACTTCTTCTGCCCCTTCACCACCTTGGGAGGAGTCACAGCTGACCCGACACTCCCCGGGACCCTTGTGGGTGGCTTTGCCAGCAGGTGTCTTCCCCCACCCCCGTCGGGCACTGTCCAACTTCTAGTGCTTCACAGGGGGCGGACTGGCAGTGCTTTGGCTCCGTGTCACACTGGCTGCCCTGGTGCCCGGTGCACTCCACATACCTCGAACAGGCACCACTGGTACCGGAATCTTTTTGGCTGAGGTGCTACTACAGGACCTATGAATTGGGGGGGGGTGATGGGACAGAGGTCAAGTTTGCTCAGGAAACGTTTCTGACGAACACTGGGACGGGTAGCTGGAGGTGGTCTGGGAGTGGAGGAAGAGGAGGTGGTTGTACGAGGTGTAACTTTTGATGATTTGGGTGCAGGTGCATATTCTGGAGGCTGTCGTCAGGTGGATGGATGTTGGGTGTGTGTGTGCCCGCGTTTGTGTACTTTGGGAGGGGGAGTCACAGACACACTGGGAGAGGACACAGGGGACGTGTAAATGGTAGTGGGGGTGGTGAGTGCAGGTGAGCGGGGTGTGGTGCTGGGTGTTGTGGTGCGAGTCCTAGTGGCTGTAGTGGTACTACATGCAGGTGAGAGTGTAGATGACACTGGTTAGGGATGAGGGAGACGACGAGGAGGGGGACACAGTGGAGGCAGTGGATGTTGCTGTGTCTGTATGTGGGTGATGCTTGTGTGAGTGCCTGTGGGATGTGTGGTGCCTATGTTTGCCTGAGCTGCCCTTGTGTGTTGAGGTGTGTGCAGGCTGGTCTGATGGTGTGCTTGGGATAGGTTGAGGTACAGGGGATTGGGTCTGGGTGGAGGAAGTTGGAGGGAGGGGGATAGACACAGGGACAATGGCTGCCATCAGTGCTGAGGCCAGAGATTGCAGGTTTCGATGATGGGCAGCCTGACCAGAATGAATGCCCTTCAGGAATGCATTGGTGTGTTGCAACTCCCTCTCTACACCCTGGATGGCATTCACAACGGTTGACTGCCCAACAGTGAGTGACCTGAGGAGGTCAATGGCCTCCTCACTGAGGGCAGCAGGGGTGACAGGGGCAGGGGCTGAGGTGCCTGGGGCGAAGGTGATGCCCAACCTCCTGGATGAGCGGGCTTGGGACGAAGGCTGAGGGGCTGCTGGGAGGGTGGTGCTGGTAGGGGGGGTGGCGGCTGTACCTGTAGAAGTGGGGGGCATAGATGGTGCCGCCACCACAAGGGAGCTCCCATCGGAGGAAGAGTCTGTGTCGCTGTTTGCTGATCCACTGACTGCCGTGAAGCTCCCCTCGCCCTCCGTCCCACTGGTGTATTCAGAGTCTGTGGTGTGGCCCTCCATGGCCATGTGGGACGCAGCCCCTTCGTGCTCCAGTGCCCCTGTACCTCCACCTGATGGTGCTGATGCACAAAAAAACAGGGAAAGCACAAAAAGGGGTGGGGAAACAGAAGAAGGCCAGGTTGAGTGCATGGCTTACCGCTACCGTTGGCGGACAATACAGACACAGCTGCCCCCTGCACTACGCCGTGCTCTTGGCCTCTACAGATGCAGTTCCTGAGTTATGGCCTACTTGCCTATGAGTGTCATCTGCCCACATAGATGACACAGGGACATGTATACCTGTTTTGTGCACTCTATAGAGGTGGGGTGGAGTGGCACATGGCCTGCATGACGGAGGGCTTAGCCTACGGAACTCGCCCTGGCCTAGGAAAACTCACAGCCCTCCTCCCCCACCCAGACCCTTCCACTGCGTGCAAAGTCATGAGAATGTGAGTGTACTCACCCCCTTGTGTCTGCTGTGATGCCCTCATGCGCCCATCCAACTCAGGGTAGGCCACCGCCAGGATCCGGAACATCAGGGTGGTCATGGTGCGACGGGCACCCCTCCCACCTTGGGAGGCCATCCCCAGCTGAGCCTCCACCGTCTTCTTGCTCCAGCAGCGAATGTCCTCCCATCTTTTACGGCAGTGGGTGCTCCGTCTCTGGTGGACCCCAACGGTCCGGACGTCCTTGGCGATGGCACGCCATATATCCTTCTTCTGGTGGGCGCTGACCTACATGACATGTACAGGGGAAGAAGAGAAGTCATTACCAACTGCACCATCAAAGTGAGTGGCCCACATCCCTACCCTTGCCATGTGGCACATGCATTCACAGTCCTTCATGCTCGCATAACTCTGCCCCTTCCTACTTACATCCAGCCCTCTCCACCCAGGCATAGCCCACACAACTTGCACCCTATGTACTCACCTGTTGGTCTGGAGGACCGTAGAGTAGCGTGTACTGGGGGAGGACCCGTCCACAAGCTTCTCCAACTCCTGTGCAGTGAAGGCAGGGGCCATTTCCCCAGACGCACGTGCCATTGTCTCTTCCAGACTGAGGTCACAGCAGCACTTGCAGTGTAGGTCCTCTCCTGTCGAAGATCAGGTATCGAGTGATTGAACAGATAGATAATGGCGGTCACGTCCGCGGCGGTGACGTCCGCGGCGGTGCGTATCATCACTGCCGGCACACTTCGTCATTGGCTCCTGGGACCCATAGGGTCCAATGTTAACCAATGCAGCATTGCGCCGCGGTCTTCGTCCACCTACCGCAACTGTGTACAACGCCAGCGCAGTTACCTCACATCCCATTGTCCCACTTTAGAGGTCAGGCATCCACCATTTAAGGGGCCCACATGGCTTCATTTACAACTGCGTCACCCGTACCTAGGCCTGGACTCAACACACATACAGGAAGATTTTTGTATTTTGTGTCGTGTTCTGTGTAGCTGTAGGTACATACCTCAGAAT